>NC_088381.1:166137500-166737500 GCF_037993035.2 Macaca fascicularis | reverse complement strand
TTAAGTTTCAGATGTTAAATCAACCTAGCACCATTGAGGTAAAATCCACTGAGTCATAAAATATCACTGATTTTACATATTGTTTTATTTAATTTGCTAAACTTTTGTAAAGGATTTTGCATCCAGATTCAAGAGGAATGAATACTTATCTATAATTTCTCTTCTTGTGATGTTTTTATCTACTTTTGATTTAGTAATCTCTGATTTGTAGGATGAGTTGTAAAGAATTCTCTTCTCTATATATTCTGAATGAGTTTGTGTATGGTTGATATTATTTCTCTGATATATGTTTGATTGAATTCACCAATCAAACAATCTGGTCATGAAATTTTGTTTGTGGAAAGAATTTTACTCAATGATTTCATTTATATAGGGCTATTGAGCTTCTATTTCCTATTGGGTGAATTTTGGTTACTTCTGTTTATCGAGGAATTTGCCCATTTTATTTAGGTTTTAAAATTTATAAGCGAAATGTTGTCCCTGATTTCCTTTTAAGGTCCACAGAATCCTTACTGATGCCCATCCTCTCACCCTTAATATTAGGAATTTATGTCTTATTTCTTTTTTTTATTTATCAGTCTATGTGGAGGCTTATTTACATTATTTATTCCAAAGAATCATATATTAGTTTAAAATTTTATGTCATTTGTTTCTGCTTTTATCATTCTTTTCTTGTTTATTCTTAGTTTACATTTAATTCTTCCTTTACCTTGCCTTGAATGTTAAATCTCAGATAATTGATTGTAGGTGTCCTTTGAAATGTAATATATATTGGCACCAGATTTCCTTATGTATGACTTTATCTATGTCTCACAAATTTTGAGATATTGTATTTCCATTAACATTTAGTTAAAAATATTTTCTCATTTTTTGTGAGTTTTTTGACTATGGATTCTTTAGAAATGTGATATGCAATTTCTAAATATTTCTATTTTCCTTAGTTATCTTATTGTTATTTATATTTTAGTTGCTTTATTGAGGTATAATGAACATATTACACATCCTCTATGTTTAATGTGTACAATTTGAAAAATTTTGAAATATGCATACTTCAGTAAAGCTATCACCACAATCAAGATAATGCACACATCCATCATTCCAAAAAGTTTTATTATATTCCTTTGTAACCCCTCCTGCCAGACCCTCTCCCTCATCACTAGGCAATGACTGATCTGCCTTCTCTTGCTATATATTACTTTACATGTACTAGATACTTTTTTCTGAATAAATGGAATTAAACTATATATGATTCTTTAGTCGGACTTCTTTTCATCATTGTAATTATTTGAGATTTATCTGTGTTTGTTTCTTTTCATTTTTGAGTACTTTTCCATTATATGTACAGGCACAATACATTTGGTTTCTGACCACAGCATCAAAGCAAATATCACAATAAAGCAAATCACGTAATTTTTTTGGTTTTCCAAAGCATATACAAGTTATGTTTACACTATACTGTAATATAAGTGTGCAATAATATCTTAAAAATGTACACACCTTAATTTTAAAATGCTTCATTATTAAAGGATACTAATAACTTCATTCTTCAGTGAGTCATAATCTTCTTGCTGGTAGAGGGTCTTGCCTTGATGTTCATGGCTACTGTCTGATCACAGTGGAGATCGCTGAAGGTGGCGGTGGCTGTAGCAATTTCTCAAAATAAAACAACAATGTCCCAGCACTTTGAGAGGCCAAGACAGGTGCCTGAGTCCCAGGAGTTTGAGATAAGCCTGGGCAACATGATAAAATTCCATCTTTATAGAAATAATAAAACATTAGCTGAGTGTGGTGGTGCATGCTTGTAGTCCAAGCTACTCAGGAGGCTGAGGATGGAGGATCTCTTGAGCCTGGGAGGCAGAGGTTGCAGTGAGCCATGATCACACCACTGCACTCCAGCATGGGTGACAGGGCAAGATTCTTTCTCAAAAAAACACCCAAATCAAAACAAAACAAAACAAAAAGACAATAGTGAAAACAGTGAAGTTTGCCATGTTGATAGACCCTACCTTTCAAAAAAATTTCTTTGTAGCATCACAAGGCTATTTGATAGCATCTTACCCACAGTAGAACTTCTTTCAAAATTGAAATGAATCCTCTCATACCCTATCACTGCTTTATCAACTAAGTTAAGGTAAAATTCTAAATGCTTTGTTGTCATTTCAACAAATTCACAGCATCTTCACCAGCAGTAGATTCCTTCCCAAGAAACCAATTCCTTTGCTTATCCATAAGAAACAGCTCCTCATTCATTCAAGTTTTATATAAGATTTCAGTAAGTCAGTCACATCTTCAGGTTCCACTTCCACTTTCAGTTGTCTTGCTCTTTCTATTATATCTGCAGTTACTTCTTCCGTTGAAGTTTTGAATCCCTGAAAGGCATCCATGAGGGTTGAAATTAACTTCTTTCAAGCTCCTGTGTATGTTGACATTTTGACCTCATCGTATGAATCATGAATGGTCTTAATAGTATCTAGAATGGTGAATGCATTCCAGAGGATTCAATTTATTTTGCCCTGACCCATCAGAAGAATCACTATGTATGGCAGCTATAGCCTTATGAAATATATTTCTTAAATAACAAGACTTGAAAGTGAAAATTATTCCTTGATCCATGGGCTGCAGATTGGATGTGTGAGCAGGCATGAAAACAACATTCACCTCCTTGTACATCTCCATCAGAGCTCTTGGTCACCAGATGCAATATCAACGAGCAGTACATTTCCAATTTTTTTTTTTTTTTTTCTGAGGAGTAGGTCTAAACAGTGGGCTCAAAATATTCACTAAACTATGTTGTAAAGAGATGTGCCATCAACTGGACTTTGTTGTTCCATTTGTAGAGCACCGGTAGAGTGGATTTAGCATAACTCTTAAGGGCCCTAGAGTTCTTGGAATAGTAAATGAGCATTGGCTTCAACTTAAAGCCACCAGCTGCAGTAGACCCTAACAATAATCAGCCTGTTCTTTGAAGTTTTGAAGCCAGGCATAGTCTTCTCCTCTCTCACAATGAAAGTCCTAGATGGCATCTTCTTCCAATATAAGGCTGCTTCATCTACAGTGAAAATCTGTTGTTTAATGTGTCAATAATCTTAAGTAGATCTGGGTAACTTGCTGTAGCTTCTACATCAGCACTTGCTGCTTCACCTTGTTTTTTTTCATGTGATGGGGATGGCTTCTTTCCTTAAACCTCATGAACCAACCTCTGCTAGCTTCCAGCTTTCTATCTGCAGCTTCCTCATCTCTTTCAGCCTTCATAAAATTGAAAGGAGTTAGGTCCTTGCCATGGATTAGGATTTGGATTAAGAAAATATTATGACTGGTTTGATCTTCTATGGAGACCACTAAAATTTTATCCATATTAGCAATAAGGCTGTTTTGCTTTTTTATTATTTGTGTCTTGGTTGGAATATCCCCTTTAATTTCCTTCAAGAACTTTTCATTTATATTTACAACTTGACTAACTATTTGGCACAAGATACCTAACTTCTGACATGCCTTCCTCACTGAGCTTAATCATTTCTGGCTTTTGATTTAAAGTGAGAGATAACGTGACTCTGTCTTCCAGTTGAACACCTATGGGCCATCATATGGTTATTATTTGGCCTAATTTCAGTATTGTTGTGTCCTAAGTAATAGAAAGCCTGAAGGAGAGAGAGAGAGAGGGGAACGTAGCTGGTCAGTGGAGCAGTCAGAACACACACATTTATTGGTTAAGTTCACCATCTTAAATGGGTATTTTGTGGTACTCCAAAACAATTCCAACAGTAACATCAAAGATCACTGGCCCCTGGTCACCATAGCAGATGTGATAATAATGAAAAAGTTTCAAATATTGCTAGAATTGCCAAAATGTCACATAGAGATACAGAGTGAGCACCTGTTTGGGAAAAATGGTGCCAAAAGACTTGCTGAACTCAGGGTTGCCACAATCCTTCAGCTTGTAAAAAAACACAGAACCTGTGAAGTGCAATAAAGCAAAGCACAATAAAATGAGATGTGCCTGTATCTTCTTTCTAATGGGAGTGCTTAATCCCTTAACACTTAATATAATTATTTATAAGATTGGATTTGGAGCTACATTTTAATTTATGTTGTACTTGTCTTTTCTGGTTTCGGATTATCTATTCCTCCGTTTCTGCCTTTAAAAAATAATGTGAACATGTTTTAGAATTCCCTCTTTAATGTTTATGTTGGCTTTTTCGCTACCATTAATTACATTATAATTTCAGTGGTTGCTGTAAAAATTATAATATACCTGTTTGCATCTTCACAGTTTATATATTGTTAACAGTATCCCACTTCATGTAAAATAGTAAAACTTGAAACTGCACTAGTCTCATATCTCCCATCCTGTGCTTTAGGCTATAGTCATTGTATGTGTAACATCTACATACATTTTAAAACTCACCAGAAACATTACATATGTTGTTTTAAATATTTACATGTATCATAAAAAAATTAGCAAGAATGAAACAAAAAATATAGACTTTTGGATTTACAAAGATTTCTGAGGAAGAAAGCTCAGATCTCCAAAAAAAAGAAAAAAAGGCGCAGAAATGCCCTTTTGAGCTCAGGAGTTTGAGACCAGCTTAGGGTACATAGTGAGACCCTGTTTCTACAAAACATCAAAAAATTAGCCAGGCGCGGTGGCATAGGCCTGCAGTCCCAGCTACTTGGGAGGCTGGGGTGGGAGGATTGCTTGAAACCAGGAGGTCAAGGCTGCTGTGTGCTGTGATGAAATGCCTTTTTTTTTTCTTTTTAATCTTGAAGATCTGAGCTTTCTTCCTTCAGCTTGATGGGAAGCATTTCTTGCAGTGAAGCTTTTTGGGTGGTTACTCTCCTAGTTTTCTTTAATCTGAAAATATATTTATTTTACTTTTATTCTTAAGGAATATTTTTGCTGCATATAATTCTGGGTGGAGAGCTTTTGTTTTCATTTTTTCAGTAACAAAATCTTCCACAGTCTTCTGACCTCTATAGTTTCTGATATTTATTCATTTACTGTTGACTTTAAGACATATTTGTTTTTCTCTCAGTGTTTTCCATATTTGACTTATACCTTTGGCTTTCAACAGTTTAACTATGATGTTCCTTCATGTTTATTTTGACTGATGTTTATCAGTATCTTATATCTGTAAACTTCTGTCTGTCATCGTGTTTGGAACATTTTCAGCCTTTCTTTTTCAAATATTATTTTTGGCCCAGTTTTTTCTTTCCTCTCGCTCTGGAGCTCCAGTTACACATATGTTGGAACACTTGGTATTATTTAGCAGCTCCCTGAGTCGCTGCTCGTCTTTACATTTCTTTTTCTCTTTGGTTCTTTGGATAATTTCTACCAATTTATTTCCAGTTTACATAATCTTTCCTTTGTTGTCTCTGTTACTATGATTATTTTTTTAGGCCTCGTTCTCATCTGATGTTTCCTATCTTATTATTTAGCGTGAGTCTATGTAAAAAATTAATTAATTGTTAATTATAACAGCCACTTTAAAATCTTGGTCTTTTGTTTTCCATATTAGGATCATCTTAGGGTTGGTCTCAGTTTATTTTCTTTTCTCCTTTGCATGTGTTTTGTATTCTTGGTTCTCTGTGTGTCTGGTATTTTACTTACTTTTTTTTTTTGAGGCAGGTTATCACTCTGTTGCCCAGGCTGGAGTGCAGTGGCACCATCGCAGCTCACTGTAGCCTTGAACTTCTGGTTTCAAGCAATCCTCCCACCTCAGCCTCCTGAGTAGCTGGAACTACAGGCATGTGCCACCACATCTAGCTAATTTTTTGATGTTTCGTAGAGACAGGGGCTCACTATGTAACTTAGACTGGTCGGAAACTCCTGAGTTTTAGCTATTCTCCTGCCTCAGCCTCCCAAAATGCTGGGATTACAAACATGAACCACTCACTGTGCCCAGCTGTATCTGGTTACAGTTTTGGACTGTAACTGAGACATTGTGGATACTAATTTGTGGAGATTCTTTATTCTTTCACTTTTTTCTGGTGAATGATGTCCCTTTGTTTTAGCAGTCAATTATATTGGATAGAATTGAACTGCAAACTCTGTTTCTTGGGTGGCATCTCGTCTCTCTTCACATACTTTTTGTTTAGCTGGAGTGCTTTGAATCTGTGTGCTTGGGTGATCTGAGTGTGAGTCTCTGTCAGTCAGAGATACAGGGAGGTAGAATTTAAGGATCCGCCCTTGGCTCTTTCCTTTCTAGAATTCTTCAGTTTTCTTCAGTAGCCATAGATTTCCTGTATATAGTTTTCTGGTTCTCCAAACCAGAAGCATTGTGTTTTTCCCACTGGCCCTCCTTGCTATCTCAAATGTTTTGCTGACTTGTGTTAGGCTAAAAGCCATGAAAATGGGGACTGACTTTATTCCTTCCTCTTCTCTGTGCATAGACTCCCTGCCAGAGTTCATCTACTTCTGCACACTATCCAGTGACTTCAAACAGCTGTTTGTACTATCACATACCTATTCTAAAGTTGTTTGCTGTGGGGTCACCTGCTCAAAAGAATCTTACTCCTTCATTACCACAGCAGATCCTGAAACTTGCGTTTTACATACACACACACACAATATGCTTTTGAAAATCACTCATGGTGGCATGTTAGTTCCAGTTCTTTTTTTTAAATTGCTGTCCAATGTTCTCATTGCAGGACTATAAACATCTTAAATCCAATTTTCATACAATGGATATTTAGCTTTCCAGTGTTTCTTACAGGAAATACTGAGAAGAACATTTTGCAACTTCTATATTTACTTATTTTTTATAGATAGTTCAGTGTATTTTAGGTATATGCCTAGAAGTGAAATTTCTAACTTGAAGGGCATTGATATGTTTAGCTTTCCTAGACAGTGCCAAATTGTTCTTCAAATTTATCAAACCAACTTTGCATCCCACCAACAGCATACAGTTCTTGTTTCTTCGGATATTCACTGTAACTAAGTATCATTAGACACTTGTGTGTTTGACCGTCTGATGAGTGTGAAATGAAATGGTGTCTTACTATTGTTTTTATTTGCACATCTCAGATGATTAAGGTGAACACAATTTCTCTCTATATTAATCGTTATAATATCTTCTTGTGACTTTCCTTTCAGATCATTCGCCAACACTTTTCAGAAATTTATTTCCTCTTCTTTCTTTTAAATTTTCTACATTTGTAGTAGTTTATTGTGTATTCTAGATACCTTTTCTGTTTAGTTCTAGGCTTTATAAACATCTTTTCTCAGTCTGGCCTGTCTTTTCTTATAGTTGAGAGTTTCTTGTTGTTGTTACGCAGAACTGCTTATGTAGAATTAATTTTTTCAGTCAATTCCACTAGATTTAATTTTTTACTATGTAAGGCTTCTTGTTAGATTTTTTCAAGAAATTCTTCACTGCCCTTATATCATAAAGATATTTTCTTATACATTCTCCCACAATTTTAGAGTTTCTCCTTTTTAGATTTAGGTATTTATTATGTCTGAAATTTCTTTCTTGAGGATACTATAAGGTAAGTATGTGACATTTTATTTTCCATATGGGGAAGTAAAATTGTTCTTTACATTTTATTGTGTGATCCTGTTTCCCCTACACTACAATTTATTGCCACCCTTGGGCCAGTTCTGGTCCTCCATACTTGCATAGGTCAATTTCTGGGCTTCAGTTTTCAGTCCATTTTCTATTGCCTGCATTGACCTCATGGTTTTAGTTACCAGAAGTTTGTAACACATCAAGGCAAGTTTTCTGACAAGCCAAGCCAAACAGTTGGATTGTAATTGTAATATAATAATTTTGGGAAAAATTTGTATCTTTATGATGCTAGTTCTTCTAAAAACCTGACTATATTTCACGTAGGTCTCCTTTTAAGTACTTCAATGGCATTTTTGTAATTATTTTCATAGCTATGTGACATATCTTTTGATAGATTATTACTGTATCTTACAGAATTGTTGCTATTGTTAATAGAATGTTTTTGTTAAGTTTTTAGTAATTGGTTATTTTTGGAAAATAAACAACTTTCTTGAGTATTAATCTTGTTAAAACAAACTTGCTTAATTCTTTTATTAATGTTAACAAGTTGTTTACAAATTTTCAATCATACCAATTTATTTTAAATTCTTATTGCTTGAAATAAATTCAGTAAAGCTATGCATTTGTCTTAAATATTAATTTAGCTTTTCACAAAGGTCGTGATACATAGTATACTGATTTCTAATTTATTCTAAGTATACATAATTTTTAAAAATTAATTTTGATTCCACTTTTGGCCCATTATATTTCCAAGTATACTAAGGGAAAGAGGCATTGACGATATTTTTATGGCTGCTTTAAAATTGTAATTGCATTGTAATCAGAGAACTTGGGCTGTGTTATATTGATTCTTTGAAATGTGTTGTATGTAATACACTTTGGAAACTAACATATATTAGAGTTCCATATACATGAAAAATAATAGACATTTTCTCATTCTACCTATAGAATTATTTATTTGTGTATATGTATACACTACCAATGGATACATACATACATACACACTCATTTAAACAGAGTGTATTTTATTCTAATCATTTATTTTCCATCTTTTTTGTCCTCTTGGGTTGTTACTTTTTGATAGAGCACATAATATAATATAAAATTTAGATTTTGTAATTTCTCTTTGTAGTTCTATCACTGGAATTCATTTTTATAGTTTTTCACGATAAAGGGTACTCTTTGTAATTTTCTAGTTTCTGCTTTCTTTTCAAAGAAATTGGTATAAATAAGTTTATTTTCTCTCCAGTAATATTTAAACCAGTTGCCTAAACTGTGAACTTCTCGAAGGTAGGGTTACCTGATGCACCCCTGGGTTCTCAGTGCCCAGGAGGTAGGCAGGGCAGTGACTGCAGTACAGGAAGCAGCGACACTCATCAGCCATCATCAAATTGAATAACATGAGTGGCTGATCAAAACTAGCTGGAAGGAAATTGCAGTCATAATATCTGTAAGCATTTTTTTTTAATGTTCTGCCCTTTACACCTATCATTTTATGAACATTTCTCTGTATCGGGGTTGGCAAACTTTTTCGGTAAAAGGTAAGATAATAAATATTTCAAACTTTGTGGGCTATTTGGCATGTGTCCCGAATCCTCAAACGCTGCCATTGCAGTGAAAAGCAGCCGTAAATGAGTGATCATGGCTGTGTTCCAATAAAACTTTACCTAAGAAACAAGTGGTAGGCTGAAAGTGCTGACCCCTACTCTACATCATTAGATCTTCTATAAAAATGGCTGTAGGATAGTCCGGGCTGTGAATATTTTACAGTACATTTCACGAATTCTCTATTGTTGCACCGTTAGACAGTTTTTCATTATTAAAAATAACGTTGTAATACAAGTTCTTAGATACAAATGTGTTTGTGTGTTGGATTGTTTCATAAATGGTGATTTAACTGGCATGTGATAAATAATAAATATTTATTGAATGAATTCATTAACAAATTTCTATTGTAGCAAGAACACTTCACCGGGTACTATGGGTCTAGATTGAAAGGAAGGTCAAGTTGGCTTGGAGAAATTCACACTCTAGGGAGAGAGGGCAAATCTGTTTTCCAGCTGTGCCTTGGTCAAGGCACTTACTCTTCTGGGCCTCACTTCCCATAATTAAAAAAAAGGAAACAATGTCTTCCTTGGAGATATGCTGTGTGGCTTGGATGCCATCAAATGTGACTGCCTGGCAGGAAATACCTGGGAGAGGGTGGTTTTAAGGAGTCACCTTTACTGGGCTGACATTGTGCAATGCAGTCACATTTTCCATTATTATTCAAAACCTTGCTTGCCCACAGCAGGAATGCTTTGAGGCCATGGTTTAGGGGTCCTTGGAAATTTACAACAATTTGCATAAATCTGCATAGGGAGAGTAATGCCTGTAGTATCATTATTGTTAAGTTACTTAGGTCTCAGCTTTACATGTTGTACATAAAAAAACACACTTTCGAATTCCCAGCTTACCTCCGTAGGCATAGACCAGAGATGTCAGGTCAGGGATTAGCATGCTCTGGACAAAAAGGAACAACGGTTTATTTCTAGAATTCTGTGTTCCAAATAAGAAAACAAATACAACCATAATTAACAACTAGAGTATGTTATACAATAGCTGAAACTCAAATATGCTGTGAACAGAATACTGTAGATCTGTCACTAGGTCATTTATTGGTAGAAAAAGCTGAAATGAGTTTTCTAAATCAAGAGGGGGTTATTCAATTATTGTTCTGTCTATTATATAAAGGTGAACTATAGGCAATACAGACAATAAAATGCGCTTCCCAGTTCTTAATAATAATAATAAATAGAATTTGTACATTTTTTCCTCCAGCAGTTTAAATTCCAAAAAGGAAGAAATACCTTGGAAGAACATTATAACTATGATAAGTAAATAAAAACATGCAGAACAAAAGTTTAGGACAAAAAGGAGTTTAGGATAGCGCCTAGCACATAATAAATGTAAAATAAATGATATTTATAATGTTGGCTGTGATTTTTTCTTATTTTTATCACCAACTTCAAAATAAGTTGCCTTGTAAAAATAATGTAAGTATCATCCTATTAAAGCAGAAATAATATGGAGTACTTATGTGTGAGGCATTGTTCAAAATACATATTAACCAATAACTCATTTAATTCTCAAAAAAATCCTATAAGATGGTAATTATTAGTAGCAGATGAGGAAACTGAGGTGTAGTTTCACAGACACGAAGTCTCTTAAGACCAGGTGCTGTGGCTCATGCCTATAATCCCATGAAGCCAAGGCAGGAGGATCACTTGAGCCCAGGAGTTCAATACCAGCCTAGGCAACATAATGAGACACTGTCTCTACAAAAATATGAAAAAAAAAAAAAAAAAATAGGCTGGATGTGGTGGTACACACCTATAGTCACAGCTACTCCGGAGGCGGAGGCTGGAAAACTGCTTGAGCCTGGAAAGTTGAGGCTGGGGTGAACCCTGATTGCACCACTGCATTTCAGCCTGGGCAACAGAGTGACACTCTGTCAAAAAAAAAGAAAAGAAAAGGCCGGGCATGGTGGCTCATGCCTGTAATCCCAGCACTTTGGGAGGCTGAGGCAGGTGGATCACGAGGTCAAGAGATGGAGTCCATCCTGGCCAACATGGTGAAACCCTGTCTCTACTAAATATACAAAAATTAGCTGGGCATGGTGGTGTGCGCCTGAAGTTCCAGATACTCGGGAGGCTGAGGCAGGAGAATCGCTTGAAACCAGGAGGCGGAGGTTGCACTGAGCCGAGATCGTGCCACTGTCCTGGTGTCTTTCACCAGCCTGGTGAAAGAGCAAGACTCAGTCTCAAAGGAAAAAAAAAAAAATAAAAGAATTATCTTAACTACTAAGCTATGCTGCCTTTGATACAAATATTTACTGAATACTTCTTATGTCCTAGTTACTGTTCTAGTTACATAAGTTTTGAGTGAGAAGAAAAGGTTCATGCTTATATCTCTGGTAACAGAACAACTTCAGCCGAATTAAATTAAAAGGAGTTTAATTGAGCAATGAACGATCCGCGAATCGGGCAGCCCACACAATCACTGCAGATTCATAAAGACTCCAGGGATGCCTGTGGTCAGAACAAATTTATAGGCAAAAATAAAAAAAGGGAAGTGACGTACAGAAATTGGAGGTGAGGTAAGAAAGAGCTGGATAGGTTACAGGTTGGCGTTTGCCTTATTTGAATAGTTTGAACACTCACAATGTATAACTGGTTGAAGTATGGATGCTGGGATTGGCCAAGACTCAGCCACTGTTACTGGAGCATACTCCTAAGTCAGGATTTCAATCTTGTCTACTTACTAAATCAGGTTGCAGTTCGTCCACAAGGAGTCAAATATAGAAGAACAGAATCCTTCTCAGGCCATATTTAGTTTGCTGTAACATCTCTTAGGAATCCTTCTCAGGACATATCTAGTTTGCTTTAACATCTAACATCTTTTGCTGTGTAATAAAACCAATCCAAAATTTAGTGGTTTAAAAAAATACCCATTCTATGTAATTCACAATTCTGTAAGGCAGCTGCATGGCTTCTGTCTGGGATGGCATGTTGGTGTATCTCCTGACCCTCTGGAAAGCTGGCTGACTGGCTGCCGGCTTGATGATCTAGGCTAGCCTCTTCACGTGGTTGGTGGTTGGTAGGCTGTTGGCTAAGGGCTGGCCGCACCCTGATTCTCTCACTGTGACCTTTCATCCTCCAGCAGGCTAGGTTAGACTCATTCATGTGGTGGTCTCACAGTCAAAGTCCAGGATGAGAGAAGGTGAGCTCCAATGAGAACGTGCTTTTTGAAAACAGCAATATATCCCCTTGATTTGGGGCACGTGGGAGTCGCTATAGAAAATAACTCGGCAGAGTGTTGTGCTGTTTTGTGTTTTAAAGCTTGAGCATCAACTGTGTTTCTGACCCAGTGTTGGGTATGTAGGAAACAGAAATGTGGATGATCTGTCTCCTACAGTTAAACGTCTCCTAGGGTAGAGGTGGATAGAGGCAAATAAGCTTTTTACATTTTATTTTAAGTTTAATAAACGCTGTATGGCAGATTCTGTTGTAAGCATTAAAAAAATATTAAACAATTAACCAATTTCGTCTCCGTAATGACCCAGGCAGGCTTGGACCATTGTTTCCATTTTCAGTTGCTGACACACAGAGAACAGTTAGATAACTAACAGAGTTCTCCAGGCTAGAGTATGATAAGTCAGGGTTTGAATCTATGCAACCTGCTCTCCAGTTCAGGCTACAGGGACCATATTCCCTCGAAATTTGACAGCAATGAACCAGATTTGCAAACCAAATACTTTATGAACGCACGATTGGGACCAACAATTTCTCCTGTTAAAGGATGAATTCTCGGAGGACACACGACATTTAAGCTGAGCCGGCACATTGAATAGGATTTTTCAGGGATACGTATGGGCAGATATGATTTTCCTGTTGGAGGTTAAAGTGTCTGCAAAGGCATGGGGATGGTTAATACAATTTTAATTATTGTGTATGTCAGTTTTCCTTGGCTAGATGAAGACAAGCAGCAGATTATTAGTCTAGAAAGGGTAGGAATGGCCTCACATTCTTACTTCAGTGATGTAACTTCCAAACTCTGTTCCTGTGTTTGACACTGGGAGTGAAACATTTTAAACTGATAGTGAAAAGCCATGCAATCATGTCACTCTGGAAAGTCCCGTGTGCAGTAAAGAACCTGTTCTTGTGGGGTATGCATTTTTGATGTTCGGTCTAAATACCCTGTAATAAGTGAGTGGGAGATTGCGAGGATGTTGATTTTTTTTCTACTTAATGGTGCCATAAGTAAGACAAATTTGATCAGGAAATGGGTCAACCCATGAGTGATTGGGATACAGATGGTTCCCAGTTGGAAAGATGAACATGAAAGAATAACAGATAATTGATTCAAGTGCACCAGTGTTGGGAATGATAGCAGGAGCATGGCACCTGAACATAATTTTACATATTTTAAGGACTATTGTATTAGCTCTACATTTGCAAGCGGCCCCAGGAAAAGTGTGCATGAAAAATCAATGAGGACCTAATGCATCAAGTGGAAGAGCTTATGATAATATGGCGTGATCATCTTACTCATGGCAGAATTGTTATTCTGAGAGATCTCTCATAGTTTTCAATCTATTTCTAATATAGATATAATTGATATCTATATCTAATATATCTAACATCCATATATAATATAGATATAATCTAATATAGATTATGTGTATTTATATATCACTTTTATTCTGGAATACTTCAAACATTTAGAAAAATACAGAGGATACAGAGAATATTCTAATCATTACTATTTTCTTACAGACAATGCAACATTAATTATAGGTGAGTACAAAGCAGATTCTAGGATACAGTCTGAACACTTTGGAACTCTGGGAGTAAACTCTGACTGGTATTTATTTTCCAAACAAGGATGCACAGTAACTGCAGGAAAAACCTGTCAGTACCCAACAGGATCCATCAGAATCTACAAGGTCTTGCATCAACTATTTTATCTCTACCCTAATGATGACTGTGCACAGCATCGTTGTATGATAGTGCCTTGGTGGGTCCACACCCTGCATAAGACCCCACAGCATCTCCCCATTTTATTTAGACAGTTTCACATCTGTCTGGCCTTGGACATCAATCTCTTTTCATGCCCTAACCTCCAAGCACACTGAATTGTCAGTCAGCTAGCCTACCCTGCAACAGTCCCTGTGTCTAACAGCTTGTTGATGGTGGAAGAGAGACAAAATGAATTAATTACTCCTCTGGGCATGAAATCTAAAGGATAGGTAGGAGCTAGCCAGAAGAAGCCCAGGGCAACACATGGCCGAGACAGGGAACAGAATAATCTTTCCGAACCAGCCTTCCAGAACAGTGTTCTTTAGTTGAAATAGAATATAAGCCACATAGGCAATTCAAAATTTCCTAGTAGGCCCGTTAAAAAAGTAAAAGAAAACAGCTGAAATTAATGTTTAATAATATATTTTATCTAACCTAATATATCAGAAATGTTATTATTTAAACATGTAATCAATATGAAAATTATTAATAAAATATGTTGCACTTTTGTTCATCCTGAGCCTTTGAAATCTGGTGTGTATTTTACACAGCAGCACATCTCAATCCAGACTGGACGCTTTTCAAGTGCTTGATGGCCACATGAAGCTAATGCTTACCATACTGGGCAATGGAGCTCTAACCTACTCTGTTTTAATTTTCTTTGCAGCGTTTACGGCTATCTGAAATGATCTTGCTTATTTCTTTCCTCACTTCTTTACTCATTTATTTTTCTCTGTCTCTCTCCACCAGAACATGAGCTTCATGAGACCGGGAACGTGGCTGACTGTTCAATTTCAGATGGAGATAAAGGCACTTGGTTCATGGTAAGCTCTTGTTACATGCCTATTGAATAGTGAATGAGCAGAAGGTATGAGGGCCTGGAAGTGGAAAAGATCTTAGCATCTTGGACGCCTGCAGCATTGTGAGAAATGGAAACAGGAGTGTGAAGGGATGTGGAGGAGGAGACACGGGCCAGGCCTGGTTAAAGATGCCTGACGTCTACTTAGAAATTTCCCCATTTTTTAACATCCAACTTAATGCCATGTCAAATCAGTAGCTTTCTCATGTATGTTCCCTAAACAGGGGAACTCTCAGTTTCAGTGCCCACTAGTTTGGACAATTATTCTATTGGTTTACATATTGATTTTCCCTAGGGGAATGCAAGCTCCTTGAGAACAAAGCCCAGGTTATGAACACTTTTGTGTTAATGTTTCTGTGCTCAGCAAAATGATGTTTAACATTTACCCACATTGATGCATGTCTTAGTAATTTATTCCTTTTTATTGCTGTGTAGCATTTCATTGTGTGGCTGTAACATTATTTATCCATACACTTCTTGATGAACATTTGGGTTGACTCCAGCTTGGAGTTATTATGGAGAAATTTGCTCTGATCATGTCTGTAAATGTTTTTGTGTGGACATGTCTTCTTTTCACTTAAGTAAATAACTAGCAAGAGAATTTCTGGGTCATATAGTAACAGTAATTTTAAATTTATATCAAACTATCGAGGCAGGCATATCACAAGGTCCAGAGATCAAGGTCATCCTGGCTAACATGATGAAACCCCATCTCTACTAAAAATACAAAAAATTAGCTGGGCATGGTGGCACGTGCCTGTAGTTCCAGCTACCCTGGAGGCTGACGCAGGAGAATCGTTTGAACCTAGGAGCGGAGGTGGCAGTGAGCCAAGATCACATCACTGTATCCCAGCCTGGGTGACAAAGTGAGACTCCGTCTCAAAAAAAAAAAAAAAAAAAAAAAAAAAAAAATCGTGTCATTTTATATTTTCGTGCACAACATATTAGAATTCATATTAGACTTAATCAATACTTGGCAGAGTCTGCCATTTTAATTTTAGCATTCTAAGGGGTGTAGTGTAGGGTCCATTGTAGTTTTAAGTTACCACAAGTAATGTTCAACATATTTTTCATGTGCTTATTTGCCATTTGTTTATCTTCTTTAGTGGTGTCTCCTTAAATGTTTTGCCTATTTTAAAAATTGAGCTGTTTGCTTTCTTGCTTTAGAGTTCTTCACATATTCTGGACATAAATTCTTTGTCAAAATATATATTTAACATAGTTTCTCTTGAGTATGGTTTGCCTTTTCATTGTCTCAGTGGTGTCTTTTGAAGAGCTAAAGATTTTAATTATAATGAAGTCTAATTTATTACTAATTTTTTTACAGTTCATGTGTTTTGTCTTCTAACAAATTTTTCCTTATTTCAAGGTCTTAAAGTTTTCTTCTAGAACCTTTTTAATTTTAGCTGTCATGTTTAAGTGTAAATCCTTTTTGAGGTTATTTTTGTGTATGAAAGTGTTCATTTTCACATGGATATTTATTTCTCTCTCTTTTGTTGAATAGAATTTTTCCCCATTGAATACTTTTGGTATATTTTTGAACAATCATTAATATGTTCCATTGTTCTACATGTCTCTTCTCATACCAACAACACACTATCAGGAGCATTGTAGCTTTATAGCAGATCTTAAAATCATGCCATATCAACCACCTGATTGTATTTTTCTTTTGTGAAGTTTGCTGGGTATTCGAGGTCCCATATATTTTTCATATAAATTTTAGAACCAGTCTGTCAATTTCTAAATAAAAGTCTACCGGGATTTTGTTTGGAATTGTGTTGAATATGTGAATCAATTTGGAGAGAGTTGACATGTTTATAATTCTCTGATTATGTCTTCATTACTTGCTTCTCAGCAGTATTTTATAGTTTTTAATGTATAGGTCTTACAAGTGTTTTATTAACCTTGTCTCAGGTTATGTCGTATTAAGGAATGCAATTATATTTATTTAAATTTGCAATTATATGTTGCTAGTATATGGAAATGAAATGACTTTTGTATATAAGCCTTATTGAACTTCTTTATTAATCCTAGACTTATTTTTTTTTATATGTAACTTAGGGTTTTCTATGATGTTGTCTGCCAGTAAAGATAGTTTAACTTCCCTTCCCATTTTTATGCCTTTTATTTCTTTTTCTTGCTTTATTGCACTGGCTACTACATTTAACACACTGTTACATGGAAGTGGTAAGAGCAGACATCTTTACCTTGTTTCCAAATATAAAGGGAAAATATACAATTTTTATTATGTATGATCTTAGCTTTGTAGAACTCTTTATCAAGTTGGTGTTGTTCCCTTTTTTTTCCTAGTTTGCAGAGTTTTTATACTGAATGAGTTTTGTATTTCAGCAAATGATTTTCTGCATTTAATAAGATAATCATATTTAAATGTTTTTTAGTAAATTAACATAGGAAATTTTACTCTTTGATTTTAATGTTAAACTGTGTCATTCCTTAGATTTACTGTATTTTGTCATGTTTACATAGGTTATGCGTGTCTATATATATGTTATCATATGTACCAAATTGTATATATGTACACATGCACCCACATTTATGTGTGTGCATGGTTATGCATGTGAAACAATTTTTAATATTTTGTAAATGATTTTTTCACTGATAATCAACAGGGATACTTTGTTCCATAATTTTATTTTATTATAATATCTTTGTTTTTGTCTTATTATGGTAATAAAGTTAACTTGGCCCCATTAAATTAATTTGGAAGTATTTTTTTTAACCTTACTTTTATAAGGGAATTTAATTACAATTTCTTCTTTAACTGTGTGATAGAATTAACCAGTAAAGTCACTTGGGCAACAAAATTTTGTGTGTGGAAAAGTGTCTAATTACAGCTTTAATTTCTTGGATAGATATAAAATTATTTGTGTTTTCTATTTCATCTTGTATCAATTTTAATAATTTATTGGCATAATATTGTTCATAATGTTCTCTTATTATTTTTGGTGTCTGTTGGATCTGTAGCAAATTCCCCTTTGTTATTCCTGACACTTGCTATTTGTACCTTATCTCTTTTTTCTTGATTTACTTTATTGTCTGTCCACATTGTATTTCATTAATTTTTACTCTTACTTTTTCTTTTACTTTGTTATTTGCTATTTTTTTCCTAATACTTTCTTCTTTGCCTACCTTCTTATTGTAAAAGCTTATAATAATATTGGTTTGGATTTTTTTTCCTTTTTATTATAAGTATTTAATGCCATACAGTTTCCTTTAAGAATTCTTTTAGCCACATCCCCAAGATTTGATATGTTGTATATTCATTTTCATTTATTCTCATATTTAAGAAATCTTTTAGAATTATTATTATACTTTCTTTTGGATCCATGTTTATCTAGAAATGTTTTGTTCAATTTTAAATTATTTGAGTTGTTTTAACTTATTTTCCTGGTGATATTTCTAATTTTATATTATTGTTATTAGAGAGAAAATTCTAAATTTATGGAGACCTGGTTTATGGCCCATCATATGGCTTATCTTGGTCAATGTTTCATTTATACTTGAAGATAAAAGGTGTATTCTGCTGTTGTTGGGTGGAGTGTAATATAATCATTAATGAAATCAAGTTAGTAGTGTTTTTCAGGTCTGCCATATGCTTACCGACTTTTCGTTTTCTTGTATTGTCTGTCACTAAGAGCTGTGTTAAAGATTCCAACTATGATTGTGGATTTATCTATTTCTACTTTCAATTCTGTGGGATTTTGGTTCATATGTTTTGAAGCTCTGCTACTAGATGCACATACAATATTAAGGAAATGAAAACATTATGCATTTTAGGTGAAATTAAATCTAATAACAACCTAGCTGATTATAATTATGTAAAGTCATTGCAAGTATCTAGAAATGAATATATTTGTGGCATATATAATGGAACAATGATAAATGTCAGTATTACATAAAGAGTTCATGAAATTTAATAAATAAGTGAAATGTTGAAATCTCCATACACAAATATGCAAAGAATATGAGAAACCATTCACCAAAGAGGAAATTCCACCAGTAAAGAAACATAAGGATACATGCTAAACTTTTGTAGTAATCAAGAGCTATAAAATAAAACAACTGTGCATATTTTTGTCTGTTAATTGACTAATATATCTTTAAAGTTTTAATAACCAGTGCTGGGAAAGGTACAGTGTGATTACACTCTCACACAATGATAGCAACAGTGTTAAGTGATTTTAATAATGTATAAATAAATGCAGGCTGAAAACAATTGAGCCACATCAATTAAGAGCAATAAAAAGTCTCATGCATTCATTCAGCATATTTTTTAGTATCTATCACATTTTAGACACCGTGCTAAATGTGATGGGGATACAACCTCTTACTGAAGAAAACATTCTGTTCTATTGGAACTTAATCATAATTTTGGTCTATATCCCTAAGGAAATAATACACGTGTGGCTCACATTATATGAGTGAAGACATTTATCATGTCACATATAACTATCAAATTAATTAGAAACAAATCAACTGTTCATTAGCTAAGTGAACTATAGTACACCAACACTTTGAAATATTATTCATACACTACAATAATGTTATTTATTAATTTGTTAACTAAACAGATGTTTATTTATTAAAAAATAAGTGCCAGGGATTGTGCTAGACATTATGGATATAATGGTACACAAGACAGAGAAATTCTTTGCCCTCAAGAGGTTTATATTCTATAATGCAAATGTAATGTCATAAGAGCTAGCATTATTTCAAAAGGAGTATATAAAATAAATTCTGATTCTATGATTTTAATTTTTATATAAAAATATAATTGGAACCTAAATAATGTATTTTTTAAAAAAACTATGTAACAGATTACCTTGCAGGTAGTGGCTTTAAACATCACACACATTAATTACCTTGCAGGGTCTGTGGGTCAGGAGTCTAGGCACAGCTTATCTTGGTTTTCGGCAAGACAAAAATCAAGATGTTAGGGGGCTGGATTATCATCTGGAGGCTCAACTGGGGAAGGACCTGCTTTCATACTCACTTAGTGTGCTTACAGAATTCTTTTTCTAGCTGTTATAGGATTTATTACAATTTGCATTTACAAAGCCAGCAAGGAGAGCAAGACTCTAGAGGAAATCTGCTAGCAAAGTAGTCTTACTAATGTAATGTAATAATGGGATAATGAGAATGACATCCCATTACCTTACCATGAGATGTAAAACAATCACTAGAATGACATCCCATTGCCATTGCCCTATTCTATAGAATAGAAGAGAGTCACAGTGTTACTGAAACTCCAGGGATTCTGTTTAGGTCCTGCTGCTCACTGCATAGAAAGCTAATCACTGATACTCCGAGTATTGCCAAGGAAGAAGGCTTTAATAGGGTGCTGCAGTCGAGGAGATGGGAGATCAATCTTAAATTCATCTCCCTGACTGAGTAAAATTAGGGGTCCATATAGCAGGCAAGACAATGTAGTCATGTGTGGGAAAGCAGGAATTAGGGAGAGGTAAGGATGAGAAGTTGGTCAATAGGAAGCAAGCGGTCATCTAAGCAATCACGATGGGTGAGAGGTCTGGCATCTCACTGTCCAGAGGCAGTGATCTGGTAAGTTTCAACTCTTTGACACTACTTGGGAGGCCTAAATCTTGGTTTCCTGAGAAGGAAACTCAGATAAAACAACTGTAACTTTCTCAAGTTTTAAGACTGGGAGGATCAATATCTGTATTTATTCAAAGAAACCATAAACATCAGTTCTGCAGGAAAATTGGGCTGGTTTCAACAGGTCCTGGCTACATTCAACAATACAAGGCAACTGTACAAGGGCATAGTCAAGAAGGCAAGGGTAATAGAGGGCCAGCTTAAAGTCTGTTTGTCATAGCAAGTAACTGTAATGTTAGGGCTGGAGTACTACAGACATGCTTCTAGCCTACTTTTTAATATTTATGGTAAATGTGGTAAAAAATACAAATAGTGTTTTTTTAACACATATTAATTAATAACACATATTAATTTAACACATATTAATTTTCAGAGGCCATAGCTAACCATTTACTCTCTAATTTACCTGTTATCAAACCTATCTTATCTTAATGATGCCATTATTTCTTTTAAGACAGCCATTTATCCTTGGTTTTTATTATTTTTTAAATTTTGTCTCTTAACTAGTAAAGCAGTAGTCCCCTTTTCTGGTACTTTCATTAAGAAAGTACATTTTCTCAGATACAGATCATTATCAGCATTTTCTGAGTTAGTCTTTGGAAAAAAACCACAATTTGTATTTTTTTATTCTAAGGTTGTTGGTTCTCCTGTGATCACTCAGTATCAGTTGTATACAGCCTACTGCACAGCTGGTACCTAAACACAGACAGACAGAAACGGCAAAGGTAGTCATTTCATCTGGGCATGTCTTTGTCAGGCGAGAAGCAGAGGCACACTGTACCAGGAGCAGACAGAGCTGTGTGCCAGGAATTAGGTGTCATGAGAGAGGCTAACAGTGAACTCACATAATCCTTCACCTTTCCTCCTTGACAAAGATCCAAGGAGTGAATGAGGGGTGGGCCTATCTAAGTCCTGATGATTAACTTACACTTGGTAGACATTGAGGGTGTGGTAATTGTTGTCATTTTTACAATATTGTGATCTTAATCTTATGGAATATTGAATCTCCAAATAGCCCATGACATAAAGAGACCTTTATGGCTCCGAAGGAGCTATTATACTTTATTATCTCACGAATCTTCAGATTTAAAGAGTCCTCAATGAGACCTTGACATAATTAAGCCTAATGAGCCCAAAGGAGTTACAAAGGCCTATTGTGTTAATAATTTAGACATGACAGGCCTTTGTCGGAAGTAGGCTTTTGGTATCCAATGTAGTCTGTGTGCTGTGTAGATATGATTGACAGCTGAGTTACATAATAAACAGTAGTTGTTCAACAGTTGCCTTACACATCAAACATACAGTTGAAAATTTTCAAGTTAAGACTTTTTACTACATTGAATGTACATTTTAATAATACCTTGGTTATTAGCTCCTTCATGTCTTCATTTGTTGATATCATTTTTGCCTGCCTACTCATCCATGTGCTGTACTAGGTATAGGGCTGCAAAGGTGAATTGAACACAGCCCCTGCCCTCAAGTAGTGTAGCATGTAAAAGTTAAAGAAGTTCACAGTCTAGAATGATGGTTGGAAAATTATGGCTCACAGGGCAGCTGCCAGCTTTGCAATAAAGTTTTATTGAAATACAGGCAGAATCATTCATGTATGTCTTGTCTATGGCTGCTTTTCTATTATGGCAACTAAACTGAGTAGCTGTGACAGAGACTGCATAGACCACATCTCTGAAAGTATTTATGATCTGGACCTTGAAGATAAACATCACCAATCCCTGGTCTACAATTTCAAAGGTTCTGGGGCTACTTCAGCAAATCCCAAATATGCATGAATTAGCATTGTCAGTTCCCATAGATTTGGTGTGATTCAGAGAGAAGGTCTTATTTTCTCATTATTTTGTATTTATTGTGTTTTAATATGAATGGAATGTTATACTTAATTCTTCAAAACATTACTCAGCACTATTTCTCCACCAAGTTTTGTGATACTCTCTTGGTCTAGTGCCTGGAGTATAGAAGATGGTTAATGTTTACAAAACATGAATCCCATTTGTCTATACCATGAAGAATAGGGTGATTTTAAAGATATGTCCTCAGCTTATTTGATGTTCCTCCCCCAAATAGGTGAACATTTCCGTTTCCCCTATGTGTGGGCTAGGCTGTGATTCACTTCTACCAGACAGAATATCTCAGACGTGAGAGGACACCGCTTCTGAGATTAAGTTATAAAGAAAACTACAGCTTCCATCTTGGAAGCTTCCATCCCTCTCTCTTAAGTCATTCTGGGAGAAGTCATCTGCCATAGAGGAAGTGATCCAGGGGAGATGGAGGCCACCTGCTGTGTGGGGAGTACCCCAGGCAGCAGGCAGAGAAGCCCACATGGTGAGGAGCTAGGGCCCAACGATGAGTGTACTTGGAAATGGACCTTCTGAGACCTGTCAGTAGCCAGGCAAGTTTGTTTGGAAGTGAGTCCTATCTCATTTGGACCTTGAGATGTCTGTAGCCCCAGCTGACAGCTTACCTGCAGCTTCATGAGAGATCCTGAGTCTCGCAGCTAAGCATTCCTGACTGCTGACCCACAGAAGCTGTGAGATAATAGATGCTTGTTTTCTTACGTCACTTGGTTTGGAGTAATTTGTTATGCATCAAGAAATAACTAATACAGACGGCAACTGGCCGATTGGGTGTGAGAGGGAGTAATAGTTGTCTCTTGCTGTGAATTCCTCTCCATGCCCCTGCAAGACTACTGATTGCTTGGTCAAGTTCCTGAGATAATTCTGAAGTTCTCTGCCTGCATACCCAGATGGCAGTCTTCTCCCCATTTCCATGGAGTCATTTTTGCCATGTTGCCATCCTTGAAGGCAGTCTGGGCTCATCTAGATATGATGTGGGTATGTATTGCTATTAGCCTCATGCAACTTTGGTGTTGATGCTGTCTTGGAGACTCCCTTCATTTATTGCTCCCTTACTTGCAGGAGGGAAGTGAGTTCCTTCTACCAGAGTCATAATTACTTTACAAGACTCAGAAATAAGATTATAGCTGGCAATGCTTAAAAATCTTTCATTTGACTTGTTTTAATATATATCTTGCTCGCCACTCCAAAATGTAAGATGTCAGTTATAGGTCATTATTTGGGATGATGCCATTCAGGGTAAGAGCCAAGCATGTCCACCTTTGCTAACTGAAAACTAGCGCAGCACTTTGCTTCTTTCAACCTCAGTGTGATTTCCATGACTACATGGGGTGACTTATGGGGTTGCTGGCATGTTGTCATGCTCTTTTTCTCAGAAAGCCTTGGCCATATGACCAACAGGCAATTCCACAGTGTCTTCCAGAAGATTGATTGGAACTTAGTGTCCACAGAGATGCCCCTCTCCACAGGACACCTATGAGATGATATCTGCCAGAATTCCACACTGAGCAGTTCTAGGACTCTCACTACCAAACCCAGCACAAAGCAGGCTGTGATCAGTGCCAACCCACAGATACAAGCAAAGTTCCATAAAAACACGAAGATGGCTACTTTCAATGTTGTGTCCCACATTGGATCCTGGAGTGGAAAAAAAGGACGTTGGCGGGAAAACTAACAAAATCTGTCTATGGCGTGGAATTTAATGAACAGCAATGAGCCAATGTTGGGTTCTTAGTTGTGACAAACACGGGGCAGTAATAATGTAAAATTGGTAGTAGGGAAAAATGGGAGAGGGGTCTCTGGGGGCTCTGTACTATCTTGGCATTTTTACTGTAAATCTGTGTGTGTGTGCACACACACACAAACACCATGAGCAGGAAATTTATAGGAGGGATATGGACAGGCAGAGAAGGTGGGTGTGCAGAACATTCCAGGCAGAGACGACAATATAAAATGTTTGAGAGCAGCCACCTGTGGCAGGTTCTGTGATTGGTGAGGTGTCCCCAGAGCATTTCCTAGTATCCATGGTGGGTGTTGTGGGGATACAGAGCAAAAAGTGAAAGCATGGCTGGGTCTTGAGTGGTCCAGTAAAGAGTCTGAATTATCATATTACGGGTGTGATGGGCCTACCGAGGGCTGTGACATGTGCAGGGATGTTTACAAAAGTTCTAGGACTTTATAGGATGCATTTCTGTGGCCCTTGCCTGAAAATATACATATAGCCTCACCCACATAAGCACTGCACCTTATCTCAGGTGACTTCTTTTTCATTTTCATTTTTATTTTATTTATGTTATTATTACTTTTTTGAGACAGAGTCTCACTTTGTTACCCAGGTTTGAGTTCCGTGGCGCCTTCTCGGTTCACTGCAGCCTCCACCTCCTGAGCTTAAGTGATTTTCTCACCTTACCCCCACCGAGTAGCTGGGACTACAGGAGAGCACCATCACACCCAGCTAATGTTGTATTTTTTGTAGAGATGAGGTTTTGCCATGTTGCCCAGGCTTGTCTCAAACTCGTGAGCCCAAACAATCCACCCACCTCAGCCTCCCAAAGTGCTGTGATTACAGGTGTGAGCCACTGCACTGTGCTGTTCTCAAGTGACTTCTAATTAATTATCTTTCAAGTCTCCGCTTCAGGGAGGTCTCCCTGGCCCCCGTAGAAAGGGTTGTGCACTCCGTCTTCATCCTTACTATCCCTTGTTCAAAATATGGCTGCCTCCTCCTTTACAGGTTGTATCCAAGGGTAGAGACCACAGCTATCTCACCTGTCCTCAGGACCAAGCACATGTCATGTGCCCAATACTGTTGTTGAAGGAATGAGTTAATGGGTAAATCTATGGGTGTTTGGGGGGCAAACCAAGAGCCAAGGAGCCACTTGTGCATAGAGTTAAGTGATCTGCCTGGCTCTCAGTGGATAAGAATTATGAATAAAAATAAACACTATCTGAGTCCTGATCTTAGAAGGACTTATAAGAAAGCCTCCGGGGTTAGAATAAGATAAGGGGCAGGAGGGGTTTTGGTGTTTTCCGGGAAATGACCTGTGAGTCAGGTCAGCCTTCCTGGTAACTCAGCAGAGCCTCTCAGCCCCTCAGCTTTGCTGTCAGGCCCTGGCCCATGCTCCATGGAGACCCCATGGCCACAGCACCTGTAGAAAATCAATGTCTTCAACCTTCCCCTACATGCTAAGATATCAAACAGCCCGAAAGTCGGCAATTCACAAGGAAAGTTGGCTCCATCCAACTTTCAGCTCTTTGAAAAGTTTGCCTTAAGAATTGAGACATCACTTTTCTCTTCCCAAAGAATGTGTATCTTTTCAGGATTCAAAGAGGCCGGAAAAAAAATGTCCTCATTTTCCTTGACAGACGACGTGCTGTGTTCTCTGGGTTGCTGATCGGCAAATCGGAACAGACGGTTTTTCCTTTTTATCCCTCCTCGTTACCCCGATGTGGCTTTTTGGTCTTTCTCCAAATGAAGCCCTCGGTGAGACATTGCAAGATGAAAGGGACGGTGGTCGAACTCTCCGTCACCGAGCCTATCAAGGATTTAACATTTTGATTGATAACTCTGCTGTGTCAGGGACATGTGTATTTAAAAGCCCTCTGAAATTTGGAGTGAATATATCTGAGAGATGCATCTGATTTTCTTCCTGCAAGGAAAGAAAGACCAAGGTCAGGTGCCACCTTCTAACATTCTTGAACATAAATCTCGGGTTTATTTTTCTGACCTTTCAGTGTGCAAGTGGCAGGTTTGGTGCTGGAGAAAGAAGGTGTTAAAGCTTCCTTTCTTCCTCCTTCTTTTTAATATAATAGCACCCTTTTCTCCTCCTTTCTTTATCCAAAGCACAAATTAACACCTCCTTGTTGGGGAAATGGGAGACAAAGGGAGATTATTGGAAATTACTGACCTCACAAGCACCATAAGTGGATTACACTAGACCTGAGGATCCCCAGGGACAAAGAAGCAAACCCAGGCAGAGACAGGGGACTCAGATGAGTGGAGCCAACAAAGGATGGAATGAATCTTACCAAATGAGAGAGCTGCTCTGCTGCAAGTCAGTGGGGAATTCTCCACAGCTTCACCTGAAGGGACATCCCCGTTTGCAGACCATCCCCAGGTTGCCAGTGAATATGATAAGTCTCCACCCAGTGCCAGGTATAAGCACACATCCTTGAACACTCGTAAAACCCCTAAAGACAAAGTCTCCAAGTCCTGATAACCTGCTAAGCAACCACGTAATCCTGCATGAGTCATTTGAATGATATAAGCCTCAGTTTCTCCTCCTCTGTAAAATGTTGTTAACCCTTATAGCAAGGTTGGTGATATAAAAAGAGAAAGAGTGCTTATCATGATGTCAGCAAATAATTACTCATTGGATGTGACCTCTTGTTATTGTTATTACAGTCACCATTGTTGTCTTCGTGTATTCATTTAGAGACAGAGATCGCACTTCCTCCTGTTTCCTGCGGCTCTCTGTGCAAATGGCCAGGGCTGTCCAGTTCTTTGATTTTCCCTTGCTTCTTATTAAATCTTCTCTGACATCCTGCATATAGCCTGCAAGAAAACTCAAAACTGAGCAGATTTGATTTTTTTCTACCTCTTCTTAAAGGGAAACCAAAACACAATTTACCCTTCTATGAATAGATTGCTGTTTGGATAATCTTTACTCCACGCCAGTTTGGTTTCTGTTCTGAACATAACTTTATTTTTCCCCACTGGAGGATGTAGCAAAACCCTTCTTTGTGCAGGGGCCATTAAGACTGCCCATTCTTAAATTAGCTCAGAAAAAAAAAAAAAAAAAGAAGTGCATTTTATAGTCAAGCCAGCAGTAATTGGACACTGTGACTATGAGTGGCCCTTGCAGTGTTTGGACGTGGGCCAAATGTACCTTCTGTCTGTCTCTGACACAGGCAGACAATAGCGGTATTATTTACTGCACTGGCTCTCTGCAATTCCAAAGGCCAGCTGCGAGAACAAAAGAATCACTAACACTTTGCCCAGCCCTAGACTAAACTGGATGCGCTATCTATGTTTCCTAAATAATTCACCCGTCTGTCCCAAATGTTGGGTTATCTATTCTTCCTTTCTTTCCTTTTGCACTGACCAGGGCTGCAAGGAAAATACGTATCACTACTCTGAATCCTTAAAAGGGAATGGAATGAAGGAAGGAATGGCTAACAGTTCTTTGTTTCCACATCTTAGGGTACAGCATCACCACCACAGACCAGCTATGAGAGGATGGTAGCAGAACCAGTGTTTGGAACAATGTTGGCAAGGCTTAGTCTTCCCTGGGAAGTGATGCTTCCCAGGAATGCCATTCTGAGTTTTGTCTTCAGAACTTTGTAAAAGAGCCCGATGTTCACCTGGATAACATTCACTGGTTGCCACACTCACAGACCTGTAACCCCTGTGTTACAACCTGGGCTTTGAGTAGACTGAGCTGAAAGTATCACCCTTGACTTGGCTCTGGCTCATATCCAGAATCTGGGAAACTGGGCCCCACTGCCTGGTATTGTCTTATTACGGACCATACTAACACGATATTTATTAGGAAATAGCCTCATCGGTTGTTGGACGTGCAGCCTGCACATGGAGATGGGATTCACAACTTCTGAAGCCACCAGTCCAACCTGAACTGTACCTCCAAGTCACAAACAGAGAAGCCTCCAGCCTTCTAAATCCGTCCATAGCAATCCGTGTGTCCTCAGCTCCTCTTCCCACTTTGAACTGTGTTTTCTGACCTGTTCCTGAGATATCCAGCTCCTGGCTCTTTGCACAGAGATTGGATCTTGCCTCCCATGTACCTTGGGATCTGCTGCCTGTTATCGCTCTTTCCTGATGGGTCAGGGAGCCTCTGTCTGCAGCCTTGGCCTATGTGTACCCTGTACAGCATCTGTCTCCAACTGCTTAACCAGCACTTGGCCTGAAATCCAGACCTGACGTTCCATCCAGCCACAGCAAAGCACCATCCTACATCCACAGGCTCTAGAACTCCATCAGGAGCACTTTCCCAGATCAGTCACGATCACAGCATTTAGCTTTCACGCGGGGATTCCTAATGACTCATGAACTAATGGTTTCTAAGCTTTGTGCCACCCCTTTTCTCATTTGCTTCTCACACTCTCTGTGAGGCAGACCAGGCAGACCTTATCATCTATGTTTTAGAGGTAAGTTGAAGTGAGCTTTCAACTTATCTCTAAGTTGGTGCAATAGTAATTGCAGTTTTTACATTGTTGAATTTTGCCATTTGACATTGGGATACATTCTTAAATAAATGTGGTTATGTTATACATAATTTTAATGGGCATCTCTTACTTTTTTTGCTAATGACTTATTACATGCTATTTATTTTACATTTATTTTAGGGACTATGGAAATGATATTGGACAAAAAGCAAATGCGAGTGATTTCCTTATTCTAGTTCAAATTGGGTTGTAAAGCAGCGGAGACAACCTGCAGCATCAACAATGCATGTGGCCCAGGAGCTGCTAACAAACATATACTCCAGTGGTGGTGCTGGAAGTTTTGCAAAGGAGAAGAGAGCCTTGAAGATGAGGAATGTAGTCACTGGCCATCAGAAGTTGACAACGACCAGTTGAGAGCAATCATCAACACTGATCCTCTTACAACTACACAAGAAGCTGCCGAAGAACTCAGCGTTGACCGTTCTACAGTCATTCAGCATTTGAAGCAAATTGGAAAGGTGAAAAAGCTCCAAAAGTGGATGCTTCATGAACTGAGCAAAAATAAAAATAATTGTCATTTTGAAGTGCTGTCTTCTCTTATTCTATGCAACAACAACAAATCATTTCTCGATCGGACTGTGATGTTAGAGGAAAAGTGGATATTATGTGACAACTGGCTATGACTAGCTCAGTGGCTGGTTGGAGAAGAAGCTCCAAAGCACTCCCCAAAGCCAAACTTGCACCAAAAAAAGGTCGTGGTCACTGTTTGGTGGTCTGCTGCTGGCCTGATCCACTACAGCTTTCTGAATCTTGGTGAAGCCATTACATCTGAGAAGTATGCTCAGCAAATTGATGAGATGCACCAAAACTGCGATGCCTGAAGCCAGTATTGGTCAACAGAAAAGGCCCAATTCTTCTCCTTGACATGGCCTGACTGCATGTCCCATAACCAATGCTCCAAATGTTGAATGAATTGGGCTATGGAAGTTTTGCCTCATCTGCTATATTCACCTGACCTCTTGCCAACCAACTACCACTTCTTTTTTTTTTTTTTTTTTTTGAGACAGAGTCTCGCTCTGTCACCTAGGCTGGAGTGCAGTGGCCGGATCGCAGCTCACTGCAAGCTCTGCCTCCCGGGTTTACGCCATTCTCCTGCCTCAGCCTCCTGAGTAGCTGGGACTACAGGCGCCCGCCACCTCGCCCGGCTAGTTTTTTGTATTTTTAGTAGAGACGGGGTTTCACCGTGTTAGCCAGGATGGTCTCGATCTCCTGACCTCGTGATCCGCCCGTCTCGGCCTCCCAAAGTGCTGGGATTACAGGCTTGAGCCACCGCGCCCGGCCCCAACTACCACTTCTTTAAGCACCTTGACAACTTTTTGCTGGGAAAATGCTTCCACAACCAGCAGGATGCAGAAAATGCTTTCCCAGAGTTTGTTAAATCCCGAAGCAAGGATTTTCACACTATAGGAATAAACAAACTTATTTCTCGTTGGCAAAAATGTGTTGATTGTAATGGTGCCCATTTTGACTAATAAAGATGTGTTTGAGCCTAGTTATAATGATTTAAAATTCCCCGCCTGAAACCGCAATTACTTTTGTACCAACCTATTTTGCCAAAAAGGGGGGAAAGCAAGCCTAAGGTTTTCAACTCTCCAAGTCCATAGGCATGTTAATATGCCTCAGTCACAGGGTGGAGGGAGGAGATTAGAATTGTGTTTCCCTTGATGTTCAAAGTCTAACTCCATTCTCCACTGATCTTATACTCAACCCTTGGATTTGTCTTTTGTGGACAATGCTCCCTAAAGAAAGGACTCTGCCCCGCTATGCTGGATTTCCATGATGGAGGGGCTGTTTATTCTCATTCAGCATTGTATCTCCTGGGCCTAGCACAGACTTACATGTGAGCAGGTGTTGAATAAATGAATGAATGGATGAATGAATGGATAAATGGACGGATGGATGAGTGGCTGAAAGAAAGAAAGAATGAATGCTCCATTCCATGTATGCTGCAGGTTGGCAGGTTCATTGTTTGATTGTGCTTGGCACCAGAATCTTACCTGTCCCTTTCTCAGAGTTTTCTTTCTGTCTGTTGCATCATCCAAACTCTTCCCTGGATATTCCAGACCTCTTAGGCACTGGGAGAACTTCCATTCTCATGGAAGATGGAGACTTTCTTTCCATGTAGTCTCACCTACTGTCCTCGTGCCCTCCTGGAATGAAACTGCAGGTACCACTATGCCTCCTTGCTGGGCAACTCTACTCTCCATTTCTCTTAGGGTCTCTCCTCTGATGTGGGTGTGAACGGGCCAGAGGCCAGGAATTCTGAGGCCCCTCTTTCTGACCCCTTGACACAATCTTTCATCTTCCACCAAGAGCCCTCTCCCCAACCTGGACTCATGCTGTGGATAATGAATCAAGTCAGCCTCCCTGACTTTTTTCAGAGACTCCCAGAGCCAGACAGGACTTCAGACACTCTGTTTTGTTTCTTATTTACAGGCGGAGAGAACTGGAGCCTGGAGAAGTGACAGGTTTTGCTCAAGGATCTGTGGCCCTTAAGTGACAGGCAGGGACTTGAAACCACAGTGCCAGCCCAAGTACTCTGAGCCTCCCAGGCCATCTTCTTTGTGTGTTACAACATGTGCCATATTTTATTCAGGGTTTGGCCTAGAAGAATTTTGACATTTTGAGCATGACGATGAGGGCCTTTGGAATGTCACCATACCTACTCTGAGAGAAAGCCAATTTTCCCTTAGTTCAGTACTTGCAAATAGCAAAGTTAATTAATCCCCTGTAAATAAACATTTGCAAACTTCAGCTTAATATAGCACTGACCAGGAATGCTTCCAAATGTGTGCTGAGATTAGATGATTAAAAGACCAGAGCTGATCATGTGATGGTGAATCCGCAAGTTGGGCTCATTAATTTATTGGTGTGGTAGAAAAAGCATTGGTTTCATGGTTCATAAAAGGAACAGGCCTGATTCCACTCTGCCGTTGACTGACTGAGATGTCTGGCAAATCATAAACACCCTCCAAGCCTCTCTTCTTATATGTAAAATACACGGAGGTCACGCCTATAAGCATTACCCTAGATACTGTGAGTAGGAGTGTGAGGTCTGCCCCCAGGAAAGTGCTGTATCAATAATAGATTCCTCCGTTCTCTCTCCAGCCACCCACCTTCCTGCCACCTAACGTAGAGAGTGCCTTCAGATCTGCTGACCTCTAAGGACTCCTGGACTTTCAGAAGCCTCTTTGGTTAATGAAGGTGTTGAGCAGGTTTGAGCCAGACCTTTTCTAGCTCCTTCTAATTTTTGATGGACTGACACAGACCACTGATTTGCATCATCCACCTCCCCCTTTAATGAGCTCGTGTGCTCACAGTTAATGAACTAATTACTTCTGGGCAAAATCAGCATTAGGTTGCAAACCTGGTTTCTGCAGCCTCCACCAGACCAGCGTTCTTTCGTCAAGTCAAAAAGGGCTGGCAATGCAGCAACTCCGCCAGATTTCGGCGACAGGTCTTCTCCTACCAGGAGATGTCCAACTCAGCTGGTACAATTTGAATTAAGATATCTCGCCAAGTGAGCAGCATCAAACGTAACAACATGACATGTACTTTCTCGAGATCCAGGATGAGGCTGAAGTGCAGGCTGTGACCTGAAGTTCTCATCACCTTCCAGTCAGAAATATAGCTCTTCTTGAAGGCTAGATATTTTTCTCCTGCAAAATAACTCAGTTAATGGCAATAAAATGGAGGTATGCCAAATGGCCTGCTTTAAATTCAGGTGGTGGTGAGAAGACCATCTCTTGAGTATACAGAAGGGGCACTTATGCACAAGGTACATCTTAATTGGAGGGAAACTCTCTACACTTTGAAACAGTTAAGCCATTAGCCTGGGGGAACACCTTTAAGTGATGTAATACAAGGTTACTTGCTTTGAAGGACTCCATTTTCATTCCTTCAGGCCTCCTTTACTGAGAAGCCAGAACACAGACTTCAGAGCTGATCCTCCTGGATTTGAATCCTGGCCTTGCCCCCATTTGCTGTGTTACAGTGGAGAAGTCACTTAATGTCTCTGTGCCTTAGTTTCTTCTTTCCTGACATAGGGAAGGTAACAGAGCCCAATCACATTAGGGTCATTGGGAGGTCTAAATGGAATGGAGATATATTTAATTATTCTACAAATATTTACTTAACACCATGGCAGAGACCATCAGTGTTCTCCTAGTTTCTATGTGTCTTCTTGCATTTCACAGACTTCCTTATGGTTGGGTTGGGGACATGTGCCTGAGTTCTGACAAATGGGAATGTGAGAAGAAGTGAGCCCTCTCTATCTCTTAGTCCCTATCAGCAGGGGACTGGAGGGTCACCTGTTCTGGATGATATAGTTGCAATAAGGATGAGTCTTAGTCAGTCTGGGTCCCTGAGTCACTGTGTGGAGCTAAGCTGTATTAGCTTCTTCTGCTACGTTAGTTTCATAGGACAGTCATAATAAAGTGCCACAGACTAGGTGGCTTTAAACAAAAGAAATTTCTTCTCTAGCAGTTCCAGAAGCTAGAAGTCTGAAGTCAGGGTGTCAACAGGGCCATACTCCCTCTGAGACTTTGGGTAGAATCCTTCCTTGCCTATTCCTAGCTTCTGATGTGTGCCTTCATCCTTTGTGTCCTGGGTTTGTAGCTGCATTGCTCAAACCTCTGCCTTGGTCATCACATAGCATGCTTCTCCTGTTATAAATATACCCACCATATTGGATTACAGCCCACCCTAATGATCTCATCTTAACCTGATTACATCTGCAAAGACCTTATTTCCAAATAAGGTCATATTCACAGATACGGGGATTAGGACTTTGGCTTATCTTTTTGTGAGCCACAATTCAGCCCATAACACCTATAACATCTCCAAGTTTGTGTTAGACATGTAACATGAGTGAGAGAGTAACCTTAGTTGGATTAAACCAATGAGATTTGGGGATTTATTTGTAACCAAAGTATAGTCTGGCCTGTCCCCACTAACACACATAGTTGACTGATGCAGCACTATGCCAGGGACCAGGGATTAAATATGTAACAACGTAGAGACAGCCCTTGCTCACTTGCAGTTTACAGTCTAGTTCAGTGCCTGGAAAATAGAAAGTGTTCAATGAATGGTAGCTATTACAGTTGTTATTTAAGAACGTTAGGATTCTGGTTATCAAAATGAATAAAACATAGTTGGGTAGACAGAAAAGGAAACAGATTTATAATATAGCTAGATAGCTAATTCATTGAATGTGTAAAATGATTAATTTTGGCAAAGAAGAGAGTGCCTTCTCAGCTCCCCAAGGCATGGAATACAAGGTGTGAGGTGTGGAGGGGTGGCAGTTGAAAAGAGCCCAAGGCACACAGGCCACCTCATAATAAGCCACACTCTTGAATGTAGGAACTGGTGAATGTACAATAGCATAGAGGCAGATCTGTCCTTGGTGGGAACAAAAAGTTTTGCCTTTCTTACCTAGATTATTACAGTAGCCACTTATCTGGTCACCTGCCTTGGGTACTGCCTCCCTATAATCTTCATGCCATAGTGATGGCTCCATGACCTACCTTTTAACATGGTCACACCTTTTAGAAATCTTTCAAATAGACCATTGCCTATGGGATAAAAGTACAGCTCCTTAAGTCCCTCCTCATTCTCCAAGGTTCAGTTCCAATATTAACAATATTAATTCCCCATTAGGACTTTGCTGGCCTCTTCACTTGCATTTAGCATTGCTCTGCTCTGTGTGCATTCTGACATGTATGACTTATATGTGTATATGCATGTTTAAGCAAAGTAATTCAGTAAACACTGAGCACCATTCATGTGCCAAATTCTGAGCAGTCATAACAAATCAGGTTTTAAAAAATATTTTTCTCTTCTTCAGCTTTCATTCATACCAATCCCACTGTAAGAAATGCCCTTTTCCTTGGCTCTGTCTTTCCTCTTCTCCAGCTTTCTCGACATCTGCTCCCAGAAGTCCTTGATACCTCCAGAATAAGTGAGGATCTCACCATGTACTTTCCCTCTGAATTAGTTTCCTGTGAGTGCTGTAATCAATTACCACCAACGTTGTGATTTAATGCAACACAAATTTGTCCTGAAGGGTTCTGAAGGTCCGAAGTTTAAAATGGGCCTTGTGGGCTAAAATCAAGGGGTCAGGGGGACTGTATTGCTTCTGGAAGCTCTAGGGGAGAATCTCTTCCTTGCCTTTTCCAGCTTTTAGGGTATGCCTGTGATCCTCAGCTTGTGGCTGCATCCCTACAATCTCCGTCTCTGTTTTCATGTCTGCTTCTCTGACTCTGACCCTTTCCTGTATCTCTCTTATAAGGGAAATAACCTTTGTGATTATATTGAGCCCACCCAGATAATGCAAGATAGTCCCTTCATCTCAGAATCTTTAATTTGAACACATTTGTGAAGTCCATTTTGCTACGAAAGGTACCATATTCACAGGTTCCAGGGATTAGAATGTGGACATCTTTAATACATTTTTATGCTGTGTTATAATTTTTGGGACTTCCTTCCCATGGACCCATGATATCCTGAAGGTAGAAACAGTGGATGATTAATCACCGTATCTCCAGAGACTATCATAGTTTTCATCCTATACAAGGTCCCAAAAATGATTGATGCATGAATGAAGTCTCACGCACATCCTATAGCCTCTTCTATTGGAAAATTTTCCTGGACTGTCAGGTGGAGAGACAAGGCCAGGGGGCTTAGTTAGCAAAAATCCTGCCATGACAGTGCTGAAACAGAAGTTACCTCCAGTGTTGGGACACTACAAAAGACAGAGCCATGGAGCTCTTCAGAAATCCAATAGAAAAGGAAGGCTCCCATTTGGACATCTGCAGGATTGATGCAATTGTTCATCAAGTCCTTTGCCTTGACTGAACTGATTCTGCACATTTTATTTGCTCTAGGTTTCCAACTGGGACTGTAAACATAGAACACATTGAATGAATGAATAAGATATAGTAACATTCTTCTAACAAGCACCTGGTTTAAATGCTTGAACACATTGTTAATTAAGTCTTGTTTTCAGGAATTAGTGCATGCCAAGCTATAGTTGCCTTACAGGAGGTAGAAAATCAATGTATAGCTTTTATTTGTAGTGTTCTAGTAGCTGTTATTTTCTTTGTCTTAATCACCCCCAAATGATGGAGGAAATGTTCTTGTGTTAATACCGGATCATACTTGCAGCCAAAAGGAAACCAGGAACAATGATATTTGAAAGAAGTAGAAGTGGAGAGGGAAGAAGACAGCTAACTTGTGTTGATCATCTGATATATGACTGGATCTGTATAGAGTTATTCCCAATGTATCAGTCAGCTGTTGTCAAAATAATGCTGTATAACAAGTTATCCTGATCTTCAGTGGTGTAAAAGAGCAATCATTCCCATTTCTCTGAGGTAGAATTGGGTAGCTCTTCTACAGGTTGCAGCTATGTAGGTCTGGGTCTTCTCCACGTAATTTTCATTCTTCTTAGACAAGCATGCATGTTGGGGCTTATTCTTGTCATGGTGATGACAGATGCATAAGAGAGATAGCAGGAACAGTAGGATGTGATAACTTGTTGACTTGACTTGGGAAAAGCAAATCACATGACCAAAGGTTTAGAGTCAGAGAAAGTCAAGGGTTAGGGGTGCAGAGAGAGATGAAAATTGGAGCCAGACACTCAGTCTACCACACTCATATGGACAGAATTATGTCCATCATATGGATAAGGAAATTGAGGTCGAAAGAGAGTAAAGTGACTTGTCCAACATCAAAATGCTAGAAAATGATAGAATTTGGACTAAATTCTAAATCTATCGAACTTAGTGTTCCTCAGCCAGGAAAAACTTTCACCCCCAGGAAATATTGACCAATATCTGGAGACATTTTTGTTTGTCACATTGTTGGAGAGGGTTGGAGAGGGGTTGCTGCTGGTGTCTAGTGAGTAGAGGCCAGGGATGCCGCTAGACACCCTACAGTGTGCAGGTCAGTCCCCCACGACACGGAATTATCCAAAATGTCAATAGTCTTGAGGTGGAGGGGGTGTGTTCTCTTTCTGTTCTGTCTAAACAGCTCCCCTAAGTAGAGAGAAGTGGTGAGTTTGTCCTGAGTACAGAGAGTGACCCTGGGGCACATAAGAGTATGATGATCTCATTTTCGGCCTTTACGTATTTATTTGATCACTTTTTATATTCAGTCACTTATTCATTCAATATGCATTTGGGGCAACTGCAGTGCACAAAGCTTTGTCTTGTCTTACTTTTCCATTGAGACTACGATGTCTCCAAGTGCTAGTCTCTGACTATTTTTATGTGCCTCTTAGTACTCACCACATGCCTGCAATTGAATCTCATCCTTGATGGTTTAATTGGCACAGTGGTAGGCACATGGGAAGCTCTTGCTCTATGTCACCCATCATAATTTTAATCGCACTGGAGAAGGCCAGCTTTCCCTAGCTCCGTCCCACACTCGTGGCGCCCCAGCACAACGTCATGTAACCCACTTCCTTTATACAGCATTTAATTATCTTTCATATATACAACACTCCTTACTGAATAAAATATTCAGACATCTCATTTGACGGGGGAAGCAAACAGTAATATGTAGCATTTCATTTGTTTTTTCATTAAATCGGGCATGACCATTGTTGGCGCCCGGGAGTTTACGACCGCAGGTCTGACACCCTGACATTACTCATCTATTCATAGTGGGTTTGAGCTCCATGCAAGTGCCTCATTTTCTCTCTATTTACATTAGCCAAATAAATTCATCTTTTATTTCATTGAGCTGAATGCTTCCATCTGTGGGGCTGTTTATGAGACCCACCAATTTTATTTGGTTATTTATTTTATTACTGATTTTTTTTTTGTTTTGCTGCCGCCACTGCTGCTGCTGCCACCGCTGCCTTCTCATTAAAATGTCTTTTAGCTTTTAGACATGAAGGCAGAAAAGGATTAATTAAAATCTCCCTGGTTCTCAGATATTGCAAAATGAAGAAATGTCAGATGCACATTATCAACCAGATACAAACAAAAAATATGGAGCTACATCAGGACTCGAATTGCACAAATTCCTTCAGAAACAGAGTTAATAACTCAGACAATTGAATTAAACCAGTCCCACAGGCTGCTCACCTGGTCCCTACCTGGGATTCAGAGGTCACTGGGAGGTTGTTTATGAGGCCTGGTATGCCAGCTGAGTCTAAATTTTAGAACAGTTATGTTCTGACTTTATCTTGCTGTTTAGGTGGGGAAAAGCTTGCTCAAAATGATCATTATCATAGATAGTCTACACTATTTTGTTTATATGTGTTTAATCAGCATTCTAGTGTGTAAAAGATCTAATTCATTGGGTATGTGCTAAATACCAAACACCTTGAACATAACTAGTTTACAGGGAGAATCTCTTTTTAATCTTTTAATAACATTGAGAATTAAGACATTAACAATTTTTTTTTTTTTTTTTTTAGTTAGTATACAATTACATGCAGAAAAATGCACAGATTGTTAAGTATAAAGTGCTGTGTGGTTTGACAGATTGATACACCTGTATAGCTCACACCATTTTCAACATTTTGAATATTCTTGTCACCCCAGAAAGCTCCATGATATTCCCTTCACAGTGAAATTCTGCCAACCGCCTGCAGCCCTGCAACCACTGTTGTGATTTCTTTTGCCACTGATTACCTTTGAATGATGGATAATTTCACATAAATGGACTCATACTGTACGTGCTCTTTTATATCTTGATTCTTTCACTCAATATAATGATCTGGGGACTCATGATCTTGTTGTGTGCCAGTAGTTAATATTTTTGTTGCTGAGTCATAATCCATTGTATGAATATAGTATAATTTTTCTGTTCTTCTGTGGATGGACATTTTCAAAACTGGCTCTTTATAGTTTGTGGCTGCTATGAATAAAAAAGACAAATCATTTTGGAAGTTTCTGTTGGGTAAATACCTAGAAGTGGAGTGGCTCAGTTATTGGGTGGTGTCATGGACCGAATGCTTGTATCTTCCCAAAACTCACATACAGACCTACCTCAGAGATATTGCAGGTTTGGTTCTGGACCACATAAAGTGACTATCACAGGAAAGTGAGGTGCACAAATGCTTTGGCTTTCCAGTGTATATAATAGTTATGTTTACACTATGCTGTAGTCTTTTAGGTGTATGACAACATTATGTCTGAAAACACAATATATATACTTTAATTAAAAAAAATGTATTTCTAAAAAATGCTAACAATTATCTGAAACTTCAGTGAGTCGTAGTATATTTATTTAGTGATGGAGGGTCTTGCTTTGCTGTTGATGACTGCCGACTAATCAGGATGGTGGTTACTGAAGTTTGGGGTGGCTGTAGTAATTTCTTTTTTTTTTTTTTTAAAGCAAAATGTACTTATTTATTTATTTGTTTATTTTTATTATTATACTTTAAGTTCTAGGGTACATGTGCACAACGTGCAAGTTTGTTACATACGTATACATGTGCCATGTTGGTGTGCTGCACCCATTAACTCGTCATTTACATTACATATATCTCCTAATGCTATCCCTCCCCCCTGCTCCCACCCCACGACAGGCCCTGGTGTGTGATATTTCCCTTCCTGTGTCCAAGTGTTCTCATTGTTCAATTCCCACCTGAGTGAGAACATATGGTATCTGGTTTTCTGTCCTTGCGATAATTTGCTCAGAATGATGGTTTCCAGCTTCATCCATGTCCCTACAAAGGACATGACCTCATCCTTTTTTATGGCTGCATAGTATTCCATGGTATATTGTGCCACATTTTCTTAATACAGTCTATCATCGATGGACATTTTGGTTGGTTCCAAGTCTTTGCTATTGTGAATAGTGCAATTTCTTAAGACAACAATGAAGTTTCCCACGTTGATGGACTCTTCTTTTCACAAAAGACTTCTCTATAGCATGCAATTTGCTTTGATAGTATTTTACCCACAGTAGAACTTCTTTCAAAATTGGAGTTGATCCCCTCAAACTCTGTCACTGAATTATTGATTAAGTTTGTATAATATTCTAAATTCTTTGCTGTCATTTCAACAATGTTCACAACATCTTCACCACTAGTAGATTCCATCTCAAGAAACTACTTGCTTTGCTCACTCTTAGGAAGCATCTCCTCATCTGTTCAAGTTTTATCATGAGAATGCAGTAACTCAGTCACTTCTAATTCAAGTTCTCTTGCCCTTTCTACCACATCTACAGTTACTTCCCTCACTGAAGTCTTGAACCCCTCAAAGTCAGCCATGAAGTTTGAAATCAACTTTTTCCAAATGCCTGTTTATTTTGATATTTTGACCTCTTCCTATGAATCCTGAATGTTCCTAATGGTATCTAGAACAGTGAATGCTTTCCAGAGGGTTTTCAATTTACTTTGCTCTGATTCCATCAGGGGAATCACTATCTGTGGTAGCTATAGCCTTATAAAATGTATTTCTTGAATAATAAGACTTGAAAGTCAAAATTATTCCTTGATCCATGGGCTGACGAATGGATATTGTGTTAGCAGGCACGAAAACAACATTCAGGCTGGGTGCGGTGGCTCATTCACTTCCTTATACACCTCCATCAGAGTGCTTTGTGACCAGGTGCCTTGTCAATGGCAGTAATAGTTTTTTTTCTAAGTAGTAGGTCTCAATCGTGGACTTAATATATACAGTATACCATGCTGTAAACCTATGTGCTGTCATCCAGGCTTTGTTGTTCCGTTTGATTATTGATTCCAATGCCATCAGGCCCTGAAAAGATTCTTCTTGGTCCACTGGAATCACAGTAAGACACTTGTTAGTAAGAAAGATTAGTAGTTCTTTTTATTAATTCTTTAATACGAAAGTATTTATTGAATATCTGCAATGTACCACATGTATCTCCAGGTTCCAGGAAGTGAAAGACATTCAATAAGACATAGTGGTAATTATCAAGGATTAGATTTAGCATAATTCTTAAGGGCCCTAGAGTTTTTAGAATGAGAAATGAGCATTGGCTTTAACTTAAAGTCACCAGCTGCAGTAGACCCTAACAAGAATCAGTCTGTTCTTTGAAGTTTTGAAACCAGGCATGGTCTTCTCCTCTCTAACAGTGAAAATCTTAGATGGCATCTTCTTCCAGTGTAAGGCTGCTTCATCTACAGTGAAATCTGTTGTTTAGTGTAACCATCTTCATTGATGATTTTAGCTAGATCTTCTGGGTAATTTGCTGCAGCTTCTACACCAGCACTGACTTCTTTACCTTGCATTTTTATGTTTTGGAGATGGCTTCTTTCCTTAAACCTCAGGTACCAACCTATGTTAGTTTCCAGCTTTTCTTGTAGAGTATTCTCATGTCTCTCAGCCTTCACAGAATTGAAGAAAGTTAGGACTTTGCTCTAGATTAGGCTTTGGCTTAAGGAAATGTTATGGCTGGTTTGATTTTTCTGTCCAGATCACTAATAAGCTAATTCACTTTCTTATCTTTCATTCGTGTGTTCACTGGAATAGCACTTTTAATTGCTTTCAAGAACTCCTCATCTGCATTCATAATTTGGCTAACTGGTGCAAGAGACATAACTTTCAGCCTACCTTAACTTTTGGCATGCTTTCCTCACTAAGCTTAATCATTTCTAACTTCTGACTTTAAGTAAGAGGTAAATGACTCTGATTTTCACTTAAACACTTAGAAGCTATTGTAGGATTATTAATTGGCCTGATTTCAATATTTTTGTATCTCAGAGAGTAAGGAGGTGCAAGGAGAGAAAGAGAGAGAGGGATGGGAGAACTGTGAGCCCATGGAGCATTTAGAACATACAAACTATTTATTGATTAATTTCATTGTCTTATGTGGACATAGTTTATGGCACCACTAAAACAATTACAATCATAACATCAAAGATCATTAATCACAGATCACCATAAGAGATATAATAATAATAATAAAACTTGAAATATTGTGAGAATTACCCAAACGTGACACAGAGACGCAAAGTGAGCACATGTTCTTGGAAAAATGTCCCAGATAGACTTGTTCAATATGGGGTTGCCACAAATCTTGGCAAAAAATGGCACTTAGAGGTGGGGCTTTTAGGTGGGAATAAAGTCATAAGGGTGAAATCCTCATGAATGGATTAGTGCCTTTACAAGAAGAGACAGGAAGAAAGATGATCTCTTTTTCTCCAACACGTGAGGATATAGTAAAAGGTGGTTATTGGAAACCAGGAAGTAGGTGATCATCAGAGCAGGTTGGCACCTTGATCTTGGACTTTCCAACCTTCGGAACTGTGAGAAATAAATGTTGATTGTTTCAGCCACTCTGTCTATGGTAATTTGTTAAAGCAGCCTGAGCTAACCATGAACTGATCATGACAGGTGGTAAACGATTAATTTATTCATTGCCAAAGGCTTTCCAAAGTCATGCACCATTTTACCCTTTTACCAATAATGTATGAGCATTGGTTTGCTCCACGTCTTCACCAATGTTTGGTGTTGTCAATCGTTTTCAACTTTACTATTCTCATGGGCATGTAGTGGTGCCTCATTATGGTTTTATTTGTATTTCTGTGATGGTTAATGATATTGAATACTGTTTCATGTGCCTATTGGCTCTTTGTACATTTTCTTTTGTAAAATGTATGTTCTAGTCTTTGCCCATTTTTGTTATTGAATTTTAGAATGTCTTTTTCTATTGTAGATGTAGATACAGATATTGCAGATATATTATGTACTGTCAGGAATGTTCTCCCAGTCCATGGCTTGGCTTTTCATTTCCTTAATGTCTTTTGATGAACAGAAGTTTTTAAATATGTTGATTACATTAATGTTGAAATTCACATATTTTTAATAATCATCCATTGCTTAAGCTTTTAAAATTTATAGGCAATAAGTTTGTATATGATGTCATTTAAAAATTATCATCTGATTCTATGATTTTATATAATCTCTTATTCCTAATTTTGCTTATTTTTGTCTTCTTTTTTCTTCACTTCAGATTTCTTGATAAGACTTTTAACTATTTTACTGATGTTTTCAAATAATATGCTTTAAATCTATTAATTATAACCTTTTTTTGTTCCCTATGTAAGACATCTCTACCTCTAACTTGATTTTTTTATTCTAATTTGTTTAATTTTATTGTATTTTTAGCATTTTAAGTTGAAATCTCAATTTCTTTTTTCCAGTTTTCAATTTCTAATAAATGCAGTTATGACTAGAAATTTTTCTTTGTATTTCATTGGTCATATCTCTAAGGATTTGTTATATAGTTTTTTCATTTTATTTATTTCTAAAATGTATTTTATTCTGTTTTAATACCTTCTGTACCTCAAGACATATGCAGAGGGATAAATTTTCAATTCAATGTGAAAACTTTTAGTTTGTTTTTCCTATCGTTCTTATTTATACAAATACTATAGTCAGATATTTTTCTTTCTATTTTCTGCTTTTGTGAATATATTGATATTTTATTTGACACATTATCCATATTCAATTCTGTTGTCTCTGTTAGAGGAATTTGAAAAGGTTTGTATTTTCTGTTTGGCACTGCATGTTAGTGGTATATTCAATGTTTCTGTATTTCTACTTATTTTTTGTTTACTTGATGTGACATTTGATCTGGGAGGAATGTGTTAAAATCTTCTATTATGATTGTGATTTATTAGTTCTTTTCTTGTCTCTCCAACAGGTTTTGTTTTATGTAGTTTGGAGTTTTGTTACTGGATGTGTGAATATTCTTCTTGATGGAGTGTAATATTTAATAATATTGAAATCCCTTTTTGTCCTATTTAATATTTTTGAGCTGGATTCTATGTTTTCTGATATATATTTTTCTTCACCTATTTTATTTAAGCATTTGCTGATTTCTCTTTTTCCATCTGTCTGTTTTCAGGCTTTCCCTGTCATTTTGTTTTAGGGATATGCCTTATAAATATTACATAAATAAATTTTTCTTAAATTTTCCTTTGTTTAAAACCCAATAAGAAAATCTCTATCTTTTCACAGGGGGATTTGACCCATTCACATTTATTGCAATTATTGGTATTGTTATACTTACCAATTCTCTTAATTTCCATTCATTGTTTATTTTTTTAAATGTGTTTGCTATATTGGTTTAGTATTCTTCACTTATTTGCTTTCTTCTAGGGTATTGGAAGATATGTATCTGATTTTAAGCAATTTTTGATGCATAACATAAAGAAATTAAGAACAGTTTGGTGGACTAAATCAGATCATGGCATGTGAGGAACAGAATTTTAAGGACAAAAAACATGGTGAGCATTGGAATCACAGTAAGACACTTGTTAACAAGAAAGACTATTAGGTTTTCATTAATTCATTCATATGAAAGTCTTGAATATCTGCAATGTACCACATGCATTTCCAGGTTCCAGGAAGTGAAAGACATTTAATAAGACATAGTGGTAATTATCAAGGAACTTCCTGCCATAAGAGAGACAGAAATAAATGTGATAGGTTATGCTAAGTGAATCTTAGACTTAGGTATGGGCAATAAGAACTCATTACCCAGGTAGAGAGGAGCGTGGAGTGGTGTGAGCTGTGTAGGGCACAGAGAGGTGGTGGTGGGGGTAGAAATGCTTGCTCTGAACATTGACTAGGTGTGAATTAAGGAAACTGACCAGTTTAGTGTGGCTGGATCACGTTGAAGGCGAAAACTTACAGGTATTGAGGTTGAAGAAGTAATAGGTGGGTGACAGTTGGACCTGAAATGTATCCTACAGCAGTAAGAAAATGGTGTGGCTGAACCATGGGGTCAGATGTAGGGATGGGGTAAATATTGAACTAAGAAGAATCTTTTCAGGGTCTGATGGCACTGGAATCAACGTTTGGCCTTTTATTTTGTGGGAGAAAATACAAACTTAGAGCTTCTGTGTGAAGTTTGAGCTACTTACCGTTAGGGAAGGCGACCAAAAGGAACTCATATTTTCCAGAGCCTTCTATATTACAGGCATTATCCATGCAATATCTCACTGAATTCCCATAACAGTACTGCCTCCTGGGTGGTCCTATCACCGCTTCCTACAGATTAAGAAGCTAAGTTTTAGAGAAATAAAACTCCATGGCACAGGACTAGGAAGTAATTATCATAGTTCAAACTCAGACCTCTCTGGTCAATAAAATATGTGTTTTTTAGAAAGGAAGGGTTTCTGAGCACTTTGAAAACATGGGCTGCTCACTGCCCACCATATCTAAGTAACTTAGACAGTAATAGCCCTGTGGGTTTTTCAACAGTCGGTGGTTCTGGAGCAGGTCCGCTGGAAGAAGGGTAAGGGGCAGGGTGAGTTCTGGGAAGAGCTTGGCTCTCCATGTGACCACAAAACCACAACGATAAGGCATGTGCCAGACCACGTGTGCAGTCCCATTTACAGCCACCTGCAAATAATGGGACCGGGCAGTCTGCCGGCCACAGGATAATACTCCTTAACCGCAGGACCCTCTCTCTGGGAGCTCCCAGCTCTGGCACTGAGTGACCGGAATCTGAGGTGCTCGTTATTCATTTTTCCATTTCTAGGTGGCTCATTTAAATACCCTTACAAGTCGGAGAGCTCCTGGACACTTGAGGGTGTTTCTCTGCCTCACTTTCTTACTCTGAGCTCTCCCTGAGGCAAGAATTGCATCTCACTCATTACCCAAAGACTGAACAGATCTTAGCAGGCATCCAATAAGCAAGTTCAAATAAATGAGTGAAAACCAAAGTCGTGTGCCTGTGTGGGGGGCATGACTCCAATTTCCTTCCTTCTGCCTGCCCTTTCTCACATATGGATGCTACAGGCCCTCAAAGTGCAGTGTGTGGAGCCCTGTGGGGTTTCACTCCTTCCACTTTAACTTCCACTGCTATGGGGAGAAGCAGCTTGAGGTCAGATATGCAAGAAATGGGAGTGAATGGCAATTCCTTAGTAGTTTGTGCTTCAAACTATCGTTTGGCCTGGATGAGACAGGGGAGGAGATGTGGTGATTGTTGTCCATTAAATGACGTGTTTCTCCATGACAGAACTTTGCCTATGAAGACGAGGAATTTCTTCTTCTTCTTCTTCTTCTTCTTCTTCTTCTTCTTCTTCTTCTTCTTCTTCTTCTTCTTCTTCTTCTTCTTCTTCTTCTTTTTTTTTTGAGATAGAGTCTCTCTGTCACCAGGCTGGGGTGCAGTGGCGTGATCTTGGCTCACTGCAACCTCTGCCTCCTGGGTTTAAGCAATTCTCCTACCTTAGCCTCCCGAGTAGCTGGGACTACAGGTATGTGCCACCACACCCAGCTAATTATTATATTTTTAACAGAGATGGTGTTTCATCATATTGGTCAGGCTGGTTTTGAACTCCTGACCTTATGATCCGCCTACCTTGGCCTCCCCAAGTGCTTGGATTACAGGCGTGAGCACCCAGCCGAAGATGAGGATTTTCAAGACCTGTTCTGGAAGAGACTTGCTGCTGCAATCGGCCATAAGTTTTAATGCTTTATGATTAGGTGTAAGAATGTTAAGTAACACTATCAGAACCATAATGGAATTGAATGTGCTTTAATATCCTCAATCATGTAAATCTGCTGTAGGTCTAATTACTAAAGGGATACCTTTACCAGAGGATCTCAAAGTGCCTTATAATTACTGGAATATTATTTTGTTCTCTATTATGGGAACCATCAAAAACATCTTTTAAAGAAAAATTGCAGCTAGAAGAAGATTATGAACTAATAACAATAATATTAATAAAAGTAATAATAACTAAAAAGTTCAGTGGTAAGTCCATATGAACAATAATCATCACTTTTTAATCCATGATTTCACTTGATTCACATGACAGCCCTATGAGTTATGGAGTATTGTTCCCATTTTACAAATGAAATTAAGATGCTTGAAGAAATTCTAGGTGAAATAAGCCCGAATCTTGGAAAATGCCCACCTCTGACACAGCCTCTATAGGCAGACAGAAGGATCGTGTTACCCACAAAAGAACATTTTCAAAGTGTTAGAGATACAGATCCAGCACCAATCGTCTCAAAAATGCCTGTCATTGAGTGCTAGTGTTGTCCGTGTTACTGTGTGCTGAGTTCGACTTTGATTTGCCAGCACAGCTCTAGATCTTTAAATTTACATAATCATTTTCTACAGGTGTCACCTCCACCTCGTGGGGCTCAGGTTTCATTTCCCCAGGTGGTTCCAAGCTTCCTTGTGGATATTTACAGGTGTCCATGGAGCAATCTGTGTGTCTGTTCACCTGCTTCTGTGGCCTCATAGGGCCACGAGCCCCTTGAGGCCACATGACCTGCTGCTGGCTCTTACAGTCTTGCCCATTCTACAGTGTTACCAGATCAAGCACAGCCACCTCCAAGCCGTTCATGATAGAAGCCAGGTTGTAATTCTGCAGGCTGGATGCTGTTGAATCTGGGTTTTGGTGTCCACAGTCCCCGAGGTCATACAAACGTATTGCTCCAAGCAGAGTGTGCCCTATGGCTGGCTTTGCTGCTTTGAACACCTTGGCCTAGAGTAGCCCACTACTCCTAACTCCAGCTGCACTCCCCTGTAAGCCATCCAGGCCAAGAAGGTTCCTGTACTCCTTCTCCTTCTCCCTTCAAGTAACACTCTGGGGTGTCCCATCATAGCAAAATGATCTGTAAAATCCCATTACTGGGTGTTTACCCAAAGGATTATAAACCATTGTACTATAAAGACACATACACACATATGTTTATTGCAGCACTATTTACAATAGTAAAAACTATGAACCAACCCAAATGTCTGTCAATAATAGACTGGATAAACAAAATGTCACACATATACACCATGGAATACTATGCAGCCATAAAAAAGAATGAGATCATGTCCTCTTCAGGGACAGACATGGATGAAACTGGAAGCCATCATCCTCAGCAAACTAACACAGGAACAGAAAATCAAACACCACCCTGTGGAGGTCATACTATAGATGATGCTGGGTCTGATTTATTAAGCCTCTACTCCATATCTGACATAGCACATTTCTGATCACAGCATCCTGGTTAATGGAATGTCATCACCTTGCAGGCCCATTTTTTTTTAGCTCTTCTAGTTCACACAAAAACATAGTGATTTCGCCGGGCGCGGTGGCTCAAGCCTGTAATCCCAGCACTTTGGGAGGCCGAGACGGGCGGATCACGAGGTCAGGAGATCGAGACCATCCTGGCTAACACCGTGAAACCCCGTCTCTACTAAAAATACAAAAAATTAGCCGGGCGAGGTGGCGGGCGCCTGTAGTCCCAGCTACTCAGGAGGCTGAGGCAGGAGAATGGCGTAAACCCGGGAGGCGGAGCTTGCAGTGAGCTGAGATCCGGCCACTGCACTCCAGCCCGGGCTACAGAGCAAGACTCCGTCTCAAAAAAAAAAAAAAAAAAACATAGTGATTTCACCCCAAGGTACATCCATGGTGCCAGGAGGATGGGCTGAGATGGGCTGTGCTTTCAAGGGCATACCATGCCCTGAGCTCCATGTTCACTCGCTGTCTTCAGAAGATTTAGTTCATGGCCCTTGAGTCCCAAACAGGACTCCAATGCACCTGGGATAGGTTGTCTGCAAAAATGGTCCCACTTGATGCAAAGAGTTATTATTGAGAGGGATGTTAGTGAAGGTCATATAACCTTTGAGTGTATTTAATACCATGGGCCTGTACACTTAAAAGTGGTTAAGATGATACATTTTCTGTTATGTGTATTTTGACACAATTTTTAAAAATGGGGAAAATAATAGTCATTTCCTTGCATCTGTGTCCCTGTACAATGTGACCTTGCAGCTCCAGGCCTTACATGAACTTTGCATGTATTGTCTTGTTCAATGCTCACAGCTGCTGCACATCAAGTACTAGGATTATCCCCATTTTACAGACTAGGAACACAGGCACAGTTTAATTGCCACTCAAGTTGTGTGTGGAAAATGATCAAGCTGGGATTTGAAGCCAGTCAGCTGGGCTCCAGAGCCAGTGCCTGTAACCACCAAGCCACACTCTCTCATAGCATGCAAGAGGACACAGGAGGGAAGGAGGATGTGGATAAGTAGGCGAGGCATTGAGGGACGACTGCTGGCCTGAGGAGAGAGTGAGCACATGAGTGCAGGAGTGACCCAGTGGATGGCGATGAACAGCTGATCCAGTGAAGGAACCCTGAAAGCATGGATGCATGAGTAAATAAGAGTGTGTAAATGCATGGCTGAGTCCAGGCACTGATGCCTGAATGACTGAATGGGTCCCTGCAGGGAGACTTTCCTGTTAGGCTATGCACAATTGGACGCCCTGAGTGACCTCTGGCCACCAGACCCAGCCCCGTTTTGCTGCTGTGGCTGCTCATGTAGCAGGTTGTTCACCAGCTCATGGAGTTGCAAATCTGATTTCCCAAAATAGTCTCAGATAACACAGTGTACAGAGGCACTGGGGCGTTGGAGCCCACTCCAGAGAAGGCGAGGTGTACTTCAGAGGCTCATTATAATCAGCAGACGGATCTTGGCACAGGCCGTTGTCTCCTCTTACAGCTCCTGACTTTCAACAGGCCCTTGGCTTCCTCCTTCCCCGAGTCTCCGCCTCAGCAGGAGGCTTAGCTCAAGGAGACTGTATGCAGTTCTGCGTGGCATGCTGATATCTGCTGTCCCCAGCAACTCCTACCACGGCCAGCTGATTTCCAGGTTCTGCTGGGGATCTCTATCACCTTTAACACAGAGTCCAAGTGCTTTAGCTGACTTTTCAAAGGGCTTTCTCCCCTGGCCTCCCCTGGTGCTGGTCCTCTTCAGCACCCTCTCACCGTGGCTCCCATCTCCTCCAGCTCTGACCTGGATCATCAGTCAGGCTTCTGCAGCCCATCTCTTCAAATCCCCCTGTCTAACTTCATTTGAAACCCTACTCACCTTCCCAGCTCTAGCTCCTAACATGTGCTTTGTACTTTCTGCCTACTACCTAGTGATTACCATGCCCCACCTTCCAGCCTAGGCTTAGAGCTTCTTAAAGGTTTATTATATTTGTATTCCAGTTCGCTGATTGCTGTTGAATATGTACCTTACAAGCCACAATTACCAACCATTTTATTACAACTATCATTTGTTTTTCCAGTGGAATACCCGTTTCTGAAGTGATAGGCATGGTCTCTGAGCTTCTGCCTCAGCTCAACCCTGTCTCACAGCTTTCCCCTGCCATTAGCTGTGTGGTCACAGAACAGTGGCTTCATCTGGGTTTAATTTCCAGGCCAGTCACTACATGTTGTGTAAACTTGGTGAATTTCTGAACCCTCGGCACCTTGGTTTTCTCTTCTGTAAAGCGGGAATAATGGTAATTGCCACATAGTGCTGTTTGAAAAATGTGTTATAAAGTAAGTAAAGAACCTGCTCAATGCTTGACCTGTACTGATGTTAGAATTATTGTTATTGTCATGAAAGAGTCAAACCAGCTTAAACATTGAAATAAGTTGACTGATTACTAAATGCCATGCCCTGTGCTGGCTTTGTATTCATTATCTTACGCACAAGGCAGACACTGCTGTTTCCACTCTCCTAATTTTGTCGATGTGGAAACGGAGTCTTAGGGCTTTAAGGAACTTGTCCAGGGTCATTCAGCTTCAGTGGGTACTAGACCATCACTGCGTAGAGGAAATTGAGCTTTAAAGAAGAGGTTTTGCCAAATGTTATCCCCAAAGGTTATTTGCCAAATGTTATTGTAGACCAGTTTCTTGTGGATGCAAAGATATTTGTCAGGGACTGTGAGGTGCTCCCTTGTGCACTGCACGGTTGACTTTCATTCCCAGAATTCCAGCTCACTCCCTGGTTTGCTTATATGGGTTTGAGATTCTTAGTCAAAGCATGCATTTCAGGGCAACAATAGCTTCAATCGCTTCAGTAATGCCTTGTAATGCTGGGAGGTACTTCCCTGTCCCTTGATGGCTCCCCCCGCCTTTTTTTTTTTTTTTCCAGAATTGCTCACGATTTGTTGAAAGGTGACATTCTTTTCTGATACTTTACTTTGAAGGTCCTTAGAACATCAGACTTTCACAGGAAGGACCCGGAGAAGTGACATGCACACACTCATTGGTTCATTTGTTCAGGCCACAAAAATGCACTGAGACCTTAGACACTGGCAGGATGTAAAAGCAACTGGAAAAAGGACCTTCCTTCAGTGAGTTCAGAGGCTGGTAAAAGGGAACAAAATACAACATAACAGGTTTAACTAAATGCCATCCTGCACATTTTCCCAAACATTTCAAAATGAGTTTCTATTCTTGGATTGGGTAATAGTGTCTCTTAAAATACCTTACAGGAGAAAAATGTGTGTTGTTCATTCATTCATTCATTTTTAAAATTTACTTACCTAGCATCTACTTTGGACCAAGCTTTGTGCTGGGTGATTGAAGGAGAAGACCCCCATGAACCTTCCCTCAAGGTGCTATGGCCTACAAGGGGGTGGTGGCAAGGTGACAAGTAAGCAGATGGAGCAGTGCTGCGTGACAAGGACTTTGCCAGTGCAAACAGCAGGGAGGTGAGGGAATACACAGGATGCCCAAGGCTGGAGAGTCCACAAAGCTTCCTGCAGGAAGAAAATCTCAAGGGAAGTGAGTACAGAAAGACACCGTGACTGAGGGAGAGGATGGAAAGGGTGCGAGAGGAGCCAGGGCATGGCTTCCTGCAGGAGCAGTTGAGAGCCGCTTGGGAGCTCCACAGGAGAAAGCTGCAGTCACGCCCATCTCTGTTCCCTGTGAAGATGTGATGTTATTACTACACTTAAGCGATACAGCCCCTTCTTGAAAGCCACACATGAGAACATTTCTAAAAGAAAGCATTTTGCACAGGGAATACTTGTAGTCACTAATCTCTAATAGCTAGGATGTTCTTAGCTAGCACTTTCCCCAACATATGCAGTGGCTTCTTGCCCTACCCCCAGGAGTGTTGCTGGTGACGGTGGAAGACCTGCCACCATGGCTGCAGTAGCCTCACGGGAATGTTCTGGAAACAGCACCTTCTTTATTGGATAAAGTTTTCTATGGCACCTTAGGCTGTGAGGTGAAACTGGGGCTCCTGGCCCACTCTAGAGAAGGCGAGGTGTACTTCAAAGGCTCATTATAATCAGCAGATGGATCTCGGCACAGGCTGTTGTCTCTTCTTACAGCTCCTGACTTTCAACAGGCCCCTGGCTTCCTCCTTCCCCAAGTCTCCACCTTTAGATAGCAAAGTAATCTATCTATCCCAAAGTCCTTTAGATAGTAATTCTCCACTTTGACTAGTTTTTTCTCCAGCCACCCTCGGTCCTTACTCCTTGTTTACTCTAGCTGACTAATTTTAGTCTGAATTTCTCCCTACTCGCCACTCTGCCCTTCTTTGGGGTTCAGCCTGCTAGAAGGCCAGAAGTTCACCTTATTTGATGACATCTGCTCCATAAATCCCAGAAACAGGTATCTCATAAGTACCTTTTTTTTCATGAGTTCCTACATAAGCTTCATAACCATTGCATTTTAGGTTTTTTTTTTCTTTTCTGATTACCAACTTACCACATGCTTGTTGTAGAAAAATCGGAAAAACACAAAACATTCAAGAAAAAAATTAAAATCTCCTAGACATTCATAACCCTGAGAAAATCACCATTGACACATCAAGACCATTATTTTAAGCAGTGAATAATATTTTATCACGTTAAAACTATCATTTACTTAGCAGCCCTGATCGCACAAAGGTTATTTCCGTTCTTTATTTTAATAATAAACCCTCAGGGAATAGCTTTTTCTCACACTTATATTTAAGAAAAGATCCATCTAAGTATATTAAAAAAATTACAACTGCAGCCCCTGAGGTGTCAGCAGGTTCATGATTTTCCTTGTACCTAGTAGATTCTCTTTATAAAGAAAATGAGAGGAAAAAGAGGAAGAAAGAAAGGAAGAGAAGAAGTTGGGGGGGAGAGAGAGAGAGAGAGAGAGAGAGGAAGCAGGATGGATAAAGGCAGGACAGGTGAAAGCAAGTTGGAGATTCAGATCCCCAGCCCGAGGCAGATGGAAGTGGAGTGGGACCCCTCTTCTGCTACCCCTTCCCTGAGGGGTGCTGATCCATGACTTAGCACCTCTGACTCCAGATCCCCTCTCTGTAAAGTAGGAGAAGAATAACACTTACATAGCAGAGTTTCGAGGGGATTGAATGAGATAATACAGCTCAAGTGCTTAGCAAGGTACCTGAGGCATAGTCAAGGACTCCATGAATATTAGCTGTTATTCTGGATGACCCACTGACCACAGGCAAGTCTGAAGAGGCTCTTCTCTTTGCCCTCCACCTCCACATAACCCCCTCCATGCTCTAAGAGTTGATGCCCAAGCCTGCAGGGGCAAGACAAAGTCCAGGACACCCGACTCATAGCACACATGGCAGCCCATGTGTGACGTTGGGATGTCTTCCAAACGGCCTGGGGTTCAGGTTCCTCCTCCTTAACATGGGCGCACAGGGATATAGTCAAGGTAATTTGTACATTGGATGAATGAAGTCTTTTGGAGGCTGCAAAGCTCTGCAAACAGATGTCAGATATGGTGGAAAGGGTGAGTGTGGGGATCTGACATCCCTGAGGGGCATGCCATGCAACTGAGGAGGTCATGCCCCTCTGAGAGCCTCATTTTCCTTCTCTGGAAACCGAGAGTTTTGTTACCTGCCTTGAGTCTATGAGAGAAGTAAGCACTCTGGGGGACACCAGACCCACAGCAGAGCTCAGGGCCCTGTGATCTTTTCCTGTGCAGGCCCTGGGGCAGCCCATTCTCTTCCATAGTGCAGGATTGTTTGCCAGGGCAGCTCAGGGGTTCATCTGATCCACGCGGTCCTGGTTCCAGGGACACAGGTCTTAGGCCTCTCTGGTGGAGAGACCACAAGTGAAGACCAGCATCATTCCTGGTGCCTCCATAATCTGGGTAGATGGCAGATGATCCCTGGCAGTCCCTAGGGAGAGTCTGAAGCCTGTACTGAGCCTGGCTTTGGTCCCCAGGAGAGGAGTTGGGAGGACGGCTGCTTCTCTTCATAGAGGCCCTCCTCCCACTGTGCTCTGAGGAGGAAATCACCTTTCTTTCAAGGTGTAGTACTTTCAGTGCATAAGACTTGACAGCTTCACAGGGAAGCCTGTTGCCAGGGCCCAGAAGAGAGGGCAGTGGAGAGGACATTGCTGGCAGTTGCACAGACGGGGACTTTGGGCAGGAATTGATGGCCAGCCTGGGGGAGGTTGGTGTGGCCCACAACGCACAGGGTTGCTGGAAGCCATGTGTGTCTGCCTGGGAATCCTTCCTTCTCCCTTCTGGGAGCGGGCAAGGGCAGGTCAGGAAGTGCTCTTCACAGAGGAAGGTAGGACACAGATGGCAAGTGGTGGGGCTCCTGGGGACAGCCTGGCCTTGCCCAGCTGCAGACAGAGATACGGGGACCCTGCAGGCTTAGCCTAGGTGAGCAGTAGCCCTGGGGTGAGGTTGAAGAGCTGGACTGGGGTGGGATGGGAGCCACTGTTTTCTCAGCACTTGTTATGAAACTTTCATCATGCTGCATACCTCAATACATTTTTAAAGCCATAGTACTTAGAAAATATTGCAAAGTGGATTTAAGCCCCTTTTAATCAGTGGAGAAACCAAGGCTCAGAAGGGTTCGGTAAGTCACCCAAGGTTACCAGCTGGTCAGTTGCGAATTGGAATTCAGATCCGGGGTTCCTGAGCCCGTGTTGTGCTTCTCCAGAAGATCAGTGAGACCTGCACCTTACCAAGCCCAAACTGCCAGCTTGTCTTGCCCGGCCATGGCCTTCCTGGAGTCCCTCAGGAGCCTCATGTCCCAGCTCTGCCCCGTGCCGGGTGACTGACCATGGGCAGGTCCACCTGCCCCGGTAGCTCCCTTTTCAGTAACAGGATCCAAAGTTGCCAGTTTATAAGGTTGTTGGGAAGTGCCCGAGGAAGAAAGCAGGGAGTGCTGAGCAGGGAACTGCAGAACACTGATTAAAATGCACTTTCTCCTTCTCACCTGTCAAGGTTTGGGCTCCCCAGTAAACTGACTAAGAGATGATGGGTAATGTGTGGAGGTTCAGTAGGGACCACGGATCACCTGTGGAAGGGAGGAAGGGAGCAGAACTGGACAGAGGAAGAGTCCTGCTGAGAGGCGGGCACCAGGACTACTGAGTTGTCCCACCCTTCCACCCCTGTGACCAGCCTGTGGGTGGGAGTCAGCCCAATAAAGCTGTGATCTTGCTCGAAGCAGCCCTCTGAGGTGGAGGCAATTCTGCAAGGGCCCACAGCACTCCTGGAAGCTGGCACACTGAACAGACACCTGGGCACAGTGGCCCAGGGTTAGCTGCACCCTGACCCCATGCTCTGCACCCAGCCCCTCTCCAGGTGGCCTTTGACTCCCTCCCTCTGATCTGGCTCTATTCCCCTCCCCGTTGGTTGGTCCCAACATGCTGCTTAGATCTTGTCTTCTTCCCCCAGCCTCATAGCAGACTCTGCCTCCTGAGTTGCCCAGTGGAAACAGATGCTTCTTAAGACTTCCGGGCCATTTTCCCGGGACTTCTTCTTCCTCCACCCAGAATGTTTGGCCTGAGGTTAATGGGCCCCTTGGGGTTGCACCTGCACCCTGCCCCCGTCCAGGCCTACCACCCGGCCAGCACCTCCAGCCCTGGCCTCTTGTGCTCCGCCTTCCCTGGCCTCCCTGCCAGCCTACGCCGGGACCATGCCCCAACAGTCCCAGCATCCAGTATCTTCCCAGTGACACAAGGGCATCCTCCCTGTTTAAATAAAGGAACGGAATGTATTGGAAGGTGTGAGTAGAATCGCCCGATCCACGTTTTCCTTTAGCTCTAACAAAGACATACAAGCCAATAGCAATTTCTTCTCCTTACATTCTCAGTGCCTTTTGCTCCAAAGGCAGTCACCTCCTCCCATGCCGACAGCCTCTGTGTAATTGGAAAGAATGGAGCTTCAGCTAAGCAGAGACACAGGAGCTAATGTTACTTGAAATGAAGAACACTTAGAGCCCCACTTCCACGACAGTGCCCCGAGCAAGATACCGCTGAGGATGGCTAATAAGACCCAGCAGGGGGAGAGGGAAGGGGTACCTCCCTGGCAAGGGCTCCTCAGGTAGAAAACAAAGCCTGGGCCTTTTTCTTTGAGGCACCAGCCCAGCTCCAGGCTGTTGGGAGTTTTGTGCAGCCAAGAACTGCCCTCGTAAGACAGCATCCCAGCTACACAAGCACTGTGCTGAGTCTCCTCGGCCACTCAGATTTTTTGGTCATTATTTTCCTGGCCTGGCCCACACAGGCCTGGCCTTCTTTTGGCTCTGACGGTGGCCTGCTGTGTTCCCAACCCTTGAATCTCACTGCAACAGCCTCCAGACAATCCCTGCCTCCCAGCCTTGGGGCCCCTCCTCATGGTTGGTGGTTTGTCCTGGCCTCCATGGCAGGAAATTGGACATGCACAGCCAGTCTCCCCTCATCCTAACTGGCTCTGGAGGGTGGGCTTCACGAGCTCTCTGTTGCTTTCTCTCCTTACTTGATGCTGGTCTTGACACTAGACTTTCACTAACAACTGTCAGTCTCCGGGTTTATCTTATAGGGAGGGTGTTGGGTGTGAAGTCCGAGTGAATATGGCCTGGGAGAGAGGCTGAAGGAATGGCCAAAATCAGGTTTATTGTTTGGCCCTTATGACTTTATGTATATGATTATCTTCTGGTCCTAAGATTTTGTGACTCTGTTTTTCTGCCTCACTACGAAATTTCAAGTCATTAACATTAAGCATCTATTCTGGGATGGGGTGGTAGGGTGGGGTGTGACTTAAATCTGCTGGAGTCCACCAAAAGATTTTGATGTGCTAACAGCTCCTAACACAAATGGAGGACATTGATTAAGCTAATAAGCTATTAAGTGGAGTGAGATTGGTCATGTCAGCTTAAATTCAACCTATTTCCTAGGATTGTAAGATGTTAACAATAGCCACGCACTTGTATTTGTCTGCGTACGTTCCTTCTATGCAAAAATCTATAAAACTAATCCAACTGGCAAAGAAAGTTTTGTGCTAATAAGGTTGCTAATGGAGCTTAGGACTAGGATTTAAATAACTAACATTGAATGCAGAAAAGAAACATTTTAATTATTTAATAGGGCATGAAAAGGAATTCCAAAGTATTTCTACAGAAGCAATCCCAATGGGTATAATTTTGGTCCCCAAATTTTATTCTTATTCTTTGAAGATGATGGCCTGAACTTCTTATTTCATTGGATTAAAGGAATTGAAATTCTCAAGGGGAAGTGTCAGGAGGATGGGCTAATTTAGACACCAGCAGGGGAGGCTGTATCCCAGCAAAGGGAAGCATTTAGGGGGAGATGAGGTGTCCCAAAGAAGAGATGGAAGAACGGAGATGCAGAAAAAAACATGTCTTGGGACAACCCTTGGGTCCTTATAAATAATCATGTTAATTTGCATCTCAGTAGTGTTTTATAATTCATAGTCTACTTCCTACATTTGTGCTCATCAGTTACTTATTAGAACCTTCTCCAGAAGTTGTTATTATTCCTGTTTCACAGACAAGGAAACCGAGTCTCAGAAAAAAGATAGGCTATCTATGTAGTAAGCCCAAACTCCACCCCACTCTGCTCCAGGATGCAGGAGACATCTGTGTCACACTTGGAGTTCTGGCCATGAGTACCATCCCTTCCATAGAGGCAGGCAGCCAGAAAACTGGGGTGGGAGCAGAAAGAAGGCATCCTTCAGGGATGCTCGTGATCTTGGTACTTGTTTCCTGAATCTTAGTGCATTGCTGTGTTGCTAGGTTGTTGAAGAAGTCAGCTTATTAATACTGAAGATGAGATACCCCCACAGTTGAGAAGGACCTGAGTATAAGTCTAGAAGCAAAGAGTCACTGCTAAGGAGAATGTTCTCAAAGCAGTCACAGGTGTCTTGTTAATTTCTAGGAATCTTGCCATTGTAATGCTCCCCTCTAACTGCATCCCCATCCCACTTGGCTCTGGCCCTGGTGAAGTTCTTCCCTGTGCATTTGCCACTTAGACCCTTACTTTAGTTTCCCCACCTGCCCCACATGACCAAGTACTCTAATGCACTGAAGCCATCTTCGAAGAGGTTCTGTCTGGACCTCAGGGCCAGGTCATGGCCTTCACCTTTGAAAAGTTTGGTGGAAGCCATGTCAATAGGAAATCCGTCTGAACTCTTTTGAAGTTTAACCTTTTAGAAGCAAAGCTCCCCTTTTCTGCATACTTTGTATCTACAGCTGGCCAAACAGATCTTTAGGAAAGTTATTTTGTAAGTAACAAAGTCCCTTAGATAGCAAGTAAATCTTCAAAATCATTTTGATCAGTTGAAGTAAATCCTATGTTGGGATTGAATGTTCTGGAATGTACACCCAAGTTTATGAAGTTTAGAAGTGCTTGAAAAAAATGCATTTTTTGCTTCTGTTGAATCTTGAATGTTGGAATAATTTTTGCAATGCCTGTTCTTATTGCACATCTAATGCTGATATTTCTTCTGTGTGCAGCAAAAATAAAGTATTCAGTAAGGAATTCCAAACTATGTGTTCATCCACCTGTTACCATCACATCTGACTCTAGAGGTGAGTAAACTCAGTAAACTCCATGTCAATCAGTCTGGACTCTCCATTTAAACAGGGTTTGACTTTAGGAGGAAAAAAAGACCCGCTAAATGTATGTGTGAATATAAAACAGATATTCGAGATGACTTAGCTGGTAGTTTTCGAAGCTAGGTTTTAAAATCCGTTTACCGAGAGAATTTAGCAATTCACTAAAAGAGAGGTTTGCAATTGGAAAATTAAACACACAAAAGGTCATAGGCTCCAAGATGTGAAGACTATGTCATTTTACCTGAAATGTTCCCTTAAAAATTCATTTCAATGTGAAAATTATTTTGCGGTCTGTGTATATTTAAACACAGGATAATGATGATTACAGGGAATTTAGTTATATCTTAAACCTGGAGTCACAATTCACATTACTTCTAAAGTGTAGAATCTCAAAAGATGGTTTTCCATTTTGATATGTATGGTGAATGCTTGTGCCAAGAAATAAGCACCAGCCCAAGGCTTAGCACAAGTATTTTCCCATGAGGCTCTGACTCTGTGCATGGAATTCCTTATCATCATCCTGGTAACTCTTCAGGGTGATGTTGATTATTTGGCACTAACATGTTACCGGTACTGAATGACATTCAGGTTGACTGTCCATTAAATGCCTTCTAGGTGGTTTTAAAGAGATTAAAATCCACTTCCTGTGGATGGCCACCCGAAGCCTGTTTCCATGTGGCCCTCTGCAGACTCCTTTTTGACCTCAGCCCTCGCTACTCGACCCTGAGCCACGTGGAGCCTCCCGCTGGCCACCCTGTGCACCTAGTGAAACTTTGTGTCTCTGACTTTGTTCTGGCTACTGGGCCCTCCCCTCTGCCTGCTGTTCTCCTTCCCCATGGGCTGCACAGCTAGCTCACACCACACACGTCCTTCCTGCAGTTTCCCAGCTGGAGAGAGTCCTTCTGCTCTCCCTACCATCTTGTCCACACTTCTATTTTTCTAGCTTGTTCTGTCTACCTGTCTCTGTTCCTCCATAGACTGTGAAATTCCTGAGGACAGTGACCGATGAAGGCATTTCTTGGTTTGTGTGTTTCCTGTCTTGTGTTCTTTTGTCCAGAGGGAACCACAGGCAGATATATTCAGCGAGTCCAGGAATGTGGAGTGAAATGTCCACAGGACCACAGGCTCTCCGAGGATAGAATGGGGGCCTGATTTCAGAGTCAATACTGGGTTCTGATGCCTCCAATTTAATCCAAGATCCGAAGAGGCAAAAGTGTGTGAGTGATCAGGGCTGTAACCTTTAAGTTCCTGGGAGACTCCAAGTGTCTTGAGTAAGTTTGATGCCCAGCAATCGGGAAAGTGGGAACCCGTGGATGAAACCTAGGAAGCAGTCAAGGTCACAGGTGCAGGGAGAGGGGCGCAGGGGGAAGAGAGAAATTTGATCAATTTTGCCTGGTGATACCTTTTTACCTGTGGCTTCCTCTATTCCATGGTGTACAAACTAGAGTCCTCTGGTATTATAGAGATGTTTTTGGTATCTGTTTGTATTTTCAGTAAGTTGCTTCTGACTTCCATAGGTGTTTCCTTCCATTGGGTGCGTTCATTTTTTCATTCATTTATTTATTCATTCAATCACATGTTCAACAAAGATACGCCAGACACAGTGGCCAGGCTGCATGGGGTAGATGGGGAGAAGCAGATGGGGACTTATCTTCATGGAGCCTCTGATCCTGTGGTTGAGACCAGCAAGGCAGCAGAAGGCAGGATAGAGTGCGGCAGAGGGCAGAGGAGGACTGCCAATCCACCCTGGGGAGGCTGGGGCCGGGGAAGACTTCTAGAAGACATGACGTTTGAAGTGAGTCTTAAACAAGCAGGATAAGGGTTAAATGGAAATGCCGAGGAAGGAGGGCTTTGCAGACAGAGAGAACCACGTGTGGGGGTATGTGAGGGAGTCTGACTGAACTTGGGGCTGTATTTGCAATAGCGGTGAACTGCTGGGCCAAGGGGCCACAAGGCTTGAAGCAGGGGTGTCAGGATGAGATGTGTGTTTCAAAAAGGACCCTCAGGCAGTTACATTGTGCAGAAAGATCCACTGTCTGTAGAATGATAAGCAACTTTGTTCATGCTGAGACACTTCCCAACTGCACCTTGTGAAGCTGATGCCCTGTGGTTCTAATGGACCCCGTGAGCAGGTGCTATTGGGCTTGTGGAGGTCTTGCAAACAGGACGATCTGCACCTCCTGCCTGAAGGCAAGACAGGCAGTGGGTTATAAATTTCCAAGCAGTGTTCCAGAAGCAGAAACCACCAGCTCCTAGTGGGCATTTCTTATGTAGACATTGGCTTTGAGTCTTGTATAAGAAAGCTGTATTTTTGCAGAGTTTAGGTTGACACGGGGAATCTGTCCTGAATTGGGACATTCTTCACATCCTAAAATAATGCTCCCGACTCCACCTCCCATAAGGGCTTTCAAAAGTCCATGCACCATTGATTTCCAGCCAGAGAGGGCTGTGTACACCTGGTGCCCACAGGCAGGGGACCTAGGACCTCTGTGGAAGGGAAGAACTTTCTTGTAACTCAGCTAGTAGAGAATGGAAAAGGCTGCTCATGAGGACCTGGCTTGCACCCTTTGAGGCCGTTGAGAGGCTGAGAGAGGGGCAAACACCCACTTATGCGCACCATGCACGGACACATATGAGACCTGTGCAGCGGGCACTTCCTCACAGAGGGGAATGGAGTAGACTCTGTAAAACTTTTTTTTTGAGACGCAGTCTTGCTCTGTCGCCCAGGTTGGAGTGCAATGGCGTGATCTCGGCTCACTGCAATGTCCGCCTCCTGGGTTCAAGCGATTCTCCTGCCTCAGCCTCCCTAGTAGCTGGGACTATGGGCACATGCCACCACACCCGGCTGATTTTTTGTACTTTTAGTAGAGACAGGGTTTCACCGAGTTAACCAGGATGATCCCGATCTCCTAACCTCATAATCCCCCTACCTTGGCCTCCCAAAGTGCTGGGATTACAGGTGTGAGTCACCGCACCCAGCTTATAAAATTTTTTAAAGTTAAAAAGTAACACTGGATTGCAAAAATGAAAAAGAACAATACAAAAACATATAGAAGGAAAAGTCTTTCATTATTTATGTTTTCTACTCTACCCTCTTCTACTCTTTGAGCTGCCCCTATCTATATTTCTATACCCTTCTAGAAAGATCAACCTGGGAAAAAGAGATATGCAAATACCTGGGAAACAGAGATATTCAATGGGCATATATTTAGTAGGAATAAATAAGCATGTTTACATATGCTTTAATTGCATGGATATATATCTGCATATATATCATATCACATGCAATATAATGCATACACTTGCATTCATCAATGCATAGATCGATGCACATATATCAATGTATTTCACGAGTATATATTTTATATTTTCCTTTAAATTGCTTTTCTCATTTGTACGTATTTTAATTTATATTAGTTTTTTTCACTTAATAACATAACAAATGTCTTTCTATGCCAATTTCCATGAAGCACATTTTTTTTTTTGAGATGGAGTCTCACTCTGTTGCCCCGGCTGGAGTGCAGTGGTATGATCTCAGCTTATTGCAACCTCTGGCTCCCGGGTTCAAGAGATTCTCCTGCCTCAGCCTCCTGAGTAGCTGAGATCACAGGCATGTACCACTATGTCCAGCTAATTTTTTGTAGAGACGTGGTTTTGCCATGTTGGCCAGGTTGATCTTGAACTCCTGACCTCAGGTGATCCACCTGCCTCAGCCTCCCAAAGTGCTAGGATTATAGGCGTGAGCCACTGCACCTGGCTTGAAGCACATTTTTTAATGGCAGCAAAAAAAAAAAAAAAAAAAAAAAAAAAAAAAAAAAAAAAAAAAAAAAAAAAATCCCATAGTTTAGATTTAATTAACTGATTCACTACTTGTAAAATTTTTATATTTTTATAAATACTGCTAAAACTATCATCTAAGTAGCATTTTAAGTTATATCGTTGTATAGCAAGTTGCATATTATTTTAAATATACTTGTTTAAATGCATGAGTATTTACATATTACAAAATATACAATTTCTTGGTCAATAGTATGTGTATGTTTTAAATTATTATAAAAAAGCCAAATGGCCCTTTTAAAATGGTACCAGTTTTCACTTCAATAAAGTTTGTTAAGAAGTGCCTGCTTTCCAAAGGTTTTGCCAACTGCATTTAAAAAAATTATTTGTTAATCAGAGGGTTGAAAATCGTACCACAACTTTTAAGTTTTCATTTATCTGGTTAATAGTAGGCCTATTAATCTTTTTAATAATTTTATTGGCTACTTGTGTTTACTTTCCTTGCATTGACTGTACATAACTTTTGGACATTTTTTTCCTTTCTCATTTGCCCTTTTGTATTAACTTTATGTGTACATAAAGGGGCTTTATAATTTACTGAGTTATTAATGTAGTAAAATAATCTATTGAGAAAGTAACTTTTATGTTTCTTACCTGTAGGCACTCCTTAAAGAAATGACAGATATTTCCCCAAATTGTGTCTCCACCCTCAGGCTTCTGTTTCTACCAGGCATGGTGCCAGGTTTTGCTCTTGGTGTCCGGGCCCTCCCTAATCCCATGGCTGGGAGGGTTTTGTGCGTCGCAGGCCCAGGGAGGAGAACACGCCAGGTGGCAGGCACCCTCCCTAAACAGGTCTTTGATTTCCATGCCTGGGCCCACTGAGGCAATTAAGCTGGATTTGTCTGATGGGGCAGGGGATCAAAGGTTTGATGTTTTGAGAACTGAAGAGGTAAAAAGCTCAACTTGAGAACGGGAGGGAAAATTCCCCCAGGACAGGGGTTACAGGCTCCTGAGCGGTAGGAACCTGATCTGGAGAGAAAACAACCCCTCTGGCATGGAAGACCTCATTGTTGGAGTCCTGAGTCCTTGGCCCTGTGGCCTAGGAGCCCTTGCTGTTCCTGGGACAGCAGGAGGAAGTCAATCAGAATTACCTGTCCTAGAATTGAATCATGCGGACTTGAGCCAGGAACTGGGCTGCAGCATTCATTCACCTTGCAGGGAGGCCCAGGGTTGGGCCGCATTGCCCAGAACAGGTTCCTGTGTGATAAAAATACCATGGAAGGGCCCATGGCTGACTCTTGGTAATGAGTCCACCAACCATCTTTGTTTTGAATTAAATACACAGAAAGGTGGCATTGGCACAACAGCAGAGCCTGGTGGAGAGGAAAATGGGCTCTGGTGCCAGGCAGCTGGGGTTGGGATCAGGTCCTTCTACCTACTTGAGCAATCTTGACTAAGTGACTTCTGTCTGTCTCTCAGTTTCCTCATCTGTGCAATGGGGATGAAAATAGTGCTTGCCTCATGGACTATATGTAGTTAACTTTTGTAAAGCACGTATCCAGTGCTCTATGGGTGCTTACCATTAATAATATTATGATCCTCATTAAGACATGCTGCAAATATGTTCTCCATTTTTTAACTTTGTGTATGGTGAATTCTGTCATCTAAAAGTGTAATGGTGGTAGTATTTGTTTTCTGAAGAATTTCTGTCTATTTCTGTGTGTGCTGCTATAACAAAATACCACAGACTGGATGGCTTAAACGACATAAATTTATTTACCACAGTTCTGGAGGCTGGAAAGTCTAAGATCAAGGTGCTGGCAGGTTCACTGTTTGGTGAGGGCCCGGTTTGGGTCTCTGCTTTCAAGATGGTGGCTTGAATGCTGAGTCTTTCTGAGGGAACGAACACTGTGTGCTCACACGACAGAAGTCAGAAGGGCAAAAGAGCTGAATGCTGCTTGGAGCCTGTACTAGTCTGTTCTCATGCTGCTGGGAAAGACATGCCAGAGACTGGGTAATTTCTAAAGAAAAAGAGGTTTAATGGACTCACAGTTCCACGTGGCTGAGGAAGCCTAGCAATCATGAGACTTATTCACTACCATGAGAACAGTATGGGGGAAACTACCCCATGAATCAATTATCTCCCACCTCACCAATAACCCCCATGACATGTGGGAATTATGGGAGCTACAACTCAAGATGAGATTTGGGTGGAGACACAGCCAGACCATATCAGAACCTTTTTGATAAGGGCCTTAATCCTATTCTGTAATGCAGGAGCCCTCATGACCCAATCACCTCTTAGAACCCCTGTATTAGGCCGGGTGCGGTGGCTCATGCCTGTAATCTCAGCACTTTGGAAGGCCGAGGAGGGTGGATCACAGGGTCAGGAGTTCAAGACCAGACCGTCCAATATGGTGAAACCCTGTCTATACTAAAAATACAAAAATTAGCCAGGCATGCTGATGCATGCCTGTAGTCCCAGCTACTCAGGAGGCTGAGGCAGAAGAATCGCTTGAACCTGGCAGGTGGAGGTTGCAGTGAGCCAAGATTGCACCACTGCACTCCAGCCTGGGCAACAGAGCAAGACTACGTGTCAAAAAAAAAAAAAATCCCTTTTATTAGTCCATGTTCATACTGCTATAAAGAAATATCTAAGACTGTGTAATTTATAAGAAGAAAAAAGTTTAATGAACTCACAGTTACACATGGCTGGGGAGTCCTCAGGAAACTTACAATCATGGTGGAAGGGGAAGGAGGAGCAAAGCCATGTCTTACATGGTGGCAGGCGTCAGATCTTGTGAGACTTATTTACCATCATGAGAACAGCATGAGAAAAACCTGCCCCCATGATTCAATTACCTCCCACCGGGTTCCTCCCATGACACATGGGGATTATGGGAGCTACCGTTCAAGATGAGATTTGGGTGGGGACACAGCCAAACCATATCTGCCTCCACCTCTTAATAACATCGCACTGGCCATTAAGTTTCAACACCTGAATTTTGGAGGGGACATATTCAAACCATAACAGTATCTGTTTCATGGCTTTGGGTTTTGCATCTTTCTTAGGAAGACTCTCCCACCTCTGCTCCCTTGGAGAGCAGAGTCATCCATGATTTTCTCTACTCTTCTTACTTGTCCCTTTGACATTTGGATTTCTAATACTACTTACTTCTGTAACCTCATGTCTTGACATTCCCGCCTTCAGACACCACGTTCAGGCCAACAGGCTCCCTTCAGATTCTAGGACACAACGAGCCTTTTTCTGGGTTTGGCATTTCACATACCTTTTCTTCTGCCTCAAACTCCACCTTGCATTTCTGAGTCAAGGTTCTCTCTGATGAAACCCCAATCTTTTCAGTCACAGAAGTTGACTGGTTCCCTTCCTAGAAGTTCTCACAGTTGCAACATCTTTATTACCTTGCCTATTGTCTAGTTCCCCACTGTAGGAACCATTCATTTGGGGTCCCTGTCTATTTCATCCTCTACCACGTTCCCAAGGGCCTAGTAAGGCCTTAAGGCATAGATGTTCAATAAACATTTCTAAAGTGAATGAACAAATCCATCAAAAATTATTTATTTGAGGATATATTTTGCAGAAGGCATTTGCTTATTTTTCTCCAAATAGGTAACCAATGTAACTTCATTCTTTGAATAGAGATAACGTATCTTTCCTTCATTGTTTTGAAATGCCCTCTTTGCTATGCATTTTATTCTCAAACACAATTGGCACCAATTCTGGACTCCTCTCTCTCTTCTTTTATTTCTCCCTTCATTTCTTCCTGGGCTAATATGACACTATTTTAATTATTGTAACTTGATAGCCATTTTTACGGCAGGGCAAGCTACGTCTCTCATTATTCTTTATTTAAAATATTTTCTTTGCCAATTCATGTACATTTTCTTTTCTGAAGGAGTTCAGCACCACCTTGTTAAATTCTATAAAAAATTCCATTGCGATTTTGATTGGAGCTGCATTGCTTTTGTAGTCTAAATTGAAGAGACTCAACATCTCTATACCATGCAGTCCACTTGTCCATGGCATTGTGTCTCTTCATTCATTCATGTCTTTTTTTTTATGTCTGAACAATCTAGACAACTCTAGCTTTCAACATATAAGTCTTAGGCATTTCACATTAGTTTTAGTCCTAGATTTTTTATATGTTGTTTTTGATAGTGTGAATGGAAATTTTTCCATTACATTTTTTTTTGCAATCTATAGTAATATAAAATTGAATAATTTCTAAGCTTATACTTTTTATGATATGGTGACTCTGGTCCTGAGATCATAGTAATGATGAATCATAATAACAACCCATTATCAAATGCCTACTAAGTGTCATGTACCATGGTAGAGATTTCTATCATTTTATCATATAGCATTATGTATAATAATATATAATATGCATATATAATATATTACAGACTGAGCAATCCCAATCTGAAAACCTGAAATCTGAAATGCTCCAAAATCTAAAAAATGATGCTCAAATAGAATGCAAATTAAAGCATTTTTGATTTCAGATTTCTGGATCAGGGATGCTAAGCCAGCACTGCAAATGTTCCAAAATCTGGGAAGATCCATTATCTGAAACGCTCTGGTCCCAGGAATTTTGGATAGGTGATACTAAACCTGTATTAGATTTTATTTCATATATTATTTATAAATAATATATTTATATGTAAAATAATGCATTAGATATATTAGTATATCTTGTTTAATCGTAACAAAAACGCTACAAATTCGGTTTGGTCATCTTGCTTATGCTACATAATGTAGGAAGCTGAGGCTCACAAAGCCAGTGTGGCTGGCGTACACCACAGGTCTGTATGATGCTGGACATAGCCTTATCCCACTGTCTGTGCCTCCCAGGTGAGAAGCTCTATTAAAGGCAGATGTTTTATTAGAACTTATATAATGACAATAATCAGTAATTATGCTCCCTAATTTTCAGAAATTACCAGAATTGTAGTGAATCTTCAGGTTCATCCAGTCCAACTTCATTGGCTGGGGCTTGCAGCTCCTTGGTGTGTCTGTCATGAGATTGTGCAGGCACTGCAGAGGCACTGCACACACACCTCCATTAATGGGGGGCTCACCACCTCACATACTGCCCACAGAGTCTTTGGATGCCTCTGACTGTCTGAACATTCCTCCTTGGGTTGATTGAAACCCAATCTCCCGGCCGGGGGTGGTGACTCACACCTGTAATCCCAGCACTTTGGGAAGCTGAGGGGGGTAGATCACAAGGTCAGGAGATCGAGACCATCCTGGTTAACACAGTGAAACCTCATCTGTACTAAAAATACAAAAAGTTAGCTGGGCATGGTTGTGGGCACCTGTAGTCCCAGCTACTTGGGAGACTGAGGCAGGAGAATAGCATGAACCCAGGAGGCGGAGCTTGCAGTGAGCTGAGATCCACGCCACTGCACGACAGAGCGAGACTCCGTAGAAAAAGAAGAAAGAAAGAAAAAAGAAATCTCCCTCTGATCTTCACTCCTTGCCATGGGGTCCCATTGCTCCCTGAACCCCCTCATTTCAGCTGGCGCGTGTTCAGTTGAATCTTTCTGTGGAGACTTTGAGCCAAATAAGGACAAAGGCTGTTTGTCTTCTATCTTCCACTGAATCCCCAGTGCCGCTCTTCACGCTCGACATGGACAAAGTCCTCAATAAATATTTGCTGAATGAGTTGATAAATTGCCTTCATTGACTTACCCAGAACAAGCTTGTTCCCACCTCCTCAGGGAGCTTTCTCCTAAGATGAGGACTGAAGAATACCCTTCTAAGCACATTTCTTTGGACGTGGTGCAGGTTACTACTGTCCCTATTAGAGTACAGTGTCCTAGGTCACTCCATTTCTCTAGTTTTCACCTGAGCAGACCAAGGACAGAATCATCTAACACTCACCTCTGACACACTGTATTCCATGCCTCTCTGACAATCACAATATTTTTCAGCTTTCTTCACTACAATCTCTGGCCTCCATGTAGTATTTATTTTCCTTTATTCCAAGTGATATAAATATCACTAGCCTTGTACCCCTGGGGCTAAGGCTAGTGACCTTCCTTCCCAAATGCACAGAGCCTGACTCATCAGGAAAACTTGTAGACTGCACAGGGCAATACCTAATGGTCTGTTTCAGTTTTATGCATGTTTTCGAGATATATGTTCTTCGGGAGAGCTGTCTGACCATTTCTCCACTCAGATTTCTCCACGCAGCAGGACCATGATAGTCCTTAAAATAATACTAATGAGACAGGAGGCATTGCTGTTGCTGAGTTTTGGCTCCCTGTTCTCCGTGGGATGTGAAGCTGACTGGAGCTGGTGGGGTCAGGCAGCTGTGGAGGGGCTGGGCTCCCAGACACAGCAGAACAATGAGGGCCAGTGGAGGAGGCCCGGCCAGGGCTGAGAGGGACACTCGTGCCCCTGTCTTCATTTGGCTCCAAACCCCCAGGACAAAGCAAACATTGTGCAGAGGTCAGGCCGCTCTGGATGAAAGGCCCTGCCTTGTACAGTGGGAAAGAGCCCCCAGGGAGGGAATGTGTATGGGATGGGGGGGTGGGAATAGAGGGCACAGGAGACGGAGCAACTAGAGAGACCACGCTGACACCATGAATGGAGGCGGGACACAGAGACCAGGGGACTGAGGAAAAAGAGGGAGGCCACAGACCAGGCAGAGGGACACAGACGAGGGGCAGGGAGGAGAGGGAAGGAGGGGAAAAAAGGTGACGGATAAAAGGCAGAGAGAACGCAGCCTGGGAAAGCGGGAGTGAAAAGAAAAAGAGGAAGGAACCCGCAGGACTTTGGAAGGGAGAGGGAAGGGGATGGAGAAGGGGGCCTGAGGGCCCAGTGGCACTGCAGGGACCCCATGGGAATTGTGTCGCCCCGGGCTGTTGCTGCTGCTGCCTTCCCAGGCCTGGCTTCTCACTGGGCCCATGTGGGGTGGGTGGAGGGGCTGCGATCCAGGCCCCAGGGGAGCCGCTGGCAGGGAGGACTAGTCGCTGTCCCGGTCCTCCTGGCCCTCAGATGGCCTCTGCGATGGGCGTGGGAGGCCAGGACCAAGGACGGCTACCTCCAAAAGAGAAGCAGAGATCTGCTTGAAGTTGCAGGGCTGGCAGGGTCCGAGAGGTTGACTGGAGGTACCTGAGCACACAGGAGAAGAGCTGCCAGTGCCTCCCAAGGCGCCCAGGAGGGTGGGACCAGCGCCCCCGTCCTGTTCCACCAGTCCAAGCTGCGCATGCGCACCTGCGCCTGCACTCGGCCACCTAAGCTTGGAGGGAACGACCCCAGCTCTGCGTGCCCAGTAGGGCCCAACTTAGTGCTTTTTACACGTGGCATCTTTAATGCCCTGTGGTTGGGATTAGCCTCTCCATTAAAAGAAAAAAAATTAGAGAGAGAGAACAGGTGTGTTCAGCTGATCTAGAAAGCAAAGCATTAAGGGAATGCTCAAAGCGCTCATTGTTTATCTGATAGAAGCTGGATGTCCTGTTAAGACTTTGCGACTCCATATCAGTTGATCTGGATTTTAATGTTCCTTGAGACCTTGGCCAAGACATTTAACCTCCACTAGCCACAGTGTTATCACCTGTAAATTGAGGGGAATATTCTCTGTAGTGGAGAGCCCTTCTGTGGATGACGTGAAATGACCTGGGAGGCCATAGAAGCACTGTCTTCCCACGAGAGAGGGTGTCTCCTATTTGCCTGTGCTCCCAGCCTCTCCTCCTGGCCTTTCTATTTATTGCACAGGAGTTTCCTAGGTAGGGCTTAATTTTTAATTACCAACACATTTTCTAATGCTATAATTGAGGGCATCTTGCCTATGAAACACTGAGGACGCCACTCCTAGATCTGTTATTTCGTATTGTGTGGTCCTCTGTGGGACACGGTTCTGGATCTCTTTCCTCATCTGTTTAAAATAGCATTGCTGGCCAGGTGCGGGGGCTCATGCCTGAATTCCGGCATGGGAGGCGGAGGCCAGTGGATGGCTTGAGCCCAAGGGTTTGAGACCAGCCTGGGCAAAATGGCAAAACTCTGTCTCTACAAAAATTACAAAAATTAGCTGGGCTTGGGGGCAAGTGTTTGTGGTCCCAGCTACTTAGGAGGTTGAGGTGGGAGACCACCTGAGTCCAGGGAGGTTGAGGCTACATGAGCCGAGATTGTGTCACTGCACTCCAGCCTGCACAACACAATGAGAGACCCTGTCTCAAAAAAACAAAAATGAATAAATAATAGGATAGTGCTTCGAACAGTGACTGCCCTAAAGTGTTGTTCTGAGATTGAATTCTTGACATGAATGTGAATGCGTTTTGTCCACTGGAAATGGAGGAGCAACTGGGAGGTAGATCCAATCCCTGGGAGAGCTGGCCCATAGTGGGTTCCTAGTTTTAGCTAAAAGAGTAAATGAATGACTCTGAGAGAGATGAACTACCCCCTTCTGGAGTTTCTTGGGCAATAAGCTAGCATCTCTCTGTCTCTCTCGCCTTTTCTCTTTCTCTCTTTCTAGGCCTGGTGTGTTTATGACATTTCCAACATAACGTAGGAAGATTGACCAAGGTTAATGAGAGCAGCTCCCCACAGCTCAAATCTGGATATTGCACATAGCTGACTGCTGAACAGCAGAAACCAGTGTCCTGCCAAGTCCTCCATGGTGCTCTGGACCCAGAGCCAGAAATCTGCTCACCTCCAGCGTCTTAAGACACTGAAATGAGAACCTGGTGCACAGCTTGGAAAACCAGCACATAAAACCAGGCTCTGTGTTCCCTACCCTCTCCATATATTTAACCATGTCAGTTCTCAGGCAACTGGAAAACATGAAAAAGGCCTCAGGATGCCTCCTGGATTATGTTCTACATTAACTCACAGCTGGTAGCAGTTACAGCAAAATTAGAAAACATTGAAGCAAAATTGTCCTTTCTTTCAAGTTAAAACTCTTCGAATTCAAGGTTGTGAGAAGTTAGTGTAGGGGGTGGATTGAGAGAAAGTGGGGGAACTGTGACCTCAATCTTCCAGTCATGCTGTGCTCCTGGCTGGGTGATTCCTACTCAAAAATAGACATGCATTCTAAACTCTGACCGCATCTCAGTCTCTCCCCAAGAGGAGATTCAATAGAGAAGATGCCTTGGGACCCCTGAAATTCACAGAGTTCTAATAAATAACCCAGATCAATTTCACTGAGGGTGAAAATGCTTCATATCCCTTCAACCTTCTAATTTATTTATTTTAAATTAATTTTTTAATTGAGAGAATTTCAGATTCATAAGCAGTTGTGCGGAATAATACAGAGGGATCTGGTGTAGACGTTACCCAGTTTCCCCCAATGGCAGCGTTTTGCAAAACCATCCCATGATATCATAACCAGATTATGGACCTTGATGCAGTCCACCAGTCTTATTCACATTTCCCCAGTGTGACGTTTAGCTATGCTTGTGTGCATTTCATTCAGCTGGTTCTTACATAATTTTATTACATGCCATAGATTTATGTATGCACCATGTCAGTCAAGATACTAGAGTGCCATCACCACAAGGATCTCGCACGTTAACCTTTAATAACCACACCATTCCCATTTCCCTTCTGCTCCCATCTCCCCATCACTAAGCCCTGGCAATCACTAATTGATTTTCCATGTCTATAACTTTGCTACTTCAAGAACACTATATAAACATAATCATATGGTATGTAATTTTTAGGTTTTTGACTTTTTTCCACTCAACTCCTTTGAGATTCATCCACACTATTGCCTGAAATAATAGCTGATTTCTCTTTATTTCTCAGCAGTATTTCATGGTATTAATGTATCAGAGTTTGTTTAACCATTCACCTGTTGAAGGACTTCTGAATTGTTTCCAGTTTGGGGATATTGTGAATAAAACTGCTGTGAATATTCATGTCCAGGTTTTTTTGTGAATGTACGTTTTCATTCCTAATTATTTTTGCGCTGAAGGTCGAGGTTGTGCGTAGTGGGGAGGAATTAAAGCTGAGGACATGAGTCAAGCACTGCAGTTGACCAGTTGAGGGATCAAAGGAAAATTTGGAAAATGAGGCTAACCATTCTCCCTTTAAAGTTGTTTAGTGAATGCAAGTAAAGATTGCATACAAAATGTTCTAAGTTAGAAGCCTCTAGAAATGTACATTAGTGCCTGGTGCAGTGGCTCACACCTATAATCCCAGCACATTGGGATGCCGAGATGGGTGGATTGTTTGAGCCCAGGAGTTCGAGACTAGCCTGGGCAACATGGTGAAATCCCATCTCAACAAAAAATACAAAACTTAGCCAGGTGTGATAGAGTGCACCTGTAGTCCAGATTACTTGGGAGGCTGAGGTGAGAGGACCACCTGAGCCTGGGGAGGTCAAAGCTGTAGTGAGCCCACTATACTCCAGCCTGGGTGACAGAATGAGATCCTCTCTCAAGGAATGTACATTAGCATTACTATGGCATTTCTTTTTTGTTTAACTTTTACTTCAGGTTCGGGGGTACATGTGCAGGTTTGTTACATAGATAAACTATTGTCACTGGGGTTTGTTGTACAGATTATTTCATCACCCAGGTATTAAGCCTGGTACTCAGTAGTTATTTTTTCTGTTCCTCTCCCTCCTTCCACCTTCCATCCTTAATATGTCCAGTGTAATTTTTTTTGACCAGAGACAAAGAAGGGCTAATAAAATATATTATTACAAAAAACCCACCCCCCCGGCCAACATATTTAAGGGAACCAACTGGAAAGGTCTAAATAAGCTAAGGTAATTTCGTCCACAACAGATGACAGTGTACATGAATGGGACTGGTTTTGGAAAGCAGTATAAGGGTTTTGTATTAGTCCATTCTCACACTGCTATAAAGAAATACTTGAGACTGGATAATTTACAAAGAAAAGAGGTTTAATTGGCTCATGGTTCTGCAGGCTGTGTAGGAAGCATAGTGCTGGCATCTGCCCGGCTTCTGAGGGGGCCTCAGGAAACTTATAATCATGGTGGAAGGTGAAGTGGGGGTGGCATGTCTTGCATGGCTGGAGCATCGAGAGAGAGGAGGGCTTTCTACACACTTTTAAACAACCAGTTATCACAAGGACTCATTCACTATTGTGAGGACAGGGCCAAGGGGGAAATCCACCCCCATGATCCAGTTACCTCCCACCAGGCTCCAACTCTGACACTGGGGATTACATTTCAACATGAGATTGGGTAGGGACCACATCTAGATTATGTTAGGTTTTTGTTGTTGTTTTCTTTTCTTTCTTTTTCTTTTTTCTTTTTTGATATATAGTTTCGCTCTTGTTACCCAGGCTGGAGTGCAATGGCATGATCTCAGCTCACTGCGACCTCCTGGGTTCAAGCAATTCTCATGCCTCTGCCTCCCGAGTAGCTGGGATTGCAGGCATGTGCCACCATGCTCGGCTAATTTATTGTACTTTTAGTAGAGATGAGGTTTCTCCATGTTGGTCAGGCTGGTCTTGAACTCCCGACCTCAGGTGATTCACCCACCTCTGCCTCCCTAAGTGCCGGGACCACAGGTGTGAGCCACCACACCCAGCCTACGTTTGGTTTAAGAACAGGCAGGCTTCAGGGATTTTGACCAGTTGAAAGCTGTATGTCATGGGCACATGGTGGGCCCCTCTGAGGCTCCGTTTCTTTACCTATATAATGACTTTGCCTTCCCAGAGTGCTGCTGTGCTGATTAAATGAGATAATATTGCTAAACCCCTCAGCATGGTGATAGCTAACACGGTCAGGTCTTAACAAGTAGCTTTAGGGTATGTATCAACAAATACATATACATTTACCCCTGACAACTATTAGGCTGAAAATCTGCCATTGGTAAATCATTCAAAATTAAGAGAAATCTTCGTTTTCTAAAACAATTTAAATGCCAATTCATATATTGTATTATGCTGTTAATATAGATGAATAAAGGTGAAATACACAGACAAAATATGTTGAAATATAGGATATTTTTCAGCCTTCTGTTTCAGGTGAAAAAAGTAGGATACGCATTTATATACAGTGTATTTATCTGTGTTCAAATCAGTGTTCAAAGGAGGAGAGAAAAATACTTTAAAAACTCATCGACGATAATATCTAGATGCCAGAATATTTATTCTTATATCTACAGTCTTCTGATTTTACCTGTTTTCTATAATAGTGAGTGTTAATTTTGCATTCAGAAGAAAAGCTTACTTAAAATATCCTACAGCAAAATCTATTTTTTTGGAGGCATGAAATTGTTCCAAAGGAGGTGGTGCAGAGTGAGTGGCTGTCGGAGGATGCAAGTGGACAGGTTGGGAACACCCACTGCCCGCCTGAGATGGACATCAGCCACTGCTGGAATGCTTGAAGGCACCTGGAGCATGAAGCAGGGGCCAGCTAGGAGGACACACACTTTGTACTCAATGCAGACTCAGGGACGGGGCCCTTCATCTCCCCTGTCTTCTGTCTCCTCCCCAAATGATGGTGGTAACAATCCCTACTTCAAAGGTTGTGTTGAAGAATAGGCATAAAGAAATTAATACAGGCCCCAAGTGTTGCAAAAGTGGGATTTGTCATAGGTCAAGCAAAAGAAAATTGAGTGAATTGTCCGGTAATTGGACCCACATATGTAGAATTGAGATCTGAGAGAGGGAGGCAGAGAAAGTCCAGGTACTGCCAGGCACCCTGATGACAGTGAGAAAAGAGAATTCTAAAAAGAGGATGCAAAAGTCACACGCTTGTGGCTGTTGTCCTCCACCAAGCTTCCTCCATTCCTGCCCCACTCCCCGGATGCAGGGCTTTGTCCCCTCATTTGTGGTTCAGGGAACGTTTGTTGTGTTCTGCCACGGTCACTTGATTTGTGGTTGCGGTGCCTCCTCCAGTCCTCACCCGGGGGCTCTGAGGTCAGGTAGGCTGAGTGAGGACCCCCTGCACTGCTTCATAGCTGTGAGGCCTTGACCAAACTACTTATGTATTCTTTCCCCAGTTTTGAGGATTAACATCAAAAGCAACTTAAAAGTTTTGTGGTAGGGATGAAATAAATTTAATCCAAGGAGAGTGCTTAGGTGAGGATGCATCAAATGGTAAGTGCTCCACACGCATGATCCGTGTGTGATTGTTTGTAATAAGCCATAATGAGTCAGTTATATGTTATTGATCTCCGAGTCCCTGAAGTCTTAAGATGCGATGGTACACAATTCATCCTTCACACATTTATGGAACATCTACCATGTGCTAATTGCTATTCTGGGCACAGGTATAAAGTAATGACACACGAAGCAAAATCTCTGCCTCGTGGCCACATGTTCTCGACAGTTACTTAAACAAAACACAGGCTACCATGTCAGTTGGTGATGAATTCTGAGAACAGTGGGAATTGGAGAAGAGGCCTCTCTGGAACCCTGGTGGAGGATGTTACGTAGGATGTCCACGCCATATTACCTTTCTAAAACCCTAGACATCCTGAATTCTAAACATGCATCTCCTTTCCACACTAGACTATGCAGGTTCAGAAACTTCTCTTAGAGCGAGCCACATGCACAGCCTAACGCTCATTTCCATGGCTTTCTGTTGTCCTATTTTGACTGCAAGCCTGGGATAGAAGTAGGAGTTGCAAATGGGTCACTTAGATGCCCTCAAATTCAAACAGAGCAGCTTTCATTATTTACCATGCACAAAAGGAATCAAGGTCAGTATTAAATATAATTACCATGCATGGGGCTAATAAATGGCATTTTTATCCTGGGTGCACTTGAGGGGGTGAGAGGGCCCTGCTATGGCCCCTCAGGTCACCTAATCCTCCCTTTGCTTTTATCCTCAGAGTCTGAGCAGATGGAGGCCAGGGCTCTCAAATTACCTTTCTTCCTTTTTCACTCTGAGTACATTCTGCAACTGCTGTGGCTTTCTCCTTCTGTCCCGTTCCCATGTCCTGCCCCTCCTCATTCCTTCCTTGTCTCTCTCCTCCTCTCCTTACCCTAGCCCCTGGCCTTTCTATACTGGGACATCTTAAGGCATCGCTTGTGCAGTCTGGGATCCTTGTGATTTCTCCCTTTCTGACCTCAGTATGTATGTCTGACTTATTTGCGCCAGGCTGCAACTCTGGGCGAGGATAGAATTTTTCAAAATCCTGTTGCATCACTCACAGCCACAGAGCCTTTGAACATTGACCAGATACTTTGCACAGGCTTCTCTTTGGTCCTCAGAGCAGTGTCTGTCTTGGACTCACTGTAGAGAATAAGCAGGTTGCTGAATATCTCTGTGTCTGTTGTCCCATGTCATTGGTTATGTTGAAGGTCATAATGACCACCCTGCCTGACCCCACTGATCAAGCAACAGACAATCCTCTGAAAGCTCAGTGAGGGTGAGAACCAGGCCAGCCCTGCCCTCCAGGTGCCCCAGCACAGACCACAGGGCAGGTATGTGGTAGATGCATATGCTCAGCAAGTGTCGAGAGTGTGGCTGGCATACATGATGAGGTCAAGGAGTGGATAGAACACAGTCTTGGGCTGCTCAGAGATCTTACTGTCCATGCCCCTTTGACAGCATTGAAAACCCAGTATCAGACCAGCAATTTGAAAATCTGACTCAGGTTTGTCTCTGCTCTGCCACATGGGAAGGTTTTCCCCTAGGACATGGCCTTGCATCTAAGTAATAAATGAGGACACGAGGTGGGCGATCTCCAAAGCCCTTTCTACACCATGACTCTGAGATATAACAATGTATAAGGAAATTATCTGTGCCTTTGCATGAGTTCATTGGTGGCACAGAGCATCAGCCTCACATTTCACTACTGCAGAAGGCAGGAATCCTTTTGTCTTTCATTTCTAAGTGAGGGTAGATTAAGCTTTCATCTGGGTGTGCTGAAAGGAGCTACAGTTGGCCTTGCTTCCAGTGTGTGTGCCAGAATCTCATCACATGCTCCCGTGACCTGGGGGAGTCCCTACTCCTGGCCACCATCTCAACTCCCATGAGTGCTTCCCTGGACTCCCAGTCTCCTTTACTCACATCGGCCTCCTGCCCTTCTCCTCATAGCCCCCGAAGATGCTCTCTATCACCCACATCACCCACTGCCTTCAACCTCCAACACCTTCCCAATGCAAGTCCAATACACTGTAAGCTCCTTTCTTGGCCCAAGGTGCTCTACTGGGACTGGCCCCAGTTCCTCTCCTAACTTCTTCCTTCATCTCCAGCCACACTGACCTACCTGTATTACAAGGAGCTCTTTGAACTGATTGGCCTTTTTGGCTGAAGGCATCTTTCCATAAAGGCCACTCAAGTAGCTGGGATTATAGGCATGTGCCGCCATGTCCTGGCTAATTTTTGTACTTTTAGTAGAGACAGAGTTTTGCCATGTTGGCCAGGCTGGTCTTCAACTCCTTACCTCAGGTGATCCACTTGCCTCGGCCTCCCAAAGTGCTGAAATTACAGTATCTGCACTTTGAATTTGCTCCGTAAGCCTAGGCATAGGTGAGTCCTGGCCCTCCTCTGTGTGTGGGTGCATGTGAGTACAACTTCTCTTATTGGGTGAAGGCTCTCTTAGAGTTAGGATAGGGCATTCAGCTTCAGACAGGGGTGCCTCACCTCTGGGCAGCTGTGAGCAGAGATTCTGTGGTGTCATTTGAGGTCAAGTTGTGATTGATTTATACAACCTCCTGAATATTTAGTTAGAATTCTCTATGAATCAGGCAAAAACAAACTGCAGTCCCAGTTAGGTTGATGAATAATAAACATCTCATTTCTGGAGCCTGCAGGATCAGGGTCTGGGTGTGATCTTTGTCACATACAGCCATGTGATATTGGACAAATGAATTAGGTTCTTTCAAACCCTAAAGAGAGTTTTTCATTTCATCTCTAAAGAGAGAGAAATAATAGCACTCTGCTTGTTGAGATGTTGTAGGGATTACATGAGGTGATGCAAGGTACTAGATGCATGGTAAATGTTGAAAAGAGCTTATTGAGCTGATCATGGTTGTTATTCCATCTCCACAAATATGTGGTGGCAGTAAGGCACCCTTTGCACTGTGCTGGGGAGAGCTGCAGAGGCAAACCGCACAATGAAGTGCCTACAAGCACAGGCCATGGGCCCAGGTAGTGTAGGGTGAGCACCTGCGTGCCTCTCGCTACCTGTGTGACTCTATATTCTGCTTGCCTCATTTTCTTTTTTTTTTTTTTTTTTTTTTTTGAGACGGAATCTCACTCTGTCACCCAGGCTGGAGTGCAGTGGCCGGATCTCAGCTCACTGCAAGCTCCGTCTCCCGGGTTCACGCCATTCTCCTGCCTCAGCCTCCCGAGTAGCTGGGACTACAGGCGCCTGCCACCTCGCCCGGCTAAGTTTTTGTATTTTTAGTAGAGACGGGGTTTCACTGTGTTAGCCAGGATGGTCTCGATCTCCTGACCTCGTGATCCGCCCGTCTCGGCCTCCCAAAGTGCTGGGATTACAGGCTTGAGCCACAAAGGGAGCATGGGCATGACACCACCCTGGTATTCTTGCTGTGAAGATTTTATAGGATCTTTTATGTTGACACAATACCTAACCTGTAGCAAGAGCTTTATCAATGTTAACAACCACCACAATGGAAAATTGTTGAGTCTTGAAGAGCCTATCTTCAGTGTGGGCAATAGATGTGTAGATGGCAAAACCCACAAACCCACAAAAAACAAAGCCACAGAAATTCTGATATGGTACTAAAAGTAATAAAACACACATGGGCCAGACAGGGTGGTTTATGCCTATAATCCCAGTACTTTAGGAAGCCAAGGTAGGAGGATTGCTTGAGGCCAGGAGTTCGAGACCAGATTGGGTGACATAGTGAGAAGCCATCTCTGCAAATAATTTTTAAAAATATAGCTGTGTGTCATGGTGTGCACCTGTGGTCTCAGATACTTGAGAGGTTGAGGCTGGAGGATCTTTTGAGCCCAGGAAATTGAGGCTGCAGTGAGCTACGGTCACACCACTGCACTCTCGTCAGGGCAAGACCCTATTACAAAAACAAAAGCAAAAGCAAACAGAAACCAAACCAAACCAAACCAAACCAAAACAACAACAAAAAGGTGTTTGGGCAAAGAGCACTGAAAAAGGAATTCTTTTCCACAGAGGTATCAGGGAAGGCTTCAGGAAGAACATGATACATAAACTGGACCTTGAATGAGTATTATTTTCCATAAAAGAAGAAGCATTGGGATTGTGATTTCAGGCAGGCAGTGTCTGAAAGGGGCTAAATCAGGCTTGTGTAGTCCTTGTGGCAGGATCTCCTGGGGTCTGGTGAAACCAGAGAAGAGGTACTGGGGAGGAGGATGAGGCACAGGGGGGGAAGAGAGGGAGGCCAACTAGTCCCTCAGGGATGCTGAGTTTCAGCCTCATGCCTGGGGGCTGCCTTGTCTTGGAGGGGCTTTGAACTGAGGAGCAGCACCATGGAGCAGTGCCTGGATGGTTCACTGTTGTATTGGACTCATTGACTCATTTCCTCACTCCTTCATACAAAAAGTACTTTTGTAGATAACAGTATAAGGCTATTTTCATGGAGTGAGGTGTTGTTCAGCCCTCTGCGTTCACAGTTCACTATGGGAGAAAGGACATAAATCATGTTATTTGGAGGCATGAAAATGCCAAGGTTTGGAGAAGACAGGCAAAGTGCAACAGGCTTTGGGGATGGGAAGATGACTTCAACTGGGAAACTGTGGAAGACTTTGAAAGGAGGCTGCGTTCAGCAAGAGGGAATGGTAGGTGTGGAGAAATAATGATAGCAGAGCTGGGAATTCTGGGGGAAGAAACCTGTGGGAGCAAAATTCAAAAGGTAATGCAGGAGGAGACCTGCACTGGGAATGGGGAGCAGAGAGAGAGGGTGTGGAAAGTGCGAGCAGAAAGCCAGGCTGCCCCTAAATCTTCAGAGGCACTTGAAAGCCAGACAGAGGCACTCGTACTTTTCCCTATAGAACTGGTACAAAACAGAGAAACAATAGCATGCAGGGAGGCTGGGCTACAAAAGGACTTGTTTCAATCAGCATTTTTTAACCTCGTCTTTCACATTTTTTAATTTTCTGATTCACTTTCTCAACTTTTAATCCAAAGCTCGGCTGGAGAAGCTGCTGTTTTCAATTTGTATTATCGTTTTTTCACATTTTAATCCTCTTAGATCCCATTTCTGCTGGGTTAGTGAACCCACTAATCAGGTAAGCAGCCAGCAGCAGCCGGTCCAATTATGAAGAAAAATCAGGCAAAGATGGGTCAGGGCACCAGGGGGTTCCATGCTGCCACGAAAACCACCCTGGGGCACGTGGGTCCTCTTCACAGAAACACTGAGACACTCCCTGAGGGTGGAAGCAAGGGGCTGCTCATCCCCAGGTGAGAGTCCCTCTGCCTCCTCTCCTGGCTTGGTTTCCTCAACATCCCTGCCACTTCCCAGGTGGCAGCGTGACAAAGTCCTACTTATTCTTCAAGGCTCAAGTCAAATGCGTTCCCCTCTGGAGCATCTTGGAAGGGGGCCAGGCTGAGTTGAAAAAGACCTGAAAAGGAATGAGGTTGAGTTCCAGGTTTGCCATGTGTAGCCTCTGTGACTTGGAGGGGGAGTTAAAAATTTTTGAGCCTCAGTTTCCCCTTTTATTGTCAACTTCATAAGGTTGTTATGAGTATTAAAAAGTGAGCACCTAGCAGAATTTTGAGCACATGTGAAATGCTCAATATAGGTAGTGACTGAAGCACCTTCCGGAATCCTCAACATGTGGAGTTGTTTTTCCTCTGAGTTCCCATAGCACCCTTTCTTTCTCTTTCAAGTGAGTGATCACACTGTGTTATGACTACCTTTCCATACCTGTGTCCCCAACCTGTCTTGACTGTCTGTTCCTTGATGGCAGACTTTATAAAACTTAGCACTTTATAACACTTAGACTTTATAACACTTATAATTCCAAAGCGCAAGTCTTACTAACTAAGCCACTATTCAATTAAGAGGTGAATAAATAAATAATAAGCAAGGCAATCTTGTGGCTTGGGAGGTTTTTAAGGGACTAGGAGAGTTTCTGGAACATAGTAGGTACTAGATAAGCATCTGTTGAATAAATAAATTAATCAATTGATTTACAGGCAGGAGGAGCAATTAGGTTGGTGGGGGAAAATCAAGCCGTTGTTGATTCTCCAAGGAGGTGAGAATGAGGATGAAGTAGAATCTAAGGAATTAGTCCAAATTAGGGTGAAGGAAAATAGCCACCAGAAAAAAGGAGTCATTTGTCTTAGCAGTACACACCTCTCCTTCCATCTCTTGCTCTTCCATCTCTTGAGGACCATCTCCTGTGGTCCTCATGCCACAGGATGTGTTCTGTGCATGGGCAGCACTCCACCAAATCCTGCCATGTTCTTGCATCCCAGCTCACACTCCTCCTTTGTTCAGCCTTCATCTGCTCTTCAGCCCAGCTTCTCTCTTCCTTCTCTGAACTCTCTTTTCGTTATATTGTGACTTATGTTTTAATAGTCAACTTATTTTTCCACATGGAGATTGTGCAATGTTTCACTCATTATGTTGAAATGACATCGAATCCATTGCTTATTTGAAGGTCTAACTGTAGACCTTATACTCAGTCAGCCCCTGTAACAGACAATCAGTGATTCTTCAAATGACAGATTTTTTTTCTTGCCATTTTAATACAGCTGTATACATATTCTGATGTCTGCTGTAGACTCAGTTTTATGGTTCAGAGGTATCCTGACTTTGATATGGACAGTCAAATGGCCACAAAATGAAGGCTATCTCTCCTTTCTATTCTCCACTACAGTAGCGAATTTAATTTGGAGCTGTAGATGCTATAGTCATAGTATGGCTAGAATGTTTGGGTACTGGAGCTGACGTGATACTGTCCATGGTGCTGAAACGCCATTTGTTGTTGTTGTTCTTGTGGTTTCCCTCCTAACTGTAGTACACTGGGAGACTCCTGTTGATTTTTTTCCGAAGAGCATTTCACTGTTGTATTTTTATTTATTATTATGATTATCTTTTAACTTCTAATACGTTAAAAATTTGAAATTATTTACTCTTATGAAATGGTTTACTCTTATGAAATGGTTTATACTCATGAGATTATTTACCCACCCCTCTCCATTGTGCATCCTTCACCTTCTCTTTAGACAGTCCTGGAAAGGAGTAAAGGGAAAGCCCAGACATAATGCTCTCTGAAACACATAACTCTGGGTCCTATCTGGTGCATTAGGTGCCTGGGGAGGGTACAGGTTACTCCAGATGAAACCCATAATCAGCGAGACTTATAACACACTCTGTATGCGTGCACGTGTGTGAGTGTATAACTTTTATCATAATTCCAAAAATATTGTTTTGCCTCTTGGACGTGAGGAAGCATGTGAGGTACGTCCACACTACACTCCTTCAATGCTGTGTTTTTTTGGTGATTCTGTTTGTGAGGCTCTGATTAAGTGGGGTTATGTTGGTGTCAGACAAATGCACTTAATATTAACTATTTAAATTCACTTTAATTGAAATTTTTCACATTTTAAAGAATTAGAAAAAAAGTTTCAAGGTTTGTAGGAGAGGAAAGTACTATAGTTTCTGCATTTTGTAGCTTAGCACACACAGGCAGGTGCTTAACCTAACAAAAATTTATCAAGCACCTGCTTTTACTGTTTTAAGCAAACATTTTATGGACACTTTTTCTAAGAAGCTAATAGACTACTGGCAGATGAGTATATATGAAACAATAAGTTTAGTTGGTATGATATTTGACTAACATAAATATATATGAGGCACAGATAAAATCCAAAGGAGGGAGCATTTAGTTCTTTTCAGAAACACAAGAAGTCTCCTCAGAAGATGTTTTGAAGGAGAATCAGCAGTGCTCAGGCCAGATGAGACATAGTGGGGCAAGTATTTATGGATGAAATAGCAACACTCATAACTGCTTGGAGGCAGGTGATGACTCCAGACAGCCCTGGAAAGGAGTAGAGACCCAGGTGCAGTGCTTTCTGAGTCACATAACTCTGGGCATAAATGGCACAGCAGCTGCCTGGAGAGGGTATAGGTTACCACCAGGTGAAATCCATAATCAGCGGGACTGTCAGCCCCTGGTGCTCAATCAGTGCTCATTGAGCAAATGGAGACATACGCAGTTCATTACCTGAGATTCCTTCAGTCGTAGGAAACCAAGAATGGCATTGGGAAGGTGTGGAAATCCTAAATTTACCCACAGGTTATGACACTTCAAAATAACTTCTGTAGTTAAACTCAGAAGTTCCACTTCCCAAACCACACTATTTAATGAGTTAAAATTTCAAGAATACATGCTATTTTGAAAAAAGGTGCCATATCTGCCTTTTCAGCCCATAATGAAAATATTGGGTTATGAAATTTTACCTTATAGATCATTATGGGGATTATGAAATATTCCCATTCCTCTTTTAAAATCTGAAGCTGTTTTACTTTATCTGTAGGACCAGTTTCATAAAAATCATAACATTGTTTTCTCAGTTCATTTTTAGTCATTGGGATGCCTCTCTCTGATAGTTTTAGAGACATTGATTATTTCACAAGCTCTTGAAAATCCACATTCTCACATACACATTGTATCAGTCATCAAGTGTTACAAAAATGCTCTGTAACAAACCACCCCAAACCTAGTATATTGATATAACAAGCATTTACTTAGCTAATTAAAAGTAGCTTTTCTAGAAATAATTATTCTATTTCTAGTTATGCTAGTCTTGGACAGTTATACTAGCCTTGGATGGCTCTCTTGCTTGTCTGGGGGTCACTGACTCTCAGTTGATCAGGGACAGCCTCACCTACAATAAGTGGTAAAACACAATTCTAGGTGATTCATCTTCTATCAGTCCAGTTGGACATGTTCTTATAACAAAGGCCGAGGAGTAATAAAAAAGCAAAAATGAGCAAATACTTTTTCAGATCTTTGCTTGTATGACAAATTCTGACTCATGTGCCAAAGCAAGTCACATGACTGAAGAAACCTTGGCCGTTTATAAGAAGAGTTCAAAAATCACATTGCAAAGGGCATAAATACAGCAAGGATTAAGATTTGAGGTTATTCAATGCTCTCTCTGAGTTTCAGGGTACTTACCAATTCTTAAGTTCATTCATGAAACTTAGTTCTGTGGGCACCAACAGGCTTCAGAGTTTATGCTCCACTCTTCTGTGAACAATTTATTGAACTAGGGCATAGTAGATATGCACAAAATATTACAATAATCAGTTATTTTTGCAGAAGAGTGTAAAAATTCATATATAGAAAAAGCAACATAAAACACAAAAAAAGAAAAGTCAGAGTAATAAATCCAAGCATATCCATAATCACAAAAAATGTGAATAAACTAAATTTGTCATAGAAAGAGAGAGAAAGGAGCTGAGTTAAAGAAAATATAAAAAGAAAATTTTACTTATAGATAGTATTTAATATAGTTAAAACAAAAAAGCATAAGTTATTTGAAAAAACTCTGGAAAATATACATTCTATAAAAATAAAATGTATTTGTGTAGAACTATTAACACATGCTAAAAAGTTAATATGAAAGGTAGTTCACAGGACACAGTGATACATTTTATGTAAATAAGATACAGTATGCTAAGAAGATATAATAGGCATAAACCTTTATGCAGATAACAACATAGGCTTGGAAATATGAAGCAAAATTATTAGAAATGCAAAGAAAAAAGTGAAAATACATAATCACAACAGGTGATGTTAACATTGTTCAGAAATAGAAATAGAGATAAATATGGAAATAGAAGATTTGACTAACACAATTAGTATGCTGAATAAAACACACAGATTATATAATGTCTATATGTATGCACATATACATAGATACACACACAGTCACAAACTTATGCATATATAATGTTTAATAAATTAACTTAGGTCCATTGAATATGTACATAATATTAAATGGACCAAAATAAATTTAGTTCTGGGGTTCTTGGACACACACACACGTGCACACACACACACAGACACACATACACACACACACACATATATATATTTACTGGATTAAAATAAATTCTGGTAAAACACTTATTAAACCTCAATATTTTGAATATGTAATGAGTAATAAGGGAAACCTCAAAAATTTTTTAAAAGCAGGTAAATTACAGATTTTATTTACTGACCATAGTGACCATACTACTCAACTAAAAACTATACCGCCAAATTTTCTTCAACTTAATTTTCTTGTCTCTCCAATTAAACCGATTTACCTGAAGAAAAAGAATATCTTATAATTCTGTATTCCTTGACTTCGTATTTATAATCAAAACAGTGCTGGTGTTCTAAGTGGATGCTCAAAATATTTCTTATTAAAATGTTCAAATGTATGACTAGTAATGTTTGAGATTCGTTTGTTTGCATATTTTACATAGAGTGTGACCAGATATAGTGGTAGTCTTTTAGAGCTTATCCTAAAGCTGCAGGGACTTACTACAAAGGTCAGGAACTTAGGCTCTGGCATTTGAGCCCTATGATGATTATTTTTCATTTGGCAAGGTTACCTTACCCAGTTATTTAACCAAATACGAATCTCAGTGTTGCTGTGAAGGTATTTGTTTAACACATAAAATCAGTCCACTTTAAGTAAACGTGGGTACCTTTTATAATGTGGGTGGGCCTCAACCAATGAGTTGAAGGCTTTAAGAGCAAGAGCTCAGGTTTCTCGGAGAATAATGCCTTAGTGTCCATCCTGCTGGTCTATCCTATGGGTTTCAGACTTGCCAGTCCTCACCAATGCAAGAGCTGATTCACTGAAATAAATAAACTCTGTGTGTGTGCATGTGTATATATCTAATATTGGTTCTGTCTCCCTGCAAACACCTGGCAGATACAGACCCCAATCCTCTTTTAAGTATCTTTCTTTCTAAAGCTTTAGCTGAGAGTCAATGCACTGGGGCAGAAACAGCATGGTCTTTGGAGTTGCATTTTCTTGGGTTTGAATACTGCTCACACTACCAAAAAGTCACATGGCTACATACAAGTCACTTAGATTTCCTGAGGCTAGTTTCTGCATGAACAAATTGGAAATAATAATCTTCCTCATAATATTTTTAAGTAAATAAGGAGAATTAACATAATGTATACAAACGTGGTATTATGTTTGGAGTTCAAGAACTCTTTGTTTCTTTTTTTTTTTTTTTTTTTTTTGAGACGGAGTCTCGCTCTGTAACCCGGGCTGGAGTGCAGTGGCCGGATCTCAGCTCACTGCAAGCTCCGCCTCCCGGGTTTAGGCCATTCTCCTGCCTCAGCCTCCGGAGTAGCTGGGACTACAGGCGCCCGCCACCTCGCCCGGCTAGTTTTTTGTATTTTTAGTAGAGACGGGGTTTCACGGTGTTAGCCAGGATGGTCTCGATCTCCTGACCTCGTGATCCGCCCGTCTCAGCCTCCCAAAGTGCTGGGATTACAGGCTTGAGCCACCGCGCCCGGCAACTCTTTGTTTCTTAATCTGGTCTTAAAATCTGCTCTGAGCTTGGCTTTAATAAATAAAAATCTTTGTATTGGGGTTTTTTTGAAAGTTAGGGCATGAGATAAAAAGGACATCGTGTGGGAGGGCTGCTGCTTTACATTCATGTGATGCAAAACCTGAAATCTGGATAGTCATCATTCCGTGATATGGTAGGATTTGTTTCCAGCATATGGAATTAAAAGAAAGCATATGTTGCAGCTAGTTGTCTTCAGAATTCTCAAAAATGTTTTTCAAACAATGGAATGAAATTGCTCTTATAAAGTCACCACCATCTATGGAGCAATTAATATACATATTAAACATTTTCAATCTATATGGCATCACAAGGCAACATAAGTTGCCTGAAGCACTATATGCGTTTGCACTCACCAGGCTTGGATGTTTGGAAAAGCTGTGAAAGTCTATTTGATTGAGACTTCTCTGAAATGTTTGGGAAATGCAGCTAAGTATAAGACCTCCCAACGCCGGTCAACAAAATAGAATCCTTTCTTCTCAGTACCTGGGGAAAAAAGCAACTTGATCTATGTAGGTAGGACAGTAGGGAGTAAAGACGGTCAAGTGAGAGAGGAAAGTTTATTGTTTGTATTTTGCTTTGATTTTGATTTCTGAGAAAAGAGATGGCTTTTGAGACTGCAAGGGGAGAGTCCAACCACGATCAAGGAGCAGCAAAGCAGGTAAAACCTGGCCACACTGTTGCTGCAAAAGCTCAGTGTCAGGCTACACCAATAGCCACCTAACTCACAAATAAGGTATTCCTTCATCCTAATAAAGACCACTGTCATTCAAACCCCTACAGATGGCCTTGTGTCAAGTCACCTGCAAATAACATGCTGGGTAAAAATGCTGGGTGTGGGTTTAATGAATTTGACATAAAATGTCAATGGTTCAGGGTTCAAATTCTAGACCTACCCAATGCCAGATCATGACATGGGCCAGAGACATGGTCTTCAATTCTTGGTTTTCTCAAATATAGCACAAAAACAATTATCTTAAGAGCAAATGGCTAAAGTGCTAATCTGTAACTCATGTATCATAAATAAAAGTGTCCCAGGACAACTTGGAGGGAATTTGGAAAGCATGAGGGCACTGCCTCCTGGGCAAATATACCAATACTGAATTCATGACTGTTTTGCAGGTAGATATTAAAATATGGGTTGGGTGTGGACAGATGAATTTGGGAGACCCGGGGCAGAGAAGACCATGCACTGGAGCCTGGCACTTGGATTATACCTAGAAATTAGCAGGGACATCTTCTGATGCTCAAGTTGGAGAAGGGAACTAATAGGAGGTGTGTGGGCCTGAGAAAGTGAGAGAAAGGTGAATCATCACAGCCTTGAATGGTGGGCTGAATCCTTGAGCAGGATCATGGCCATGTATTGTATCACCTTTCCACTCCCTGTGTCTGGCAAGTTTCCTGTTCACTTTGGGGCCCAGGTGAACTCAAGAGAGCCTCCATTCAGGTTCAGCAGCAGAATGATTGGGGTGAATGCTGGAAAGCAACATGCCTGGGTTCGCCAGCAGGCATGAAGGAGGAGGAGTCATTAATTACTTTGAAGAGCAGGCAGTGTGTGTGTGAAAATTGAGCTTGGGAGGGTCCAATATTAATGAGAAACCATTCCTGCTGGGTAGAGGACGCTGAGTTAAAAATCACACTGCCATTCACTCAAATATGGATTTATTAAATTCTTCCTGAACCCTGGAAACTATAGGAAGACATTTTGTGCATCTCATCTTATGCTAAAATGTAGATACTATTGTTAGATTATATTCTTGAAAATTAATGATTAACTCAGTCTTTAAAATCAATAGCAGGATTTTGCCTTAAAACTCGGGATTTTTATGAGCTTTAAGTGACTCAATCACACTGCACCTCAGTTTCTCCTTCTGTAAACCTGGAGTATTGGGGAAAAATCACTCATTTGAAAGCAGGAATTCAGGGAATTATGTCTAGATCTATAACCTGCTATGTCTCTTTGAGTCATTGTTGGTCACAAATCACCCTCAAACTCAGTGGCTTGAAATAATATTTAAGATTGTTCTCAATTCCGTAAGGCAGCTGAGTGGCTCTTTGGGTCTCAGCTGGGCTTACTCAAGTATGGACTGTAAGCTGCAGGTTGGGGTCAGCCAGCTGTCAGCTGGTTTAGAATGGCCTCAGCCAGGACAACTGGGGCATCCTGGCTCTGCCCGATGTATCTTACTACTTAGCAGACTGGCCTGACCATGTTCTCAGGGCAATTGCAGAGGAGGAAAAGAGGAAACAGAGGTGGGCAAGGGCATTTGAAAAATCTGGGCTAAGTTCTAACGTTCTAATATCCCATTGTCAAAATATGTCCTAAAGCTTAAGTCCAGGAGTGAGTCCACCCATGGAAAGAGGGTACTGCAAAGTTATACAGCAAAAGGCATGGATTCTTGAGGTAGGGAAGAAGTGTGATCAATCTACCACAGTCACATTGAGTGAGTTTCTTTCTCCACCCCACTTTCCCTTCCCCTTTACCCTCAGGACAGTGTGCCAGGCAGTAGTTTCCCATTATGGAGAATGCATTGTGTGAAAAGGGCTGGAAACGTAGAAGGCATTGCTGTTTTTCTGATTATTATAGTTACAATAAACAGTTTCTTTATTCTCTTACTCCTTACATCTTTGTCTTGGAAGATAGGGCTCAAACTGAAATTACACTTGCCAAAATCTTGTCAGTAACAGGAAATGTAGAAAATAAAAGGGATTCTATGAGCTGGTATAACAAAGCCAAGGCCCTGGGCATGACCGTGTTTGTGTCAGTGTGTACAGCTCTGAGCCTGTCAGGGGCTTGCATTTGAGCCCCCTGTGTGTGTGTGTGTGTGTGTGTGTGTGTGTGTGTGTATGTCATATGCCACACATTACTGATGCCTTTTATCTCTCCCTTTATGTGAGTGGTTATAATTCAATGGCCATTGCAATGCAGCTGTCAGCACCATGATCTGATGAACAAAGCCATATTTCGCATCTATGGCATGATGTAACCAGAACACTATATTTGCTTATGTATGAACCCACACCCCTCTTTTGACCATAGCAACTAGGAACTATTTACAAAATTAAAAACATAAATTGCACAAGCAACTATAGTGAGTTGCACTGAATCAATTCATGGCTGGTGCCAGAAATATGTTATAACTGACTAACAGTAATGAATCAAGCCACTCTGAACAAAAACTGAGTAGTTGCAGAGTGTGGAATTTCTGTTTTATAAGTGTTCATTTGCTTCATCAGAGTTTGGGAACTCTGGGAGGGTCTTGTCATCCTGAGTTTCAACCTAGGAGTGAAACCTTAGCTTTGGATGGTCAGAGCCTCTTATAGGGACACTGCATTCATGGAATTCAAAAAGGCTGAGACTCTGATGGCAGGCAGATCTGGGTGAGATTTCAGCATTTCAGTAGCTCTATCACTTGGGCCTATTTGAGTTCCAGGTGTCAAAAGGGGATAAAGATTTGTACCCAGTATTGATCATGAAGTAAACATGAGATCATGCTTAATTCTAGTGTGTTCTAGACAAATGTTTTGCTTACCCACTGAAGCTGTATTTCCTGAGCACCTCATGTCAGACACTGCCACACATTTCTTCCCAAACCTTTTGCCTCACTTACATCCAACTATAGAGGCTACAAAGCCTTATAATCACATTTCCATCCACTCTTGCTGCTAGAAGGGGCTTGTCAACCAATTATAAAGAATAAAATATATGGGGAAGCCTATTGAATGGCTCCCAAGAAAGAGAATTCTGCCTTGATAAAAGTAGAGAGATTCATGAGGGGAGCTCTTCTTCACCACCCTGGTCATCTCTTGCTTTCTATCTTTGACTCTGCTTGTGTGAAGATATGATACTTAGAGCTGCTGTAGCCATCTTAGAACCATGAGGCAACAAGGCTAGCCATGAAAAATCCATCATGCTGAACATGATAGAGATAGGGATGAAACATAGTGGGTTTCTGGTGATCTCACTGAGCTGGCAAACCAATATAGGAACAACCTACCTGCACATTTTTAAATAAATAAAGAATAAATTATTTCTGGCTTAAACCACAGCTTATTACCTATAGACAATGACATTACTAACCAATGTAATCTTACTGTGTCATAATTAGTATATCAGCCTCATAGCAGTAAGTAAGGCACTCACATTCTCTGCCTTCATGGGAACTTCAGGCCTGCAGGAGATTCAGATGCTATAGATAATGGGCAAAAATTTGAGGTAAGATAGACAGGGATGTCTTCAAGCAAGGTCTTGTGATTTGTGGTAATTATTTTGAACTTTATCCCCAATAAAACAGAAACACATTGAAGCATTTTAAGCAGACCAGCAGCTTGATTTGATATTCTATAGGAAGTCAGATGGTTTTTCACAGAAAACACTGTGATATTTGAACTCCAAGCAGAAAATAAATAACCATCCTCTCTATAACCACAGCACATGGAAAGGACAAGGGCCTCTTGGAGGACCTCCTACAGGATGCCAGATACAGAGAGCTGCAGCAACATGCATTCAACCTCAACACTGCACTAGACAGACTGAGGGCATCTGCAAGCATCTATAGAAGCAGACTCAACATTTACAGACTACGAGAGAGCTAGAGTGATCCCTGATAAACACTATCTCTGCTGGGTGATCAAAGTCAAAATCAACAGATAACTCATATTGATAGCATATGCCCTTGAAAAGATGTGATGAAAGTGACATTTTATCTCTGTGCCTCCTCCCCTAAGACCACAACCCTAGTTTAATTATGAGGAAAATGTCAGACAAATCCCACTTGGGGATATTCTACAAAGTATCTGACCAGTACTTATCAAAACTGTCAAGGTCATCAAAAACAAGGGAAGTCAAAGAAATTGTCACAGCCAAGAGGTGCTTAAGAAGATATGGCAATGAAGTAAAATATGGCATCTTGAATAATATCCTGAAACATGAAAAATACATTAGGAAAAAATTAGGAAATTTTTATTAAATGTAGAGTTTAGTTAACGCTAGTACATCAATATTGGCTCATTAATTGTAACAAATTTACTGTACTAAATGCAAGATGTTAATAATAGAAAAAAATGGGTGTGAAGTATAAAAGAACTCTCTGTACTATCTTCACAACAATTCTGTACATTTAAAGCTGTCCTAACATAACATTTTATTTTTTATAAAAGCAATGTGAGCAACTAAACAAAGGAGGAAACTGTAAAATAATCATTGAGTTTTTGTCAGAATTTATACAACCCAGAAGACAATTGAGTAGCATTTTTAAATTCTGAAAGAAAAAGTAAATCAACCTAAAATTCTATATTCATAAAAATACTCTTCAAAAATGGTAAATTAAAGATAGAAGGATAAATATCTCTATCAATGGAACAAAATGGACAAAACAGAAATAAATATACATATATTTTATCAATTGATTTTCAACAAAGATCCTAGTGGGGAAAGGATAGTTTTTTCAACAAGTGGTGCTCAAACAACTTTAAAATTTAGGATAAGTGTTGGAAACGTGATGTTTTTCTCACACCACAAGAAAAATTAAATTGCAGCAAATTATATAAATCAATGTAAACTACAAAACTATAAAACTTCTAGAAAGAACACAAAAAATGTATTTGCAAACAGAAGGGCAACAATTTCACTAATAGGATACAAAAAGCACAGGCAATAAAATTTAAAAAGTAATAATTTTAAGACCCTGCTGTTTAGAAGAAATCATTAATAAAATAAAAATGTAAGACACACTCTGAGAGAAAATATTTACAACACGTATATCTGACAAAGGACTAGTATGCTGACAATATAAGGAACACCTACAACTAAATTATGATAAAACAAACAACTTGCTTCAAAAATGGGTACAAGTTTTGAACAGATATTTCATAAAATAAAATATATAGAGATCTAACATGCACATAAAAAGAAGCTCAACAACGTTAATCATCAGAAAAATGCAAATTAAAACTACAAGGGGATACCACAGCACACACACTAGAATGGTTGAAATGTAAAAGAGACAATGCCAAATGTTGGTAAAGATGTGGAACAACTAGAGTGCTCATACATTGAGAAAACATTTTGTAAGTTCCTTACAATGTTAAACATACATTTATGAGCAAATCCTATTTTCCAATTTACCCAAGAGAAGTGAAAACATTTGTCCACTCAAAGACATTTTCAGTATATTTATAACAACTTTACTGTAAAGTAGTCAAAACCCAGAAATAATTCGTGCATCATCAACCAGTGAATACATAAATTGTGATATATCCATACAAGAATATTACTGAGTGGTAAAAAATAACAAAGTACTGATACATGAAGCCACATGGGGGATCTCAGAAACATTATATAAATAAAGTAGGAAGACATAAAGGGTACATGCTGTGTGACCCTATCATCTGGAATCCCAGCAAAAACAACGCCAATATAGAGTGTCAGAAACTGGAGCTACCGCTGCCTAGGGCAGAATGAGTCAATTGAAAAGATGCATGAGGGAATTTTAGAGTGGCAAAAATGTTCTTCTTATTATAGTGGTGGTTACTTTGGTTTATTTTTTCTCAAGCCTCACCAAATTGTGCTTAAAATAGATGCATTTTTAAATACAAATTATACCTCAATAAACTAAATCAAAATTATATTGGGTCCAGATTGTGGAGATCCTTGCACATCAGAATATAACCTCTGTGATCACAGAACAGTTTTATTTATTGCTGTTTATTCAGAACCTTGAGTAGTGTCTGCCACACACGAGACACTGAGTGCATGTTTGTTGAATGCATAGATGAGTGAATGAATTGCTGAAAGAATATCAGGGAAGCGATTTTGAGCTCTTGTTGTAAAATCATTCCCAGTTTCCTCTTTTGTGAAGTGACATCATCAGATTGTTTTCAATATGGGGCAGGATGACTGTGTGGCAGGTGGATTTTAGAGGTTGTATGTAGTTAGGGTGCATCAGTGAAACTGACAAGAGAACACAAGTGCTGTCTGCCCCTGGGTAGCACCATGCTATTTTTTCTTTGAAAAGGACTCATGGAAATATAAGCTTTTATCCCAACAAAGAAAAAATGAGAATGTTCTCATATGTCCTGCCAGGATGCTTCCTAAAATTGAATGAAAGATGAGAAGATGGCAATGTGGGAAGAAAAAGAATAGGAAACATGTCCCTTCAAATTCTAAATGAACTGTTAACATGATCTTCTCCTTCACCCTGGATCTTGAGTAATGTGGTCAGAAGGTTGATGACTCTGGAGAAACATGACCCTTGAGGAGGAAGCGCACACACTCTCTCTCTCTCTCTCTGACTGACTAAACTGAACACTGTTATTAGAACTTTCTTTTCAGATGAGAATTCAAAACTTTGGGCACCTCAGCTTCACCTTTAAGAGAAACTGTGTTATTGCCTTCATAACTGGAAGCAGCAAATCAGAAGTTAGGAAGAAGGCACACTGACAATGATTGATGCCCAAGGCTTTCTCCTGATTCGCTGATTAAGCTCATCAATCTATATGCAGAAGATGTGTCCAAGGCAAATGGAGGCAACCAGCCTTAACGAATCTGGCTGTCAGAACTGAGGGAAAAAGGAGACCCTCAGCTTGGTGGTGCACAGAAAATACAGGGAAAAAGTACGGAGCACTGGGAGAATATTTATCTTCAAGGAAGAGAAGCCCTAGGGACAAACGGTGCCCCCAGGAGGAGCTATGAGTGTCCTTGTTGAAGGATTAGAGAAATGAGGAGAGAATGATCCCCTAGAGAATCCAAAAGGTTTGCCAAGTTTCTTCTTGGGAAACTGGAAGGTCTCCAGAGAATTCAGGAACAGACCCTTACCTTCCATGTCTGCTGATTAATTCCTTCTTAGCCTATTAAATATAAACCAAGACATCTTCTGAAACCAGCTTTTGCTAATATAGTTTCCCTCTGTCCTGCTACCTTCATCACCTAAAAGTCTGGGTTAGGAGACCCTTCTCTATGCTTGTACTGGGTTCTGTCCCTCCCTTTCCGACAGCACTGTCACCATTGTGTTGGGGTTTTTGGTTCTTTTGTTTGTTTAACTATTAGATGTTGGGCATTTTGAGGACAAGGACGTTGTTTTGCTCATTACTCTATTGTGAGTATTAAAATGATTCCCAGGATAGGGGTGCTTGTTGCCACTTGGTAAATTGTCTTTCGGAGGCTTCTCCGTACTTTACAGCTATGAATAAGTCTTGTTGGTGGGTTGTTCCTAAGTACTTCTCCAGCCTCCATTATTCCTGCCATCACCATGTTCGTTTCATAAGGTTGCTGTAGCCAATTACTGCAAACTGGGTGGCTTAAACCAACAGATACTTATTCTCTCACAGTTCTGAATTTTGGGTGTCTGAAATCATGTGTAATCAGGGCCTCACTCCCTCCAGAGGCTCTAGAGGAGAATCTTTCCTTCCCTTTGCCATCTTCTGGTGGCTCAAGGCATTCTTTGGCTGGTGGCTTCATCTTTCCCATCCCTGCCTTCACACAGCTTTTTCTTCTGTGTGACAGTACTTTCTTTTCTTTCTCTTATAAGAACAACTTGTTATTGGATTTAGGGTCCACCTTAATCCAAAATGACATCATTTCTTGATCCATCCCTTAATTACATTTGTAAAGGCCTTTATTCCAAATATGGTCACATTCTGAGGTTCTCAGTGAATGTATTTTTCAGGAGTCCACCATTCAACTCACTACACTCCCTTAACTGCAGTCTAAGTTGGCTCCATCCTTCAAAGCCACGTGGTTTGGCCAGCACAGAGCCCAGTGGTGAGCTTACATGAGCTTAAGACAACCAGCATGTTCTATACTTTGGCTAACATAATGACTCCAGACCAGAGAGGGTCACATGACACTGTTCAGGCCAAACAGTGGCAATGAGAGACAATTCCAATTGATCTTTATAGGAAGCAGATTCTTTTGTTTTCATGGGAAATGTGGAGGAAAACCTGTAGCTCTGGAAGTTGCTATCAGTCGTATTGGACTATGAAGAGAGAACCTACAGAAGAATGGACCCAGGAGGCAGAGGCTAGAGATGGAGGGGTGAGGGAGGGAGGAGAGAAGAATGAAGGGAAATGGAACAAGAGAGAATAAAAATACCAAGTCACGGCCACATCATTCATTGTGGTCCAGGATAAAACCTCATTTGATTTGTAACTAAACAGGTTACCAGGGTTACTCAACCAATAAATAAACTGTCTTTTTGTGTTAACCCAGTTCAAGTTAAGTGCTTTGTTACTTGCAATTGAAGAATCCTAATTTATATAATCATTTGGGGGAAAAGTTAGCTCAAGGTATGGACTATTGCAAAAGGTTATAATGAAATTGAATATGTTTGTATGTTCATTTTATCTTCTTTCATAACATTGGTCACAGACCTTATTTTTAAAATTAATGCTAACAATATTAAGTGAGCTGCAAATCCTAGGAGCGGTGCTATTAATAACTTACATTCATTTCTCTTTCATTTACTTCTGTGTTTGTTCCACAATTAGTTTCACAGGCACTGGAGGCATTTTTAAGGTCCCACATCATTTGAAAAGTTTTTCCTGAGATGAGTGAAACTCACATTTAAGGCATTTCTACCATGTGCCTTGCACGTGGCTGGATGTTTTTAATAGACAATCTCAGATGCTCTCCAAAGCCACCTTGGGTATGAGGTACAACTCTACTCATATTGGCGGATGTGGGAACTGATGCTGAGAATAGTTCATTGATGTGCTTAGGATGGCACAGTTGATACTTGATGGATCTAGGAAACCAGCTCAGGTTGATACCACCTCAAATCCTACCTATAAATCAGCCATGGAGCCAAGTAGCAAAGACATGCTTACAGTTCTCAATGAGCTTAAAGGTTAACTGGAGCTATTAACCAATATGTATTATACAATCTAATACAATGAAAGAGCATTATCCTGGAGATCATAAAATATGGTGTCTTGGCTTGGTGACAGATCCACAGTTGTGTTTCAAGGACCTTGAAATCCCCTAAAGTTGTCTATACATTTTGTGGACAAGTGCAAATGTACATTTTTTTAGGGAGACTGTTTATAACTTTCTGTAGATGCTTTAAGTTTCTACAGCCCCCAAATACTACAGACCAAGGTAGTCTTTAAATGGTGGAGTTGAAGGTGGTCTTTAGATAGCTGAGTTCAATCAGAATCAAGATTCTGGATAAGAAATGAATACCGGGGAACTTTCTTATGTGTGCTAACATCTCACAGAAAGAGAGGTGCAAGTGATCTGGAAAAGTTATTTCGGGATGGTTTTCATGGAAGACAGCTAGTGGAAGGAAAGCACCTTGAGGGTGAAAATGTGAAAGGATTGTGGAGAGATTCATAGTGTATGGATATTCCTGGAGCTGAGGATTAAACTTTTCAGTTTAAGAGAAAAGAAAGGGAGGACTTTGAGTTGCTGAAATAGCAAATAATTCACTTGGGGAAGGGAAGAGTGATCTCCAGAATCTTTATAATTCAGAAACGGCTAAATTTCTATCCTTCCTGTTGTCAGTCCAAAAGAATATTGACTTAAACTAGAAGAAAGATTTGGTAAATTGAGAGGAATGAGTTAGTATTTTCTTTTTGAGTGAAAACATAAATTTGTAGGAAATCTTCTCCATTCATTTTAATGCATGATTAACAAACATAAACATCTCCCTGATGCATTGCCGTGCATTTCTCCAAAATACCTTTTCCCTGGGCCACCCCTCTTCCTTGCCACTGTACATACATCCCTCAGGTCCTTGTCTGCTCACAGACGGGCTCTCCCAGAGCCTTCTAGCTGGTTTTCCCACTTTCATTCTTCTCCCAACTCAAGCCGAACTTGAAATCACAAGTGAATGCACAATAGATTGCAACTTTCACAAAGACAAAAGACATAGACTTCCATGATGCTTGGGTTTCAGAATCTCCCTTACTTAGAGTTCTGCAGTGGACATAGGATGCCTGTCTTCCAACAGAATCCTAAATCTTTGGCCCTATAGGTCTACCCTGGCTTCCCTCCGATTTCTCCTCTCTATACTCCTAGGGCACCCTCTATGCCCTAATTGCTTCCCAGAAGGCTGGGGGAAGATTAAGTGGGATAGCACATGTAAAGGACAGCACTTGGTTTCAGTGTGCGATGGAGCTGTTGGAGCTGTCGTTGTCTCTGCTGCCTTCCCTCAGAGCTCAGGGAAATACCAATGTACACTACTCTTCCTTCTGGACTTTTGTTACTTTTATTTTATTTTAATTCCTATTCTAGCTATTTATTATTATTATTGTTTTAGATATCTGTGACTTACTTTATATCCTTTCTGTTATTTTTAGCAACTTCCACTGGCACATGTCAAAGAAATAATTACCTGTCCGGTGACTAATCCATGATGACTGAGATTAAAAGGATATTCTTGCTGACAGTCTTTAAGCACTGTGTCTTTATATCGCTGCTGCATGAGGGCTGGTCATGTCTTTGAGGATTACAGCTAAAGTAATAAATAAGGATAAAGCTCATGAGTGGACATTATAAAGAGAATATAAAACACACAAGCACTTTTGTGAGCAGTGACTCTACATTCAGTATAAAATAAGCAATATGTTTGATTGTCATCACAACGCTACAGGGTCAATATCATTATTACACATATTTTATTGATGATGAGACAGAGGTTTAAAGATGGATGGTTTGGAAGGGCAAAGAGAAAGAGAGTCAAAAGCAGAAGGCAGCTGAATCTGTCAGCCTTCATAGGGGCCACTTTAACTCAGCACCACAAACTTGGAAAGCATCCCCTTAGTAGTTCATGACGCTACGTGCTGATACTATAGCAATTTCCAACTGGCTTAACACGCTTTCTAACACACCAATAAAATAGCACTTGGCCTCTCCCACCAGGTCTTAACCTTTCAGCTTCATGGCCAGTTCCCTGATTTATGCTTGCTGATTACCATGGGGGCTCACCCTTTCTCTGACCTAATGGTCTGCCTACAGGCCATTCCACTGACAAAGGGACCTTCTGGGGCCTGGGGTTTACTAGGGAACTGATCTCAGATGTCAGGGCTGATTTATCAAGTTAAAAAGACTACGTTAAAGTAATAATGGGCTTCCTCTCTTATCTCTCCACTCCTCTCTCTCCACTGCGTGGCCCTTCTCTATCCTTCTGGTGTTGTTGAGTTAATCTTCCTTAAGCAGAGCTCTCTCTCTCTCTCTCTCTCTCTCTCTGTATCTTCCTCTACTCTTCTTCAATTGACCAACAAACTCTTTGTCTACCATTCAAATCAGCATTATAATTCTGATGATCCACTCAATCAGAATTCTGTTAATTCCAGTTCTTTTCAAGGTTTTCCTGGTTTATTACCTTCTAACCTGTTCTGTCCAATAGGGTAGCCACTATTTAAATTAATTAAAATTATATAGAATGAAATACTATTCTGTAGTACTATTCCTTAGTACTCCATTCGTTAATTGCACCAGCCACTTTGCTTGATGGCCACACATGGCTAGTGGCTACCATATTGGGCAATGAAATACAGAATATGACTCATTTCAGAAAGGTTTATTGGATTGTGCTGTCCTGCATCTTCTTTCCAAACTATAGGAACCTTCCAAATAGAGTTCAGAGTGATCATCAGCATGTACAGGTTAAGTTTCAGTTTGCTCAGCACGACAGTGGACGCTTTTCTGTTGGTTTACAAACTACCTTTCTAAGTTGCATTTGGGTTAAAATGACTGGCTTTGGAGGGTGCTGGTTTGGGGACACTGTGGGAGCTGGGGGGATTCAGTATGTGCATCTCTCACTCTCTGGTGCCCACAGCTGCCTCTGACATCTCTTACATTTATTTTCTCACCTGTGAGCTGGCTTCCAGAGGTACTCTAAAACCTGGTCAAACTTTATCAGCTTCATGCAGAGGCGGGGAAAACAATTTTGCACAGCACAGTTATACTTTGTTTTTCCTATCTTATCTGCCATTCTTTTCCCTCAGCCAGCTACCTGCTCTTCCTGGCTTCTCTCTAATTTTTCTTTTTCTCAGATGAGCTCCTTCTACACATACATTGTACATATGGTTCCAGAAGGTGGCAAGTTGTGTCCTCATGAAATTATACCCATTTATAGATGTTATAGCTATATTTTTTCACTTCCTACAATAACCATCTATTCATTCATTTCTGCATTTACTCATTGATTGATTCATTCATTCATTTTACAAATTTTTTGGGCATCTAAGTGCCAGCCCTGTGGGCTTTCTGCATTTATGCATTCCCTGACCTTGTAACCCAGTAAAAAAGATAATAGATGCTGCATACTTATATTAAAAATTAGCACAGTTATTCAAGTGTGGTGAGTGCTACGACTTAAGACAATGAGTTGATGATGTAATAGGAGAACATATCCTGGTCAGGGGGTTGAGGAAGTGTCATCCTGGAGGCTGCTGGGAGTTAGGAGAGCATCTGGAGGGGGTGGGTGGGGAGGCACAGAGCAATATAGACAGGGAAGCAACACCTGTGTCTGGAGGGAGCATATACATTTCAAGGAACTTGCAGAAGACCATTGTGGCTACAAGGCACAGAGCAAGGAAGCAGCTGAAGGAGTAAGCCAAACTAACAATATCGCATATAAACTAGGATGATCATAATATTTATCCTTCAAACAGAAAAACTTAAGATAGCAAACACAGGTGCTGTTAATGATTATGCTGAGATAGGCTGGCATAGACTGGATAGTACTGGGCAAAATGGGTGTACAGTCACATCACTTTACACAAAGAGGAAGAGGAAGTCAATGAGTCATTTAAAGTCTGGGAATGGCATGCTCAGATTTGCATTAGAAAACAGTCTATCTTTGGGAGACCAAGGCAGGCGGATCATGAGGTCAAGAGATCAAGACCATCCTGATAAACATGGTAAAAGCCTGTTTCTACTAAAAATACAAAAATTAGCTGGGTGTGGTGGTGCATGCCTATAGTCCCAGCTACTTGGGAGGCTGAGGCAGGAGAATCGCTTGAACCCAGGAGCGCAGGGGTTGCAGTGAGCTGATATCACACACCCTGCTTGGCGACAGAATGAAACTCTGTCTAAAAAAAAAAAAAAAAAAAAAAAAAAATCTGGTTCCAATGCATTGCTGGAATGGAGGATAGCAAGAATAAATGCAACAAAAAGACTGCCACTTAAAGAGGGATGGAGGAGTCAGGAGGTAGTAAAGAGGTGAGAAGGAAAATCTGCACCTTTGGAGTCTGACATGAGGGGGACTAGGGGAAGAGGTGCATCCAGGAGGCCTCTGTGGGAGCCATTGGGAGCAGATGGGCCATGTGGGGGCTGGCCAACAGGGTGGTGAATGGTGAATGTTTGAGATGTCAATGGCACTGGCACCTTGACCTCAACACCTATGGCTTCTTGCGGCTTCTTCATTCGACCTCCAACCTGAGTCTTCAACATCAGATTTTCTGACTAGTTACCATAGCTCCCACTACCTTCCACATATACAGTCATGGCTTGTGAAATATTTTTAAAAACGAAACTCACTTTGGAGACATTTAATAGAATGCACATCTGTCAAACAAAATCTTTTGAAAGGGAAAAATCAATAATAAGTCAATAGAAGCAAAGCTGTTTTTCTCCTAGACAGAGGGCTCAATGGCACGGACGTGGGCAGGATTAGCATTCTAGCGATAGCATCTTGAATTATAGAGTGCTGAGCAGCTCATCCCATGGAACCTTGTAATTTAGAGTTCTTTATTTTCAGCATTGTGTTTGGTCCTGGCTTCTAGTTTTCTCTTATTCGGAATTAGTCATCACATTTACTGTCTTTCCTGGCATTGTTTATAACGGTTCCAGCTCCTAGCATGGAGCAGATTCATGCAGCACACTGTATTTGGGTCTTCAATCAATCATAGACTGAGAAACTGCACATTATTCCAAGCAACTCATTTAATATTTTATCAAGAAAATGTAATTAGGATTTTTGAAAACAAGTTTCTAGATAATCAGGGGAAACAGCCACAATAAATTTATAAGATTGGTTGTGGGTAGAACTTCTTGGGTAGCTGGGCCAAGATCTTAAACTTCTTTATCATGATGCAATTCTGTGACCCTCTTCTATTGATTTGCACATGGGTGAACATGATTTTTCAAAATAGGCAAAAAAAAAAAAAAAAAAGGATAGCTAACAAGTAAACAAAAAAACTTGCTTTAATAGTCCCCCTGTCACATTAAAAATAAATTTATAAAGTAGTCTCTTTTTTTTGGAGATGGAGTTTCACTCTTTTTGCCTAGGCTTGAGTGCAATGGCACTATCTCGGCTCACTGCAACCTCTGCCTCCCAGGTTCAAGGCATTCTCCTGTCTCAGCCTCCTGAGTGGCTGGGATTACAGGTGTGCACCACCACGCCTGGCTAATTTTGTATTTTTAGTAGAGACAGGGTTTCACCATGTTGGCTAGGATGGCCTCAAACTCCTGACTTTAGGTGATCCACCCGCCTTGGCCTCCCAAAGTGTTGGGACTACAGGCATGACTCATGGCACCTGGCCTATAAAGCAATCTTATTTTGAGACTCACTTTGTGTAATTCGCTGGGTGGAGACCTGACGGAAGGATATTAGGATGAATAAACTCAAACAACGGCCCTCCAGTGGGGCACATTCTGAAAGAAGAAGTGAGAGTAATGCCAAGACAAAATGTACAGTGAGAAAACCAGAGAGAGAGAGATTCATTCTAATTAGTAGCACCTGGGAAAGTCAAATGAAGGAATTGCCCTTATTTAAGCTTCATCTCCAGGAAATAAAGTGTAAATGTGTTACCAGTGGTTGTACACATTTTAAACAAAGAATTGGACAAAATGCACCACCAAAGCAAAAAATAATGAATCAACAAAAGCATAGATTTATTGAAACAAAAGTAATGCTCCACAATCAGATTTGGAGCAGGCTGGAGCAAGTGGCTCAAGAGTGCTGGTTACAGAATTTTTCAGGGGTTTAAATACCCTCTATAGGTTTTCCATTGGTTATTTGGTTATGCCCTATGCAAAGGAAGGAGTGGCCCACAAGCAGTCTGATTGGTCATGGGAGGCAACCAATCAGAGGCTGAAGTGAAGTTACAAAATTACACCCTATGCAAATATCTGATTGGTTGCAGGAGGGGAAAAATCAGAGGTTGAAATGAAGTTACGAAGTTACAGCCCTATGCAAATGAATACTATGCCCCTGACCAGTCTGATTGGTTGCAGGAGGGGACCAATCAGAGGTACTTTTCATTTCTCATCTGCCATACAGAAAGTGGGGGGTTGCAAAAGGGAGTAGCTGCTGTTTTTTTTTGCTATTTGGCCATGGCAAGTTGGGGTTTTCCTTTTGATGTAGTTCTAGGAAGTCAGTGTGAATTGGCCTTAGGTTCCTGGCCTCCAGACCCTATTCTCCAACCTCGAATGCTGTGTCTAGGTCAGAAAGGACACACTTCTGTGTGTGTGTGTGTGATACGGTTTGTTTCTGTGTCCCCACCCAAATCTCATCTTGTATCTCCCATAATCCCCACATGTTGTGGGAGGTGATTGAATCATGGGGGCGGATCTTTCCCATGCTGTTCTTGTGATAGTGAATGGGTCTCATGAGATCTGATGGTTTTACAAACCTAAGTTTTTCTGCACGAGCTCTCTCTGCCTGCTGCCATCCACATAGGATGTGACTTGCTCCTCCTTGACTTCCACCATGATTGTGAGGCCTCCTCAGCCACGTGGAACTGTAAGTCCAATAAACCTTTTTTTTTTTTTTTTTGTAAATTGCTTAGTCTTGGGTATGTCTTTGTCAGCAGTGTGAAAACGAACTAATACAGTGTGTCTTTGGGGATGGAGCACAGAGTCTCATCAAGACTCATGCCCACTTTTCTCTGGGCACACAGTGCATCCTCAGCTAGGTGCCTGCCCTCAATGCAGTTAGGATAACTACAGGACTGGTGCCAGCCAGTGGAATGTGAGCAAAAATGATGGGTGCTACTCCACACATCTGACCTGTAAAGACAGCCTTCTTTTTCCTCACTCTCTGCATCAAGGGATGGCAAACAAAGGCTCCCAGACAAATCTAATCCACTGCTCGTTTTTGTATGACCCAAAGGCTAAGAATGGTTTTTACAGTTTTAAACAGTTGAAGAAAGATTTAAAAAAGAATATTTGGTGACATGTGGAAATGATATAAAATTCAAATTTTAGTGTCCATAAATAAAGTTTTATCCACACATAGCCACGCTCATTCATTCACGTATTGCTTATGGCTGCATTCATGCTCCAATGGTAGAGTTGGGTACTTTCCAAGATAACGTATGGCCCCAAAGACAAAAATATTCACTACCTGACCCTTCATAGTAAATGTTTGCCAACTCCTGTTCTAGAGAAATGGAGAGAACTTGGCACTGCAGGTGGAATGGCCATTTGGGAAGGGTAGGCTTCTAGGAATATAACATTGGCAGTGCATTTGATATCAGCCATAATAATAATAATAATTTTGTTGCGTTAAGGAAATGAGATTTTGGGGTTTATCTCAATACCGTAAGTCATACATTGTGGGTTGTGAGAGTCATAGAAGGAACAAGAAACCAACAGAAACTGTGTCTTGAGAGTTTGGACTCCAAACAAGCAAATTTTAATGCCTGCTGAACGCATTGCCTGAATGGAACTTCAGTGGACTTCAGATCTGTGCCTTAGTAGAGCAGATTTTGTATCTTCAAGAAACTGTCAATCTGTTACCTGAAATAAGCAGAATAACACCAGTGCTACCATCACCACCACCAGGAAAAAGACAATATTAGAAAGCAAAGTATCCTAATATAAATAGTTCTAGAAAAATAAGCGTGGCTAAAGTCAGTGCTTTATATTGAAGGCTATTCCATTGACTACTTTTATTTCAGCCATATCTCTGAAATAACCTAAATGTTCAATAATAGGGAAATGGTTAGATAAAATGTGTTATGTCTGAGGCACTTTTTTCCCCATGGGTCCCTTTCTCCATAAAACATACATATCTGATGATTCTATTGGTATAATGTATTATGCATTAAAACATTTCTTCAAACTAATAGTTTATTTTCTCTTAAATTTTAGAATAAATTAAACTATTTTCATGGACCCTTAAAAGTATTATGGGCCCTAGGTACTGTGTCTGCTGTATCTAGTGGGGAAGTTGGCCTGGTTATAAACCAGTATTTTTCTTAGATACTCATAGCAAGTAAATATGTCAAATTTTATATGTTGGGGTTTCAATGATCGCATTTGGGGTGAGTATTATCTTGTGTGTCTTTTTTTTATATTTTCAAAAATCATCAACACTTATATTATGATTAAGAAAAAAATAGACACAAGCTTTCTAAGATGCAGGTTAAATTTTTGACTTCCCTCCTCTATTCTCTTCAGTAGATTTCTGTTTCCTATAGCTGTGTTTCTTTACATGTACAACTAGGGCTTTTGCACCAAAATGCTTAGCAGACAAATTTAAAACGTAGATTACAGAATGGTCGCTAAGTCATAATGCATTAAAGTATTTGGAGTTAGGGCCCCAAAACCTGTATTTCAAATTTGATGAACATGAGTGAACATACTCCTTGGCGGTTCTTATACATAAGAAATTGGAAAACCACTAATCTTGGGACAAAGCCCCAAATTCATTTGATTTCAAATGAGGTACTTCAAAAACCAGCCTGTGTCTACTCCCATAGCCTCAATTCTGCATTCTCCTAATGCTCATCTTCATCCACCCCTTTATCCTGATGCCTTTTCTGCCTTTCACCTTCATCAAGCAACCAAGATGGAAATAATCAATACTTTGCCCTAAAGCAAAGCATTTTTGAAAAGGAGTGCAAGGTCTGCATAGTGGCTCACACCTGTAATCTCAGCAATTTGGGAGGTCTAGGTAGCCCCAGGAGTTTGAGACTGGCCTGGGCAACATAGTGAGACCCCATCTCTACAAAAACAAATTTAAAACTATTATCCAGGCATAATGGCATGTGCCTGTAGTCCCAGCTAGTCAAGAAACTGAGGCAGAAGGATTGCTTGAGCCCAGTAGCTCAAGGCTGCAGTGAGCTATGATTTAGACAGTGCCCTGTAGCCTGGGTAACAGAACAAGACTCTGTCAATAAATAAATAAATAAGAATATACACATTTGAAAACATTGGGTTTAAAATATTTAAAACATTTAGTCCTTTGCTACATCCTTGCCACTGCTTTTCCTGCTTTGAACTCGCTGTAAGAATTGGAGTCTGATTCTTAGAGCTCTTCTATGCAACAATGAAGAGATCCTCCCTCCTCTTTCTTATTGTTTTTCCTGTTATCCTGTACAGCATTCCTATTATTTGCCTTGGAGGGACACACTCACACTGGCATACCCACACCTATCTTTGTCACACCTCTGTGCTTTTTATACTCCTCTTTCTACCTGGAATGCTACTACTTAATCATCCAGTCCCAACTAGAATATCTTATTCCTTGGGGTACTGCTCTATGGGCCTTTGTCATAGTATGGCTACAATTATTTTATACTCATTATGCCTTTGTTTTTACATAGGTATATTTATTTCAAAAGAAATGCCTGAAAGGAAGGTAATTGCAGGAATAAAGACAATGCAAACAAAAGTTTGAGGCTTGCTCCATATCAGCAGGGGAGGTTGATAGTGCAAGAGATAGATTGAAGACAAGTTAGCACTGAATGAGTGTTTTCTGTTTGTATAATGCAAAGACAGAGGAGAAGTGAAAAGTGGCACCTTGTCCCTGTGTCATTATTGTTGTTTGAGGCTGATCGATGAGTCACCTGACATCATATTTGGGAAACCCAGGTATGGTGGAAGGAACAATGGATCCTGTCTCAGAAGACCTTGGTTAGAATCATGTCCTTGCTCTTTCAGCCAGCCCTCCAGGTCTCAATTTCTTCATCTGATAAATGGAAATAAGGATACCAGCATTGCCCATCTCACTGGGTTTCCCTGAGGGACACATGGCATAGTATTTTTTTTTTTTTAATTTGCTCTATTGAACTTGATGGTCTAAGTCAGACATTTTGAAAATATAGGTGTCCCATGTTGATTGTCACAGTGTTTGAGGGCAAGGGACACTTATTCTTAGGCAATAGTCAGTTTATGAATGGGGAACAGAGGGGCCAGATACACTACAAATGAAGTAACATATTGACTAGAAAACACTAAATTTTCCTGCAATCTGCAGACCTTCAATGTTCTCCAAACATTCAGGTAAATTACCTGAATCTACTTTACACATTAACAATGTCAGTCTGCTTTTTTTCTTTTCTTTCTTTCTAACTTTTCTTGTTCTTTCCATCTTCCCTTTCTTTTATTTTTACAGACATTTTAGTTGGAAATCATTTTAGACTCACAGAGAAGTTGCAAAAAATAGCATAGAGGTTTTATGAATACCCTTCATCCAGTTACCCCTAGGGATGACACCTTATGTAACCAAAGTTCAATTATCAGAGCCAGGAATTTGACAATGGTATAATACTGTATAAACTACAGAGCTTAATTATATTTTACAAGTTTTTGCATGCATTTATTTATTTTCAATGTTTAGTTCTACAAGATTTTATTCCATCTGTAATTTCATGTAGCCACCATAACAAATAGGATAGAGAAGTATTCTATTCCTTCCAAAGAAACTCACTTGTACTATCCTATTATTCATACTTTTAAAGATATTATTTTAGCTCAATAAACATATGTTAAGTTAATAAAACAGTAGATAAATACATGGTTGAGACGTCACTTCTTGAACTTTTGAAAGAGTTAGTTTAGTGACATCTTTACCTAAAATAGCTTTCCCTAATCATAGAGCACATTTCTGAGGATCTCAACACTGTAGTGAAAATCAGTTGTTGGGTCAGGACAAACACTACTTCATACAACATACACAGTTTCCTAATGCCAAATCTGAGTCAAATCAATTTAATTACCTAACAAAGGTAGTTGTTATGGCAACAATGAAACTAATCTATTTCAGCAAATACTCAGTATACTTGACCTGTTGCTAGGCAGCAACCAATACCTTGCATGGTAGATGATGACAAATTTCATCTGACGCAGATGTTGCTATCAGGTCATAAATTAGTCCTCTGGTCAAGGAGAAGTTTCCCAGAGAACATCATTGAGATATGAAAATGATATTCCTGAAGACCAACCACAGCACTGATACCCAGAAACAACCAAAACCCAAATTTATATTGGTTATTGGTTAAAAGTCTAGCAAAATAGTAACTATGAAAATTAGGATGAGGACCTGTATACCTAGTATGATGTATTTGAAATGACATAGTTATTTTCATTTTCTACAGGCTTGTTTCAATATCTCTGGGAAAAATTCTCTCTCTTTCTTTTTGTAAGGACAAAATACCCATTTATAAAGATATAGCTCGTGTATGGAGAATAAATCAGGGTAGGCAGAATTGTTGGGCGTAATGCAAATAAAACTGTGTTATTCAACAATTCAGCATCCTTGAAGAACGGCCTCTACCACCTCTCTATTCTTTGGTATTCTTTTATTCAAGATAGTCCATACTGCACAATTTAAAACTTTACTTACTTTCATTCGAGGTAACCAATTAATTGTTTCCCAGGTTGCTAAGTAAGGGACTTGTCTCTCATAATCTGCCTCCTTAAACCATAAATAGAAGCCATGCATTCACATGAGCTCCAAAGGAAATACAAGCAGAGGTGCCATGTGGGTGGACTGAGGGTACCATTACTATCAGGGGCTGCCTGGACAAGTCAGCTCAGGTGTTCTTGGAAAAATGCCAGGAAGGTCACACTTTAAACCAATGTTTGCAAACTCAGAAGTGTTCAGGTGTCCAGCAGGTAAAATGCAAGGGTGATGTAGCCATATGCAGGGTAATGAGGAGGAGTGGGCACTGGAGAGCAGGTTATACCAAAAGTCATTTGAGTATAAATATCTTTTGCAACAGCACTCTGCCCTTGCACTCATTTACTTTTCATAGAACCACTGAAGTGGGCCTGTTCCCTGTCTGGGTTGACCCCAGGTAGAGATGTAGAGTTTGACTCATGTGGAAGCTGCATTTTGTAGCCTGAGGTCCCGTGGTACTATGGGAGACACATAGGGCTGAGTCTCTGAAGATCAAGGGTGGATTGTTTCTGATGTTCTTAGGTGCATGGCCCAGGTGAGTCGTTTCATCTGGGCTCTGGTTCCCCATCTGTTACAGGAGGTGATATTCAGGAAGTCCTTCCCAATCCTTGGGACTAAACTGCATGGTTCCAATTAAGCACCTTGTATTCCTGGTCACAAGGGATTTAATGAGAGAGTGTGAGGAAGATTTCACCTGAGCCAGCCTATTCCCACTTCCCACCACTGGCAGGAAGGAGGACAAGGGAGACCTCACTAGTTGAGAACATTGGCGAGGCTGTCTACGGAAAAGGCAGTGATAATCATGACGAGGGTAATGCTAAATAACTACCTACATGGAAAGCTTTGTGAAAGCTATCTTTCTTCATAGAACTCTGGCTGGAAGATCAAATGTGTCTCCCTGATTCAGAAAGTTAGTAGACCAGATAGCATTATAATTAAGTAAGAGGAAGAAAGGGGGGGAACACAGAGGAAGAGAAAAGAGGAGAATAAAAAAAGAAAGGGGGAAGGAGGAAGAGAAGGAAGAAAAGAAGGAAAAGAGGAAGGAAGAGCGGGAATGAGAAAGGGAAGGAAGGAAGGAAAGGAGAAAGAGGGAAGGTGGGAAAGAGTAAGGAAGGGCAGAAAAAAGGGAGAGAGGAAAAATGGATGGAAACTTTTTCCGTGGGAGTATAATTCAGATATATCCGTAACATAAATCAATGTGTCCTTTTCTGTTCGCGTATCCTCTCGATTTGTCCAGTATTTGCTCATATACATATATATATATGATTTTTTTGCCGTGATTCTATGCCATGAACTAAAAATTATTGCATAAGAGGAAGCTAATTTGGGAGGAGCAATTTTCTCAGAACTGATTGCAGAAACAGCCATACAATTATCTCAACAGAGCACTTAGCACAGTGCTGAAAGGGCCTCGCTTTAAGATTCACCCCCATCTCCTGCATCCTGGCTGAATTTTGTGCATCCAGTCACCTTCCGAATGAGACAGACTGAAATCTTACCTCCTGAAAATGACCATGGATCAGGGGATGCCCAAGAGTTGGAGTGTGAAGCTGTCTTCTCGCCCTCAGGTCCTCCCCTCTTGGGGTTGACCAATTTCTGAAGCAGGTGCTTGGATGCTGGAAAGCTGGTCTCATGAGGCCTACTTCCATGTAAAAGGTGCCCCTGGTCGAATGATCTAACTATTCTAATCTCTGGTTACTCTGTGTTTCTGATGGAGAAGATTTGCAAGCATGCTTTGTAAGATGCTCTACGAATATATGATGGTATTAGAGGTCATAGTAGAAATAACTAGGAAGATATTTGGACATCTTGGACAAGTTGGATAATTGGATAAGCTCTTTGGCTTGAACTTTAGAAATAGAGTGTGTATATATGTGATTCAGGCACTAGAGTTCAGGCAAGATAAAATAATAGTGAAAAATGTGTGCCCTGGGTTGTGACAACCAGGGTTTAAAGGCCGGTCTATGAGACCTTGAGAAAGGTATTTAATTTCTCTAAACTTCAGTTTACTCTTAAGTAAACTGAGGAAATGAACAGCATTTCCTTTACAGTGTCAATGCAAGGATTCAACGCTACAATCTGGATAAAATGCCTGGCCACAGTTTCTACTCCAGAAATGCTGGCCATTTTTATTGCTAATGTCATTAGGCCCTCCTGACAATAATTCCACAAGGTTGGCACTCTCCCCATTTTCCCAGATGATAAACATGAGGCCCAAAGAGGTGACATGGCTGGCCCAGTGTCACCTCCCTGATAAGCGAGGGCAGGGGCTGCAACCCGGGTAGCTTCCAAAGCCCCCCTCCTCTGTGCAGCTTAATGAGGGCTTCAGCTTCACGCTTCTCTCCCCTTGATTAGGTGTTAAATATTTACCATCTTGCCTTTCTTCCTCTCTACCCTCTTTAAAAACGGTTTAATTAAAATCATTCGTTGAGCTCATGATAAAAATATGTAAATGTGATGATTTTTGTGAAATGAATCTATTGTTTCCCTTTCATTCCCAAGGGCCTGTGGATAAGAAGGGATGGATAGCCGGGTCTTCCACACCTTTGAAAACACACTGTAGAACCGATTTCAAGGTCTGGTGGCCACAGGATCCAGCAATTTACGTATGTGAAGCACAACTGGGTTTGCAGGCATGGGGTGGGTGTGGAGGGCGAACGCAACCTCAGTATCCCTAGAGAACCAAGTGGAATGAGCTGGAGGAGGTAGAGCTGAGGGGAAACTCATTTTCACTTCCTTGCATCTGCTCTGAGTGGCCTACCCTACTCCAGCTTACCCACCAGAAGGCAGCCTGGTGACCTTTGCCTCCTCCTTCTCTGATGCCACATGTGTACACTCATGCCTCCCATACATTCCTGCCTGCCACGTGCCCTCAGTAGAACTGAGTGCAGTTCTTTTGTTCATTAGGCAAGTGCTCTGGAGTTCCAGCCTTGCATTACTACATATTTCCTTACTGAGATTCAGTGGGCCAGGCACTGGGATAAATGAGGACCTCCTTGCTTAAGGTTTCAAGAAACCTAGGAATGGTCACGTCTACTCCAGAACATCTGGCCTCACACAAGTCAGAGGAAGGACAGTCTGCTACACCAGCATCTTTGACATATTCCTACTCCTTACCAATCATAATAAAATGCTCCTCCAAAGTTTGCTCCTCAGTCTAACTGAGGGGGATTAGGAACTATTTTTATATTTTATTTTATTTTATTTTATGCTCCAGGATATATGTGCAGGACATCCAGGTTTGTTACATAGGTAAATGTGTGCCATGGTGGTTTGCTACACCCATCAACCCATCACCTAGGTATTAAATCCCATATGCATTAGCTATTTATCCCGATAGAAGCTGTTTTCTAATGGCCCCTTTTATCCCATAACTAGGTAGGGTTAGTTCCATAACAACAGCCCCCATCTCAGTGACTTAGCATAGTGAATTTTATTTCTCACCCATAGATTAAGAGTGGGCATTGGTCACTTGGTAAGGGGACTCTGCTCGTTGTAGTTATTCAAGGATCAACATCTCTTCCATCTGGTGACTCTAGTTTCCTTTACTTCTTAACAAGGATCCTGTGGGAAGTTTTGTTGGGCCAGAAAGTGGTGCAAACTTCTGCCCATGTTCCATAGCTCAGCCATATGGCTGTACTGGAAGGGAGGTTGGCAAGTGGAATCTAGCTTTGGGTCCAAGAAGAGGAGTAAGTGGTATATTAGTGAAGGACACATCTGCATGTTTTTGGGTTCTATGACAGTGAGGTGCTTTAGAACAGAGACTATGTCACACAACCACACATTCTCTGTACTCATGCCTCCTCCATGCTTGGTTTAGGTAAATAATAAATACTTCCTGGGAAAAAAGAACCAAGGGGTAAATAAATAAATAATGTATAACCATAATGTAATGGCCAATGAATACGTTTACCTGAAACCATTAATAAAACAGTATTGCACATCACAATTTGCTTCCAACATGTGCTTTATTCTACCTTGCTGTGTTGGACGTGGCAGGAAGTGGAGTACAACCTGGATGTTTCAGACTCCTTCTCAAACTTTTCGACATTTCGATTGGAATTTCTATCATCTCACACTCCTCTTCGCTTACCAAATCTTGGGGAGGTTGGAGGTTTAGCTCCTTTAGGTAGTGTTTGCTCTGTGGCCTCTTTTCCTCCAACTCCCCCACTTATTCTCTATTGTGCCCCCGGTTTTTTTTTTTTCTTCCTTACCCAGTGTCTTAGTTTGTTCCTGCAGCTATAACAAAATACTTCAAACTGAGTAACTTACAAATGACAGAAATTTATTACTTGTAGTTCCGGAACCTGGGAAGTCTAAGATCAAGGAGCCAGCACATTCTGTGTCTGGTGAGGACTCACTCTCTGTTGTGTCCTCTTGTGGTGGAAAGGGCAAACAGGCTCCAGCAACCCTCTTTTATGAGGACACGAATCCTACTCATGAAGGTTCTACCCTCATGACCTAATCACCTCCTACAGGCCTCACCTCTTAATACTTTTGCATCAGGACTTAAGTTTCAACGTAAATTTTGGGTGTGCACCAACATTCAGACCAGAGCAACTGGTCACAGATAAAATGGTCAGAAGTTCTATTATGTACCATTTTCTACCAAACAGCTAATAGTAAACCCCTCAGCTCAGACCTTTGTGTTGATATAGAACCAGACTATTTTTCTTTACAGGTTTATGAAATTCTTTTTTACATGAAAATATTCACCTGTTAAGAACATAGTTTTTTTTTAGACGCACAAAAAAAGTGTAAATGGAAACTCAAAGTCGAGTCCTTTGATCTACATGGTATCTGCCTTCTCTGTGAATATGTCATTGATGTAATGGGGGTGGGCACAGGGCAATTGGAAAAGGAATGGAAAACAACTACTTTAATAACTCAAAATATGATTGCCATTACAATAGTTTTGCCAGAACAAAGGGATGAAGAGCAACTTTATATTTATGTATGACACTTGTTCCTCTTTCGTCACCAGAGTCTTCAACACAAGGTCCCAAGGAAATCCCAAAGGGATCCTGGAATGGTTAATGTTATGTGTCAACTTGGCTAGGTCATGGTTCCCAGATATTCGGTCTAACATTATTATGGGTTCTTCTGTGAGGGTGTTTTTGGATGACATTAACATTTACATAAGTAAACCCTAGGTAAAGCAGATTGCTCTCTCTGATGTGGGAGGGTCTCAACCAATCAGTTGAAGGCCAGAGTAGAACAAAAGACTGACCTCCCCTAAGCAAGAGGGAATTCTTCCAGCAGGAAACCTTCAAACTTCACCTACACCATCAGCTCCCTGGGTCTCCTGCCTGATGTCCCACTCTGCGGATTTTAGACCTACCAGCCTCCATAATCACATAAGCCAAAATCCTTAAAACAATCTCTCTCATATCTATATATACACACACACATATATTTGTATGTGTATAGGATGTACATGTATGTACAAGGGTATGTAAGTATACACACATTCTATTGGTTCTTCCTCAGGAGAACCCTGACTAATACAGATCTCAAGGGAAAGAGGATTGTATTAGTCCGTCCTCATGATGCTATAAAGGACTGCCCAAGACTGGGTAATTTATAAAGGAAAGAGGTTTAATTGACTCACAGTTCCACATGGCTGTGGAGGTCTCAGGAAACTTATGATCATGGTGGAAGGGGAAGTAAACATGTCCTTCACATGATGGCAGGAAGGAGAGGTGCTGGGCAAAAGGGGCAAAAGCCACTTATAAAACCATCAGGTCTCATGAGAACTCACTCACTATCATGAGAACAGCAGCATGGGGTAATCGACCCATGATTCAGTTATCTCCTATGGGGTCCCTCTCACAACACGTGGGGATTATGAGAACGACAATTCAAGATGAGATTTGGGCAGGGACACAGGCAAACCATATCAAGGAGCCATCTGGAATCCCCCTTAGGATCTTCCCTTTTCTACTTTTTGCTTTAACTTCCTCCCGTCTAAGCATGAGGCTTTTTCTCTAGAACACTGGGCCATGAGAGCCAATATAACTATCTCAATCCACACGTAGTTCTCCACTAGATGAGATTAACATTTTATCAGTAAACTTTGAGTAAAGCAGATTACATTCTATAATGTGGGTGATTTTCGCCCAGTCAGTTGAAGGCTTTACGAGAAAACAGATGGGTCCCCTGAAAAAAAGAGAGAATTCTGCCTCTAGACTGTCTTCAAACTCCAGACTGCAATATCAACTCTTCCCTGCGTCTCCAGCCTGCCAACCAGGCTGTCCTGCAAAATTTACATGTGCCAGGGCCCAGAATCATCCCATCCAATTTCTTAAAATCTCTCTCTACCTCTGGCTCTCCCCACTCCCACACCTCTGTAAACACCTGGTAAGTTAGTGACTCCAAATACCCTCTTTTTCCCAAATGAAAAGATAGAAGTACAAGGTTTTTGTCAGCTTGAGCATATAAACTTTTAGGAATGAAGATAAAATAGTTAAATGTCTACTTACATTTATTTCATTAATTTATTTACACATGCATATTGAAAATACCTGATAAATACAGCACTGACAGCAATATTGTGAATGAAATAAATCTTAAGGTATTATAAATTAAAAATAGACTACTTGGAATTTACCAATCACTTTGTCAATTTGCATTTTTTGGTTTTGATTTGTTTTGAATTTTACAAAATCAGAAAATTTTTAATAGTACTTACTTTAGTAATTCAGCTCAAGTATTATCCCCTTGATAATTTTTAAGGAAAATGAATGTTTTCAGAAACTTATTTCTTAAGAATTCTTCTTTACTCCTTTTAATTTTGAGTAATACATGAATAATGAAAGTAATCATTTAAAAAACTTGAGAATTCCTGATTTCTACTTATACCACCAAAATGATTTGCTGGAAGAAATTTTTCATTTTTAATAATTGTAGTTAAGGTGCCTCTTTAGCTTTGGGAAATTTGTCATAGCTTTAAGAGACTACTGACCACACTTTTTGCTGTTTTGCAATAAGCAAAAGAACTCCTTTGGGACAGTCAAACTAGATTCAAATATGAGCAAAATATCTAAAAAGTTTGCTTAAATGATTTGTTTTTGCTTTGTACTAAACAATGGAAACATTTTTCTAGGTGCCTAAAAACCCAAAAGTAGAGCAATTTCTTCTTTCTGATGGACATTTTTGGGGGATATATATTATCTTCCTCAAATAATATAATCCTTTGGGGAACAATCCTATAATAACATAATCTTTGGGAGAAGAAAGCGTTTTCTGCCCAGAATGTTAGTGGGATGGGAGGAGAGACTGACCTGGGAGCCACTTCAGAACATCCTTCCTCCTTTTCCCCACCCACATCCTCAATCTACTAAACTTAGTGCAGTGGAAATACAGGAGCAAGTTATTTCAAATTATTGAGATGTGACTTATCCTCCATTGAACAATGCTGCCCAGTTGAAATATAATTTGAAATGCATGCAATTTTAAGTTGTTTAGTAGCATTTTAAAAAAGGTAAAAAAAATCCAGCTTCAATTAATTTTAATAATGTATTCATTCCACACAATGTATTATCATTCTAACACACAATCAATATGAAATATATTAAGGAGGTATTTCACATCATTTTTTCCTAATAAGTCTTAAAAATCGGGTGTGATTTTTACACATACAACACATCTCTGTTTGGGTTCACCATATTTCAAAGCTCCCTGGGTGTCTGTGGCTAGGAGTTAACATATTGGAAACTGCAGTTTTAGATATAAGATGTGTGTGTGTGTGTATATATATGTGTGTGTGTGTGTGTGTGAATGTGTATATATATATATAGTCGTTCTTCTGCACAAAGGTACAAAAATTCTACAATTGCCAAGTGACTGAGTACCTAATTTTAAGGGGTGAGTTAGGGAAATGAAACATTTACTTCCAGGCAGTTCTGTTCCACGCACGTAGGTTTGATTTCAGAAGCAGACACTTTATCTGTTTGGAACTTACCCTTGACGTGTTCTCTGCTGGGCTAGAGCGAGCTGGTCTTAGGTTCTCCATTCCCACAATTTGTATCATTCTCTTTCTGCTGCCGTCCTGGGGTCATGGTCCAAGGGTTGTAGAGAACTCATTGTTTCGAAATCTGTTATTCTACTGTTCTCTTAAAGGTTTTAAGCTTTGAATGAGAAAAAAAAGCATAATAGAATTCAAGTTTTCACATATTAGACATTAATGAGGAAAGACTACTCTGCTTGCTATTGACTATTTGATGCAATATTAGTAGCAATCCTAACAGCAGTAATTCATTAGAAGCCTACTTCACACTTCACATTGCCAAGGTATTTAACATATGTCTCACTTTATTTAATCCTCATGACAACACCATGAGAGTAAAAATACCTGTTCTATAGATGGTAAAATGGGCCTCAAGTGAAGGCATGTGTTCAAGGGGACAGACCTGGTAAGGAATGAAGATTTAAACACAAGCGTTTTGCTTTTTGTTCAGATTCAGACATCTGACTCCAAAGCTCATGGTTTTGTACTGTTAAGACAATTTCTTCCAAGTACCATTACCGAACCTTCATCTTTCATAGGCCAATTGACCTTGAAGTGAAAACGCTCATGTTTGAGTCCTGCCTGTTTTCTTACCACATACTTCATGGTTTTAGGAAAATCATGAATTTGACTTTTATTTCCTCTGCTCCAAAATGGAATAAAAAAGTCGCCCTCACAAGGGGACTCATGCAGCTTAGACATCAAAGCACGATACAGTCAAGAAAACTAAAAGCAACTTAATTGTTTGTTAATAGTGGAGTAACGGATATAATATAAAAATATATGTCATGCTAAAGCCAAATCATGTTTATGTAGCCATTAAATACCAAGTTTTCAAAGACTATTTAATATCTAGACTCTAGATGCAATGCTAAATATATTTTTAAAAACACAATATAAAAAACAATATATACCATATGATTCTAACTTGGTAGTTCACAGATGCAAATATAAACACTTAAGAAAAAAGATAATCTTGCCAGAAAACACATTTCTTGTGATTATCTTACAGTCATAAATTACAAGTGTTTTTTTTTTGTGGAATGCATTTCTTTGCATTCCAAAATTTCTATAATGATCATATATTAATTTCTCTCTCTTAATCATGAAAAAATGTATTTTTAAGTGGAATTTCTAGTTCCTTGGAAAAGTTTACTTTTAATGAAGACCATTTGATTCATCAAATAAAGTTTTCTACCTCCTACACTTAATGAACTATTTTAAGTCTTCTCTTTTCTTAGACTCCCACTGTTCCTATTAATTCTAATACACTATCAGCCCTCATTATAACACCCCTGAGGGACTGTAGGAACAAGTGCATTCTCCGTCAGGAATAAAGTGAGGTCATGGGGGAAGTAAGGAAAATCTGTGACTTTCTCATTCCCCTGTGACGTGATCTCAGTGATTTTCCCTAAGTAAGTAAGACTTCTGTGAATGACCGTGTGTGTATCATTAGAGTCCTAGATAAAGTAGATCTTTTATGGAATAGCGATGTTCTGCTTTAGTTAGAAATGTCAGTGCTTCTCACAGAAAGTAATTTAAATGCCTAGCAAAACCTAAAGGCTCTTTGAAGGGGTATGAACCCTAACTGTAACTCTCCAGTACTAGAGATTGAGCAAGGAATCCTGGAGATATGTATTTGACTCTTTGGCCCTCCCATGGAAATATTTTGAACTAGACACTGAACATCCCGGAGACTTAATGGCCTCATCTATAGAAGGAAGCTGGACTTTCTCCTCTTAAAGTTGTTGTGCAGGTGAAATGGGACACCTGCTGACTCTGTTAGCAAGGTCACCTTAAAAATGAGAATCTTTGCTTTTCAAATGCCAATGGGATTCCTGATTTTTCTAAGACTCTTAGGAAGCTGCTCCCCAAATTCTCCAATGAAAACCAATACTACTTTGCTGGAATTTGCACAAAGTGTGAGTCCCTCCTCGTTTGCAGGAAGACTGGAGCAGAGTATGAAAGGATTCTCACGTCAAGAACAATGACAGTGGAGGGACCAGGCCAGGTGTTTGAGATCCATTGTGGTTTGATTGTTCTGCCTATGAGAGACAAAGTGTGTGTGTGTGTGCTTTTCTGTTTGAGTGAATAATTGAGTTGAAAAAATATATATTCCTAAAGGTGATGCCTGATGTATTTCTCGTTTTTTGTTTGTTCATTTTGAGATGGAGTCTCTCTCTGTCATCCAGGCTGGAGTGCAGTGGCGCGATCTCAGCTCACTGCAACCTCCGCCTCCCGGGTTCCAGCGATTCTCGTGCCTCAGCCTCCCGAGCAGCTGGGACTACAGGTGCCCACCGCCACTCCCGTGTAATTTTTTTTTTTTTGGTATTTTAATAGAGACGGGGTTTCACACCGTGTTGCCCAGGCTGGTCTTGAATGCTTGAGCTCAGGTAATCCGCCCGACTCGGCCTTTCAAAGTCCTTGGATTACAGGCGTGAGCCACTGCACCTGGCTTGCCTGATGTATTTCTATTGGAATAGGCTATCGAGGAGGGAATGTGATGCGGTGGATGAACACTGGATTTCAAGTCAGAACCACGTGGTTCTACGTCTGTCTCTACCATGCACAGGTCTCCATCATGGACCTGTGTTAAGTTACTTTAACTCTCCAAACCTTTCTCTTCTGGTGAGAAAGGATAAAACCATCTGTCTCACAGGGTTATGACAATGATACACTGAGAGCGAACACTGCAAAGAAAGCAAAGCGTTCTATTACATTCTAGTTAATGGATAGACTCTAACTGATATAGCAAAAGGTGACATGTTACTTAAACATTCTTTGACGGCAGACTAGAGTTTAAAAAGTGTCACATTTCAGAAAGTGCTTAAATATTTGGAAAATAATAGCATTTGCCCTTGGTATAATTATTTGAGGCACTAAAATTGTTAGAATTTTTAAAAAGTGTCCTCACTATGTTTTCTCATTTATGATCATACTTAGGATTGCTCATGGCGATAAAATATAAAATCATGGAATAGATCAGGCTCAGAATCTTATCTGAGAGTCCCAGGGGCCTGTCTCTTGGTTGCATTCTAACTTCTCATTGGCAGGTGCAGGGCAGAGGAAACAGCAAGTCCAGATCTGTAGCTTCCCTTTAACTTCTTTTCTTAGGCACTTGATCCTCCACTGCAGATGCCTAGAGGAAGGTTTACAAGAGAATTGAGACATTCTTTTCGTGTCTTGAGAAAGTTTTTTGGGGAGGGAGTAGGGGGGAACTTTATAGGGCAACATGAAATCCCAAAAAAAAAAAAAAAAAAAAGAAGTACTTTTATGAAAGTTATCCATGAAATGTCAAGGATAATAATCAATTTTCTGTCACAATGAACTGATAAAAGCTTTCAGTAATAATGTCATAGGGGGAAAAATTTGTGTTGGAACTCGAAACGCACAGCCCTGATATCAAACGAATTCATAAAAGCTCGATGCCGCTGTAGCCCTCGGAGGCATGACAAAATACAATTTCTCATCCACAGGATATAGAATAATTCCCCTTTTTTATTTTTACGCTGAGAAAAAGCAGAAGGAAATCTGAATTTCCAAAAAAAAATATTACACAATCCTGCTTTTGCAGGTGAACATTAGTGATCATTTTGGCCGCTGATATCAGAAACGTTCTGGTGATTTCTCTCACATCATGCAAATGGCTGCATAATGCCTGCTCCTCTTGGAATGTACAATCAAATCAGCATTCTAATGCTACAAGCCGGTGATGAGCTTGAGAATAAATATGCAGGAGCGCATAAAAAAAATCAAGGCAATCAAGAGCAGCCAGCGTCCTCGCTCGGACTATAAATCTTTGTCTATTTCAATCGTAGGGCTGGCCGAATCAGTGTAAAATTCCAGCGGGGATGTCATCAATTTCTGTTAACCTCTCTATTCCTCTTTGTGTTGGCTCTAGGGTGATGGATTGGTTTTGTCACTTCTGCTCGGTTCACAGTATGTTAACATGGAAGGGTGCAGGCAGGTGATGAGGAAAGGTTATTGCTGTCCCAGCCTTGACCCTCACGTGCTCTCTTCTGTAGGATCTTGGGTACTTTTCTGTCTGGGGACACGGTATCTCCTCCTGGTTCCAGGATGCTCAGCTCAAGGACCAGCCGGTGTTGAGTCACAGGTCATCCTTTTGAAGTGGAAACAGGTCTATCTATACTGTTCGCAGAGGAACAGAAAACAATGGAAGGAAAGAGTTAGAAACCTGGGCTCCAAACGGGACAGAATCTTCTCTGTGTTAGCAAGGGTACCTTAGAAATCAGGATCTTTGCTTTTCAAATGCCAGTGTGGTTCCCAGTTTCTCTAAGACTACTTGAAAAGTCCTCCCCAAATTCTCCAATGAAAACGAATACTACTTTATTAGAATTTGCACAAAATATGAGTCCCTCCTTCTCTGCAGGAAGACTGGAACAGAGTGTGAAAGGATTGTGATGTCAAGAACAATGACAGTGGAGGAACCAGGCCAGGTGTTTGAGATCCATTGTGGTTTGATTGTTCTGCCTATGACAGAGAGAGTGTGTGTGTGTGCGTGTGCGTGTGTGTGTGTTTCTGTTTGAATGAATAATTGAATTGAAAAAATATATTCCTAAAAGTGATGCCTGATGTATTTTTATTGGTATAGGCTATCCTCGGGATCCTGACTCACTGACTGGTCCAGGGCATAGCCGTGTCTCTCTGTGCCTCACTTTCCAAACCATAAATGGCTGTTCCTGGCCGTCATGTTATCATTTTCTGCAACAATTCTAACGTTGTATTGAGGTCTTCATTTCCCCTAGAGATGCATTTTAACACTCTACAATACATGGCCTGTGCACAATATGCGACAATAAGCCTAGTGGCTAAGTCCATATTCTCATAGCACACACATGTGCTTCTGAGTATTTATCCAAAGGAGTTCAAATTAAAATTTTAAAGGGCTACTAGCACTCCTGTATTTGTTGCAGCACTATTTACAACAGACAAATATAAAAACAACCTAACTGCTTACTGATGAATGAATGGATAATAAAAGTGTGGTGTATGCATATAATGGAATAATATTTAGCCTTAAAAAGGAAGGAAATTCTGCCGTATGGGATGGCATAGATGAGCCTTAAGGACAATATACTAATTGAAATAAGCCAGTCAAAGGACAAATACTGCGTGATTCCATATATATGAAGTATTCACACCAGTCAATAGGCTAAAAGAGTGTTTGTCAATGGCTGGTGGAGGGGAAGTGGGGAACTGCTAATCAAATTTCAGTTAAGTCAGATAACTAATTTCTAGAGATCTGCTTTACAACATAGTGCCTATAGTTAACTGTATTGTGCACTTAAAACTTTAAGAGGGTGGATCTCATATTAAGTGTTATTACCGTGATAAAATAAAATTTCAAAAAAAGAAAACAGGTTACAGAATGGGTTATTTTTGTTGCAGTTGTCACTGTTATTAACATATAACTTATACTATGTGTTATCCAGTCTAGTAACGACTAGCCAAAGATGGCTATTTAAGTTTTAAATTCATTAAAATTAAATAAAATTTAAAAATTTAACTCTTTAGTCTCACTAGCCAAATTTCGAGTGTTTAATAGTTACCTGTGACTCGTGAGTATTGCATTAAACAGCATAAACATTGAACATTTCCATCATTATAGAAAATTCTATAGGACAGAGCTGGCTTAGGTTGCATTAATCTAAATGAGTTTATGCCTTTCAAAGTAGTCACCAAGGGAAGCCAGATATTCATTTCAATAAGGTTGCCATTGTTGAAATATGGAAGCTTAGTTATGCAGCTATTAATCAAAGATGAGGCATGCTCCTAAGGTAATGACCTGCTTGGAAATTGACTAAAGGAATTCCAAAGAAGTTTCATGCTTGTTTTGAGTGATGGCAAAGTTATTGAAATAAGCATGATAGAAAGAGCCTATGGACCTTTGCTTTAGGCTCATCTGGATTCCAGACACAAATCTGACACCTCCCTGGGTCTCAACTTTCTCATACACAATAGAAGAAATATAACATTTACTCCCTAAGTTCTTTTTTTTCTGAAATTTAAATTAGATAACATTGTAAAAAAAAGTCTGAAATAGAAGCTTAAAACATATTTGTTCATATGAACTTAATAATTATGTAGGCATAACAAGATCTTCAAAACATGTTATGAAACAGTGTATAGTAAAAAGCAAAAGTGAAATGGCACTTTTAAAATCACTGGAACACAAAGCCAAGCACAAACTACCCACCTGGGTTTTTTTTTTTTTTAACTGTGGGGTGAACTAGAGCAGGTGAATGTCTCCCGGTTCACATTCACATCCTTTCTGCTGACCACCTAAGTTTTTCTGGGCTTCTAGGACCTCCATTTGCAAACTTAGCCCTCCATGAAATGGCAAATCAGCCATAACTTCTGCAGGGCATGCATTGGCAGATAGCAGTATGAGTCAGGGAACAGGATACTGCTAGTGGATGGTCATAGTCCCAGCCTGGGATCCCATGTGGGCATATTGGTCAGGTTGTCCGTAACCCCTTCCCCAGTATCTTTCACTTTTAATTAGAATGGGGGACCTGTGTGCAAAGGGTATGCTTTTGAGCAAAGTCTTCCTCCTATATTGAGGGCCTTGATTCTTCACACTGGCCTTTGCACTTGGAGCCTGATTAGTGGCACACTAGCCATTCCTCATTGCCACCCTCAAAGAGACAGCATACTACTCTAGACGCAAGAATATGGGTGGGGAAGGAGCATCTTGCCAAGGCTTGAAGCCTAGCAACCTATTGTTTCAGACCATCAGAACATCTCCACCTCTGAACAATCTGCTCATGTTGTTTGTATCTCAAGGCTATAGATCTTTGTCTTGTACATCACGCTAAGTGTTCCATAAACGTCTGATAAATGGTAAGTAAACCTGGATGAGTGTTACATGTTAACATTATGATACAACATATTGCCAATGTCAATGAGTCTAGTTTGCTTTACAAAATAGCAACATTATTTTCTAGCTATATTTAAGACTCATCAATTAATTATTAACCAATTAACTTATTTGTTGGTGTATTAGTCCAGTTTCATACTGCTATGAAGAAATATCCAAGACTGAGTAATTTATAAAGAAAAAGAAGTTTAATGTATTCACAGTGTCACATGGTTGGGGAGGCCTCACAATCATGGGAGAAGGTGGAGGAGGAAAGGCACGTCTCACATGGCAGCAGGCAAGAGAGTGTGTGAGGGGAACTGCCCTTTTTAAAACCATCAGATCTTGTGAGACTTAGTCACTGTCACAAAAACAGCACTGGAAAGACTCACCCCCATGATTCAGTTACCTCCCATCAGGTCCCCCCCACACACATGGGAATTATGGTAGTTACAATTCAAGATGAGAGTAGGGTGGGGATATAGTCAAGCCATATCGGTTTGCACACTACCCTTTTCCAACATTTAAGGCCAGTAACAAGATATATGGAATGAACATGATAAAAAGAAAGTAAACAGGCTGAACACAGTGGCTCATGCCTGTAATCCTAGCACTTTGAGAGGCCGAGGCAGGCAGATCACCTGAGGTCAGGAGTTCAAGACCAGCCTGACCAACACACAGAAACCCCGTCTCTACTAAAAAAGTACAAAATTAGCCAGGTGTGGTGGCACATGCCTGTAATCCCAGCTACTTGGGAGACTGAGGCAGGAGAATCACTTGAACCCGGAAGGCAGAGGTTGCGGTGAGCTGACATCATGCCATTGCACTCCAGCCTGGGCAACAAGAGTGAAACTCTGTCTCAAAAAACATAAAAAAAAAAAGAGAGAGAGAAAGAAAGTAAAAAAGTAGAAGAAAGAAAATAATCATGTCAGTATTAACACACACTAGATATAACACATACCAATAAACAAAGATAAAAAATGCCTATGAAATTGTATTGAATTTCCCCTAAGAGTTGAAGTATTTTGCTATAATATTATTTCTAAGCCTCAAAACCAACTTGATTTTTAAGTCAACTAACGCACAGAGAAACTAATTGATTTGCTCAAGATCACTCAGTGAATGCAAGATTCTGGATATTAATCCAGGTGGTCTCCCTTTCTACCCCATGGAGCTACAACTATAAAATCCAGTTTAGTGAACATCAAAATGTAGGAAATTGGACAAATAACAAAGATTGGTGATTTCCATAATTTGGGAAAGCTATTGTGTTTAGACATGATTATAAGTATATCAAACAAAGATCTGAACAATAAAACCTTTAGCTGGAATCCACATTCTGGCAGCCCAAGTGATATGGAGAGTCTTTGATCTAACCGAGGAAAATGAGAAACTATAAATTAAAAACCGACCACTACTAACCCTATCTAGGGAGGCACTATCATGTGGTGGTGAGGCACAGAGCCACTGAAACTAGATTATCTGCAGTGGAATCTCTGCTCTGCCATTGGCAAGTTCCATACCATTGAGCAAGCTATTTCCAACCATTAAGGTCTAGGTTTCCTCATCTATAAAGTGGGGATCTTGTTACCTACATCACAGGGCTACTATGGAAGTTAAATCTGATAATCTATGTGAAACGCTTAACACGGTGCTTCCTCAGTCTACGTCAATGGCACCTGTTTATATTTTTACAGGAACTGATGCTCTCACAATGCACTGTGGTACACATATCTCTTCCACAGGCATGATTTCACTTGGTCCTGGGCTGCTTCAGTCAGATGTGGTACCAGGATCACCACACTCATCTTGTTGATGAGGAAATTGCACAAAGACAATGCGATCTACTCTCATGACCACAGAGCTAGGAGGCTGCAAGTCTAGCTGATTTCAAGCCTACAGCATTTAGAAGGGAGTCAAGACATAAATTGAAATAAAAGGTTAACACTGCTATGGAGCCCAAATTAATTAGAAAACAGTGTGGTCTCAGGTCCAATTTGAACCAGATATATATCTGTGTGCCTGTGTGTGTGTATAATGGGGATCTTGTTACACACATGTGTAGACACAGACACACATGTGTATGTGCATGAGATTGGATAACTACTTTGAAAGATTCAAAATAATCTGACCCTGAGGTGGTAGTAGTAGGAGGGTATAGGAAAGACCAGGTAATGGACAAAGGCAAGTGAGAGACATATCCATCCAAGGAGGTGTTACATTGTAAATTCTACAAGCACAGGAATGGACTGCTGAATTTACTATGTTAAGAAAATATCCAATAGAATGCCTGATATGCTAGAAGTTTTTGTGATTAGTGGATAGAAGAATAATTGAAGGCTTGGATGGAGAAATGTAGGAAGCCAGCAGGAAAATCATTCTAACTAGTCCAGTGGTTCTCAACAAAATCATGACAGAATCACTTGCAGAGCTCTTTACAAACTGTGGTGCCTGGACCCCATTATAGACCAACAGAATCAGAATCTCTGGGCATAGGGCTTGAGCAAAAATACTTTTGAGTTCCCCAAGAGAGTCTAATGTCTAACCAGGTTTGAGAGCCATTGATTTGATACTACCCTTTAATTTTACATATGGATCCATGTGCAGAAAGGACTTGCCTAAGGATCCAATGCAAATGTGTGGTGCTGTGAAAGCAAGGAGAGAGAGAGAGTGTGTGTGTGTGTGTATGTGAATGTATACTATGATTTCTTGTGCTATTCCTTTTTTGCATGATAGTGATTCTTTGGCTTCTGAAAGTCATTCTCCGTTTGTCCTCTTTCTATAAGTTGCCTTCCCCTATAAGTCTCTCTTCTAGGGTTTCGCCTTTTAGAAGCCTCCATTGACTTCTTGCATCCACAGGTTGAGTGACTTACTCCACCTGGTGTTCTCACAGTCCCCTGCGTTTCCCAAAGCACATGGATCCCAATGCATTGTGCTTATGAGTTCTTACTCCCGTGTCCTCCAGTATATGATGAGCTCATCAAGGACAGGGAGGATGTCTCCTTTTTAACTGCAGTCTCCAGGGCTTGACACGCAGGCTTGATAGATAATGAATAAATGTAGGCCAATTGCTTTACATATATAAAAGTGATTTGTATATGCATATCTGTGTGAGCATATGTCATTTGTGGAGGACCTAGTTAAAGGATACATTTTGCTTGTACATATGATTAAATGTAAATGAGATAATTTAATTTAATTTGACAGACCTATTGAGCACTTATATCTAAAACAGTTTGTAAAAACAGAAGATTAATGATAGGTAAGACAGAGTCTCTGACCTTACCAGAGCTCTCAAGCTAATGGGTCAGGCCTACCAGTTGCAACAGTGCATTCTTCAGAGTGTGTTAACTGTGGTGATGGACCAGCAGGCAAAGCTCTGAAGGAGCAAAAATAAGTTGAAAACACTTGTTTAAATGAAACATTAATTCAATGGTCCTCAAACTCTCTTTGGAGGGAAGCTATAGGTCTTTTTCGGACCTCCATGAAAACTATGGATACTCTTTCCGGAACATGTACACAAAGAATACCATTTGGAGATTCACTGTGGATTTTTCATGGACTCTTTGGCCACCCACAGATACAGAATAAAATATTGGGCCCTGGTCACTACCTCCATGTGGTTCAGTGACACCCAGCTTTGAGCTTTCTGTGCCATTACTGAGCCAGGGTTTTTCCCATTCAAGACAAGTGAGCAACCTAGGGACTAAATATGTTTATAGGTTTCTTACCTCCACTTTGCAAGGGTTGAAAAGATTAAGAAGGAGGTTCATTCACTGCAGAGATGCCAGGCATGACAATACCCAACTGAATTTCCTCTTGATATGGCTGTGGCTTGGTGCTTGACCTAGGAAAGAAAACCCTGGAGTACCACTGGCAAGGTCAGAGTTCAGCCACTACACTGTTCATCAAAAGAAACAAACTCTCATTCTCATGATGGGTAGGGTCACTTCCTGATTTGGGATTGGCACGTCAATAGATTCCTCACTTTGCTGAAACACAGGTGCCATTTCTCCTGTAACATCATTCACCATTTCCTGGGCTGAAACAACTTATGAGAAATTTTTATTAACTACCTGGCATATTATTTAATGCAGTGGTTTTCACACTTTGAGGTCTCACTTTACAGACTCAAAAATTATTGAGGACTCAGAAAGCTTTGCTCATGTGTGTTACATCTATTAGTATTTACCATATTAGCACTTAAAACAAGTGTTTAGAATACATACATCTTTATTCATTTAAAAATAACAACATACCCATTACTTGGTAATGAAAATAAGATATTTATTATGAAAAATAATGAAGTGTTCTCCCCAAAAAAAAATCTGAGAAAAATGACATTCTTTTTTACATTTTTTTAGGCAAATCTTTTTTAATGCCTAAATTAGAAGACAGCTGGATTCTAATGTCTGCTTCTGTATTCAATCTGTCATGATCTATTGTTTTGATTGAAGTGTATGAAGGAAATCGAGTCTCACATAGTTATGCAGTTGGAAGTGAGAGAAGCATTATAATAGCTTTTTTCAGATACTTAGGGATAGTATTTAATACTACAACAAAATTCAACAAGTGGTAGTTTCTTAAAGGTTAGTTGTAATGCAAAATTTGAAACCACATCAATGAGCTTTTTATGCTGTATTACATTAAATTCTACTGGTCTGTTTAATTTGTAATTAATAATAGACTCATACATAATTTTGTAGTATCTTATATCTGTCATTTGGAAAGTACAACATTGGTTCACAAAGTTATACAGATCTTCTAAGTGCTGACACTTTCTTTATGCATTACCAAAAAAAAATTCACCTTCATTAAAGATGATTTTCAGTGATCTCACCAGAAAAGTCTTTAAGTATTGGGAAGTTGTCAGGATTATGATAGTAGATAAAAGTGTTTCAAAATTCTAATGTTAACTTGAAAGCTCTAATTTTATTATTGGCAACAAATACAATCGGTTGTTGTTTGGGGTTTTCAGAACCTGAAGGTGGGCATTTAAAGTGTCTTTAAGTCTTCTCATTCAGAGGCATGTTCTTAGGATTAATGAGACCATTGTATTTCTGTATGAAGTAGAGGAGCTTTGGGCATACATCCCACTTGGTCAGTCAAAATACCATAAAAACTGTGCTAGAAAGAATAATGACCCCCAAAGATATCCACATTCTAATATCCAGAACCTGTGAATGTTACCCTAGATGGCACAAGGGACTTTGAAGGTGTGATTAAATTAAGCATCTTGAGATGAGAAGATGATCTTGAGTTATCTAGATGGACCTAGTCCCATCACGTAGGTCCTTATAACTGGAGAACTTTTTATGGCTCTATTCAGAGCAGAGACGGAGATGTGACCACAAAAGAAAGACCCAGAGGGAGGCAGTGGTGCTGATTTTCAAGATGGAAGAAGGAGGTTATGAGCCAAGGAATGCAGGCAGCCTCAAAAGCCGGAAAAGACCAGGAGATGAACACTCCCATGGAGCTGCCAGGCAGGGAGGTCACCTTGCTAACACCTTGATTCAAAACACAAAGTGAGACCTTGTTAGATTTCTCACCTATAGAACTGTGAGATAAATAAGTGTGTGTTGTTTTAAGCCACTGTGGTAATTTGTGTGGCAGTGGCAGAAAGTTAACACAGATCTGTACTCCTTGGTTAAGATATAATAACATTAATAATCTTTACTGTTTTATTAAAGACATTCTTAAGTGAACCTGGGAGGAGAGATGACTATCAATGCATTTGGGGGCCACTGCCTTGATCGGGGCTAGGACTCCAAGAGTTTTGCCCACCAGTGCTTTGCATCACCAGTGCAAATGTCAACACAGGGGAAAAGGCAGATAATGCCTGGGTATGATTATAAACATAGTTTTGGCTGGATGTGGTGGCTAATGCTCATAAACTCTGCACTTTGAGAAGCTGAGTTTATAAGGCAGGACGATTGCTTGAGCCCAGGAGTTCAAAACCAGCCTGAGCAACATAGCGAGACCCCATCTCTTAAAAAAAAAAAAAAAAAAAAAAAAAAAAAGCCAGGCATGGTGGTACATACCTGTAGTCCCAGGTAGATGCTGAAGCAGGAGGATCCCCTGAGTCCAGGAATTTCAGGCTGCAGTGAGCCATGATCACACCACTGCATTCTAGACTAGGCGACAGGGAGAGACACTGTCTAAAAAAAATTATTTTGACCTCATGGATCCCTTGAAAAGGTGTCAAGGACCTTAGGATCCATGGCCCACACTAGATTTTAGTTGTACAACCATTTTTCATAGCATCATGATAATCCCCCTCAGTCAAGTTCGATTTGTGAACTACCTAAATAATTAAACAGTTATGAGTATCAATGAGTAAGGTGAGATGGAAATTTGGAGATCTTGAATTTTATCTTTTGAGAGTTCTTTCCATAATATTCAAGTTTCTGGGAAATTTTCAGTGCAACGTTGAGTTTTAACACATCACTAACTCGTACATAAGCATTTTCAGTGATTTAAGTTTGGTTTCTCTCTATCTAATATATCCCAGTATTTACCAATTTAATTAAAATAAAGACATAAATACATACATCCTTCCATTTCAGTATGTGGTTCCATCTATTTCAATCAAATTATTCACTTTCTCAAAGAATTAAAAATGATGAAATTGATGAAGTTTTCCCACGTGGGAAAACTTTTTTGGGGAGCAAATTCAAACCATCCAAACTGGAATACATGGAGCTAAAAATGTACACTGTGGGCTTTCAGAACCTGAAGGTGTGCATTTAAAATGTTTTAAGTATTCTTATTAAGAGACATGTTCTTTTTGATTGATTGATTTTCAAAAAAAGAAATCTGCCAGTGAAGTAATTTAGCAATAGTTAAAAGTTAACAGCAATAAAAGTGGTTGGACTGAGGACACCAAAACTTTCTCTGGGAGGAGATCCACTCAGCATCTGACCAACCCAACTGTGACAGTATTGAACTAGACACAACAAATAGATCCTGCATTTCTGATTTCCAAAGCAAGGACTGAATGATCTACCTGAGGGGTAGAAACCCATTTAAATTGAGATAACACTTAGAAATTGATGACTTTGCTCCAAACACTAAATCTCTCTAGTTGTGGTTCTTTTATATACATAGAATTTTTATTAATAACCTGATGTCTTCTAAAGTAGGTGGATCATGAAGACTGGCAAGCCTTTACTTTCCTAAGGACTCTTAGGAAGGTGTGGGTGTGGCAGTTTCAATACAGGGTCAGAGAAAGTGCTGCATTACGCTTCACGATGGAGGGTGGGCCAATTAGGATTTGCAAGGAGAAGATGCAAGTAAAAGGAAACAGCAATAATCAAGGCTGAGTAACATGGGAGGGAAGGGTAGGAAAAAAGAAACCTTTTGATGATGTAGCAGAGGAGATTTTGACAAATAGACATGTTTGATATGTGTGTGTGTGTGTGTGTGTGTGTGTGTGTGTTTTAGTTTATTATTGGGTATGAAAGCTTCAGCAAAATCTACAGTTCTCATTAATGCCTTTGGTGCAAATGGATTCATTCTGGGGAACAGGAATAGATTTTTGAATTCTGCTTCAAAATTGGCATGTACAACCAAGAACAGCTGAGACTTGGATAGCATGTAAAAGAAGCCACCGGCAACCTAGGTGAAGCACCTGCCGAGTTGGGTGCACAGTATATATTTTCTGACTTGGAATCAATAAAGTTTATTTGAACACAAGGGAGTAAATTCAATTTTCGTGAATAGAGGTGAGAGTTGGGACCAGAAATAACCTGGTTTTGTGCCTAGGTCTGGGTAGGGCCAAGAACAGGTTTTACACAGCAAGTCAGAGCTCCATCATGGTTAAATTCCTACCAGCAAGGGGAAAGTGAGAAAGAGCATTTTTCTTTCTGTTCACCTCATGGATAAAAAAGAACACAAGAATGATGATCTTATTTCTTGAGTGTTTACTATCCACCAGCCCTAACCAGACACATTACCATTTTCTCTTATAGCAACTCTATTTTATAGGTAAGGAAAATATGAACCTGAGATCATTTGTTAAGATCTCAAGGCCAGTAATTGTTTCTAGTAAATATTCCTCCTACAATTCCTGGCATTTGACAATTGCACAAAAACCCCTCCTGTCTGGAGGAACCAATGTACAGTACAGGTGGTGGAAGGGCTTCCTCAGGGCATCTGGTCTGCCCACCTCCTCCCCATGTAGAAACTCCTACCCCTACCTCATCGCCATCATTCCTGTCAGGATTTCCATTCTCTGTTCAAACAGTGAAGGCATGGCACAACAGGAATTTTGTTATACAAGAGTTCATATCTTAGGATTTGGATGTTTGGCCTGAAGTCCTGATTTTTATAGAATGGTGGGTTGATTCTGAGTGGCAGAGACTTTTTCTGGCTGTTTAGCAAATCCCTTTTATCTTCTTTCCATGTAGCAACTGCACTACATTCCCCAGTCTCCTTTACAGTTATGAGTAACCACATTGGCTAATGCAATGTGAGCTGAAGCAAAGAATGTAATATTCAGGACTGGTCCTCATAAGCCTCCTTTGCAATGCTCTTGCCCCAGAGCAACCATGGAAGCCACATATTGAACCTATATCCCTGAATGACTGCATGGAGCAAATTTTCTCTCTCATATTTACTCTACTGCTGGCTGGACTTTAAGTGAGAGATACAGAATTTATCTGGTGTTAAGCTACTGAAATTTGGAGTTTTAGTATGTAATTAGAGCTGGTATTATCTTAATAAAATTTACCTTATGTTTGAATATTAAATACTCCTGCCACTCTTGATGATAGCTACTATTTACTGTCCACGTACTGTGAGCTGGGATTGTGCTAAGAGTCGAATATGGATGATCTTACTCAGGTTTTACCCAAATACTAAGAAGTGGATAATGTCATCTGCATTTACAAATGAAGAAGTTCCACATTGTGAAAGTAAATTGCTTGGGTCACATATCTGCTGCATGATGGGAGATGGATTACAAGCTGAATCTTCCTGATTAAAGCCCATCCCATGTTATGCTGTGATGTTGCCCTGCCTTCTTGACTGGAACCTCTCTTCTTCTTGCTCTGTGTCTGCACAGAACCTAGGAATCACTTGATTCCATTTGGGAATACTTATCAATTAAGTTAAAAGCAACATTTATGTAATCTTATAAACTTAACAGTGGCCAGTCTATGTCAAGCTGTGTACTGACTCTTTGAGGAACATGTGGAGAAGCAATTATGGTACCTGCTCTCACAACATACATTGAGGTGGCATCTGTGATCCCAGACCAGTGAGAAAATGAATGCTTCAGCATCCTGGATGACTAGACCATGGCTGTAGCATGTCAAAAATGTCAGTATGTCTATGGCCTGTACTGGGTCTCTTCTGAGTGTGGATACCTAAGCAACCCAAGGTGACCTGCTTAAGTAAAAGGAAATGTATACTCCATGGGAGGCGGTAGGGTTGGAGACCTACAGGGGCAGGACAAGACCCACTCTTGGCATGGATAGCTCCCTTTTGTTCTTCAGGTCCCGGTTTGTGTCACTTTGTTCTGGCATCTCCTTACCCCAGGGTCTCCTCCTGAGCCCACCTCTCTCAAAGCATTAGAGAGCACAGCACCGAAGTCTCAGCTCTTGAAGTGATTGTTGATGAAGGATTCAGGATGATAGGAATGAATAAAAGGGGATTTTTTTTTCAGAAGGAACATTAAGAAGGAAAATTTGGGTTAGTTCCGAGAACCTCAGAATTTCTTGGTCTGGTGTTACTGTACAATATGATTGAGGCCCACAGGTCTGTCTCAATGAGGATGCACTGGAATGGCTGTCCCCATGGTTAAATATTTAAACATAATGAGAAATAGCTTCTGAGTGCAGCCATCTCCCACATCTGGACCCTCTCCCCTCTCCTAGAACCACCCCCGTGACCAAGCAACTAAAGAGCTCAGGTCCCACCCCTACTCTACTGCCAGAGACTAATCTAGCTGTCCAGGCCCCATTGATGACATACCACCTGTTCCATGCAAGGCTTGTTCCATGCAAGGGGGGTGACATGGCGGTTTATATATATGTGTGTATATATATATACACACACATGTACACACACACATATACACACACACTAAAATCTCATATATATATATCTTCTTAATATGTATATATTTTATATATATGTATATATACATCTTCTTAAATCTCCTATTAGGTGGAGGTTGGAGTGTAAGGGCCTAGAATGTAAAAAGTGTAAGTTCATGTTATTGGAAGGAGGATAATAGGTGAACAATTTGTCTCAACCTTCAATAAAAAAGAAAACCCAGCACACACCTTTATTGGATAAAGTGCTTGTGAGTGGCTGTGTGTGCAATACACAATGGAAGTGCATCTTGTTTGGGAGAGGCACCCCAGTCAATGTGTTGGAGATCAAGGAGTACACGTTCCATCCTTTTATCCTTGATTTCCTCCTCCTTCTCCTTTATGGCTTTGAACCCCTTGCTTGGCCTTTGGTATTCCTTGTGGATTCCTGCTAGTGAAAACCCTCCTGTCTGCATTTATGTACCTGCCACTCATTGCTAGATACTTCTGTCCTTTTGAGATTTTGTGTTTTCCCAGCTTCGGCCCAACATAACTTTGAGCAGAACCTTGCCCGACATAACCTTGAGCAGTAACCCTTAACGGGCTCTGGGAAGGACTCTGTAGGATGAGACCTGCTGTCCATCCTCAGAAAGTGTCCACCTCCATGGGGCCAGCTTGGATGGACACACAAACAATTAGACAACTGTAGATGGGAAATGTTGGAGAGATGTTCTTGTGAATCTACCCATCAGGGCTTGCTTATGAGAGAAGGGAACATTTAGGCTTGGTTTTAATTTTAGTTCAGTGTGGAAGATTTTTTTCTTTTTTTTTGGAGATGGAGTCTCACTCTGTCACCCAGGCTGGAGTGCAGTGGCGCGATCTCAGCTCACTGCAAGCTCCGCCTCTCAGGTTCACGCCATTCTCCTGCTTTAGCCTCCCTGGGACTACAGGCGTTCGCCACCAGGCCCGGCTAATTTTTTTTTTTTTTTTTTGTATTTTTAGTAGAGATGGGGTTTCACTGTGTTAGCCAGGATGGTCTCAATTTCCTTACCTCGTGACCCACCCACCTCGGCCTCCCAAAGTGCTGGGATTACAGGCGTGAGCCACCGTGCCCGTCTGGAAGACTTATTTTTAAATGCTCAGTTGATTCTTTGATAACCACAAACATCTTCCAAGCCAATCTGTGCATTGAATTCAGGTGACCTCCCTGACTCCACATGGCTGGCAGCCTCTAAAACAGAGCTGTGTGCACACCTGCCCTGTAGGAGGCATGGAGCAATGTATACAAAGCTCTGGCCATTGTCTTCACTTCCCATTTCCTTCCACTTGGGCCCTTGGGTTTATCTTTCCTGTCTTGCCCCTTATACTTGACTGTAGAATTCACCTTCCATAGCCTTAACCCTTTTTACTTTTTTTTTTTTTTTTGAGTCAGAGTTTTCCTCTTGTTGCCCAGGCTGGAGTGCAATGACGTGATCTTGTCTCACTGCTACCTCTGCTCCCCACATTCAAGCGATTCTCCTGACTCAGCCTCCCAAGTAACTGGGAATACAGGCACCCACCACCACACGCAGCTAATTTTGTATTTTTAGTACAGACGGGGTTTCTCCCTGTTGGTCAGGCTGGTCTCGAACTCCTGACCTCAGGTGATCCGCCTGCCTCGGCCTCCTAAAGTGTTGGGATTGCAGGCATTAGCCACTGCACCTGGCCTGTCCTTTGCTACTTTCTCAGGACATCTGTTTTGCAAATCCTTGCCTTTCTCCATTCTTTTCCAAATTCCTAACCCCCTTTAGATAACATTATTACTGGCCACAAGCTCTGGGACCTCAGTCCTCATTTCAACCCACACGGGTACAGAGAGGGAGAACACGGTAAGACCATGTGGATGAGACAAGCTTGACCACCGATTGCTGGGCCTGTCTTGTCCAGCGTTGTGTCTTTCTGTTTCTAGAACAATAACTGCATGTCACAGCACTGAATATGAAGTGAACAAATGGAAGACAGTACAGGAAGATGGAGTATGCTTACTAGCAGCTGAAACAAAAGAAAAGTTCATGAGTAGTTGCTCAGTACAGTCCTTAGGTTGACAACTCGGTAACAGCGTGAAAACAAATTAAGCCAAAGAAATACCTCCCCTGAGATGCTTCATTACTTTCCCCATCTAGGTGTGGATGCCATTAAGGCAAATTATTGCCTCTCAAATATTTTTAGCTAGATGCCCATTTCCGTCTGCATTTGCCTTAGAGGTACATGTTTTCAACTAAGTAATAGGACATACAAATTAAATGCAATTTCAAATTTAAACCTGTACAAGTGTCACTTACCAAGTCCCCCCTGATAGTCCCAGGGGGCTGCCCATAGCACTGTTGGAAAGTATATTACTGTACTTGGTTCCCATTATTTAGTCCAAGAGATTCTTATTAAAATGAAAGCCAGCAATAACTTTAATATTTTATATGCTGCACAACCACAGCGCATGTTTGGGTCTTAACAAATAGATTTATTTCTCATATCCTTCTTGCTTACGTTCTTTTTTTTTATTTTCTAATACACATACTGACGTATATGTATAAACACCCACCTAGGATATTTCAAGATTAAAAGGCAGCATAAGAATAAAAATTGAAAACAGTTATAGAAAAAGGTTGACATATTCAGAACTCAGAATTCTGGCTGGATCCGCAGCCCTCAAGAACCTGGTACTGCAGCCTTAAACTCAGTTGAGGCACCAGCCTGGGTAGCAAGGGAAGCTTTCACAGGGGATTTTATCAGTTGACACTGTTACCAGCGACTCTTTCTTCTCTTGACTTGCTTTTCTCCCAATCCTGAATGCCTAGGAGTTTTGCCTGGTGTTCACATTCCAGTTCTGGTTATTATAGACCCTCGGTTTACCACCCATATTACTTAGCACAGCCAGAACGAAGCTGACTTGCGTACTAGACCATGAGCTCCTTCATGGGAGGGACTGTGCTACCTTGTCTCTACTTTCCCAGTGACTGTGTACTGCCTGGTGCAGAGTAGGTATTAAGTAGGTGAGGTATTGTTGAGATCAGCTTGGATTTGGAAGCTGGCCTGGACCCTGGATTTTTGTATCAGTGGATTCTTTCCTTCTTCTGCATTATGCAATGGCTCACCTAGCAGGCCCTGGGTGTTCTTCTGATATTATCTGTGCTTACTGCTGGTCTCTCCATCTGTACTCTGGAATCTAACTGTCAAATACACCTTACTTAATTTTTTTTTCAAGCAAACATAGCAAGAATACTTTGGATCTTTAAAAAGTAGAGGTTTGAATGAGCCATTGACACAATGAGTTGCTTTAGATACACCAGGTAAAACCTTCAATCTGTTTACAAATCTGGAAAATGAGAGGACTGGATTAAATAATAGATCTTATTTCTTCCAGGTCCTTGATTCTCTTTTTCTGATTCCACAAGAATTGGGATATATGCTATTAATGCAAAAGAAATTAAAATAGCAATCTTTATGGAGTTCCTATCTGACACCCACGGTATAGAGTGTAATTTTCTGTACGAGATTTGGATGGATATCTTTAAGTTGGTAGAATGATTTCCTTGAAAAAGACCTGTTTTCCATCTGGAGAAGACATGCCACAGTCTTGGAAGGCAAAGCAAGTATTCACTGAACCAGGAGGTTCAGAAAATATTTACAGGGAGATTGGAAAGCTACTGAGCTCCAGGTTTAGCAGGCAGTGTAGCAAAAACATAGTAACTTAAAAGAAAAAAAAAGAAAGCAACTCATTCATTCATTCATTCATTCATTCATTCATTCATTCATTCATTCAAAAGTGCTCATTGAAAATCTGCTCTGTGCTGCAAATGTGTGTGCCATGTAGCTCAGCCAGAACATTTAAAACACAGAGCAGAAAAAATGAAGAGCAAGTCTGCCACCAGCCTTGGAGTGAGCATGTATGTGTGAAGGGGTGTTCTTTAAACCTTTTATCTCTATGCATACCACTTTTCGTATACTTTCAAAGATGGTGGACACATGTCGGGGCATTCTGTTTTGCTCATTTCACATTAACAGCCTAAGAGTTTTCCATGTGGTAGCATCGTTTCAATAATCATCATTCATTCTACCAGAATTTAATTATTCTTTGCTTTGTGATTGTTTAGATTTTCCTTGTCTTTGTTTTATTACAAATAATACTTCAGTGAAAATATCTGTGAACATAACTTTTATCCATCTTTAGATTATTCTCTTTGAGTAAATCTCCCAAAATATTAAAATGTGGGAACAATTTTTTTCTCTTTCGCTATTTGTTAATTTTAGCAATATTAATTAGCTCCTTTCCATAGAAGGTAAAATTCATTATTTTTGTCAATGCTGAGGTGCTATGCATGCCCTCCTGCCATCATAATTCCCCTAGTTGTTTGTCCAGGGTTCTTTATTTAAATGGATTCAGTGCTTATTTTCAACTGTTTTTCTTAAGATTCCCTTTTCCTGAATATATTGTTTTGATTCTTTTTTTGCCTTGATGGATTTTATCATTGAGTGTTTCAAGAGGCTCACTGTGATCCTATCTTCCCTGAGTTTTTTCATGTTTGAAAATGTCATCTATTTTAATGCCATGCTTATGGCTAATAGTAACTCATATGAATCATTATTGAATTTGAGTTAACAAATCACATTAATAAGAGATAATAAAGAAGATCAAATTTGGCATTATGATTAAGATCCTAGACTTTGGGACATTTGCTCTTGAATCTTGGTTATGCTACTTAACTGGATGTGTGAACTTGGACAAATAATCTAACCTCTCTGAGCCTCAAAGTCCTCCACTGAAGAATGGGGCTTACAATGGAACCTGCTCGCTAAGGTGACCATGAGGTTTAGGTGACATGATGCGTTAAACAGCATTTAGTGCTTGGCATACAGTAAGCAGTGAATAATAATACAAGATTTCTAAACACAATTTCTGTAAACAGTTATTGAGTATTAGTAGTTTATTGGTATAATTATTGTCATTCATATCAAATAGCATGTCTTGAGCATGTTCTATGTTCCAGGTAAAAATAAGTTATAGTATCTTGGGTCATTAAGCAGAGAAAATAAAATATTAAGTTTCTAAGTTTGAGAAGGGAGGTATGGGAGTCACAATAACAGTCACCTGTTTGTAAAGCTTTTGATCATGTGCTTTCTTATTCTGGTGATGGTAAGTTATGTACCCTTCACTCACTGCTAGATATCCCCACTGGTAACACCACTCATGCCTCTATACTCTGCTACTTAGAAATGATTGGAACTGGAAAACAAATGAGGATTTATAGCTGATGCTCTCTAAAATAATAAACAACATTAAAAAAAAAAACACTTCGAAAAGAACATTTTAACCCTAATCCTTTCACAAACTGTTGCAAAGAAACTCACCAAGCTTTGGATGGCAGGGGGATACTTGGAAGTAAATGAAACAAAACTTGGAAAGCACTCAATGTTACTTTCTGGATTAAGTGTGAGAATATTTCATTTCCATAAAAGGATAGGTAGAACTCTGCTAATTTAGACCTTATTAAAGCATCACATGTAATGTGCTGACCTTTGTGGAAAGGAAACCTGGGGGAAATGGGTGTTACCTTGTGAGGCACACAGCCCATCAGTGTGTGAACCCAGAAGACAGTTGCAGAGCATATCTCAGAAGGAGAACGAGGAAAGGAGCTGGGTTTCCAGGGTCCTAAAATCACAAGTTTGAGCCCAACCATAAGAAAGATCACAAAAAAGAGAATCAGAAAAGTCACATCACCCACAAATCCTAGATGACCTCCTTGACGCTTGACATTGGGCCCTTGAGTTTCAACCAAGTTGGTTGTGTTGGACAAGGTGGTTGTGTTGTATGAGTTTCTTCCCTCTACTGAAAGGGCTAAAGATTAGCAGGTGACCACCTAGAAAACACTGATGATCTTGACTGAGCTCTCAGCTCTAAAAGAACACATTTACCACCTCTTGGAAGAGTGCCATCATGGGGGTTTGGGGCAGAGGAAGAGTAGGGATATTCAAGATAAACCTTAATTTCTAAGAAATGCTGAAATTACATTTCTTTACCTGTTCTTGCAGCTGCATGGGAGCCTTGATGGTATCAAAGGGATCTTCTAGCCCCAAACTCAAAGTACAATCTATGTCCAAAGTTGGCCCATGAGTTTCTGACTGGTGTCCATGAAGGATTCACTTTTTCATTTATGTTCCAATGAATGACATATGTGGGCCTCTGCAGCTCATTGGGCAGTCTTGGAGGCCCAGGTAATTGAGACAAATTCCCACACTCCAAATAAAATAGATACTCTATATGTAGATAGCAATAAGCCTAAAATGATGGAGTGTGTGGCAAATATTTGCTAGATATAAAGGTGTCAATTTAAGATTTATCTATCATATGATCCAGCAATCCCACTGCTGGGTATATATTCAAAGGAAAGAAAGTCAGTCCATCCAAGAGTTACCTGCACTGCCATGTTTATTGCAGCACTATTCACAATAGCCAAGATATGGAATCAACCTAAGTGTCCATCAACAGATGAAAGGATAAAGAAAAAGTAGTTCATATATAGAACAAAATACTGTTCAGCCATAAAAAAGAATGAAATCCTATCATTTGCAGTAACACAGATGAAACTAGAGAACATTGTGTTAAATGGAATAAACCAGACACAGAAAGACGACTATCACATCTTCTCATTCATATCTTTGAGCTGAAAAGTTGGTATCATGAAGGTAGGGGTAGAATGGTGGTTACCAGAGGCTAGTAAGCGTTGTATGGGGGAAGAAAAAGGGATCAATTAATGTATAGAAAAACACAGTTAAATAGAAGGAATAAGTTCTAGTGTTCAGTAGCACAGTGGGGCAAATATAGTTAACAAGAATTTATAGTATATTTCAAAATAGCTAGAAAGGAAGTTACGGAATGTCTCCAACACAAAAAAGATGATATATATTTGAGGTGATGGATATCCCAATTACCCTGATTTGATCATTATGCATTGTATGCATGGATCAAGAAAACACATGTGCCCTATAAATATGTACGGTTCTTATGTATCAACAAAAGCAGATCTATATGGAATATAATAGATTGGCTTAAAAAGCCAGTATCTCAGTTTGCTTTTATGATGTGCTCTGTTAGTGAATCATTCACCCAACAGGTCAAATAAGAAATCTAGAAATCATTCCTAAAGCCTCTTCCTCCCTAGTCCCCTCTCCTCCACTTCAATCATTTACCAACTTCTCTCCATTTCATACACTAAAAATATTCTGAATTCATCTCTTTCTCTACTTTCTTCCAATGTCCTGGTAGACCAGGCTATCTTTGTCCCTGTGAAACCAACAGTCATGTTATTGACGGTCTTCTTTATTGAGTTTTCTCAATGACGGCAGGCACCCACCCTACTATCTACAATCCACACAAATCTGATCACATTGCTCCACCACTTAAGAACTTTCAGTAGCTTTCTCTTAGTGAAACTTGAGGCCTTGTATTATGATCTGGACATCTCCCACCGTTCCAGCCTCGTCTTGCTATTCTCTCCCTTCTCTCTTTCTGCTCCAGACAATAGACTTCCTTTCAGTTCTTTGAGTCTGGTACATCCTTGCTCACCTCAGTCCCTTAGCACATGGTGTTAGCTCTGCCTTGGGTGCTTGACCCATCTGCACTCCTCGCATTCACCAAGTAGGCTCCTATTCATGTCAAGATCTCAGCTGGGCTGTCATTTCTTCAATAGTGAGACTTGATAAGGTCTCAGGAGACTGTCATAGCAAACCGTATTTTCCCTTCCAGCTCTCATCACAGTACATATTTGCTAATCTGTGTGATTATTTGATCAACGTCACTTTTCTTCACTGGGCAGTAAGCTCCCTGATGGCTGACACTGTCTATCTCATTCTCTTTGGCATCCCCCACTCACAGCACAGAGCCTGACAAATAGCAAACATTCCATGAAAGTGGGTTGATGAAAAGGAAGAATAATTGAACTAGTTTGATACTTAAATTAAACCTTTAACTTATTAAATTTTATAATTATAAAACAAACTGACTTTTCTAACATCAGCCAGTTCATGACTATGGCATGCACGAAGCACTATCCCAGGCACCTGAGGCTGATCCGGGAGATCAAGCATGATCAGTTTACTCCAAGCACTGATGTGTAAGAAAGGGGAGAAAGACAGGCAAATATGTTTTTCATGGGAAGGACAGTAGTTTTCTCCACTAATCACAGTCCCTCTACTAAACCAGGTGTTATGTTGTTCTCTTTCCATGCTTGTTTTCCCCATTAGGCTGATGACTCCTCAGGGGCCAGAACTACTTGGTATTAATCTCTGTGGTCCCAAAACCTTGTAGGGACCAGCCACAACATGAATTGTCAATAAATACTTTACACATAATTAAATAACTACAAATAAATAAAAACCTAGGAATATTAAGTCATAGTTGAAGTATCCCTGCTTATTTTATGTATATGTTTTTAATTGGGGGGAAGTCTACAAATTTCAAAGTTTAGTTCTGTGCTGCCAAGCCCTCACCTACAATCAACAGAGCACCATAGATCAGCTCTCATCCCACAGTAAGAGTGCAGATGGCATATAATTAGCATATTTTAAAATATACATTCCTAAGTTTGGGGTATTTATATTTATATATATATATATATATAATAAAAGCTACCCCTCATCAGCTGAGCTCAGAGCCACTGTCTGTGCCGCCAAACTCTCTCCTTCAAGTGGTGTCCTTGAAACTAAGGCACGATCAGGGCGCTTGATAAAGTCAAATGCTTCAGTGATCTAAACAAAAGGCAGTTTGAAGATGTCTGGTTGGCATCCAGGGAGGGGGAGGATCCTTGGAGAGACTTGTCGCATCCCTCCTTCTACTTTTTTTTTAAATTTCTTGGCTGGGGGAGTTAGGATATGTGTGTTGGTTAGAGAGAAGTTATTTCCTGAGAGTTTTTTTTTTTTTTTTTTTCCCAAGGACCAGGGTCAGGAAGAATCCACCCCAAGGGTAGTTGGAGGAAAGAAAAATAACAAGGCTCACGGGTGTCTGGGGACCACAACATTGTTCACATCCTCTATAATCATCAGCGCATGGCTTGGCTGTCTTGGTAATTTACATAATTCCATCCTGACACCTTCACTTCAGTTATCCATCACTACTGCAATGGAGCTTTCTCTCCTGGCATGCTTGCTTCTCTCCCCGTCCCTTGGTCTCTCTCTGGGTCCCTATTTTTTTCTTTTCCCTTCCCCCTGCCGTCTTGTATGTTTCCGCCTCTCTCTCTCTCTCTCTCTTCATTTGTGCTTATGTTGATAGAACCAAGAAAAAAAAAGATGGATTTCACATCATTTCTGTCCCTCTTGTTCAACTCACATGAATTTGCTAAATGATGAAGCATCAAGTCAATGGAGATAGGAACGATGCAGAAGAAGAGAGCTCCCTTTTTCTGTAATAAATAGTATCATTGGGGTGGGGGGAGGGAGTTGTTTTAGTAAATTTATACATGAACACGCTGGGGGAAATGAGGTCTTCAGTTTATACGTTGTTTTGAACATAAATCTGTTTATACTTTGCACTGAACATAAATTTGCAAATAGAGAAAAATTGGGCACTGAGTATTCAATTCAGCTTTCAGTATAATCCAAAGAATCCATAAGTAAATAAATCCAAGGATTGCATGCAACTAGGAATATAATCAAGGCACAGTGTTGATGATTTTCTGCAAATATTTTAATTGACTGTGTTTTTATGGTTTAGGCCGCAAGAAAATAGTCAAATAATCTGAAGAATCTGTAGTCTTTTTTTTTTTTTTTCCTCACGGTACACTTTAGGGAAAAATACATGGTTCGGAACATTATATAAAAATACCTAGAAAACCTGTTGCACAGAATACATGCTTTGTAATCTTACCAATATGCAGTGCAAGTTATTATGAAATGTTTGACAAAGACTGAAGAAAACCAAGGTCACTAGAGATGAAATGCTACGAGAGGGCAATTTATGCATATCTGAGTTTTAAAGATAAAAATTATTTAATTGAATTGATTCTAATAGTTTTTCATAAATTTCATTTTTTTAAATGCTCGCACTACCCCATCATTCTTTGTTTTTTGTGTGTGTTTTTTTTAATTCATGTCTTCTATTTATAGAGGTATGTGGATAGGGCACATGGATAAATAGTACATGCTTTCGATAGTTGTTTCTGAAAGGCACGCTCAATGTTTTAGCACTGCCTGGAGAGTTTTTTTTAAAAAGAAATACTGATGCTTAGCCCCTCACCAAGACATGCTGAATTCGAGTTTTGAAATAAAGAACAGCCACGAGGTTCCTGTACATTCTAATGGTAAACTTTCCATATGACATCTCTATTCACCTTCTAAATTTTCACCCATGCCCTTCTGTAATTTTCAAGAATCTTTTCTATTGTTGATGTGATGCCATTAAAATAGTCTTAGGTTGTTTTTTTAAAATGTAAAATGATAAATCATAAGCGACCACATCCTCATTTGTAGGGACTCTGCGGCTACCTGAGCCGGGCACTATGCTAAGAATTTCATTTGCATGATCACACATATCCTCACCACAATGCCACATGGCAGGAACTGTTATTGTCTCCATTGTACAGATGAATAAATTAAGGCTCACAAAGGGAAGTAACTTGCCCAAGGCCACTCAGCCAGGACAATGTAGAGCAAGGATTGTAAGTAGGGAAATAGACAGGGTATTGTAGGAACGAACAAATGATGGCTGTTTATGAGGTAATCCCTGCTCTTTTAGTCTGTGGGTCTTGCTAGGAGACGCTATTGATATTTTTAAAAATCGGAGATTAAAAGTACTGAGGAATAAATGTACATGTAGTCAGTGGACAAACTAGCCTGAGAGCTTCCCGAGGCCAGAGGCTGAATTTATTTCCTTTGTGTGTTCTTCGTCCCTTGATGGGTTCAGAGGTCCTTACTAGAATGCAGCAGTTATTTGTTGAAGTGAATCTCATTCAAATTCCACAGAATTCTACTAATAGCTAGGTTGTGCTTGGAGAGGTGATACAGTCATGCTGCTTCTGTGAGAAGCAGGTGGTACCTGGCCCACCAGCTGCCACTTCTGCTAGCAAGGGATAGACCCTGGATTATAGTAAAAATGGTAACTATCTCAGAATATTGAACTTGGATGCTCAAGCCTCTGTCTCTATCTTTTGAAGGACTGTCCAGCCAGCAGGGACTGTATGTTGGTCCTCTCAGCGTCTCCCTACTGAGCAGCATGCATGGAACAGAGGAGGTATTGAATGACTGCTGATCTGGACTGTCTTTACTGTATTGGCACCTGCTGTTTTCCTCACCCTTGTAGCCTAGGATCTAACATAGAGCTTGGCACATGGAAGAACCAGATTATTACTTGTGGAATCAGTGGATACATTAGTAGAGGCATGGAATGCGTTAACATTTCTAAGTGTGACCTCACTGGCAGAATCCCCATTGAACAAGTCTCCTAAGAGCTCCCTCTGGGGCAAACTGTATGACTCCCTGAAGAAAGAAAATGCATATACTCTCATTCCCAGCTTTCTCAAAGGGCAAGACTTCACATTTCCACTGCACACCCAGATGACAGGCGTCCCAAAGAAAACACAGAGTTTGTATGGCAAGAAGGGAGAAATGTGAGCTAGGAAGGCTAGAAGCACCACAGTCAAGCTGAAGGGGTCTTCCTTGGAAGTCCTGCATACCAAGTCAATAGAAGATTCCAATGCTTTATCCTTCCTCGAGAAGCTTCCCACTGATCCTGACATCAGCTCACATCCTCCTGCACTAATCTCTCGTAGCATCCTAGCTCCTTTTACATGACACTGTCTACCTGAATTGACTTTGTGTATATGTATGTGTTTCATTTATTCACCTAACAAAGACTCAGTTTCAAGTCTCTTTGCTAGGTGTGATGCTAGAGCCTAATTACTGCCTTTTGTCCTGAACAGAATGCAAAGTCTATAAGCTCAGGGATCATAAGTAAGCCTTCTTCGTCAATACATCCCTACCGTCATCTGCTACATGGTGGGTCCTCAATAAACAGGTTGCTGATGAACACATGATGAATGAATGAGTGAATGAGCTGGGCTCTGTGCCAGACACTGGGGATGCAAAAGTGATTCAGCAGTGGCCCTTGCCTTGCCCTAGAGGGACCCACACTCTGTGAAATAGCACTTCTACCTAAACAATAGCAGGCCGGTCTGCAGCAATGCACCTACTGTCAGTGTAGAGACATGCCATCAGTATGCAATGGATGGTGTTTGCAAACACTTCCCCCAGAGCTAATGAGCCCGTGGGAGTCAGGGATCATGTCAAACTCATCTCTGAATTCCCTACAGCACCTACTCCATGATGCTGTCCCAGTGGGCACCTTGCAAGTACTGGTGGATTTGACATTTGAATGGAGACTTTCAGCCCACTCCATGTCAGAACCCCCAGGGCTGAATGTAACAATGTTGACTGAAGAGAGCAACAGGACAATAGGGCAAGATTAGAGTAGCCATTTATTGAGTTCTTAGTGTGTACCAGGAATGACTGAACACTGAACAGAGGTGTCATTTATTCCTGACAGTAACCCAAGGGCCTAGATTCTCATGTCCTCATTCTATAGGATCAAACACTTGCCCCGGTTAAGACATGCTTGCTGGGATTACTCAGCTGGGTAGTTACAGACCCCGAACCCCAAACCAAGTTGGGCTATGCCTGGAGCTTTTGACCTTCATGAACCACTCAAAGACATTGGTTCTCTGCACAAACGTGGACAGATGGAGAGATCACTACACAATAGGGTGATCCACTGTTGCCGGCACTTGTAAAGCTCCAAATTTTGTCTTATATCTTCATCTCCACATAGTATCTACGAAGTGCTTTTTAAACAATCCTATTTTCACAATGGTTGGCATTTGAAATAAAACTCCTAGCTCCCTACGGGAATGTTCAAGATCCAACTCTGCACTGAAAAGAAGTTACTTTTTTTTCCCTAACAAATTTACAAAGTTTGGCAGAATCCACCTGGAATTTACACGCAGAGAGGAATTCTCATCAAACAACTAATATTGTGCTTCTGTCAATGATCATGGTTCTGGCTCCTATTAGTACTTGATTAAACTACAGGGACAGAAATCCTCTCCACACCCCCATATACACCAAAAGTAAAAAAACAGGAAGGAAAAAGGAATAAAAATCAGAAATCATTTGAGCCATTTGGGGCAGGTGCCTTGCTTTCCACAAAGTTAGGTTTAAATATTGTTTTTCAAATCGACCATCTGCAAATCCAGAAAAATTGGAGGCCCCTAGACTTTCACTATGACTTTTCCTTTTGTTCTATCTAGTACTAGGAAGTTACTTTATTAAGATTGGAGTTTATGGTATAAATTGAATTAAGGCACAAATATATACAGTTCATTTTGTCTTTTAGCACTGCCCACTCTTACTTTCTCTTGTGATAAAGAAAACCATTAGCTCCTGTCAGAACCGCGAGGAGGGAGATCATTTTTATTGAAATAAGAAGGAAATGATAGTATCAGGCACTGAGTCCGAGAGATAAAATATTACATCTAATAAACATGCTACATATGGGATTCGACAAGGGGTCCTTGAATTACGGAACAACAGAAGCTTCAGAAAAACAATAACATTAATATTGAAAAATAATGACTAACCCTTTCATCTTGGAGAAACCTGCATTTTAATAAACAGGAGAGAAATTCAGGAATCTCTGAGAAAGCACCTTAATGACATCCAGTACATTGGAAGGACTGTCGAAGGTGGACCAATGGAATAATGGCAGGAATGGATATTGGAGACAATCAGTAACTAGGGTGCAGGGAGTGGGGGCAACTAGGAGATTTTGTTGAGAGACAGAAGATACTTAATATGCTGCAGAGAAGCAAATTAAGGCATGGACAGGAGGAGCCTAAATAGAATGGGTAGAAAATTTCAAAAGAACAGATCCGTAGTGGCTGTCTGGTATGTTGGGTAGACACAATATTTAGGTCTATGTTGGGCTCAGCAGCATATGGTGCCAGGATTGATGAGTGGCACCTGTTTTAGGGGTGGGGTGGGGGTGGAGGCTGAAAGGACAGTGTGTGGTGTTGTTGGCAGAATACTCTATATTTGCCATTATTTGTTCAAATCACTAGTTCTCAACCGGGGGTGATTTTGGTTATGTCTGAAGACACATCTGGGCTATCACACTGAGGGCATGGAGATGCTACTGGCATTTAGTGGGTGGAGTTCAGGGATGCTGTCACACATCCTATGGTGTCCAGGGCAGGCCCCTACGGTAACAAAGAATTACCCAGGCCTACCTGTCAATAGTGCCATGGTTGAAAAACCAGGGTTAAAAGTTGATGTTTTCCATTTCCCAGTGGAGAGTCCACCTGCTCCTCAATGACCCCATATCCAGTGCTCTCGTGAGTACGCTTTCCCTTGGCAGTTTCTGATTTTTCACACCAGGCTCCTAAGTCAGGGTTCGTGTTTCTCTGCAGATCCAGACCTTCACTTGGTTTATCAAAGTTTCTAAAAAATAAATTGAGTATTATTATTGACAATCTCACAAACTGCAACAATGAATGAGCCATTTCAGTAGTTGCCACTTACTGAGTGTCTACCTGTTGTCAAGCACAAAGTTCAACACATTCTACATATTATCTTAGATTAAGCAGGCATACCTGCAAAGGTATTCTCTTCCCCAAATTATGCAGACAGAAATTTACAGAAAGTTGCCCAAGCTAGTAAGCCGCAGAGCCAAGATTCAATTCTGCTGACCTCAGAGCTTGATCCGTTTGGGGCTATCCAAGGGTTATTTTAGCCTCAGTACTAATGACACTTACGGCTATGTAATTTTCTGTTGGGGTGGTGATGGGTCTGTCCTGTGCACTGTAAAATGCTTAGCAGCATCCCTGGCCTCTACCCACTAGCTACCACTAGCCATGCTGCTTCCCCAGTCCTAGTTATGACATCCAAAATTGTCTCCAGACATAGCTAAACATTCCCTGGAGGGCAAAATTGCCCATGATTGAGGCCCATTCACCTAGACAATATGTGTTAGAGTTTCAGCACTGAAACCCCATGGGCCTTACAGAGATTGTAAATGGTTAACTGTTTGCTATGAAATTAGAAGACAAAGAAACAAATTCTATGCAGTCTTTCCCTTCCTCTGCCATTAGAAACGCATCAGTCTTATTTGTAACATGTGCGGACTTGAGGCTTTTTGGCATAGATTGTTTCCATGAAAACACATTGGGAAAATCCCCTACCTGCCAGATTCAGGCCTCTGCCTGACTTGGCCTGGGTTAAAATACCTTGACTTTCCCCTGGGCTTTTATTCCTGTGAGATGATGAACTGATCTGTCTCGAGACAGTGATCGTCGTGATTGTCGTGATCGTCATAGTCGTACTAAGCACCTGCTCTGGGACTGGTTCTATACTTCTTATTTGATTTGTATACAATATGATTCTGTCACATATATACCCTCATTCATATTGTGTAATAAGTAAAGTCAGATTCTGAAATTAAGAAACTGGCTGTAGTCATACCCTGTGAGAGGGTGCTGAGGACAAAGTCGATCCCTGCAAAGCCCACGTCACTTTAACTCCAATCCCCTGGTGCCCATGACATGTTAGTCATATGTATTGCTCCTTCCCTCTGATTAAAACAAAAATAAATTTTGAATCATTGTTGAAACTAAGTGATTAATGAATAAGAATGTTTATGCTTTCCTCTCTGTTTTAATGTATGTTTGAAGATTACCACCATAAAAGATGTTTAAAAATTCAACTGTCCACCTCCCCATAGAAAATAAAATCACTCATCTCATGCTTGATTTTAGTTTAAGTGCCTAAGTACTGTCTTCCAGTTGCCTGGAGTTTGTTTTGAACCCAAACTTTGAGTTGAGTCTTGTAGGGGAGCTCTGTGCTCAGATGGCACAGGGAGCTCTACGCTTCCTGAAAGTCCTTGGTGGAGAAAATCATCTCCTCTGTCTTCCTGAGACTCCTCCCTTTGCCTTCCCCAGCAGCCAAACCCCAGCAGAGCAGCGTGGGGTGCTGGCTGCTTGGCATTCAGTCTTCCTCATGCTCAATAGCCCAGTTTTCTGTTGCTCTGAAGTGCAGATAACAGTGTAATTCAAGCAAAGGTTTCAAAAGAGACTTACACCTTTTTTATCTGCTTACTGTTTAAGCTGAGAAAAAGAGAGAATGGGGGGGACTTCAGCTCCTGAATATTTCACAAGTGTGTCTCTGTTCTGCAACACAGCCAGAGCCACCTTCAGAGAAAAGGTAAGAGGAAAAGTACTGAGATTTCCCTGGATAAAGGGACCCGAGAAATTCCCCATTTTTCCCCATGAAAATGAAAGCAATAGCATGGGCTTGGTTTATCAGATGAGAGTTTTGCTATTAATCACCTAAGCATAACCCTCATCTCCACCAGTGTGCTAAAAATAGACATTTTGAATATAAACCACATCTTTTTAACCTGACAGCTGTTTGGAAGATTAGAAAGCATTGTTTGCTTTAAGTTGCCTTGGGAAGACCCAGATTACCTCCTTGCCTTCTCTCTTTCTGTCCACTCTTTCATTAACAAAGATTCTCCATCTCGAGAGTGATCTTTGAGCCCTGGGAGAAGAAACGTAGAACTTCCACAGGCCATCCTGTTAGGCTTTCTGCAAGAATCTAAATGTGACCCTTTCTTTGTGGATATGAAATTCCCTGGGCTAGGACATATTCTGGGTAAACTCTCCAAATTATCTTTTTCATATATTATTTCAAAAATATCCATTGCTCCTACTGTGTACTCAATACTGTGCTAAGCACAGCAGGACCAGAAAGAAATATGACTACCACCACTACTTCTGCTATTGAAGATCACGGTGATAAATAAAACTCCACTCTCATGTAACCCACAGTAGAGTGGGATGGGACAGATGGGGAGAATGCAGGAAGCTGTGGAAAGAGGTATGAATCCCCCACTGTGAAGAATCAAGGCAGGAATGAGAAAAGGGGATTCAAGACCTTTTTGCAGAGGAAAACTAGAAGTGAAGTCTGAAGGTACGTAGGAGTTAACTGGAGGATGTGGCCAAAGCGTATTCTAAGAGGAATAATAAAGCAATGCTGGAAGAGCGGCAAAGTCATGGTCCAGGACCTGACAAGTGAGTGAGTTTCAAATAGATTGAAAGTGAAGGTGTATAGAGGAGCAGCCCAGAAAAGGATGTAGGGGATAGTCAGATTATTCCCCAAAGCCCAGCCTTCACTTTGACCATTATAGAAAGTCACTGAAAGAATAAGACTGGGAGTAACAGGGCAATATTGGGTGTGTTTTTAAAAACACCTTTATGGAAACTTAATTGACTAGAATTAAACTGTATCTTTTTTTGTGTATGATTTGATGAGTTTTGACACCCTCTATAAAACCACATCACCATAATCAAAGTAATCCTCTTTTCCTTCCACCCCTTACACATATATTAGGCTGACGGAAGTCATCCCACAACTCACCAATACATGATTTAATTTTTCCCCATTTTGTTGCTCACTTTTTTTAGTTTGAAAACTGTGTATTGTTCTGACTTCCAGTTTAGTAATACTTCCTTCTTCAATATCTAATCTTTCCTTAATCCTATTTAGTGTATTTTTCTACTTAAGCACTGTAGTTTTTGCGTCTAAAAGCTTAATGTGGTCTTTTTGTATGTTCTATTTACCTATTTTACTTTTTGTCTACTTGTTCTATTATGTGTGTAGTTTCCAGGTTAATTTTGATTGGTGTTTCTTCTCATTGCCATCTGTATTTTCCTGCTTGTTTGGATGCCTGGTAATTTTTTATTAGATGCCAAACATTGTAAATTTAGCCTTGTTTGGTGCTAGACATTTTTGTGTTTGAATAACGATTTTTGAACTTTGTTTCAGGTCCTGACTAAGTTACTTAAAAATAGTCTGAGTCTTTTAAATCTTGGTTTTAAGCTTTGTTAGGAGGGACCAGAGCAGTGTTTAGTCTAGAGCTAATTTTTCTCTGCCACAGAGGTAAAACTGCTTTGAGCATCCTACCCAATACTCCGAACTGTGTGTTTTCCACTCTGGCTGGAGAGAACATAAATTATTTCTGGAGGTATCTGAAGACAGTTCCCTGTCATCCTTTCAGGCAGCGCTCTCCTTGGGGATTTTTCTCGCATGGATGCAATGACCAGTACAATAGTCTTCTCTCACCCTTAAAGGATACATTCCAAGACCCCCAGTGGGTGCCTGAAACCTGAATATTACCAAACCCTATATATACAATGCTTTTTAATACATGCATACCTATGATGAAGTTTTTATGCATAACTTAGGCACAGTAAGAGATCAACAAGAATAATAAAAATGGAACACATAAGCCAGACGTGGTGGCGGGCGCTTGTAGTCCCAGCTACTCAGGAGGCTGAGGCAGGAGAATGGCGCAAACTCAGGAGGCGGAGCTTGCAGTGAGCCGAGATCGCGCCACTGCACTCCAGCCTGGGCGACAGAGCGAGACTCCGTCTCAAAAAAAAAAAAAAAAAAAAAAAAAAAAAGGAGCACATAACAATATACTGTAATAAAAGTTATGTGAATGTGATCTCTCTCTCTCTCTCAGAATACCTTATTATACTTTACTTCAGGTAACTAAAACCATGAAAAGCAAAACCAAGGATAAGGGAGACTACTGGATTCGGTCGAAGATTAGAGAAAAGCCTTTCTCAGAGTTTTTCTTTCTGTGTAGCTCTTTCCTTTCTGCTACTTCATTCTGCAAACTCCTTCAGGCCTTCCCTCCCTGGCCTCCTAGCTTCATTGCTCCACCTCAGGAAGACACTGGGCTCAGCTTCTATTCCCCAGTGTTCTAAAACCTCTCTCTAAGCAGTATGCTGAGGGGAAATGATAGGGTTTACTTCATGTGCTGCCCATATTTCAGGGAACTCTGCTTTTTTGCCTCATGTTAATTTGATTAAAACTGTTGTTCTAAATATTTTGGTGTTGTTTTTCAATTGACTCAAGTGAGAATGAGTGTGTGGTCCCCGTTAGTACAAGTTAGCTGGAAGTGGGAGTCTTCTCATGTTGTTTGTGAACAGTCTCTGACTGGGACACACATCTGGGACTAGGATTGTCAGGCTGGAGGGTGGACTTCCTTTGGAGACCATTGCAATGTCTTCCCAGGGATGGAGGATTTGCCTTAGGCTGGGGGACATAGGGAAGGGCAAGCAGGAAAGGAATCTGAAATATTAAGAAATTAGCTTCTTTCTGTGATGCAGTGTATGTAAATAATGAGCGAGAAGAAATACAGGTGCTCCCAGTCTTCTGCCCCCGGTGACCCAATGAATCATCTCCAGATTTTGCAGGATTCTCAAGGAACTCAGTGGCTTCCTTTGGGGACAAGCCTTAGACGTCACTGTTTCCCTCAATATGGGCCTTTTGCTTTCTGATTATGCCATAGAACCTGATAGGGCAGTGTCAGAAAAATGTAATAGAATGTGAGAAAGATATAAAGTCCTAAAAGGAATTTGAAAATAGGTGAATGTTATCTAAAATGGAAAAAAAAAATGCAACCTCAACAATAGAACTAATCAGTGTAGTTCCCTCCAAGAATTTAACAAGATTCTTTCTGTTTCTAGATAATCACTTCATCTCAACAATTCTTGGGTATTTTTTATTATATAATTCATGTTCTTCTGTTATTCTTCTTTCCAGGGACTTAATCTTATTTAAATTAAAAAATCACATACCTTGTTAATTAAAACACCAGATGAGAGCAATTGATAATTCATGCAAGAGAAAGCAAACATCTTTTCTATAAATATTTCTCCTCTTGGTTCTTTAGGTGCTTATTATTTAAGCTTTGGGAAACCACTTTATGCTCTAAACCAAACTAATTAATAATAACCACTTACATGTGCACAACAGTTCATAGTATAGAAAGCTTTGCTTTTATCTCTTATTTAATTTCATCTCTTTAACCATCCTACAAAGCGGCAAGGCCAAGAATTAATCATCCTTCACATGATAGAGGAGGAAACCAAGGTTGTAAGACACGACATGATGTGCTCAATGTCACAGTTGGCAACTTTCAGCATCCGAATCCAAATTCAGCAGTTTTACCTTTCTATCGTGTCTTGCGGTTTTCTTGCAAGTGAAGAATGAAAAAATTTCATTTTGCAAGTGGGATCTAGCTCTGAACATAATTTTAAGCTGTTGAAACAGGTGAGTAGTATCTCTCAAAACAAGAGAGTTTAGGGAAGGGAAAATACTGCTTCTTTCAGATGCTCTGAATGACAGCTTGATGGCTGTATCAATACAACTTCAAAAACAAAGAGGGAAGAGGGAAGCAGTCCCATCTCACCAGTTATTTGGTGTCATCTAAGGCAAATAAGAAAGAATAAATCTCAGTAATTCTTGAAGTGAATTAATTTTTCAGCACAGAAGTCAGCCAATCTGGTTTGAGTCTACAAAAATAACTTCAACAGTTTTGCCTGAAATAGCAGGGTGATGTTTTTTCTTTTGTTGAATGCCTATCTTCAATTTGCTCATTACCAAATGGGCCTGGGCAGTCTCTGAAATTACAGAGCTTGGATGGAGATATCGGAGCCAGACTCTGGGCCCAGCTGAAGGTCCGTTTCTCTTGGTAAGGCTGACCTTTTCATCCTATGTCACAGAGAGTTCTCTCGGCTCTGCACCACCTCAAGTCAAGTCCTCAGGACAGTGGAGTCAAGGTTCATGTGAGTTTTCCCCAGGAGTTTTTCATGGGGCTGACCTTCACTGTATTCTTTACCAGGGATGCTGTGTAGCAGAGTCACCAGAGTATGCATTGGAAGTCTGAAAAGCTTGGAGTCAAATTCTGAAATGTGCATGCCTTTTGGAAACCTTATCTAACCTCTTCAAGCCTCAGTCACTTTACAATTAAAATGAGTTTAATACCCGTTAAATCAGTGCCTCAGTCTGTTTAGACTGCTATTGCAAAATACCTTAGGCTGGGTGGCTTATAAACAACAAAAGTTTATTTCTAACAGATCTGGAGGCTGGGAAGTCCAAGATTAAGACACTGGCAGGTTTGGTGTCTGGTAAGGGTCTGTTTCCTGGTTCACAGACGGGGCCTTCTAGCTGTGTCTTCAAGTGGTGGAAAGGCAAGGCAGCTCTCTGGGCCATTTTTATAAGGGTACTAATCGTATTCATGAGGACCACATCCTCATGACCTCATCACCTCCCAAAGGCCCCACGTCTTAAACTATCACATTGGAGATTAGGTTTCAACATATGGATTTAGGGGGACACAAACATCATCACCACAGCAATGAGATATTCTGTGTATAACCCAAATAAATTCCAGGCCTCCTGTGGTACTGTCTCAACATAGCACTGCATTCAAACAAATACATTCCAGCAACCAAAAGGTAGCTGAAAGTACTTAAGAACTTATTTATCTTGTGAAAGAAATGTCAAAGAAAGAGGAAGGATACATAATTAATACACATCAACCATCTAAAAATTCCTCTTTTCTGATCTCTGTCACATTTGAAATCCCCAATACCTAATTCTCAACACTTTCATTCTCTGCTTGCAATTCCAAACAGAGAACTCCTAGCTTATCTGTTTCTTCTTCTTCCTTCTCCCTCTTTTCCTTCGCTGTATTGCATGGATACTATGGTCTTTATGGATTTTTTTTAACTTTCTCTCTTCATTGCTTAATTCTCAAATTCTTTACAGCAGTGGAAAGCCCTTGACCTGACCTAGCATGCAGAGATCTTTCTCTTATAGAAGTCAGGGGAGTGAGTAATACTGTAATTATTCATTTGTCAACAACTTTAGTCAAATAACCAACTAATTTTTGCACATATCTCGTGTGCCAAATGCCTAGCACAGTGCCTGAAATTCAATACTATACATGCCTTTCTTTTCATACAACCTTGGAAGGAGTTCCAATTACTCAGTATGAGTGTTCCTCATCTCCCCAAGTGGACAGCAAATTTCCAGAAGTCTAGAGTCCTATCTGGTAGCTTATTAAACTCTTAGAGTCTAGAACTATTCTCTAATGATTGTAGGTCATTCATTTAAAGCAATACCATCACTTATTTAAAACAATATAGTGCTCCTACTGCATGTCCAATATTGAGCTAGGCTCTCAGGATTTAATATAAAGAAGACATATTCACGATTTCCATGAGTCTCCCAGGCTAATGAAAGGGAGTCCTGTAAAAAAATAATACTAAAAATAAAGGAAGCACAGTTTGTAATAAATTTTCCGATCACTTCAGCCAGACTGGTGCAGTCATCTTCAGCCGCTGAGTGTTGGCTGCCAATGGCTCATAGCTTTACACTTCCCAGGAAATTAACATGGCCAGTGGGGCTGCCTTGCCCAGCCCAGTCCTGACTCCTCATCCATTATCTAAAACATGGCCTCTAGCCAATGACTGGCTGATAGGGAGCAAATAAGTCTGCCACTGATTTCAAGGCAGAACTGGTGATGCCTCAGAGCTCCACCCAGTATCAGGGTAAGGCTAGACTTCAGCTGAAACCATGTCTTCTTCCTCAACACCATCTTGCTATTCACTTTTCTTACAGGTTTTGCCTGAGAGCTCTCCCTCAATAAGTTACATACAAAAGAATCTTCATTCAGGCTGTGCAGTTAGGAATCCTGACTTAAAACACAGTGCTATCATATAGCTCAGGATATGATGGGCAGGGAGAAGAGAAGGTTACTCCTTGAGACATCTGGGAAGGCTTCACTGGGTAGAGGCATTGCATTTCATTCTGAAGGACGCATTGGAGTGAGGATAGTGGGAAAGAGATAATGTATGTAGAGTGCTACCAAGCCCACAGTGCGTACTAATTGCTGAAGAAATTATCTTTTCTGTCACTTCTTTCCTAATATAAGCAGAAATAACTATAGCAGCAAAGACATCACAGTGTGAAAGGTCATGGCATTGTTAGGCAATGCAGAAAAGTTCTGGAGCTCAAGGAGACTGGTGGAGACTTGTAGGAGAGCCAAGTACCTAAGGCATCCACGTACCATGCTTTTTCTCATACACAGCAGACAGCCAAAAGAAGTGTTAAATCAAAAGGAAGATATTGGATCTGTGCTTCTAGAAACTAATTCTGGTGGCACTGGGAGGATGCATTGGTGTAGTGGGACAGGGAGATGAGATAGGCAGGAGAAGCTTAAGAGAGAGGTGCAGAATAGAGGTTTTCGAGTTGGGGATACATTTAAGAGATTCTTAAAAGAGTGACACTTCAGCATGAAGAGACCAACTTAGATGGAGCAAGGAGCCAATATTAGAGTGAGTGATGATATTCTGGCATCTTGCAGTGATAAAATACTAAACTTGAATAAGGGTTATTCTATTAACTATATTGGTAAAAAGACAATTCTAACAAATGGTGCCACCCAAGTAAAACATACATTATCCTCTTATTTGAAACCTCCCTGTAATTTAAGACATCACTGTCATATGTAAAAGAATGCATTATTGCAAGTGCTAGTAGGTCAACATTCATTAGCAACCCCACAATAATAGCCAACAAGTGTGAAGAGTGAGCCTGCGCTTGAGGAAGACAATTTCGGTTAGAAAATAGACTCTCATTTCTATCTCTTGCAAGGTTATTATAGCAACAAGAAAATGAAAACACTTTTATTTTTCAAATTTACGAAAAAGCCTTCACCACCACTGTCATTCTAGGCAGAAAAACATCTTTAGCTGATGTAGCCTTTTCTTCTCTGAACTTAAATAAAGACACACAGCTATCAAGTATAAGGAGAATGGGAGATTTTGATGATTTCTTTATAAAATGCAAATGAAAACTAAGTTGTTAATGTTTAATACAGATATCGGATTAGATGTATTTTCTTGCCATTGGGGTGTGTGTGTGTGTATGTGTGTGTCTGTCTGTGTTGTCTGAACTGAGTGTGTGTGGGTCTGTGTGTGTGCCTCTGTTGTCTGAACTGTGTGTGTGTGTGTGTGTGTGTGTATGTCTTGTGTTGTCTGAGGTAGGTGCGTGTGTGTGTGTGTGCTTGCATTGCCTGAAGTGTGTGTGTGTGTGTCTGCTTGTGTTGTCTGAACTGGTACATGTGTGTGTTTATCTGAGATTGCTGGAGGTAAGTGGTCATTTTAATTCAGCATAATTTTTTAACAGATGACATTTTCACATAGTTTATTTCCTTTACTCTTCATAAGAACCCTTGGATAAGTATTAGAAAGCCATTTTAAAGGGAAGAAAACAGAGCCTCGGAAATATTGGGTGGCTTCTTAAGATCACTGAGCAAATAACGAAGCAAAGAGTGGTGGGGCAGGAGAGGAGACACAGTCCCAGATCCATTGGGTAGCTTGTGAAGGCTTGCAGGTGCCATCAAAAGGCAGAGCCAGGAAGTAAACTCAAAGTGGAGAGGCTTACCTGTCTCCACTCCCTGATCGTCTCATTCCCGCACCCTAGACTAGAGGGAGCTTTATAGGCTAATGCAGCAGTTCCCAAACTTGTCGGCACACTGGGAACACCGAGGGAGCTTCCAAGAGCATGCACGCCTGTATCCTACCCCAGAGATGGTGAATTAATGGGTAAAGGGTATGACCTTAGCTTTGGAAATTTTCAGATTCCCAGGTGATCCTAATTTGAGGCACGCTTGGGAACCACTGGTAGAGTCATAAAGAATAAGTTCTTCGAAGCCCACAGACCTAAGTTCAAATTCCAGCTTCTACACTTCCTAGCTGTGTGACCTTGGGCAAAATGCTTGATCACTCTCTGCCTTGGTTTCCCCATAGCACCTACTCCACAGGGATGTTGTGAAGATTAAACTAATGAATAGGTTATAAAGCACTTAGAAGTGTTTGCCATTATTAGTTTCTGAAAACAGCAATAAAACAACTAACAAAACGTGGACCCCTGGCTTCTGTGCCTGGATGTCCAGGAGGAAGAACATGCTGAGAAAGACCACCAATATAGAGAAGACCACCAATCAGAACTTGGGCTGGGAGGAGTTAACGGAATCTTCAGCCCTTAGAGCTGGAAAGTGGCCTTAGACAGCATCTCCCTCCTCACCCCACCAGGTGCAGGTTGTATGGGTAATAACAGAGGTCCAAAGAAGCTAAATGACTTGTCCAAAGCCACACAGCAATAATACACTGCTCGGGATAGCACCAAGGTTCTTCCATTACTCTCTGGAACAAGTTCTGCTTTATGGCGGCTGCTCTTGGAGGGTTTGAGGCATTGGGCGGGGCTCATGAGTATGAGTTATGTTGATTTAAAGGCAGAAGCTCACAGGTTCCTGAGAATCCTCTCTGACCTGCAGTGACCTCAATTCACATACTCTTGAGGGACAAGTATCAATTGACCAGCAGGGCTGGTGCTTGTCATAGCTTCTCTGCGTGTCTCTTCAACGTGCCCTGGCTGGTGGAGAGAAATTCTCTTTAAAGCATCTTTGAATTAGAATCATCCAAAAAGGGTTTGATTTGCCTTTCAGCATTTTAAAGGGAGACATTTTCACTTGTGTACCTAAGCAATCGGCACAGCGCCTCTGTCTATGAGGAGTCTACTGGCTTTGTGCAGTCATACAAACTCTAATCACAGCGGCAGTACTTGACTCATTCTTTCTATGTTTGCATTTTTAAAGGCCATTTAACTGGAACACACCTTTTCAAACAAAATCCTCGGGAGAATGTAGGCTTTTGTGTGAGTATGAGGTAGTGAGAGAAAGGTGTTCTCTGGAATCAAACAGACATGAGTTGTCTGCTGACATCTGACATAGGAATTTCTCAACCTAGATGCACCTTAGTTTTCTTACCTTTTAAAGTGGGGGTTATGAGAGCCTTGTAGTGAACTTGTGAGATAAAATCAGATCATGCACAAATCAGATTGTTAGTATGATGATCAGTGCCTGACAGTTAACTGGGAAATAGTTTATTTTTGTTCTGGTATTTTATGTGGAGAGAATGAAGTGAATTAATCAGAGTGCATCAGAAACAAATGTCCATGGCTCAGTTTCCCGGGAAGCAGCCTGTGGGCTGTCAAAGCTCAGTCAGGTAGCATCTCTGCCCTGGAGGAGTTTTTGATGTAGTTAGAGGCAAGAAATTAATGAAATGTGTGTTAATGGATCAGGTAGATAAGGTAGGTTACTTAAGTGATGTAGGGTGTTAGAGGCAACTATCACCGTTGTAGAACAGGTCACCAGCTAGCAATTTCACGCTAGTTCAGGACTGTAAACAAGTGCTATTTGGTTTTTCTTGACAAATAAACAAATAAAATATGAAAACAAGGAACAAAAACCATCTGAATTAGTTGACAAAATTGTAAATTCTGATTTCACTTAAAAATCTTTATTGCCTGATTATCTTTAAAAATGGAAGAAATGGGAAATCTGGAAACATTCCACTGAATTTTTGTCCCAGCTCTGCTCTTTAGATGAAGTGTTAATATATTCTCTTTAGTTTGCTGCAGTCCCCACCATCCCCCGCTGTCTCTCCAGTTGGGGTGCCCCTTACAATCTGACCTGCATTGTCATTTTAGTCATAGCAGAGTTGAGAGGAAAGTGAAATAGACCATGCACCAGGAAAGTGTTTCAAGGAAAACAGAAGACAGCATATACTGGACTAAAAGAAAGACCATTCTTACATGAGTAATATACAAATCAACAAAGATTTATGTGTCATGAGAATACAACATAAGTTTTCATTACAACATAAAATATTGCAAAACAACACAGGTATAAGGGAAAATGCATGGAGAAAAGCACAAATGAAAATTGGTGAAAAAAATCCATCCTGGTCTAATGTGTTGACTGCCATTAGCACCTTGGCAATTGTCTCTTGTATGTGTGTTGGAGCAGAAATGCAAACATGAAATTGAATTCTTACTTTATCATACCTTGGTTGCATGGCATGAATGTTTCTGATATTTACTTTTGCAAAATGAAGACAATAACATTGACTTCCTAGGATTTGGGGGAGGACTAGATGAATAACGTGCAGAAAAGTGCCTGTGGTTGTGGCTCATGGCTGATGGTAATACAGGTTAGTTAAATCTGAAAATGCAGAGGGCTGGGGGAAGAATTTTGAGACCCTGAGTAACTGAGACATGTCACTGAGAATGTAAGACATCACTGGATTTCTCAGAGAAAAAAGTAAGATGCAAATGGGCCTGGGGCAGAGAGATGTCCTAGGTGAATTGCACGGCACACATCCAGTTGGGGATGTGGCTGGGGACAGGTTGGGCATCAAGCTACTGGATTCTGCTGGGCTGAGGGTCCATATTGCTGAGCTGAGTCATCCCACGTGGTGGGTAAGTCAGGTCTTCAAAAACCTGGCCATGGGGTCTTTAGGCTTCTTATCCCTTCAGACCTAAGGTCCAGCCCACCGCATATGTTGATCCCTTGTGTGCCAGTCATTGAGCTAGGTCCTGGGAGCAGAGACATGTTGAAACGTAGATTCTAAACGCATTCTACCTAAAGTCAGACCACAGATCTGTCACTTGGAAAATATATTACCCTGGACATATTCCTTAACCTATCTTCATCTCAGTTTTTTCATCTGAAAAATGGAAATCATAATGGTGGCTGCCCCATTGCATTTTGTGAATAGGGGTTAAGAACAAAACGAAGACTTCACTTATGTGTGTGACAGTTTTTTATAAGGCCTGGATCCCAAACTGTGCATTATCCAGTGCTCAGGGAAATGGATCATTGCAATGGAGTAAAACACGTGCAGAGACAGAGGTTAATCCAGGGCTGCTGGAACAGCTTGTAGTATGACTAGCCCCACCCAGGTGACTCAGGACTTAACAAAGAAGGTGATGTGAGGCTTGGTCAGGGCCTGCAGGTTGAGGAAGCTCTCTGGGAAGAAGAGCAGGCAGTAGGGAAGGCCTTAGAGAGAGTAGAGATTACAGGAGCAAGAAGGTAGTCAGGGATGCTTGGGAACCACAGAGAGACAGGTAGCTTGGAGCCAGAACAGGGAACAGGGAGGATGGATCTGGAATTGCCCAGCTGAGCCTAGAATAAGAAGAGCCTTAAGTGTCACATTGAAGATATTTTATTTTCTCCTATAGGTGATCAGGGGCCTCTATGTGACTTAAGAATACAGATTGAGACCATCCTGGCTAACACGGTGAAACCCCGTCTCTACTAAAAAAAAAAAAAAAAAAAAAAATTACGTGGGCGTGGTGGCTGTCACCTGTAGTCCCAGCTACTCGAGAGGCTGAGGCAGGAGAATGGCGTGAACCGGGAGATGGAGCTTGCAGTGAGCCCAGATTGCACCACTGCACTCTAGCCTGGGCGACAGAGCAAGACTCCATCTCAAAAAAAAAAAAAGAGTACAGGAACGACTCCATTCGGCTAGAGGTAGTGTTTTTTAAGCATCCACACTGTCAGGTACTTGCAAACAGAAAGACTGGATGAGCCCCTCTTTGTGAGAGAGGGCGAAGCAGGTGGCATGAAGTCCGGGGTTTCTCTGGAACAGCATCTGGCCTTTGCCCCTGCCAGTTGTTTAGCTCTATTTAGTATATTTTATGCATTTAACACATCACACATTGCAAAACATTGCCTTTCAGGGTTGCTTGAGTTTTTATAAAGAGATAACAGCTGTTGTTTCAAGTAAGATTGATCCAGGCGTTGCTGCCAGCCATGTACCATGCTTGTGGAAAGCATCACTTCAGTAACATCCAGCGATGTGGAGTCTCTGGTTTGGATTGGATGTTTCCCAGAAGGGAGAACTGGGTGGAAAGGGACTCATTCCTGCTACAGAAGAGAAAGGCACGCCCCATGGAGTGTCCTCCAGAATCAAGGATCTCAAAGGCCAGACATATGGTGGGCACTTGAAAAATATTCATTGAATGAATGAATGAATGGATGAGTAAACAAATGAATTAATGTGCGTTGGGGGAGAAGAAAATTAAAACAAATATATTCCAGGTTGGTTTTTTTTTTCTTAAACTAGCTTTTAAATAATTTCACGAGTACAACGTTAATCCTTTCTTGACATTGTGAAAGTCAAGACCAAGACAGTCTTTCTTCATGGCGCCCTTTACTGAGGGTCCTCTCCTCTCACTCTGGCACCCACCGTTTAAACCTGCTTCTCCACATTTTTATACGCATAGCTGGGACTTTTATGTGGCTGTCAGTATTTACAACTATATCTCCACGTGCTTTTAGGAAATTAGGGATTACTTTCCTTATTTAAAAGATGGGGAAACTGAGGCTCAGGGAAGTGATGTTCTAAGTTGAAGGTCTTTCAGAGTCAAGGTTTGAACCTGGCTCTGGCAACCCAGATCCCTGTTCTTTCGCCAGGCTTCCCTCAGAATGGGTTCTCCCCTGGTTCCCACTGTGTGTTTGTCTTTGAACTGAGAGTAGAGTGGTTTACTGTCCATGCGGTAAGAGGAGGCAGAGAGAAGGGAAATCACAGCGCAGTGGAGAAAGTGAACTCCTGTGCTATTCGATATGGTAGCCACTAGTCATGCATGGCTTTTTAAACATATTTAAGTTAAAATTAAATGAAGTTAGAAACTCAGTTTCTCCGTTGCACTGGCCACATTTCAAGTGTTCAATTGCCACATGTGGCTGCCAGATTGGACAATACAGTTAGAGAACATTTCCATCATCACTGAAAGTTCATTTGGACAGCACTGCAGCTAGACCATAAAGCATTGTAGCAGAGTGAGGGCTTATTCACATCATGCAGGAAGAATATTTTTCATAGCTTTCCTGAAACTGAACTAATACATACACACTGAACTAATACATACACCATGTCATACACACTGACGTTGAGCTAAGGTATTCTCCCATTGCTCTCCAAAGACGCTGAAGTGCAGACTTTTCCGTGAATCTCTTTTGCACGTTCTGATGATTCTGTGCAGCAGAAGTATCGCAAATGGTCCACAAACACCTCCTGGACTTCAACTTTATTCAGAGTCAAACTAATTCAGACCACTGAGGGTTCTGAAGCGTTTTCCTCATGGAAGCCCTTTAATGGAGCCGAACTTCGCTGTTACAACCTCTGCTTGACGTAGGTGTGTTAAGAAATAGTCTTATCTTGTAGAATTGACATTGGGGATATCATTGATTCTACTCACACCTCACATCTTTTTATGAGGACATCTTGAATCAATTTGTTTTAGACTTGAATTCTTCTGGGTGACTTCTGTTCTATATTTCCTATTTGGTTCTCACAGCTGACTGTTTTCTTCTGTACTTTAATGACTAGAGAGCTCAGAGTTAAATTTTTAACTTAACTTTAACAATTATGAAGTACTGTCTATCATATGTTTCTGCAAACTAATTTTTCTCTCTATTCATTTCACTAATCTCCTCTGTGTCTTCTATCATTTTGAGTTTTTTATCTATTCTTCATCCCATTATATCATAGGATTTCATCTTCCCTCCCTCCTTCCCTCCCTCCCTTCCCTCCCTTCCCTACTTTCCCTTCCTTCCTTTCCTTCCTTCCCTTCCTTCCTTTCTTTCCCTTCCTTCCCTTCCTATCTTCCTTCTTTCCTTCCACCTTTCATCTTTTCTTTATTTCTACGTCTCTCTGTGTCTCTCCTTTTTCTTTTTTTCCTCTCTCCTTCATTTCTGGTATTCTGGTTTCAACGTCTTGAGATAGAGTACACATACATAAGTCAGAGGTGGAAGTGCAGGGCGAGCAATGGCCCAGCTCACTCCACATCAAATAAAGGCCACTACTTCAGAAGCATGTTGCGTTTGCCCCTGAGGCTGGCCTTGACACATGACCAGTCCTCACCAGGAGACATGTCTGGGCAATTCAGGCTTCTGGGATCTGAGTTGGGATGGCCCCACCTGTCCCCACTCCTGATCCTAATCAGGAACATCTAAGCTGAGTCACTTGAGCCTTTGGCCTCTCTCCTTGCAGGGAGTGGCTTTCCCAGAACACTGATGTCCCACCACCCTGCCCTCTCCTTCCAGTGAGTGACAGCTCCAATTATGGGTCAAAACAGGGAGTCATTTTTCTCTCTGGCCTTCCCCATTTCAGGAGCTGATTTACTCCTTGTATCAATTATTCATTTTCCTTGGGGAGGAGGCTTTTATGAGATCTTGGTCAGCAGCACCAAGCTAGCTGGAGGGTGTGTCCTGCCTGAGGGCTGAGCCAGGCAGCTCTGTGCCTCTGGAAAACAGCAAGTCCCAGCCAAATGGAGGCGATGGATTGCAACCTAAATGTGCTTCCATCATGTCTTGCATTAGGATTTGATTTAATTTTTACCTGATGCTTCACCTATTACAATGAGACCTAAAAAGGGAATTTGCAGCTGCCTGCTTATCAGAAAAGATCAACTGTTTCTGTAATTAATATGGAAGATAACAATTTAAAATAATGAAACACCCATAATATGCTTAGGGGAAGCAGCTTGTTGCTATAATTAGAACGAGAATCAAATTGTTCTGATGGCAAACACATCATTTATTGAACTGAAGCTACTCTATGAATGAAAGTAAATAGCACAGCAGGAAAAAAAAGATGAGTAAGAGACATTTCATAAAACTCTGGGTCTGAGAAAGATATTACAAGCACCAAGGATAGGACTTAATAGAACCAGACATTCCTGCAGTGCCCCGTGAGTCTCCACCCGAGCTCCTGTGTGGTGTTTGTTCAGTGTCTTTTGAGGCCCTTGATAATTTTCTACAGTACGTCTCTGATTATGTCATACCTGTGCTTAAACATCCCCCGCAACATTAAATATAATAAGGTTTATATCTGTAAGTGTGCGCGCGCACACACACACACACGCGCGCACATCTTCCATGATACCTGTGTAGAACTTTCTACCCAGAGAACTGTTGTTCCCTCTTCAATCAAATTTTGGCTGGGAAGGGAGGATTGAGGAGATACTTTCAACTTAACACATCATTTTTCACTCTATCTTAAAAAAATCCATCAGGATATATTATTTCATGATAAATTTAAAAAGTTGTTGTTATTTCCCACGAATAGTCAACCACATCAGTCTTCTCTCCTGCCAGTGTCTTCCTGCACCTGCTCCAGCTTGCTAGGCTGCAGCTTCCTGGAAAACTCCCCAGATTCATCACTTCCCTGTATTTTTAGGACTTTTGTTCCTATTCATCACTCGACTGGCAACTTTCTCCCTCTCCCTTCTTGCCTAGAAGGCTGACTTTTCCAAAGAGGCCTGATGCAAATGTCACTTCTTTGCTCTGTCACCAAGGCTGAAGTTCAATGTCATGATCTCGGCTCACTGTAACCTCCACCTCACGGGTCCAAGTGATTCTCCTGCCTCAGCCTCCTGAGTAACTGGGATTACAGGCACATGCCACCACGCCTAGCTAATTTTTGTATTAACAGGGAAGGAAGGAAGGGAAGGTATTAACCATGTTGGCCAGGCAGGTCTCAAACTCCCGACCTCGGGAGATTCACCCACCTTGGCCTCCCAAAGCGCTGGGATTTCAGGCGTGAGCCACTGCGCTCGGCCGTCACCTCTTCTTAGCAGCCTTCTTAGACCAATGCTCTACTCTGGGACACAATTATTTTCTTTCTCATCTGAGTTCTCATGGTATTTCCCACAAAAGTGTATCAATACATTATTTTGCACTACACACTTGCTTGCATCCATTCACATCCCCCGCTCTCAACGTGTGTGTGTGTGTGTGTGTTTATGTGCCTGGCACATAGTAGGTATAAATGTTTACTAGAATGGTGTTAGATTAATTTGGGTGAACAAGGACATATTTTGGGTTCATTAGACATGTTACGATATTTTTAAAGTTTTGTGGTTTGAGTAGAATTTGAGATGCATCTTGCCAAGTATGTTTCTCCCTATTTTGTAAAGCCCATATGTCTATTAAGGGAGGAAAAGCCATATGGTTCTGATTTCTTTACTCATAGATCAGCATTTCATTTTGTAGGATATCTGATGTTCAAGATGCCGCCTGTACTGTGTGTATTGGTCCCTCTTTTTGAATGTTTTTCTTTTAACCGGGGAGATCGTCTTTCCCAAAAATAGAAACTTAACTCTCAACAGTATAGAGGATATTTTCAGTCCTGAACTTGTGAGGCTTGGGAGATGGGTTCTCAAATGAAACCACTTTGTGTCTTTTCTTGCAAAGAAAAAACTTATGGCCCTTAAACAGGATCTTTTGGTCAAGATGAGCTGAAGCAAGGTACAGTTTATGTTGGATCATTTGGGTTTATTTTTGATGTTGCTGAAGGTAATCCATGTGCAGTAAGGATATGTTAACCAAATGGATTAATGGATTAATAGATGAATAAATGAATGAAAGCAGTCTAGAGAAGGGTGATGTCATAAACACAATTTTAAAGTTAGAAATCCTGGATTTAATTACCGTTGCTCTTGACTTTGGGCCTTAATAACTGAGAGTCTTGTGCCATCTCTGGCTTCTCTGAATGTGGTCTTCTAATTAAAAGATGATGTTAATAATGTTTTGAAAGCCTTCAAGTTTATTTTCTTCTTGCTGCTGCTGCTGCTTCTCCCTCTTCTCCCTCTCCTCCCTCTCCTTCCTCTCCTCCCTGTTCTCCCTCTCCTCCCTCTCCTCCCTCTCCTTCCTCCCTCCCCCTCCCCATCCCCAACCCCATCCTCATCCTCTCCCTCCTCCTCCTCCTCCTCCTCCTCCTCCTCCTCCTCCTCCTCCTCCTCCTCCTCCTCCTCCTCCTCCTTCTCCTCCTTCTTCTTCTTCTTCTTCTTCTTCTTCTTCTTCTTCTTCTTCTTCTTCTTCTTCTTCTTCTTCTTCTTCTTCTTCTTCTTCTTCTTCTTCCTCCTCTGTCACCCAGGCTGGAATGCAATGGCACCATCATAGCTCACTGCAGCCTCCAACTCCTAGGTTCATGTGACCTCCCACTTCCACCTCCTGAGTAGTTGTAACTACAGGTACACACTAGTATATATGGCTAATTAAAAAACAGTTTTTTCCTTGTAGATACAGGGATCTTGCTGTGTTTCCCAAGCTGGTCTCGAGCTCTTGACCTCTAGCCATCCTCTGCCTTGGTCTCCCAAAATGCTGGGATTGTAGGCCTGAGCCACTACACCATGTCTTGAAGTTTTAAAGACAACTTCGTGAAGATCTATTTGAGCAACATTTGCCAAACTTTAGTCATTCATCCAATGTCTTTGCAATCTTATCACTTAACATTTTTTTCTAAATGAGCTTTTCTTCATTTGATAATCTACTTAAACAAATATGTTTACAAAGATGACATTCTATCACTGCTGTCTGTGAAGAACCGATATTCCATACTATAAAGAAATTTCTTATTGTGGAAAAAAGAGATACTTCTTAATCTTTGTCCTAAATATTAGTCTGTGTACCACCCAAAATTATCTCACTCAGCATCAGTGGTGCTCATGCTCACCTTTGGAAAGCATCCATGATGAGAGTATATCTGGGAGCATTTTTGTAAAGTGTATGACTCTATAAGCATTTTGAATAACTATTATTGTTGTTATTGAAAGAATTAATCTAGGAGCTGTCAGAAACTATGGCTTAAACCTTAGCCAAAGGATTTTACTATATACAATTATAGAGCCTGAAAAGCAGAAAGAGTTGTTTCAGCAGTGTGGGCCACATTTTATAATTATTTGTGGTTTTCCGTCCCTACCTCTATGGGATGCCAAACACTTGAGTGGAAAGCAGAGTCAGTCGTGTGGATGTGTGTAATTTTCTGGCCCTCTGCACATCGTTGTCATGCACTTTCTTCATCAGTGACTCATCAGACGATTGTGCTATCCTCGTGAGGCAGGCATGGTCATGACTAGGATTCCCATTTTAAGAATGAAGAAATCAAGGCTTCAAGGAAGTGACATGCAGTTCTCAGGGAAGTGCAGCTCACAAAGGGCTGAATTGGTTCTAGAAGGAGACAGGGGCTTCTGACCAATACTGGTTATGGCTACCCATTTCTGTGCAGCTGAATAAGCAATGGGACCTGAAACTGCTGAGACGCTTGAACATACGAAATATTAAAAGAGTTCCTCTGTCTTTTTATTTTCTTGAATAGAGCTCAGAGAAGACAAGGCCCAGAAAGCCTACTTGTGACTTAACAGGTCATCTTTTGAACTTGGGAAATTTAATGAATACTGTACAGAAATAGAATGTGTCAGGTCCTGAGGTAGTTACTGGAGAAATAGAAATAATTTAATTCTATGTCTTCTTGAAAGAGTTCATAGTCTGGTTGGGAGATCCACTGATTAGAAAATGCACCCAAAAAAACCCCAACAACAACAAACCAAACAAAACAAAAATGATGTAAGGTCATGCCTAAATGAAGCTATCTACAAGGTATCCTGGAAGAAGACAGAAAGTAGTAATTATTTGTATTAAAAAGTATGAATGTGATGCTATTTGAATGTAGGTTAATGGAATCCAACCCCCAAACTATTCTGTTTTGTCTTTAAAATAAGCCACTTAAAAAGAAATCTATCTTTTTTTCTTTTTATCTTGTTTGTAATAGACTGGCCACCCATCAAAATCTCTTTCAGTAGATCTCTAAAACTTTCTTAGTTCTTATTTTAACATCTATCTCAGAATGCAACTTGTCCCCAAAGCATACAGGCTACAAACTTGAGGGGGCCCCTAGCATTTTACAGCAGATATTGGAAAAATCTCAGCAATCAGAGAGCTACTGAGAAACAGAATCTTAAACTTGGCAACGAGAAGCAGAGGGATTCTTTTTTAGATTTTAAAAATAAAAATGTCCATCTTTAAATCAACACATTCCCCTGTTTTGGCATCTTGAATCATCTTATTAAAAAAAAAAAAAAACAAATTTTCAGCTTACCTTTGCATCTATAAAGCGGCTTTTTAAAAAATAAAACAATCCCAAATTTCACATTACTAAACCCTGCATGACTTGCATTAAGAGACAAGATAATGACTTCCGCATGCACAGACTTATAGACTGGCCAGCCACAGGGTTTCATCAGCCATAACAGGGTCAGATACTGGGCAGGAGCAGGAAGAGGCCAATCTAAAGTAAAGCCAACTGCTTTGCATTATTGCACCAGCCCCTGGGAACACAGAGGAGCTGGAAACCCACTGACTCCTGGTCAATGGCTGAGAATGGTTGCTAGTGGGACACCCATCTCTGCAAGCGGAAAAGGCCATTTTAAAGTAGCTTCCCAAGCTTTGACCAAGTAGAACAACTTGGTCTGCAAGCAAAATTAACACAGGCCTTACCTTTTCGTGATGGCTTCGGTTGTATTTTTCAAACACTGGCTATTCCGTTACAAAGCCATGATTGATGAACTCACTGAGGGGTGTGGGAGCTCTCTAGACTCTCCGTGCCTCAGTTTCCTCATCTGTAAAGCAGGGATGGGAGTGGCACCTCTTTTGCAGAGCTGTGTGAGGATGACTTGGATAAAACATACATAACATGGTGCCTGGTGCATTTTAAGTACTCAGAAAGTACAATATATTATTACTTGTGAATAATGATAACAGTTATTGATTCCTGCTAATCCGCACCAAAAAACTGTGCAGAGTAGGTTTGATTGTATCCATTTTGGATGACAATAACTGAGGTTCAAAAGCTAAGCTATTTTTTTCTAAGGCATTGCCAGAGACATTTCAGAAGTTAAAACTGAAACAAGAACTATTTGACTTCAAAGTCCAGTTTTACCAGCATCTCGCCTGTTTAACATAGGAATGATTTGGGGGCTTCTTAGGCTGTTTGCAGGATTTGGGATTGAAAGGTGGAAACCTGAGTCATTCAACCTTTTCTTTTAACTCTATAAAGCCCATGTATCAGATTTTTTTTTTCCTTCTTGGTTTGACGAGATATTACAAGTAACGTTGGTTATTTGTGGAGGACATGCCTTACCAGTGCATCTGAGATTTACCTTCCTTGACAGCAGAGTGAATAGCAGGTAACATCATCCCCATTTTACTCATGTCTTACCGTTCAGTGGTAGAGGCTGACATGCATTTCTGCTCTGCTCTATTTGAAAAACTCAAGCTCTTTGAAACAACTGGATTTTTTATAATTTGCCCTAAGTCTTGAAGCACAGAGTCCAGAAATTCTTTTATATTTCTCTGGAGAGCACATGAGGACTCTGGAAAAAGCATTGGCAACGTATGAAGAAGTAACAACTTTTATTAGCTAAATGCACCTCTTGAGCAGTTAGAAATGTCGTCTATGATGTAACCAGAGAAGCTGATTCCATTATAAAGTGATATAGCGTCTTCATTTCCCGTTTTCCCAATCTTTGGGTCTAATTATTGTTGACATTCCTCTCACACTGTGAACTCTTTGGGGACAGAGATAAGTTTATCTCTATTAAAATATGAACCAACCAAAGGCAAACTGATTTCAAAAAGCTCCTGAAAATAAAACATAATGAAATGCATGTGGAAAACTAAAAACAGAAATTGTAAGAATAACTTTATAATCTTGCAAAGAGTTCTACTAACTACATATACTGTGTCAAGTTTTTAAGTATTGATTCCTGGGGATTAGTTGTGAGGTACTTTGGTGTCTAAGTATTCATTCCTTTGTTTAACATATTTACTGTAGAAAATTAGAAAAAGTGGAAAAGGCAATGAGGCCCCAATAATTCCACAACTTAGAGAAATACACTTTTACCTTTTTCTTCTACGTGTTTGTTCTATGTTTTTAAAAAATGTATGAGGTTACAATACATACATTTATTTGTACTGAAAATTTAATTATTCTGGGAAGAAGTTAGAAAAATATAGAAAGTTTCCAAGATGACAACAACAAATGGCCATGTTCTATAAACATTGAGGCACATTTTCCAGCTGTTCTCCTACCATAAATACGTATCAGCTAGGCATGGCGACTCAAACCTATAATCCCACCACACTGGGAGGCCAATGAGTGAAGGAATTATCTGAGCTCAGGAGTTCAAGATCAGCCTGGAAACCATATCTAGACTTTGTCTTTATAAAAGATAATAATAATTTAAAAATTAGTTGGGCATAGTGGTGTGCCTCTGTACTCCCACCTACTGAGGAGCCTGAGGTGGGAAGACCAATGGAGCTCAGGAAGTCCAAGCTACAGTGAGCCAGGATCACAACACTGTGCTCCAGCCTGGGCAACAGAATCAGACTCTCTCTCAAAAGATAAATAAATCAATAAGTAAGTAAATAAATAAATAAATAAATGTGTCAGATAGTATAGGACTACATTCTCTTTACAATGAATAGATAAAATAAATTAGAATAGCTGAAATAGTTTCACTTTCATCCTAAGACAATAATCTTCACACATTTTTATTTCCATTTATTCTCCCCCACGGTCAGCTTCATATTTGCATTCCCCACATTTCTCTTGCCAGTAGCTTTAGCGTTTACACATTTACAACATTTTTATATGCATAAATTATAGTTATAATGTATAACTTGTACATTATAATTTTTATGACCAGTAGTTATTTATAATCACCAATGTCTAACTGATTTATTAGTTCATTTTTTCTTCCCAAATTCCACTATTTGCTTCTGGTGAATTTTTTTTCTTGCTACAGAAAGTTCAGAAGAGGCTGTGGCTTTCTGAATGATTTTGTGTCCAAAAAGTATCTTTATTTCACACTCGCTTTAAAATGATATTTTTCCTGGGTATAAAATTCTAGGTTTTAGTTTTCTTTTCTTATCAACAATTTTTAAAGCATTGTACCAGTGTCTTCCTGCATTGCAGTATTTCTAATGAGAGTCTGAGATAAATTGTGTTCTCAGTTCCTTGTAAATAATATGATCTTTTTCTTGGTAATATTTTAAGATTTTCTCCTAATGCTTGATTTTCATGGGTTCAATAGAAAGCATATAGGTATGGTTATTTAGGTTCTTTTATTAATTCTGCTTGATAATTGGTGAGCTCTTTCTTTCTGGGGTCTCTTTAATTCTTTTAATTCTAGGATTCCTCAGCCATCTTGTCTTTAAATGTTGCCTGTTCAACTGGAGTTTCAATGAGATGGATGTTAAAATTTCTGGATTTATTCCACATGAAACACAGCTGTACTGTCAAACTTTCCATCTGTTTGTATTATAGTCTGGAGAAATGTCTCAAATTAATATTCCAACATTTGTTATTTAGTCTTTCTCTGCATCCTATTTGCTTTTTAATATTTTTACAGAAGTATTTCATTTCAATCATTAGAGATTTCGTTTAAGGAATCTCAAGTAATTACCTTTTCTAAACCTGATTGAACTTGTAATTAAATTGTTTTTATGGCGGTATACATGCATTTAAATGACTAATTTAATGTTAATAGTTTGTAAATAATTAATTTTATAATTTATTATTACATAAAATTTAATAAAATTAAGTTTTAACATAATTTGAAATACTTTAAAAATACAATTATACTTTAAAAATACAATTAAAATCTTTTTCTTATTGCTTTATTTGGTCTGTTTCCAGAAGGTATTGTGCAGTGAGTTTTTACATTTTTTAATGGAACATATGGAAGGAATTTCTTTTTTCCTGACATCATATTGCCCTTTGAATCCACTAACAAACATCTGACAGGGCAATGTAATGAATCTATCTTTTCTCTCTGGTGTCTTTGAAGACTTTCTCTTAGTCTTTGGCGTCTAGACTTTTATTATGATGTGTTTAGGTACAAATTTGTTTTATTGTGGTATTCTTTATATAAATAGAATGTTTAGATCATAAGTGTTCAGAGTGATGAAGTTTGTCAATTTTGTACAACTTTTTGTAACACAGACACACAGACACACACACACACACACACACACACACACACGAATATCTTTATTGCCCTAAAATTTCCCTTATTTCCAGAGACACTTTTGATTTTTAATACGATAGACTAGGTTCGTTTGTTCGTGAACTTCATGTAAATGGAGTCATACAGCATAAATAGTTTTGTCTCCAACTTCTTTCACACGATATAATATATCCAAGATTTATGATGTTGTTGCATGTATCAGTAGTTTCTTCTTTTTTACAGTTGAAGAGTGTTCCACTGTATTTCTGTATAACAATTTATTAATCTATTCAAGAGTTGACAGATTTTGGGGTTGTTTACAAGTTTCCTTTATTATGAATAAGGTTGTTATGAACATTCTTGTATGAGTCTATGTAAACACATTTTGTTTTTCTTGGATCAATATTTAAGAATGCATTTTCTGGGTCATAGGCTTGGCATATATTTAGCCTTATAAGAAACTGTCAAAACATCCTTCCAAGTAATTGTGTCATTTTATACTTCCCCCAGCAATGCGTAAGAGTTCCGGTTACTCTACATGCTCACAGATGTTAGGCATTGTCAGTGGCTTTAATGTTAGTTAGTCTACTGGATATGAAGTGGTATCTCACTGTGTTTTCATATCACGTTTCTTGAATGGCTAACAGGGCTTAACTTATATCTGAGTACTTACTGGTCATTTCTATGTTTTCACCGTATGGTTTTTGTTCAAAGCTGTTGTCCTATTTTATTGGATTTGTTGTTATTATTACTATTACTACTGATTTTCAGGTGTTCCTTATATATTCCAGATATAAGTTCTTTGTCAAATACGCTACAATTATTTTCTCCCACTCTGTATTTTTCTTATTTATTTTATTAATGGTGTATTTTGGTGAGACAAATGTTCATCTTGAAGACATGTAATTATTATTTTTTTCTCTTGTGGTTAGTATTTCTTGAGTCTTTTCTAAGAAATGTTTGCCTAACTCAAAGTAACAAAGATATTCTTTGATTTTCTTCTGAAAGTTTTATGCTTTGAGTTTAAATCTATGATCTATATAGTAATAATTACTAAGGTATTTTCCCCCCATACACAATTTGTTAATTACTTGCAGTCTGGAAACCAGGTAATTTTTTTATTTTTCAAGATAATTTTGGCTATTCTAGATTCTTTGCATTTACATATAAATATTTATATCAACTTATCAATTAAAAAAATAAATAAAAATAAAAAGTAAAAAGGCTACTGGGGTTCTGATTGGGATTACATAGAGTCTATAAACAATTTAGGAAAAATCGTCATCTTAACAACCTTGAATCTTTTAATTCGTAAATATGGTCTATATCCCCATGAATTAGGTCTTCTTTAATTTCCCTCTGCTCAAACCTTCGTTTTCAAGCATAGAAATCTTCACATCTTTTGTTAAATATATTCCTTGTTTGATATTTTGATGATATTGCAATGGTAATCCATTTTTAATTTCATTTTAAAATTATTTTGGTAGCATATAGAAATACAATTAAGTTTTGTTTTGTGCATTAACCTTGTATATTACAACTTTACTAAATTTATTTATTATTTTTAGTAATATTTATGTATAGCCCATAACATTTTCTATGCACACACTTATATTATCTCTAAATAATAATGGTTTACTTCATCTTTGTAATATTTATTCATTCATTTATTTATTTTCATTTATTATTTTTTTGAGATGGAGTCTAGATCTGTTGCTCAGGCTGGAGTGCAGTGGTGCAACCTCAGCTCACCACAACATCCCCCTCCCAGGTTCAAAGGATTCTCATGCCTCATTCCCCCAAGTAGCTGGAACTACAGTCACAAGTCACCAAACTCAGCTACCTTTCAATATTTAATGTAATATTTTTTCTTTCGTTTTCTTGCCTTATTGCACTAGTAATGACAGCAGACACTTTTGCCTGTCTCTCGGTCTTAGGGGAAAAGTATTTAATGTTTTGTCATCTATTATTATAGAAGTTGCAGGATTTTCCCAAATGTCCCTATTGGAATAAGGAAGTAATTGTTGTGAGAATTTTTATCAGAAATGGATGCTGAATTTTATCAAATAATAAATAATCTTATAAATTTTTTATTAATTTGTGTGGTACACTATTTTAATTACTTTCCAAATATAAACAGTCAAATAATAACCAGCCTGGACTAAATTTCACAGAATTATGATGGATTTAATATTATTTGTACATATTTGTGAATTTGATATATAAAAATATCATATAATATCATATTAGGGATTTTTGCATCTACATTCATGAAAACATTAGTCTATAATTTTCTTTGCAAGAATGTCATTGTCAAATTTTGGTATGAGGGCTATTCTGATGTAAACAAGATGAGAAGTGTTTCTTCTGTATTTTCTGAGAGAGCGTAAGATTGGTAGATTTTTCCTTACATTTTCTGGAACTTACCAATAAAGCCCTCAGAACCTGGAGTTTTCTCAGTGTGTAGGTATGGTAGGCAGAATTATGGCATCTCAAAGACATATCTACATGTTAACTCCCAGAACCTCTGAATATATTATGTGGCACTTGAATATATGAATATGTAACTATGGCAAGAGGAATTAAAGTTGCAAATACAATTAAAGTTGCTAATTTTTGGCCTTAATATATGGAGATTATTCTGGATTACAGAGGTAAATCGAATGTAATTACAAGAGTTGTTTAAAGGGGAAAAACAGCGGAAGAGGAAATCAGAGTTAGAAAGATTTGAAAATGCCACACTGCTTGTTTTAAAGATGGAGGATGAGGCCAAGCAAAGGAATGTGGAAGGCCTCTAGAAGCTAGAAAGGACAAGGATCTGGATTCTTTCCAATACCCTCCAGAAAGAATGTGATCTACCTTTTGGACTCCTGACTGCCTGTCCTGAGAACTCCAAAATCTAATGGCTGAATAATAAAACATAAGCTTCAAAGGAGACAAAGAATGAATAACAGATTAAGATAATAAACTTGTGTTGTTTTAAGCCACTATGGTTGTGCTTATTTGTTATAAGCAGCGATAGAAAACGAATTAGAAAATGTTAGGAACAAATTCAATGTATTTAATAGACATGGGGCATTTTAGGCTTTCTATTTCATCTTGTAAAAGTTTTTCCAAGTAGTACTTTTTAATCCCTTTTTTTTCTAAGTTTCCAACATTTTTTTTTTATAGGCCTTTACATTTATTTATATGTTTAGTCTTTCCAGTGCTCTTCCTTCCTTTCTGAAGATCCAGAGTCTCATCTGGATCAAGTCTTCAACTTGATGAACTTTTTGTGGTATTTTTTAAAGATCATGTCTACTGAAGGAAAATATTCTCAAGTTTCTGCATCTTTGGAAATAGATCTATTTGACCTTCATTTATAAAGAATATTCTTGCTGGATATAGAATGCTAGTTTGATTAATTTGTTTTTTTCAGCCCTTTAAAATATTCCAATGTTTTTTGGTCTCCATTGTTTCTAATTACAAGTTAGTCATCGTTCTTATACTTGTTCATGTGTGTATATGTCCTTTTTTCTGCTTATTTTATGATTTTTATTTTATTTTAGGTTTTTAGCTCTTTGGTTACAATGTGCCTAAATGTAGTTTCTCTTCAATGTATGCTTCTTAAGGTTTGGTGTTATTCTTGAATTTGTTTCGTTGATTCTTACATCAGTGTTATAAATAACAATCTCTTTACAAATGTATTTTGTTTAATTATCTCTTTTACTTCTTGGACTCAAATCAGAATTGTATTAGACTACTTAATAGTGTTCCACAGATTTAGGACATTCTGTTCTTTTCTTTTTACTCTGTTTTCTTTTTATGCTTCAGATTTAATGATTTTGATTCGCTATCTTCAAGGTCGTTGATTTGTTCCCTCTGCCATACAGTCTGTGCTTAAAATCATCTAATGAATCATTTATTTCTGATATCATGCTTTTCATTTATAGAATTTCTATTTGTTTTTTTCCTCTGTGATTTTTATTTCCATTGCAATTCTCCATTCGTTTGTACATGTTATATAACATTCCACCAGATTCTTTAATGTATTTACAATAGCTATTTTTCTCTTATCATTCCAACATCTAAGCCATCTCTAGTATGCTTCTATTATTTGTTTCTCTTCTCAATCACACATCACCTTTTCTTGCTTCTTCATATCTCTCATAAACTTAAATTCTATGTTGGACACCATAGAGGCTAAATTACCTCTAGAATTTTTTTTAGCAAAAAAGATTTTTCTTCTTTCAGACTACCAGTGGCCAGGGTTACACAAATCTAACACGAAGGTAAGTGTAGTTTGGGTTTTATTGCAGCTATTTTTAAATTTAATTCTTACCACTGGCTTTGAACTTTATGTTCAGCAGGCAGGAAATCTAAAAATTTGCAAAATTTGAAGATCTCTTTATGTTTATCATTCAACCTCCAGATTTCTGAAGACCTCTGCTTTAAATTTTGGCTACTAGCTTTCAGGAACATTGTGGAGTTCTCTTTGCTCCCAGCTTCATTCAAGATTTCTTTGCATTTGGAGATTTCTTAACATCTGATGTTTTGTCTCCCATCTTCATAGGGCTGCTTAGCTGCTCTCATTAAAACCTGGAGTATCTCTAAGGGTTTTCTCTTACCCTTGCTTTCTGCCCCAGTCTATTCAGCAGCTGCTGTCTTACATGTGAAGAAGGCTATGTGTTTTTGCATTTAATTGGTCATGTTTGATAGTCCTTGTTTTCTTAATCAGAAAATTTTTGTCTTTCAACAATTGGGGAAATTATTACATGTGATTGCTTTATATATTATTGTTTCCTTATTTTATATATACGGTTTGTTTGGACTTTGTATTGGAGTACTTTTCTGCATATTTTTATTCTGTTATCTATGTCTTTTTATTTCTTTCTCATATTTTCAATTTTGTTGTTACTGCACGCTATATTACAGATAATTTCCTCCAACATATCTTCTAGTTCATTGATTCTCTCTTAATCTGTGTATAGTATGCTGTCAATTCCTCACATTAAGTTTTTAACTTTATTGGTAGTATTTTTTCATTTCTGGAAGTTCTAGTTAGTTTGCTTTTACCTAATTTTTCCTTTTCCATAACATCTGCTATGCACAATGTCATTTCTGTTCCCCTCCCTATTCACATGTTGAAGCCTCAACCCCGCAGTGTGATGATATTTGGAGATGGGCACTTTGGGAGACAATTAAGTTTAGATGAGGTTATAAGGGTGGGGCCCCCATAATAAGATTTGTGTCCTTATAAGAAAAGACAAAGAGTTTTCTCTCTATCTCTCTCTCCTTTCCATGTAGTAATGCAGCAAGAAGGCCGAAACAGAGCCCTCATCAGACACTGATCATGCTGGCACCTTAATCTTGGAATTCTGGCCTCCAGGGCTATGCGAAGATACATTTCAGTATTTAAGCTACTTAGTCTTGTATTTTGTTATGGCAATCCAAGGTGATTAATACAGCATCTTATTATTTTCCTGTAGTTTTAGCTTGCTTTTAATGTCTTTAATTAATTAAAATATATAATGTACTTATTCTATAACTTCCATAATTTAGATTTTCTATTTTATAAACCTTTAGGTTATGAAATCTAGCCATTCTTGTATTTTTTAACTCACAGTGAATTGTTACTTTTTTATTTTATAGTTTTAGATCATGAACTCTTCTTTACTGGGATTATTGGAGAACATTGCATGGTCTAGGAAGAGGAGAGTCCCTCAGAGAGGTTCTGCCTTTATTTTCATCATAAATGCAAAAGGTATTAACAATTTATGTACACATACACACATATTCTTAGCTTGTGAATGTTTAATACTACATTAAGTTGGTTCTATAAATATAAGCCTTCAATATATCCATAACAGCATCATGTTTACAAATCCTCAAAACCAACATTTCCCTAGTCTCGGATTCCTATTTGAAACAAACAGAACTTTATTGTTGACTTATTGTAACTATAGGTAAATTTATTTCTAACTTTTCTTTGAGGAATTTTTTTTCTGGCATAAAATCAGGTAAGTCTCAATTACCCTTATTTTAAATATACAATAGCATGTTCTTTGTCTCTGTATAGTCATTCAAACTGAAGTATCTAAATTACAAAAATGGAAATTACATTAATAGCTTATTGTCCATTTTTCTTATGATTTGAGTTTTTGTTCCCTCTCTTGTTTTGTTTTGTTTTATGTTATTGGTGGCTTATCTAAGCATATAAGGGATGCTTGTTGTATGTTTCATTTTTCTGTGTTTTTGTAATGAGGGGGTTTTAAATTGTAAGTAGTTTGCTATATTGCCAAAAATGAAAATTAAAACTCATTTTACAATGTCACTATCACTTGATGTCAAAAATGGATATAGATAGTAATGTAAAATAAAATTATAGACCAATCTCACTAATGACTATAATAGCAAAAGTCCTAAGTAAAATTTTAGTCAAGAGATTCCAGTAATATATTAAAATAATTATATATCAAAATCAGACAGGGTTTATTTAAATAATGTAAGAATGGGCCAATATTGGAAAACTGTACAAATAATTGCTATATAATAGTTTAAGATATAAAGGTTGTATTTCCACAATAGACAATAAAAGTCATTTAAGAAAACATCATATAATCTCAAATAAAGAGAAAAATTCTAGCATACTAGAGGTAATAGAAAGCTTTCTAAAGTATAATTATCAGAAATCTTCATTGTGCCATACTTAGCAGTAAAACTATTAACCAATAGCATTCACTTTCCATTCCTATAATAAAAATATATTAATCACTTATTAATGTATTGTTCTAAGTAAACATTGTTCTAGATATAGGGATAAAGCAGAGTAGATAATAAAGCCCTAGATTTTGATGCTAAATAAAAACAAAAATAAGTTGATTACATTTTATTAAGAAGCAATAATATTGTCATAATTTGCAAGGGAGGTTCTTAAGAATTAACTGGCCAAATACTACTGGTAGTAAAGGAGTTCTACAAGGTGACCTGAGTAAGGTTAGCATTCAAATGTTACAATTTCCTATTGGTATATCAATGATCAATTAGGAAAGTCAGCCAAAATATTTCCCAGTAGCTATAATATCAATACTCTGTGTAGTGCCAAACTTAAATAGAAACGTGTTCAGCCTGGCCAGGTTTGGTGGCTCACGCCTGTAATCCTAGCACTTTGGGAGGCCAAGGCAGGTGGATCACCTGAGGTCAGGAGTTCGAGATCAGCCATGATGACCAACGTGGAGAAACCCCGTATCTACTAAAAATACAAAATTAGCTGGGTGTGGTGGCACATGCCTGTAATCCCATCTACTCGGGAGGCTAAGGCAGGAGAATCACTTGGACTTGGGAGGTGGAGATTGTGGTGAGCCAAGATCGTGCCATTGCACTCCAACCTGGGCAACAAGAGCGAAGCTCCATCTCAAAAAAAAAAAGAAATGTGTTCAGCCTTTTTGAAGAAATTTATAACATTTTAATAAGAGACATAAAATAATTCAAATAAACTGAGAAAATATGGTTACAAGTGAAAAGAATCAATATTAACATTTTACAAAATCAGTCTATTATTTAGATAATTTAATTAATCTATTGTTTGAATGCAATCCACTCAAAACCAAACAGGATTTTTTTTGTCCAGGGATTCTAACAAATTCATTCTAAATTTGTTTTGGTGTGTAGAAATTCCAAACAATTTTCAAAAAGAAAATCAGAAAGCATTGGTTATTTTTAGAACAATTTTGAAAAAAATATATGCAATGTAAATTATATTTCAAATTCAATGAAGAATCTAGAAGTAGACTCACACAGATAAAATAATTTTGTTTACCTTAAAGGTAGCATTGTAAATGGCTGAGAAGAGAGTGGTCTGTATCTTCCATGGCGTTGGGTGAACTGGCCATATATTTTAAAAGAGATCATCATGGTTGAACTAGTTTACAATCCCACGAACAGTGTAAAAGTGTTCCTATTTCTCCACATCCTCTCCAGCACCTGTTGTTTCCTGACTTTTTAATGATCGCCATTCTAACTGGTGTGAGATGGTATCTCATTGTGGTTTTGATTTGCATTTCTCTGATGGCCAGTGATGATGAGCATTTTTTCATGTGTCTGTTGGCTATATGAATGTCTTCTTTTGAGAAATGTCTGTTCATATCCTTTGCCCACTTTTTGATGGGGTTGTTTGTTTTTTTCTTGTAAATTTGTTTGAGTTCTTTGTAGGTTCTGGATATTAGCCCAACCATTATGGAAAACAGTATGGCGATTCCTCAAGGATCTAGAACTAGAAGTACCATATGACCCAGCCATCCCATTACTGGGTATATACCCAAAGGATTATAAGTCATGCTGCTATAAAGACACACGCACACTTATGTTTATTGTGGCACTATTCACAATAGCAAAGACTTGGAATCAACAAATGTCCATCAGTGACAGACTGGATTAAGAAAATGTGGCACATATACACCATGGAATACGATGCAGCCGTAAAAAAGGATGAGTTTGTGTCCTTTGTAGGGACATGGATGCAGCTGGAAACCATCATTCTTAGCAAACTATCACAAGAACAGAAAACCAAATACCGCATGTTCTCACTCATAGGTGGGAACTGAACAATGAGATCACTTGGACTCGGGAAGGGGGACATCACACACCGGGGCCTATCATGGGGAGGGGGAAGGGGGGGAGGGATAGCATTGGGAGTTATACCTGATGTAAATGATGAGTTGATGGGTGCTGACGAGTTGATGGGTGCAGCACACCAACATGGCACAAGTATACATATGTAACAAACCTGCACGTTATGCACATGTACCCTAGAACTTAAAGTAAAATAATAATAATAAAAAATAAATTAAAAAAAAAGAGATCATCAATTCTGACCTCAAGCCACTTAGAAAAATAAATTTCAGATAAATTATTCTTACATTCTCATTTATATAATGAGGAAATTTAGGCTAATATGTTCTTAATATTGATGTGTCTTTTCAACAAGGCACAAAATCATAAGAGATCAAAGGAAAGATTGATTTCCCCTGAAAATAGCAAAATGTAAAAATATTTATTTAAAAAAGTTAAAATGTGAATGATAATTCAGGAGAAAAGCCTTCTTACGTATGTAAAAAATATATAAAGAAATGATATCAAATATCTAAATGTATGTAAGACATGTGTTAATAATTAGGATAGTAATAACATAAAGAAGAAAGAATAAATAAACTGGCAATGAAGAGTAGAGGAAATTCAAAAGGCCAATAAACATGGGAAAATTTATACTCTTTATAAAACAACATCAAGCAAGTGTAAATTATGACAACAATTCTATACTATCACCCATTAGATCAGAAAAGAACAAAAAGTAAAGAGTATCAAGCATGGGTGACAGTATGAGGAGATATCATTAAATTGCTGGTAAGATATTAGGTCAGAATAGTTGTTGAACTACCTCCATGCCTATAAGAAGGGGCATGTTCAAACTCAGGTGTATCCTCATAATAGAATCATACACCATACACATCAGTTAAAACTAGTGAGGTTTTACTGTTTGCAGAGATTGGGAAAGCACTCTAATATGTATTATGAAATGAAAAAGAAATGTGCAGGTGTCTATGTAACCTGTGCTACTATTTATGTGAAACTATCACACACGCACATATATACATGCACGCACACACGTGCACACACTGATGTATTTCGAACGGCAACATATTGCAAATAAGCAGATGCATAGAAAAATGTCTAAAAAGATACATTTAAAAGGTAGCAGTGATTAACTTGGGGGCAGAGGTAGACTGTTTGCAAAGGACTTAAATCTTATTTATTTTTAAGGTTCAGGTGTCTCTCTGTCATCTAGGCTGTAGTGCAGTGGTGCAATCATAGCTCACTGTAGCCTCAAACTCCTGGACACAAGCAATCCCTCCACCTCAGTCTCTCAAGTAGCTAGGACTACAGACATGCATCACCATGCTCAGCTAATATTTTCATTTTCAATTTTTTTTGTAAAGACAAGGTCATCCTGCGTTTCACAGGCTGGTCTTGAACTCCTGAATTCAAGGGATCCTCTTTCTTTAGCCTCCCAAAGTGCTGAATTACAAGCATGAGCCACCACATGTCTTGTTGAAATGTTCTCATTTTTTTATTTCAAAAATGTTTTTATGAATTACTTCTATTTTGTAAAGAACTAGATTATGTAAGGAAGATAGAAGAAACTAATTTCCTTATTCCAAAAAGTAGTTTTTATTTATTTCCAAAATTTTTACTCATATATCATCCTTTTGCCTGACTCATTTTCATAAGCACTATCTCTCGCACAAGCGGTCGTCTTCCACCTGCGCATGTGCACACAGAATTCTTCTGAAGTCCCCATGGAGCTTGAAAAAAAAACATTTCTCCACTAAAACCTTATATTCTGTCTAGAAGAGACATACAATAACACAGGGAATAACTGTGGTAATTACTCAGTAAATAGTAGTGACCCTAATTATGATGGTAATAATAATAATCTAAAAAAGCATGTTTGTGATTGCATCACTGCACTCCAGCCTGAGCAACAGAGCAAGACTCTGACTCTGAACAACAACAACAAAAAAGCATGTTTGTTTTGGGTCATGTCCAGATCATATCTACATCTCATATCTTGTCAGCTTCCATGCAGTTTTGTTAGCATCCACTCTGTGTTAGGCACAGTGCTAAATCATGGTAAGATGTAGATGAATAATGCTTGATGCCTGTCTTCAGTCACTCTCCATTTCTCAGATAAATGTTGCATAGGTTGAGAAAATCTGGAAAAGGTATCGCTATAAAATGAAATAAAAAGCTCTATGGAAATTCTCAGCAGGTATCTTACATTTCAAGGGCAAGATTGTGATCACCTAGCAGACTTTAGCTGCAAGGGAGGCTGAAAAATTTAAATTTTAAGTTTTCTAACTTCTATATTAAAGTAAGGTAAGCAAAAGAAAAGTGGGGGATAAAATGGTATTGGGAATGTGTGTTGAGTGAGAAAACACTTGGCAAGCTGTGGGCATGCAAAGAATAATTGTGATATCATTTTTTTGTAAACATGACCAGAATTCTGTAAGAGCCCACTGTGAGGTCTTTTGCAATAGATTGACCAGCTCATGTTAGTGCATGTACAGCAATAAAATGACTGAGTATTTTTTTTTCTTCTTTATCATCATCATCATCATCATCATCATCAACACTCAGTGCCTGGAACAGTGGTTGGAACAGTTACATAGTAGGCACGCAGTATGTGTTGAATGAATGAAGCAATATAACAAAATCATTATCGTCATTAACACAGCTGTCAATTATTTAGTACATATTTTATGCCAGAGTGTGTAATAGGACATTTCATACACACTATTTAATTTAATCTCATGGTAACCTTTAGTAAGTGGCAGAAGTTGAATTTTAGAGAGGTTACATAGCTAATTAAAGATCAAATAGGTACTAAAGTTGAGAGCCAAGGCTCAGTCCCAGTTGTCTCTGGGTTTGTTCTCTCTAGTAGCATTAACTCCATCTGTGTGGATAATATACATATATGAATTATTAGTATTTTGTTGGCTGTCATCCCTTTTTGTTGCTGGGGATCTCAAGAAATCTATTTATTTAAAAGAAATATGAAAAAGATGAAGTTTTTGAAGACAGCAACTGATGCAGTTTTAGTAAATATCGTATTTATAGGACTCTGCAATTAATTTACAAATTTTTTACATCAAAATTTGCCCTGATGATCTTATTCTTTGGGGACAACAATTGTCTCCTCCTTGATGTTTTCCTACACTAAAGGCAATTATTGTTGCTTCTAGCTGTAATAAAAAAATAACCGAAACAGATAGAAGTGTCTTCATTGAAACTGAGCTGAAACTCCCACTGTGGAAATAATCAGAAAATTAAAAGCTCTGCAATCTTGCAAATAACATTGCAGCTTAATATTATTGGAACATAACATTATTATCTCTTTTTATAGAGAAAACAAACATAAATATATTTTCAAATGACACCATAATATTAGTTTTATTTTATTGGATGGGGTGGGAGGGGAGTAAAGAACAATAACTTTTTAGGGTCGAGCAAATGAAACAATGGGGATTTATGAAAAATGATCAAAAGCACAAAGCTATGTAGGCTGCAAGTCTCAATCTCAGGCCAAATCTTTCAGATACAGTGTGGCCCTACCCCAGCCTGTCCTATGTGATTTTCTGGGATGACGTCATCTATAGTTCTCCACGGCAGCAACCAGGCACAGGGTCTGCTACCAGCTGTGCATTCAATCGATGTGGGTTAAATGAGTTTTTAATTATTATTGAAAGAGATCACAGTCAGGTTCTTCCCTTTTCTATATCTTACCCTTCCTTTCTGCCTGTCTTCCTCTATATTAGTTTGAGTTATGAGAAGGTGTAAAATATAATAGCTCATCTATACAAATAAAATACATCATTTGAACTCAGAAAATCAATTAAACAAGCGTCCATTGAGGACTCAGCCTGTGGAAGATAATCTACTAGACACTCAGGATGAAACAATGGATATCTCTTAATGTCTGGCTTCAAAAAAATGTTCAGTACTGCCTGACTTTGTCCCTGTACCTTTCAAGGATCTGGGGGTTGCAGGCGTGAGTCAGCCTTGACAATGCTTCACAGGCTGTGCAGTCCCAACACAAGCGGATTGGCAGGCACATTGCCATTTGCAGAAATGTTGAAATTGGTGCAAGAGACTTCTTGGGAATTGGTAGGGGAAGGAGTTGATGATTTCAGTTTCAGGCAAGTTATGTGGACATTGGGACAGGCGAATGGAGCCATTCCCAAGCATGTAGGAAGTTGAAAAGTCCCAAGGTTGGTGTTGCAGTGGTTTTCTTAAATAATGATAATGTAAATCATAAATTGGTCAGCCATTATTTTCTTAAACAACATGGAGTGAATGTGATTTTCTTTTCCTCAGAATATCCTGATACTCCTTGAAACAATTGGAAATACTCTTCTACATTATGGGTAGGTAATCAGGGATAAGGAAGCATAGTTCAGCATACCTGGCTGCTTAGCTGCTATTAGGCAAGCTCCCACTTCCTTCCCAAGATGCTCAGAATTAAACCCAATCCCTGGCTGCTTCCTCAGGAGAACTAACTGTAATTGCTTCTGGGCACGATTCTGGGGTGAAACAGTAACACTTTTGTGGGGAAAGTACAGCAATGTGGGAAGAGTACAAGCTTTGGACTTGAGTTTGCATCCCAGATCTGCAACTTAACTAGGTCTAAAATGCCACACAATTATTTTATTTTCTTGTCTCCTTGGTTTCTTAATCTGTAAAATGGAAACGAATTCAGGGTCGAGTGAATATGATCTAATACTTAATGCTTGGCTCAGGGCTTAGTTGAGAATACAGGCCAGATAGAGCCTAACCTCAGTGATCTCAGTCTTCTGTACTATAGTTTTGGGTCCAAGCTCAGTCTTTATATCAAGCCTCATTTTCTTTCCCTTAGTTATAGTCCTTTGTGCATATTACTTTCTCTACAGAAACCTGCAGTCAACTATTCCTGGGTTCCTCAGCTTATTTCTACCTAACGTCACCCTATTCCAAATATGATGTAGACAATAACTAGACCAAGATAGCCAATGGCTTGATTTCTGGGGCTCCCTGCCGCTGAAATAGGGACACACGAAATTTAGAAGTTGCAGGCTGCTTCTTCCTTCCTGGAGTCTTGCATGGCATGGGCAGATGATGATACAACCTTGGAGCTTTCTTTCTGTTTTCTTTCCTGACTTGGTTTCTGTCCAGAGTTGAAACGAACAGGCTGGAAATGGAAGTTATAAAAGTACTGGCATCTTTCTTTTGGGATTGCTTTGTTTAAAGAACCTTTTTATGATCAGATAAGTTCTGTGATTTATATATTTATATGAGGGGTTTGAATATGATTTAGATTTGAATTTCCTGCAGAGTGAAAAAGAGTTCTTTCTCTTTTATCCAAAGTGTTCAATATTTAAATTGTAAATTAAAGATATGCTCAGCTTTTGCCTCACTTGGTTGGGGCATCTTTCTTCAATTTAATTCAATCTAGTGCATTCCAAATAAATTAAAGCTTATTGAGTACCTACTGTATTTATAGTGCCACGCAAGGACCCAGGGACACAGAGAGAAATAGCATTCATTCCCCACCCACCTCTTCCGTCATTACCTAGACTGTGGATATAGCCTTCCAAGTGGTCTCCCTGCATTGGGTGGTCCCATCCACATTCTCCCCAACAAACTAAATGATGTTTTTGGTATGGAATTTAGATTACAAGATTCCCTTCCTTAAAACGCCCCATGGCTTTAACTGAATTTAGAATAACATTCAACTTCTTTTTTTTTTTTTGCAACCTCTTTGCTCTTCTTTCACGCTTGTATCTCCAAACTCCCTTTAAGCCAGGCCCTTCTTTGCCATGAGTCCTCTGCCCCAGCCTTCTTCTTGTCCCTGGTGTATTTAGCGTCTTGGTTCTCTCCACTAGCTATTTCCTTGGCTGGAATGCTCTTCAATCGGATCCGGTCTGTGGCTCTCTCCTCTGATGTCATTAAAGCTATCTTCTCAGAGAAGGCTTCTCTGCTCACCCAGTCTAGAATAGACTCTCTCTATAGCACTGGTCACTGCCAGATATTGTTCTTGTTTATTTGTCCATCATCTTCCCACTCTAAATTTCACCGAGAAGGTGCTCTGTCTGATTTTTTCTTTTTCTTTTTCTTTTTTTTTTAATTTTAGACAGAGTCGTGCTCTGTCGCTAGGCTGGAGTGCAGTGGCACGATCTCGGCTCACTGCAACCTCCACCTCCCGGGTTCAAGCGATTCTCCTGTCTCTGCCTCCTGAGTAACTGGGACTACAGGCGCACAACACCATGCCCAATTAATTTTTGTATTTTTAGTAGAGTCGGGGTTTCACCATGTTGGCCAGAATGGTCTCGATCTTTTGACCTCATGATCCGCCCACCTCAGCCTCCCAAAGTGCTGGGATTATAGGCGTGAGCCACCGCACCCAGCAGTGTCTGACTTCCTATAGCTCTCTTCCTAGTGCTAGAATAGAGTACCCTGAGAGGTGCTCCGTAGATGTTTTTTAAAAGAACAAGTAAATCCATTCAAGACAGTCACGGGCCACTGGAATCCAAAGTGCTGCAACCTAACTGATAGAAGGGAGACATGGAATTCAAGGAAGGGGTGTACCATTATGGGACCATTAACAAAAGCCAGTGGATAGGAAGGTGGGTCTTTGCAATATGGCATCACCTTTGGAAAATGTTCCACTGCTTGTCTTCAAAAATCTGACATATAGTTATGACAATATCTTCTCTTTCGGGAGTAAACTTGCTCAAAAGAATGATCTATAAACATGAATGAAAGCATATCAACTTTAAATGAGAAATGTAGCTATTAATGAATGGGATTAGGTCATAGAATCATGAAAACAGCATTTTTTTTCAGTCTCCAGGTAGAATGTCTGGGAGCTAATGTGTTCTCAGAAAGTTACTTAGGAAGCTTGGAGTCATATCATAGCAGTTAGTAATCAGTTTACAGTTTTAATGGAATTGCCAAGTCAAAAGCTCGGAAAATCCCCAGCTGTTTAGCAGGTGCAGTGCAAATGGGTCAAGATAAATGGTCAGGCCCACCCAAGATCAAAAGCAACACAAGGGTTGGCAACCCCCTTCCATGTGGGGCCTGCTGTGTGACAGTGCTAAAGTGTGAATAGTTAGAGAAGGCGTAATATACAAGTTTTCCTATTCGCTGCCCTGCTTCTAACTCAGACCCAACCAAAGAAAGCCAAATGTACACCCTAAACAAATGACATAAGATGCTGCTCGTAGTTTATTTGTTTCCAGCTCCCCATTGCAAACAGCCTCCAATCAGGGCACACTTTAAGCCATCCCTGTTTTCACTGTAAAGCTCCTCCACTCCCTCGCCTGCCACAAGTGATGGTGGCTGGGTCCTTTGCTACATCAAGCTCTGAATGAATAGCCTCTGATTGTTCTCCTTTGGGTAGTCTATTGATTTCCTCATTCCCAAGACCCTGAATAAGAGACATTAATATTTTCATTTTACTTTAAGGAAACTGAGGCTAAGAATGGTTATACAACTTGGTCAAGTTCTTACAGCTGAACGAGACACAGCCAGCATTTGAGGTCACGGCTCTCTGATTCCAAAGCTATTGCTCTTTCTATTCTGCAGTGACATCTCTTCCAGCACCCATACCTGCTATGTGCTTGTTGAAGGCAAGGCCTGTGTCTTATTTCTTTGTATAACCCCAGTGCCTTCCACAGGGACAGGCCAATGCTGATCAAATAGTTGAGGGCTTGCATTATTGCTAGTGTTTCTATGACATTGTTCTAGATAATTTTAACAGGCCTGTATTTCTTAAAGCAGACAATGTAAGCAGGTTCTGGTGAACATTTATATTCTTAGGATAAATGTGAGCTGTTATTTATTGCAAAAAATACCAAGACTCATTTTTTAATATACTGCTTAATGTAATAATTCCTGGAAATGGTTCCTCTGTGGTGAAATCATGAAAAGTAAGTGAAAAGAGCTGTAAATGTTGCTTCTAAGCAAAAGATTAGTTGAACATATTCCTCTCCTTGGGTTTGCTTCAGATGTTTGAGTAATAGAATTTGCTGGTTGGCCTCACATTGTAAATTACAAACCCACCCATTGTGGGGCTCCTGAGTGACAGCCTGGGTCATGTGGCTTTGGTATGTGCAGGTCATGTGATCAGAGCTGGGTATTCTTGGGAGAAATCCATTCTGAAGCAACCATGTTGCCTTTTCCCGAACCCCTGGCTCATTAATGAAACTATTCATAAAATAATATTTTGTAGGTGTGATCTCATGGAAGTAGAGAGTAGAATGATGGTTATCAGAAGCTTGGAATTTGGGGAGGGGAGGTGGGGATGAATGGTTAGTTAATGGGCATAAACATACAATTAGAAGAACCAACTTCTGGTGTTCAATGGGACAGTAGGGTGACTGTAGTTAACAAAGTAGTGTATATTACAAGATAGCCAGAAGAGAAGATTGGAAATGTTTCCAACACACAAAAAAATCAATGTTCCAAATGATGAATATCCTAAATGCCCTGATTTAGTCATTACACGTTGTATGCATTTATCAAAATATCACATGTACCCCATAAATATGTACAATTATTATATATCAATACAAATTTTAAAATATTCATTTCTATGGAAGTTTAGTAGTTCTGGGGGTACTTTAAACTAGGAGCAAATCACAGAAGAAAACATCCATTATGGAAAGCATGCACATTGGCAGCAGTTCTTTTACAGCAGTTTGCAAAGGTTGCTTAAGCAAAAATTATATAGGATGTTGTTAAGAAATGAATTTTCTCAGAGCAACCCAGGAGTAGGAATGGAACAGTCTGTATTTTACTGAGAACTAGGTGTTTTGAGCAGGAGAGGTCTTATCAACTTTCAGAAGCCTCAATAATCTGATTTATCAATTAGGTATAAGTGCTGTCTGCTCTGTTTTAAGTATTAAAAGAGATAATAACAAACACGAAAGTACTTTGTACGTTTGAAAGGTCATATAGATATGATCATTATTATCACAAAACAAATTATCCAAAATGATTGCTTGTTTTCCACAGAATATCCTAGCAAAATAAATCTTAGTTTTAGAGAGGTGAAATGTCACTGTCAGTTGTGTAAAACCTAGAACCTTACATTTGCATCCATGATTGTATTAGTTTGTTCTCACGCCACTATAAGGGCACACCTGAAACTGGGTTATTTATACAGGAAACACTCACAGTTACACAGGGCTCTAGAAGCCTCAGGAAACTTACAATCATTACAGAAGGGGAAGCAAACATATTTTGCTTCCAAGGCGGCAGGAGAGAGAAAAATGAGAGATGAGTGAAGGGGGAAGTTCCTTATAAAACCATCAGATCTCATGAAAACTCACTATCCCAAGAATAGCATGGGGAAAACTACCCCCATGATTCAATTACCTCCCACTGGGTCCCTCCAACGGCACATGGGGATTATGGGAAATACAGCTCAAGATGAGATTTGGGTGGGGACACAGTCAAACCATATCAGGGATCATAGAATTGCTAGTATTTGTCAAGCTCTAAAAGATCAGATCATTTAGTTCACCCTATCTATTTGAAGTCTAAAGAGAACTTTCCCAATGTCAAAAGCCTTTGTTTCAGGGAAAGACAAAGTGGGAAGGCCTTGAGGGGATGGGTCTACGTGAAAAAAAGGAAAAAAGAAGGAGTTGAGCCTGATGTGTAGGCTTAAGTGTTTTTTCTAGGTAGGAACATTAAATTCCATTAACCCACCACTTGTAAAACCCAAGGAAGCAAGATGGTGACTGGAGGCCACGTTGGGTGGTCAGTAAGAAACATGGCAAAGAGATGACAAATACGGTGTCTCTCTATGGTCTCCTCCCTGTGTAGCTGAAATGGAGCTTTTTCTGCAGAATATTGGCTAACTGTGAGGTTTAGTATTTTTGTACAATTTATTACATAGACCATTGGTATTTTTGCATTCTGCCACAAATCTTTGGCCTAACATAATTTAGAAAATTCTGGCATATCTCAGTTGCACTGGAGGAACCAAGGCAAGATGGGTGTCTGCTCAAATGAGGACTCTTCCTGATGAGGCAGAGTCTTGTCCTTGGAAAATCTGATTTTTCAGAGTGACTTAGAAATCGCTGGCACAGGATTATGATGCCTTGGGACTTATTGGTCCACTTGCCTTGTTACAATGTTGAATCTTTTTTGAGTTCTGCTTTCTGTCTTAACTGCAGAGTTCTGTGCTTTATTTTCCAACAAGGTTGGAAAGAAGGGCTGGGTTCACTGCTCTCAGTTAACTTTGGAGGGGTCATTTCTGAGCAACCTGGCACACACAATAACCTGTCCTTTGACTAGCGATGTGGCTCCCTGATAAGAGCCACCTGATACATCCTAATGGAAGCACACCTCTTCACTGGGGTAGGCACATTCCTCAGATGTCTGGCTCCAACCTGACAGCCTTTTGAACTTCCTATATTCTGAAAGCCCATTATTTGACTTAATAATTTGGGGGAGATTTGAGGGCTTGCTCCTGCCAAGGTTTTTTCAGACATTTGTCTAAGGACAAGACATGATTTGTAAGAAAATATTTTTGAAAATAATCTCTGTGAATGATCAACATGCTCAGATCTCACCTTGACCCTTTGACCCACCCACTTCCTCTTCCAGTATTTTTGCCTCCAAGGAAAGATTGTAACTGGTTGTCTCTTTTTTGCCATACCCCAATGACTTACCAAATATCTACCCCAAAACTTCCCTATTGGTCCTGCAAAACTGTGATTTCCATGGGCTCCATGACTAGTTTCTGGTCTAACTGAACAGCTTCTGCCCTTATCTTGCCCTTTCTGCTATATTTAACTCTGATAACTCCCTCTACTTTCTTGGAAATCTTTCATAATCTTCTATTCTCACCTAGTCTTCTAATTTTTTTTCATATTTCTTTTCTCTCACAGGTCAGGTTCTCCAGAAGCAGATACTGAAATAACATCTAGAGTGTGGGGTGTTGATTAAGAATGAATTTCTGTGAGCAGAAGAGTAAAAGAAGGAGATAGATGAAGAAGGTGAGCTTCCTCATGGGAACAACCATGCCTCAGTAACCCAAGGATCTCCGGAGGGAGGACTGGAGAAATCACACCTGACAGCGTGTTCCTGTGTCACAGTAAAATGGGCTGGTGTTTATTGCCACCTGGCTCAGTCACAAAATGCCTTGGCCCTGGGAAGGACAGGAGAACTGCAGGCAGAGCAGTTCTCTGCAGGGCGGGCGGAACCTGGAGGAGCTGACAGCCAAATGCTGTTTATAGATCACACTCCCTACTCCTGGGCAGGCAAGTCTGGACTTCAAGGGGAAGGTCAGCGACTCAGCCTCCTATGACTTCCACACTTCCTATGACTTTGCATCAGCTGGTCATAAACACGCCTCACAATGATGAAAGCAATGAACTCTCTCTCCAAAGAGAAATGTGTGAGTGCCCACTGATAAATATCTCACCAACAACTTCAAAAAGTGTTCATAAGTGCTCCAAAATCCACCCACGAGTTTTTACAGTGGATAAACCTAATTAGAGTTAATCTGACAATGAATTTTATTTTCTTACTGCATGTAAATTCACATCCAACTGTATTTCAATAAAATTTCAAAATCAAAATGATGCTGGGTACTTTCTCCTGTATTATTTTATTTAGTCCTGACTACATACTTTTGAGTTGGATATTGTTAATCTTGTCGACATATTAGGAAACTGAGTCCCTGAGAGGGTAAATGATTCACCTGAGAGCTCACTGGCATTGAGTGGTGAAGCCAGGATGTCACAGGAACTCTGTTTAACTCAGTCACTCACATCTCTTCCACTCAATCTCCCTTCCTCAAAGTTTCTCAGCTCTCCAGGAGTTTGTTCCACTGCAATGCCATAGAGAAGTGGGTGGTGTTTGTAACATGGAGTGGACCTGATGTTTGTGTTACTCTCTCTCACTACCCCTTGTGTGGGCTCATTTAGAATGGCTTTAATTATAAATGCTTATTATGTAGGTAGCACATGTGTTTGTTATACACAGTATAACATACATAACTTTTTATGTTCTTATTGAGTCAATATTTATTAAATCTATTAAATAACATTTCTTCTAGTTGGCCTGAGGATGATGCAGGGCTAGGCCTACAAGAGGTATCCAATGAAGAGTCTAAGTAAATGCATAAATGATTTAGCATAAGAATGAGGGAACAGATTTTTTATTGCCAAATCCTCAGGCCTTCTCTAAGATCTCATCCTACTGGGTACCACTTCTACATTTCTAATTGTTGGAAAGCATGCAAATGCATCCGGCTGCCTCTTCTTTCATTCTGAATCTGGTACTCTCAACCCAATGGACTACTGGGAATCGCTCTTGTGTGTACATCAAGCCCCCGAAACCCAACATCTGCACAACTCACTTGGTGGCAGCAATTTTGTAGTGGTTAACAGTGAGGCTTTGAAACCCCAAGTGCCTGGGTTTGGATTCTGGCTTCCACCACTTTCTGGCTGCTGAGACCTTGGCCAAGGTGTTTAAGCCTCCATTATTGTGAGGATTGAGCACGTGACCTACATGCAAAAAACACCTGTCACATATGAAAACTCTGTGTTTGAGAGTTATCATCATCATGACCAACTCAGCTTTTTCTGTAAGGCCCATCAGATCCCCATCTGTATCTGATTGGTACCCACCTGCACCCATCAAATTGGATTCCCCAGGCTCCCTCGATCCCTACATTCAAAATCACCTCAACAACATTTCTCAAATCCACTCCCAACTCTTCCTTACCACCCTGCTCTGTCTCTGGCCTTCCTTCTCTGGAGTCTCGAGTGTTGAAATGTGTTCCCACCTGACCTCCCGGTGGCCAGACTTGTTTTCCTGGAGCCCAAGCCACACACTTCATTTAAACTATAGATTCAGTGATGTTGATGTCCTTGCCTCAGTTACTCCCACTACCCTCAGACTCAAGTTTAAATTCCTTCCTTGCCTCAGTGGCCCCCACTACCCTCAGACTCAACTTTAAACTCCTTAGTATCATGGCATACTGTGTCCTCTAGCACCTGGTATCACTTCTGTCCCCAGATTCTTCTTTCCCTGTTTTTCTTCCAACTTCCAACTATGCTAAACCGGTGAGTTTCCCAGACATGTCTATATTTTCCTTTTCCCCTTGGCCTTTGCATATGCATTCCTTCTTTCCTCTCCGGGACACCCTGCAGTTTCCCCTGCTTAACTCTCATGCTCGCTGTCTTTCTCTAGAAGCTGTCCCTAAATCCCCACAGATTGACTGGGTGGCTCTCTGTGTCCTATCACTGCATTTTGGTAGGAGCTGAAAGCCTCACATGAGGGGAAAAGGAACATAGACATGTAGGACTGGTTCATGCTCCAGGCAGAGGAAGGCTACATACTTACATGACTGGGGCCTCCTAGACACCTGTGCAGCTCACCTGAACTTAACCTTCCACAGGGCTTGGAGTTGGCCACCTCATCTAGGGCCCTGACGTCAGACCCACTGCAGCCTCTCTGCCAGAGAAAGGCCTCTTGGTTCTCCCATTACCCAGCTACACCAGAATAGATAGGGTCCAGGATTTTATAAAGTTCATGGGGTCACTGGTGATTACTGGCCCTACTAGAGGAAGTAAACCTTGTTATCTTCCTGGACCCTTGGAGAGGAAACAGGGTCAGTGTCTGACTCCAGGGCCCAGCAGCTCAGAAAAAAGTCTCCTGGGCCATCCTCCCACATGGACTCCCTCTTCCGCTCTCCCTACCTCCTTGAGAATTTTATGAATTATATATATATGTGTGTGTGTGTGTCTGTTTGAAATAATACAGAAAACTGATCAATGTGTGTATGTGAGTGTTTGAAATCACACAGAAAACTGATCAACCCTGTATCCAGTAGGGATGCTGTGGAACCTAGACCTATACATGGTCTGCATGGCTTATACTGCAGGGGAGGAGGGTCTAGGTGGGCTGTGGTTAAAAGACAAATTTTGTGGTTAGACCATTGGGTTCAGCTTCTTAGGTCTGGGGCTCGCAGAACCTAGTTTATCGGTGTTTCAGTTTCCCTATCTTTAAATGGGGGTAATAGCAGTGCTAACCTTCACTGCAATGAATAGTGTTTAGTGCAACTCTGGCACAAAGCAAGCATGTGCTTAGACTTAGCTATTAGCTGAGGCTTCTGCTATCCAGTTAAAGGAGGAAATCTATGCAGAGAGGAATTAGAAAATTGATCGGTTGGGCGCTTTGGAGTGGAACTTTTGTTTGAAATTCAGTCCCATTATTTAAAGAATGTGGTGCCCATCCTCATCGTCTTCACCTCCAAAACATGGATCATATACCTGAGAGAGCTGTTGGGAGGTTTAGAAATAACAGTATAGGTCAGGGGGTGCAAAACACCTGTACCATTTGTGCAAATCCTCTTCTCCTTGAGTTCCTGTAAAGATTAAATAGAGTACCTGTGACCATGGATAGCACTTTCCCTCAGAGAAGCTAAGAGATAGGAACTGGGTCACTGATCCAACTTGAGTGAGGGCAGCCAGGCCATGGAAGAAATTACTAAATGCTGTCAGAGACTTTCATGCACACAAACCGGCATGGGGAAGAGAGAGGACCTTGAGCAAACCCCACACAGGCACAGGGAGGAAAGACTTGGGAGCTGTGCTGCTAGGAAATCATGAAAGGCAGCTGTAGGAGTGTGGGGAGCTGAGGCTGCTGTCCCCAGGGGCCCCCAGTACGCTTAGGGAGTGTGTGGGTCCCTCCTCCCCAGGAGCAAACCAGGGACTTGGGTTTGGCAGAGACAGGCAGGAGCCGGCGCCTGGCACCTTCTCTGTTCCAGAAGGCACGCCAAGCCAAGAGAGAGTGGATTAGGAGGATTTAAAGTACAAAAAGTAAAACAAGCTGTTTTGTTTTTTTCTTAGACAATCATCCTCAAAGACAGTGAGTGGAATTTGTGTCACTTTAAATAAGCAATGTGTCAGGAGGAAAAATGAAGTAGAAAGATCCTCCATGTCTCTCTTCTGGAGACAGTGAGACAACACACCGGTCAGCATGCCAGACACCGCCACACCCGCCCCTCTCTCGGCCATGAATTTTGTTCTGTGATTCACTCCCCATCCCTCATGCTGCCTAAAGTCTATTATTCTTGTCCTCAGGAATTCTTTAGTTCAAGGGAAGCCAACAATTCCCTGCCAATGATTTCTCTCTATTATCACGAATGTGAGTGATTCAATCGAAGTTCATTGAGTGTCTACTTAAACTCAAGAGGAAAGCTCAAAAACTCTGTACAAAGGCGAATAGTTGGTTCTATTCTGGAGGCAAGGCTGATTTCTGGGATGGAAAACACTCCCAAAAAGCACTGGAATGTAAAAATGACAACTAATGAAGTTAGTCCAGCACTCCTTTATAATGAGTGTTTGCACACGTTACCATATTTCACAAAACAGTCCTGTAAGTAGGAAATGAGTGTTAACAAGCCCCACTGCATGAAAGATTGGGAAAAAAAGGTCACTAAAAAGATGTGAATTATCCAGAGTCACCCAACTAGACAGATGATTCGTCTATGGTCCCAGAGGGGGAAGGTCACCTTCAAGATGCTTGCTAAACCACTCACCGTCTTCTCTCTAAGTTATGCCCCCACGGCCATCTCAAGGACAGACCACTGTTAACTGCAGTGTTACTCCATGGTCCTGCTATTTCACCATTGCTTGGTGAGCCAGGTCCTGCATGGCTGAACAAATCTCTACAGGTGTGCGTGGTAAAATTATCAGAAAGAATTAAAGAGGAATGCTGAGGCCAGGTGCGGTGCCTCACGCCTGTAATCCCAGCACTTTGGGAGGCCGAGGTGGGCAGATCACGAAGTCAAGAGATCCAGAGCATCCTGGCCAACATGGTGAAACCCCACCTCTACTAAAAATACAAAAATTAGCTGGGCCTGGTGGTGTGTGCCTGTAGTCCCAGCTACTGGGGAGACTGAGGCAGGAGAATTGCTTGAACCCTGGAGGCATAGGTTGCAGTGACCCGAGATCAAGCCACTGCACTCCAGCCTGGGTGACAGAGTGAGACCCTGTCTCAAAAAAAAAAAAAAAAAAAAGAGGAATGCTGACCATTCTGCTATAGCTACCCTCAATTTCTAAATTTGCACCTTTAAACAAAATCTAAAACAAATCATTCCTTCCATTGTCCTCACAAATGAGGCAAAGACCTTAAAGTCCTTTAATTCACTCTGAATTCCACTCATTTCTCTGAACTCACAGTTATCATCTAATATTTCAGTTCCAAATCATTTTTATGCACCAAAGATTAGCAGTAATAAAATAATAATGATTATTATTATATAAAGTCAATCCTGATTCAGCATTTCCATCATGTATGACCAGCGTGTTTACTCATTATTGCCTCTTGGTTTCCGCTTATTTCTTCTGGCTTAATTTTCTTTCTTACTGAAGTTTCTTCTTCCAATGAAAGGATCTTTCAAGTGAAGATCTGTGGACAGAATTATCTTAGTTTTTAGGTATCTGAAAATCTATTTTTTTGAATCTGTTAAAGGTTATGTCAACTATGAATAGTAGAGTGTTCTTCAAAACAATAATTTAAACCCATCCAAGTTTTATTTTCCTCATTGGATAACAAAATCAGGGCTGGGCACTGGTAATCCCAGCACTTTGGGAGGCCGAGGTGGGCGGATCACAAGGTCAGAGATCGAGACCATCCTGGCCAACATTGTGAAACACCGTCTCTATTAAAAATACAAAAATCAGCTGGGTGTGATGGCACACACCTGTAATCCCAGCTACTCGGGAGGCTGAGGCAAGAGAATCGCTTGAACCTGGGAGGTGGAGGTTGCAGTGAGCCAAGATCGTGCCACTGCACTCCAGCCTGGGTGACAGTACGAGACTCCGTCTCAAAAAAAAAAAAAAAAAAAAAAAAAAAAAGAGCCAACTATGGCTTGTGTGCTAACTGTGCCACATACACAGAGATCTGGCCCTGCTGTTTCCTTTTCAATGGCCTCTAGGTCACTTCACGCTCATAATTTGGTGTCTGAAGCTCTGACCTTCTCTGAAGTTCCAGGTAGAACCAAAGGGAAAGGTAGAAAGCAAGAATGACGTATCTGTTGCCTCAGACCCTTGCAAGCAGATTCTGTTTGCACTTTACTAACGACTGTGTTCATTGCTGCATACATGTCAGTCAGCCATTGACACTTCAAAAATCATTTTTCTGCAATACTGTTTTCTCTCCACCTGTTTTCTTATAGGAAAATTTGAGCTTCTGTATCTTTAAACTTATCTTTCATGTATTCTATCTTTTGGTCCTTCTGACAGATAAACTTTACATTTCTCTATCTCCCAATTTGCTCATTCTCTAATTTTCTGTGCTACAACAACTGTTTTACTCAGTTATTTAAATTAAAATTAAATTCTTATTTTTATTTTATTACTTTCATATCTAGGCTTCCTAACTGGTTATTGTTACTATATAGCTTCCTTTGTTGGTTTTTGCTTTATGTATGATGTTCCCTTTTATCTTTGAACATATTAAATATTTTTATCGTAAAAAACTTTCAGACTTCTCTACTTTATATGGCCCCATGGGTCTCAGTTTTCCATCTCTCAATCTATAGACTATTATTTCTGGTGGTGTATGTTCGCAATTCTTGAGTTCAAGGTCACTTCCCAAGGGCATTATCTTCAATGGACATTCTCTTCTCTCACATCCTTGAACATGAAGTTGTCCTTTTGAGAAATTTGGAACTTGCCTCTGCTTAGACCATGCAGAGTTCACTGGCTGTGAATGAATTTCAGGGGTCTTGGGTTGGGGTTTCTGTATTTCTTGGGTTACTCTATTTGAATTCTGAACCTACTGCTGTGCACCTTTTGGTTTCTCAACTTTTCCTCCATGGCTTTGGGTCGGCAGCAAGCTTTTGCACAGGGAGTTAAGATGTTCCAGTTCCAGTTCCAGTTCACAGAAGGACAACGTAAAAAAGACCCATGGCTTCATGCTTATTGTCCTGGTCCTCTGCTTTCTGCTCCTGAGCGTATGTCCCTTGGACTCTAACTCCAGCTTTCTAATTCATCTCCCTTACTCCATGTTTTCTCTGTCCACTCTATGCAGAGTCCAGTGCCAGCTTTCCAGAAGGCAACTCTTAGACCTGCAGGGAAAGCAGTGGTTTCCATGGCTCCATATGTCTGGTCCAGAGCACCCCATTTGGGCCATATACTCAGAACTCTGAGTTTCTTCTACATGACTGGCCCCTGCACATTTTCTTGCTTGCTTTGAAGCACAGCTAAATACATGTTTGATAATTTATACGTCACCTAACATTTCCATGTGTTCAGAGCAGGAAGGATGGCATTAATATGTACTTCATAAGTCATCTTGCCCTGAAATTAGACTCTACAATCTATGGAAAAGAGAGTTTGTCCAAGGGATTGAGAAGTGCTGTTCGCTCAGGGCAGGGTGCTTGGATTGGGACCGTGTACCTTAGGGGCTTCACAAGTGTCCTGCGTGTTATGAACTTGTCTGAAGATTTAGCTGCGAGAGAGAGATGAATAGAGTCCAATTGCTAAGTGGGGTTGAGGCAGGAGGGGAGTCTTCTGGCTTCTTAACAGCTTTCCAACCTGTTTCCAGTTCCTTATGTGGCTCTCTGATACCTGCTGTCTTCGATTGCATAAGATAATTCGTTGTCCTGAAGTGTATGCATTTGTGGAAATTAATTGAAGTGGTTCTCTCTACATGCAACCAGAGGAGCTTTAGCCAAAATGTGGAATTCAAGTTCAGACCCATCAAAAGCCCAACTCAGATCCTCCAATTTCTTCAGAGAATGGCTTGGCCTGTTTGATCAAAAGTCGAGGCTTGTGTAGGTCATTTTAAGTAACAGTACTGAAATAAGAACATTTCAATAAGCCATAAAGTGTGGTCCTCCAAGTGAATTTCTCTGTCTCATCACAGAATGTCTGGAATCAGTTGGAAAAATTGCTTTGGAGATGGGCAGTGTCTCATTGTTTCTTAGTGGTTGAATAAGCTCAAGTCTGTTAGTTAACCTCTCAAACTCTCGGGCTGGTAATTTGTGAATAATCAAGCTATTTGGAATGTTAAAAGCACCAGTGTAGTCTACAAGGCCAAAGCAGTAGACTACAAGCAAGTTTGTCCTTGTAATCTGCAAGGACAAAACATCTACCATCTCATCTTCTCTCTGCTTACAATGAACAGGTACTTAGAGAAGAAAGAAGTGGTACTTCCATAGAAGAAACTCCCTTTGAGGAAAGATCTGGCATCACTTTGGGGCAGCTGGCCAAGGGAGCATATGCCTACTTGGAGGGATGACGATGTCCAGTCTTCAGCTACTCTTGGAAGTGCCCTTCATGGTTTGGTTTTTGGAGGCTGAGGCTTGCATTGTCTGATGAGTGTCAGGAGCAGTAAGTTGACACTGCATGTTTTCCTCCTCTGAGTTTAAATGTGTTATGAGAGAGGTAGGCGAGTTCATATGAGGAAGGTAATTAAGTTCCCACTGATTGCTCCTGTCTTCATTTCCCCAACTTGTTTCATGGCTTCACTAGTTGGTGTTCAGGGTCCACAGGGGCAGTAATAGAAATTGCTACAAGGTCAAGATTTAAATAGAGGCCGAGGGAGATGGCCCTTGCCCTGATTCTTAGGGGAAGGACTTGGCCTTTTTTTGAATATTTTGCTGGCTTTTTTCCCCAATTATTCATATTCAAAAGGCCCCCTTTTATTTTCCAAGAAACACTGAGAATGCAGTTTGGAGCCGGCAGAAAGAAGTTGAGCTTCCAAATTGCTTATCCTCTCAAATGACACAGGGATTGTCTCTTTTCAGGCAATGGGAGGTGGGGCACATTGCTTAAGAGGTGCTGGAAGGATGCCTCCACGTCCAAGCTGGAAGGCATTCCTGTGTGTGATATCTTACCGTGAGGCAAGGAACTGGCATCTTCTAAAGAAAAGGCACCTTTAGAAGTGCAGGCTAGGTTGTGAGTCCCTTGGATTGTAACTCCAACTTTCTAATTCACTACCGTTACAGCACGTTTGCTCTGTCTACTCCATGCAGTGACCAGTGCCAGCTTTCTAGAAGGCGACTCTGACCATGCCTCCCTGTAAGCTGCCACTCAGCCCTCAGGACAAACTCAGGCCTTAAATCATGGAGTACGGGGCTCCACACAACCAGCGTGGCTTCTTAGTTTTCATCTGTGCTTATAGAAAAACATTAATACAAAGATAGTTTAGTTGGGTCATGTGTTGGTCTATTTGCATTGCTCTGAAGGAATGCCTTAGGTGGAATAATTTATAAAGAAAAGAGGTTTATTTTGGCTCACAGTTATGCAGGCTGTACAGAAAGCATGGTTCCAGCATCTGCCTCTGGTGAGGCCTCAGGAAGCTTCCACCCATGGCAGAAAGCAAGGAGGAGCCGATGTGTCCCACGGTGAGAAGATGCAAGCAAGAGAAAGGGGAGGTGCCAGGCTCTTTAAACATCCAGCTCTTGTGTGAACTACCAGAGTGAGAACTCCCTCATCACTATGGGGATGGCACCAAACCATTCATCAGGAATCCACTCCCTTGACACAAACACCTCCCACTAGGCCTCACCGCTAACACTGGAGGTCACATTTTAACATGACATTCAAAGGGGACACATATTCAAACTATATCAGGTCATGAACCCAAAAATACCTATAGGAAAATGAGGAAGTGAATTAGAGAAGAGCGTATTAACAAGCTGTTTACCACCAAGATGGATCTTTAATCCATTTAAGATCCCACACAGGTGGCAAGGGAGGCAGGGTATGGATTCCCCAGTGGCTGTAGGTGTGGGTGGGTGCTGCTGAAGGGGCAGCCCCAAGCCCTTCTGGCCCTCTGCCCACATGGTCCAGGTGAGTTCTGATGGCCAGAGGAAGTCCTCAGCAAGGAAAGAAGGTACTAATAATCTGAGCAGGGCTTATGAGCATGGACATGCTAATGATGGGAGAGAAGACAGGGCCCACCCATCTCTCTTTCTCACCTGCAGAAAATGTATAATATTAATATATGCACAATGCAAGGTTAATGAAAACACTGTGCTCTTTACCCTGGCTTTTTCCCCAGGTCCATCCCTAAGATGCTAAAATATTCCAGGTTGCTGTGTTTACCTGATGTCTATTTATTCATTAAGTAAAATCATTGAATTACATTTACTAACTGATTATTATATACACTGTGGGGATGTCTGTGGAGTTCTTCTTTAATATGGCACAAGATTTTTGTCCTTAAAAACATATAATTTCACAGTAAGTAGTGGAGCCAGTAACATGCAGACCAGAAACCAGGCAATTACATTGCATTGCATCAAGTCCAATGATTAGGGGAGAACAGGGTAATATGAAAACTTTTTTTTCTTTTTGAGATGGAGTCTCACCCTGTCACCCAGCCTGGTGTGCAATGGAGCAATCTTGGCTCACTGCAACCTCTGTCTCCCAGGTTCAAGAGATTCTCCAGCCTCAGCCTCCAGAGTAGCTGAGGTTACAGGCACGTACCACCAGGCCTGGCTAATTTTTTTTGTATCTTTAGTAGAGATGGGGTTTCACCATGTTGGCTAGGCTGGTCTCAAACTCCTGACCTCGTGATCTGCCCACCTCGGCTTCCCAAAGTGCCGGGATTACAGGCGTGAGCCACCAACGCCCAATGCGCCTGGCCGAAAACATTTTTTAATGCCCCCATCTTGGATGATGAAAAATTCCAAGAGGAATGTTGAGGCTCATCTAGGAGAGGGAGTGAAGGCTTTCCAGTGGAAGTGATGTTTAAGCCTAGACTCATTGGACATGTGGGAGTGAAGCAGGGTAGGAGATGAGAGGCCATGGCTGGTGCCATCAATGTCACTTGGCAGATGACCTACCAGGGTCTTGGATGAAAATGGTTAAAAAGACCACACACACACACACATACACTGACCTAAGACAGGTGACTTTGGCAGATGGTGCTTTTGTCAGTGCCTTCCTGTCAGGGTCTTGAACATCCATTAGGTTTCCTTTAGCAGCACTGACTTGTCCATCCCAGAGACCACATTGGGACATTATTTTCATTTGGGGCATTCTTCTTTGATGGAGACTTCTCTCGAAGAACGTGGCTGCTTGCTTTAGCTGGAGCCAGACAATGCCTCCCCGGGAAGACATTCTCCACTATGGGATTAAGGGTGGGCTCTCCTTAGAAAGACTGTGGAGAATTTTCCTTGTCTTTTTTCTTTCTCTCTCTCTCTTTTTTTTTTATGTACTAGAGTTGTATCATTCTCTCCCTTCTATGCTTTTGGTTCAAATGCTTGCAATAAGAAATATGCACATCTTGAGACCATATGATAATATAACTGTTACTAATTTTTAATGAACACTTTAGTACCTGGCCATCTGAATATCTACCACCCTTCAACACAGCTACTTTGGGATGCTACAGATTTGTTTGAAATATACTGCTTCCTTGGGATCTTGCTTGTTTGTTTTAATGGCAGAGTGGCATGGCCAGGGACTTCTGAATCAAAGATTTGGGGTTTGGGGTCTCTCACTTGTGATGTTGAGATCCATCAATGAAACCATTGCCTCTGGGAGCCCCAGTCTCCAACTTTGGTAAAAAGATGGATTTTGTCTGCACCCCAGAGATGGAGCAAGAATTAAAGAAGTAATGAAGTGCCAATTATTGGCATTTGGTAAATGCCTGAACATTGTCAAATGCAAAGTCAAATGCTGTGAGGAGATAATTTCGCAATTTCAAAATGTTAAATTATTTTTAATGCTAGAACTATTATTTAGAGCAAAACTGTATAGCAAGCACAGCCATATAATGCTGACTCAAGACAAACAGCTCTGGTTTCAGAGGGGTGGGTGATGAATGCAGTCTCCTTGGAACATGCAGCTCTCTGGGACAAACTGTCACCTTGTCCAAGAAACTGCTGGCTCAAAAAAAGACATTTGCTTTCTTTAGGTTCCACCTCTCCATAAGAGACTGAGAGTTTGGAAGCACATAGGAAGCCCCAGTCAGACTCACAACAAGAAAGTAAGGGCTTTGGTCCTTGCTACTAAAAACTGTAAAAGCCACACCATCTGATCATTGGTAAAGAATGAACCCATAGGCTGATTGTGGGGTTGCATGCTCAGTCCCCGTGGTTTTGCATGCTCAGTCCCCACAGTTTGGCAATTTCCAAACCAATTTTGCAGATGCAAAGACAGAACTAACAAAGAACAACAAAGTTTACTGATTGTGTGCATTTGTGTGTGTATTTCATTTAGCTTCTCCTTATTCTAACGTAACCCAGTGGAGATGCTCCCCTTCTATAAAGATCTCTCAGCTCCCTTCTGCCAAAGACTTCACCTCTCCTCTTCAGTGTCTTCTTTTGACAAGCCTGTTTGCTCCAGTAGACACTGAGCTTCTTGGGAACATAAATGATTGTTAAGCACATTCAGTGGCCTGGAATGACACATGGTGTGGACAAGACATTGAAATGAAATAACATTGAGCCTCTGGGTCTGCAGCCAAGCTTTTTAGGCACTTTTTTATTTTTTCCCAGGGATAATAAAGCCATCATCTCATGAAATCCATCTCCACTTCATTTATTTGACAGAGTCTATTGTTCTACCAGTTCTCTGCCATTGAACAATTGTGCCTGGCCAAGTGACTGGTAGAATGAGATGCCCTGGCCATCTGGGACTGGGGAAGGCCACTGTGAGTTCTAGGACATGACTTGAGGATTCGTAATTGCTCCTTAAACTTTCACTGATGACAGGCCACTCTCTGCAGTGGAAATAGAGCTGTCAGAGGATGAAGACCACAACTCTACAGTGAACCCACTGTGTAGCCTGGGGAGAGCCATATAAAAACTCTGGCCTCAGCTGAGTATTGGTCAAAAGGGTGGGACTAGATCAGTGGTGTCAAATTTTTTTCAGGGTGTAGAAGAGTAGAGAAGGTAGAAGGTAGAGAAGGTAGAAGGACAGAGAAGGCTGATTCAAAAGAAGGCAATCCTGGAAGCCTAACTTGAGAGCCACGTAAGAGTAGGACTCTTCTCCTTGAAGTCGGGGCTGTGCATGTGAGGATGTGTCTGAGGTGGGGTTTGCTCTTGGTCCAGCCCCCCACCTTGTAGCACCGTATCACATGCTTTCAAGACACCCAAGGGCTTCCAAGAACCCCAATGGTTCAGAGTAGGATAATTTGGGAGAACGAACACAAAACAGTGGATTAAATTACTTCTAAGGCTCCTTCCAACTCTAATATTTCATAAACCTTGGATTAAGTCAGACGTTGTTCTTACAAGAGTTACTTTTCCTGGAGAACTTCCTGGACAACCAGATGGTGCCGGTTTGAAGCAAATATTACCTATGGGAGACAGAATGTATTGACCATGGTGCCTGTGGAGCACTTCAAGGACAATTTGAAAGCCAGCTCCATTAGGGTGTGGCACAACCAGCATGGGGACAGCTGACTCCCCAGCACCCAGCACAGGTGTCAGCATATGGTGGGTACTCATAAATAAATACTAAATACAGTAATAAAGAATTCATTTGTGACCTGAGCCTTAACCTTGACTTTGCCTTGAGTCCTCATTTTCTTACCTGTAAAATAGCAATGGTAATACCTACTCATCTACTCTATCAACACCTAATGTAGTAGCCTGACAATAAACACTTGTTGTCTTCCTGATTAACAGGACTAGGCATTCCCATCCACCAATTGGGTCCAATTTAATGAGCCTTAAGGTTATGAGAAGATAGGAACTTCCCGAGGCCCAGTCAAGGCTGAGTAGGCTGATAAAGGATGAATGGGGAAGAGAGCAGGGGCTTTTGGAAAGGGAAGGAGGCATCTGGCAGTGGAGACATGTAACTTTGACAGGATCGCTATCATGTCAAGCACCCAAGATGTGGCCTGGGATGCTCCACAGTCATTTTTCTCATGAACCCTTGCAAAGACTCAAAATAGTTTATTAACTTGACCTGCCAGTATGAAAGCAGTCCACAGAGGATTTAGAGGATGGGGCATGTCTTTGGATGCATCCTTTGATTTGGAACATTTGCCACCTTTGCTGGTGGATTTCCCTGCCTGCCTGGGTCACTGTGGAGCAAGAGAGATTTATTGTATTTCTTTTAACTGAAACGTAGTGCTGAGATACGCTCGTAGTTCCATGGAGGTCATGTCACCCCTTGTTGTGGCCTCTCTCTGCCATCTCTGTTCTCGCTGGTATGTGAACCACTTGTTCCTGCCAGAGGAGTCAGTTGTGATGAGAACATTAATTTCCTTGCATGGACATGTGTCCATGTCACTTGTAAAGAATAATGCTATACCTAACACATGCTCACACAGAAGCAGGTGACAGCACTCCCTTCCAGCACATACCAACAAGTGACTACATGAGATGATGCCTTGAAACCACATCACACGTGCCCATGCCATGGGGAGATGACTCTACATAATGACTGTTTATCTTATTCTCACCCTCATCCCTTATATTCCAATAGCCCTCCATAGCCCAAAGAACATCCTTTAATGTTCTTTAATTCACGGCCTTTCATTCACTTAATCCACAAAAAATGCTGCAAGGAAGAGACAATGAGTCTCTGTGTTGAGGCAAGGAAACTGAGGCTTTGAGAAGGGATAGGATAGAATGTACCCCAGGCAGAAAAGCTGGCAAAAAAGTGAAAGCAGGATTTGGCTCCAGCAACCAACAGCTGGTCCCATGCTGCTCATGAGTCCTTCTGTCCAGAAGTCCTGCTTCTTTTCACTGGATCATAATCTTGAGGGACATGTCCATTCACACAGAAAATTGGCTTCATGCATGAGGTTTGAGGCACTAGACAGGGGAGAAAGTATATACTGTCATTCATTTACATATAACATGCAAAAACAGGCAAGCATAAGCTACACATTGGAAGACATTTAAGACAACGTTCTCCTCTAAGACTAAAAAATGCTCCTTAATTTAGGAGGTACCAATGCAAAGGTTAAGGTTTATTTTGCTTCATTCACAAAGCAGTGTCACAGCAATTGGGGGAGGTTTATATTGATAATTTTTAGCATTAAGATAAGTAAATCAACACACATGTGTGTGTGTGTGTGTGTGTGTGTGTGTGTTGGAGAAAGCAGTTTTCACTGGGTTAGCCAAGACAGAATCTGGGGGACACTGACGAATACTGTTGATTTGCTTCCTATTTCAAGTTTTAAGTATCAGTAAGTCTCTTAGATTCAAATGTTAGTTATAATACTATTTTACTGAGCATCTATTATGTACTAGGCTCTGCCCACAGCATATTTTATACAATGTTTCCCGTAAACTAAGCACCTAGGAAGAGATAAGGTAGAAGGTATTGCATTCTGTCTGAATTTTATTTTTATTTCTATTATTTATTTTTACATAATTATTTTTCTTTCATAATTTGGTTTGAGGCTTCAGGGAAAAGGAAGTACTGACTACTGTTTTATAAATTCAGTATGATAAATGCCTTCTTGCCTGAGGACACAGGGCATAAAAAAGTAACAACACCCTTGGATGACCCTGGCCATGAGGGTTGCAGAGACAGCATGGGCACGTAGAAGTACCTGGCTTAGATCAAGCCCAAAGAACTTCCCAGCTGTGTGGTCCTGTGGATGTTCCCTGACCTCTGAGAGCAGCAATGTCCTTATTGAATAGCTTCCTGCTATGACGCGATATATGCACTCCTGAAAACGCTTGCATTCTGCAAAATCACACACCAAAAATAACAGGGCTTGTGGCAGAAATAGCACGGAGACCTAACAACTCAAAAGGTATGTAACATAGTCTCCAACCCCCTAAAAATATGAACAAAAATGATAGTGCCATTTACAGAAATATGTTAAATGTTGATCAATAAAAACATTCTACAATAACTGTAGTGCATTACCTGTAACACACAGAGAAATTCTTCATGAAAGCAGGTGGGATGAAAGATTATGGCTGCTGAATTGAGACAAGGACAAAATGTTTCAAGACTGGGAGGAACCAGGACATAAGCACTTCCAAGAAAGAGCATGTGGGGAAACTGCGTCAAGACAAAGACCAGGGTGAGAATAAGCATCAGTACAGGACTATTCTCTTCCCTAGCTTGGTGTGACCCGCTGGGCTAGTGCACGTTGTTTAGCTGCTGTTACTCATTGAGAAAAATCTAATATAGAGAGAAAATTAAATCTCACATGAACCAACTCTTTCTTGTGCATTACACACACAGCTTTTCTATTTACCCATTCCTGCTTTAGGAATATGCTTCACAGACAAACAAATCATCGTATATCCCAATGAAGTTGTTTTGGTGCTTCGAGGTAGGAAATATAAAGGGTTTAATGGTGTCAAACACTTAGTAGAACCTTCCTAAATTCTGGCTCTCATTCATGCTATGCCATTATTCCTTTTAGGAGGATAAGTAGTAGTTGTAGTTTTGCAATAATGAGTTGTCTGACTTCTGGTTCACTCATTTTCCAGACACACTGCTCCTTATTTTTTTAAGACTCTTAATCTGCACAGAAGGGGCAGAAAAAGTAACATCCCGAAACCGTGGGGAAGCTTGTGTAAGCTGATATTCTTGTAGAGGGTTGTCCTGAGAGAATGAATCAGGAAGGGAGGCTGCAAAGAAATGCAAACACAAACTTTCAAATGTAAATCTCATTCAAATAGCATCTTTTGGAAAAGTAAATTTATGTCCTGTTGATTGATTCTGTGGTATTTGGCGAGACTGTAAATAGAACCTCTGTCAGACATGACCAGGGGCTGAATGCAACATAAATAAAATATTAACCTAATTAAAGAGTGTCTTTTCTATCTTGATGAACCTTGTGAGGTCTGATACATAAGTGCAAAAAATCCCACAGAAATAGTCATCCTGAGCACAAAGAGTAGACACAACTCTGGGATTATGGTTGTCTTGGTCACCCTTGCTGCATGGACTGTTTCAATAGAAAGGCCAAGTCGTTCAGAGGTATCAAAGAGAGAGGCAGAGAGATTTAAAATCATATCACAGGAGAATCAGTTAAAGATCTAGTCTCATTTATCCTCAAGAAGATAAACCCAGACTCAGAAGCACTTATGACCAAAGATATCATTTGTTTTATAAGTCTTTGAAGGTTAAATAGGAGCCATAGAAGGGAGGTGAAGGAAATAAGTGTAGTGTAGACTAATGAAAAACTCTCTAACAGTGGAATCTGCTTAATTCTTGAAGGCTGTGTTGCCAGAAGTGAGTGTGTAAGCAGAGAGGGAGGGTCTCCAGGGATTATAGGAATTTAATCAACTTAAGTCATCATCCTGTTTTACAACCTTCTGCCCTGTTTTTCCTCAAAGTCTGTGTGGAATGTGGTCACCTTGTTGATTGGAACCAGCTCCTGACAGACCCTGGCAACTTATAGATGAACCTGAATAAGCTTTCCTTGTGATCGTACTAAAGTATTTACCCTGGAAAGAGCTATAGCTTCTGATATGGTTTGGCTGTGTCCCCACCCAAATCTCATGTTGAATTGTAATTCCCACAATCCCTATGTATCGTGAGAGGGACCAGGTGGAGACACTTGAATCATGGGGGTAGTTCCCCCCATTCTTTTCTTATGATAGTGAGTTAGTTATTATGAAATCTGATGCTTTTATAAGGGTCTTCCCCCTTCACTGGGCACTCATTCTCCTTCCTGCCGCCATGTGAAGAAGAACGTGTTTGCTTCCCCTTCCGTCGTGATTGTAAGTTTTCTGAGGTCTCTCCAGCCATGCAGAACTGTCAGTCAATTAAACCTCTTTCCTTTATAAATTACCCAGTCTCAGGTATGTCTTTATTAGCAGCAAAAAAATGGACTAATACCATTTTATTACCATAGCACGTGACCCGTATGCTGGCATGATGACTTGCTGTCTCTGCCCAACTTGGAACCCTGCTCTACAAGTGATGCTGGACCTTCTCCCCTCCCCATCACCCCATGAGACCCTCCTGTCACCTTCCCTAGGTGAGACACCATTTTGGACAATACTCCCAGTGTCCTCCTACTTTGGGCCAAGTAATAAAACTCCATCAAAACTTGCCTTCTCATGGAGAGTCTTTGTTACTCACCAGGCAAACCAACCCCAGTTTTTGGGGTGACAAGTGTGCTGTCTCTGGTGGGCCTGACCACTTTGTGAGCAGGTTACCCTGCTTGGTCCTGCTTCCCATTGTTATAATAGGTAGATTGGCAGAGAAGAGCAGGACAGGAAAGGGCCCCAAAGAATATCAGGTGATTAGCAGATGACTGTCATGTGATTGTCAGGTGGGCTTCTCAGGCATTATAAGGTAAGTGGCCATGACTGGGGGGAAAATTCCTGACAAACAAGAAACATCTTGAGTTTTTGGGCAACAACTTCTCAATAAGATCCTAGGAACTGAATCTTATTGGGAACCTTCACAACAAAGGCACCTTCATAACAAGGTACTGCAGACTGGGGGGGTTACACAACGGAAATAGATTTTTTTGTTGCTCCAAAGTCTAAAAGTTCAAGATCAAGGTGTAAGCAAGTTTGATTTTTTTCTGAGGTCTCTCTCCTTGGGTGGTAGGTGTTTTGTCTGTGTCTTCACATGGTTTTCAAGTCTTCATGTCTTCACATGTCTTCAAGTCAGGTTGAACCAGGGACCTCATTATTGCAACCTAATTACATCTTTGAAGGCCCTGTCTACAAATATAGGCACACTCTAAGGTCATCTTCATTCCACATATGAACTGGGATGCAGGGGCATAATTCAGCCCATAACAGGTGTCATTACTTCCATTTTACTAATGAGGACACTGAGGCAGGGTATTTTGCCTAAAGTCACACAGTGAGCTGGGATTGGAACCTGGATCTGTCTGAGACCAAAAGCCACACCCCACCCTCCAAGTGGTATCGCTCATCCTGAATAAGGCAAAGTCAGGGCAGCCATACCAACTTGAATCTTTAAAGGGGAATCTGAGATGGGTCCCAGAGGACAGGAGATAAAGGGAATTGCATGCTGAGAGCTGGCAGGGGTGTGGGAGGAACTGCAGGACAGGCATTATGCAAGCAGAGATGGGAACATGGCTGTGGATTCCGTATACCTTTCCAGACCAGCTGGTGCATGGTGCACGTGTGTTAGAGCTCCTTAAACATCCTAGGTGAAGACAGATCTAAATGAAAGCTGCTCTTCTTGTATTCCTGTGAGAGAAAGCTGCTTGCTAGCTGGAAAGACAAGGGATACTGTGGAGGGAGAGTGAAAAGAAGCCCAGTACCTTCTCCACATCACAGACCCTACGCTAATACAACAATGGGAGGTCGGCCCATTGCTAATTGTTCTGGGAGAAGAAAGAGTGAGCATCACACAAGTGTACAGGCACACAAGAGATGTAATAAACACAGTCTAAAATATCACCAGCTCCCATACAGGGCTGATTTGCAATTGTAAATCCATTAGTAGCGTGCATGAATACTAAGAACGTCGGAGTGCCAGGCTGTGAATTTGCCAAGGAAACTGACGTGCTTTTCTGCAAGAGAAGAAGTATATACCCTGTGGAAAATTATTTTTTTTCCTGTGCAATTAGGTCTGTCTCTCCATTTAAATCATTTTTAATAATCTCCTGATCAGTGGTGTATTTTTAAGTGTGAATAATGTAACTCTACATTTACATTAAACATAAACCATTAAACAAAAAGTATTTTATAAACTGGAACTTACCTTCCCTTAAATAGTGGCTACAAATAAATGATTTCATGCGAGCAAGACAATCCAACTGAGCTGCTATCTTTGGTCCAGTAGGACTCCATTGTTTAGCCCCACAGAGCAGGGATCGCCACACTACATCCATAGGGCCAAGTCCAGCCCATTGTTTTTGTAAATAAAGTTTTATTGGAACAGAGCTACATCCATTTGGTTGGGTACTGTCTACCGCTACTTTTGCATTACAACAGTAGAACTAAGTAGTTGCAACAGCTGTAGTATGGCTGGCAGAGCCTTGTATTTCTAGCTAGCCCTGTACAGAGAAAGTTTGCCCATCCCTGCCCTAGAGCCTTATGTCAGCAGAGTCCCTTCTCCATCCCAGGAAGCTCTTCCAGTGGAATCATAAGAGGATGTGTCCAAGACTCTCTTGAATCTGGTTCTGGTTCTGGTTGGCTCAGAACATAAAGTAACTAATAAAGCTGTGACCACCATGGTTTGTTCCTGATGGTGTATTGGACTCAACTATCAACAGCAGTTGCTAACTCAGAAGAGTCAGGGAAACCACAACAAAAAGATGAAATTGGTGTAAAATGAGCACATATCCATGCTGTTGGATGTTGGCACTGGTTCTGGACCCACTTTGTGCTTAGACCCAGTCCTTGCTCGGGTCTCATTGAGCTCTCTCTCTGAGATGGTTGACTTTTGCTGGTTCTTCTCCAGGTTTTAAACTGGTCAGCTGTTTTCCACCCGAATGTGGCCATTGACAGCCCTGGACAAGAGACCTGGCAGCAGGTGGAAGGGAGAAGCTAGGCTACTTCTCCTCTTTCTCTCTGTCTCTTTGCCATGGGTATATCTGTGGTAACAGCTTTATTTACTCTTAAGCAGGTTAAGCATTCATCAAAGATCTTCTGTCTAGGAAACGAAAGAACTGAGACTCCAACTCTGCCATGGCTGTTTTTAAAGGCTCTGTTCTTTGCCACACCTGGTTGTCTTTCAGAGAGTGAGTGACCTCAGAATGTCATCCCCACTTCCCGCCCAGAGGTACCTAGCAAAGGTGAGGTGAAAAGAGCCCTTTAGTAAAATTACCATGAAGGGAGAGTAGAAAGCAAACTAGAGCAGAATGCAGGTTGGAGGCAAGGAGGGAAGTCAAGGTTCTCCAGAGGAACTTCTGGAACAAAGTTAGGACCGTCAATTGCACCCAAGCACATTTATTGTTCTATGCACTTTGCTTCCTTTAGTTTCCTTGCCAAGATGACCTTCAAAGCATGGTTATCAATGAGGTGGGGTGGGGGGTGATGTCCCCAGGGGTAGGGAAGCAGTTGTGCCCTCAATCCTGGGGATATTTTACAATGTTTGGAGACATTTTTGGTTGTCACATTGGGTGGGTGCTGCTACTAGCACCTAACGGGTGGAGGTCGGGGATACTGCTAAACATCCTGTAATGCCCAGGACAGGCCCCACGCAAAGGTGCCCACGCATTTGGGCCCCAAATATCAATAGTGCTGAGGTTGAATGACCTTCGGATTCAGCATATTCACCTGACAGCATAAAGTAATTGTGGCCCGGCAAGATTAATAAAATGAAGATTCCTGGAATAGCCTGGGAAAATATGTCCCCAGTGGAAGATATTTTTCCTCTATGGTTTACATTGTCTGCCAGATCCCCTCCTTACACATACGTAAATTATTTGAATTCCCTCTTTTTCAGTAACTTCAAGTGGCTAACCACATTTCATTGTGAATTTCAATACCAGTTTACCTAGGAAAATGCATTTCAGATACATCAAAAGAAGCTGAATAAAAAATATCATGTGTATCCTTTTTATATTTTTTAAGTCAGATTGTAATGTATTAGCAATAGATATAATACTTTAGACTTTTCTTTTTTGGTCAAATCATGTTTGATTTGGTTAATCTCAGTTGAACAGGAATTTAACACCAGGTCTTTTAAGTGAAATCATTTCTATATTAATGAGATCCAGACTGATTCAACTAAAAAAATGATTAAAAAACTAAAATGTCCCCTTGCTGTTATTCAAATGAATGGAAGGAAAGAGGTGGTATTTTTGAAGCTCACTCTCTCTCTCTCTCCCTCTCCCCACCTTTTTTTTCCCGGCCTAATTGACTTGGATCTGGTTCATCTTGAGTAGGTTATGTTTTCTTATTGTAACAGCCTTTCCCCAGCAAAATCATTCCCCTCACTAATGAGCTCCATCCTCCTATGATAGAGAGAGAGTTTTAAAAACACCCACTGTTCTCACTCGTTCATTTGAATAGCACCAAAGTGGCACCTTTTCCCATCATTTCTATCAGAGAGATAGGGTTGGATCTCATTAATAAAGAGATGACTTTACTCCAAAGGGCCCTCAGCATTGAGCCCTAACCTAGATTAGAACTTTGTTAAACACTGAGCCCCAGCCATTGAAAGTTCCTCCTGAGCTGTACCCACACCCAGTGTCACCACCCAGTGTTACCAGAGCCGAGGTTTCACTGATTGAGGGAATGGGCAGACAGGGTTAGCCCGTGCCCTCAGTTCCCAAACCTGCAGATCCTATGATGCCATTTGCCTGACAGGTCTTTCACCTTCAAACAGCTGTATTTCACCTGTATTTCACAGTGGTCTTCTCAGACCTGACCCTTGAAACCCAAGGGCCTTCTACAAGCCGTGTAGCTCAGACTGAGCTGTAGGGGAAAGACTCCAGCAGACCCAGCTCTGCCTTCACTCCTACTCTCTGCTTCCTGTCACCATGACTTGTCTTCAATCTTCTGGGTCTCAATTTCCATTCCTTCATAGCCCAGTTCACTCCCAAACTACTGTCTCTGGCCTGCTAATTGCAGCAGACCCTCTGTCCCTAGGGTAATGAGCTGCAGGTTAGAATAGCCCAAGACACCTGCGGCCCCAGAGAGCCCCTGGCTTTGCATGAGTTCTCTCACAGCCACCCTCATCTTTCAGGCACCCCGAGAGCCTGGGAGAAAGCAGGGCCTGGTGTAAGCATGTGGGCTCTGCAATGCTCCAGTTTGAGTCCAACCGTTGCCGTTCATGACCGTAGACACGTGCCTTATGTTCGAAAAGATTATGTGTTTCTTGTGTTTCTGCACGTCTTATGAATAAGGCACTGACTGCTCCTTGTTCTGGTCTATCTAAGATTGTTTACAGAGATAGTGTTTCCTTCTAGAGGAAAGAGCTAACAGCCTTACTGTTCACTATGAAACGTTTGGGTTTCGTAAGCTCAGAGATCTTCTCTTGTAATACAGGTAATTGCATATGCAGGTGTCACTTGGCTCTCTTTGTGTCATCCTGTGAGAACTGGGGCTCATAGGGAAGGTGGAAGAAATACTGATACTCTGGTTACTTCTATAACTGTGATTAAAAAATGTTCTGTATCTCTGACCCAGGAAGTTCGTGTCTTCTGCCAGCATCCATGAAACCACAACTGGCTCACTTGTTAGCCCTTTCACAGTTCTTGACAACTTGCTTATTTTGAGCTTCAATTTTCTATGTATATAATGGGAGAATAATAAGACTACTGCTATATACTAAATGTTTATATTCCTCTAATATGTGTATGTTGAAATCCTAACCCCTAATGTGATGGCATTAGGAGGTGGAGGTCTTTGCAAAGTGATTAGCTCAAAAGGACGGAACCTTGAAAATGGGATTAGTACCCTTATAAAAGAGACCCTAGAGAGCTCCTTTGCCCCTTCTGCCATGTGAGAAAACAGGAATAAGGAGCCATCTATGGAACAGAAAAGAAACATTCACTAGACAGTGAATCTGCCAGTACCTTGATCTTGGGCCCTCTAGTCTCCAGAACTGTGAGAAATTGATGTGTGTTGTTCATAAGCCACCCAGTTTAAGGTATTCTGTTACAGCTGCCTGAATTGATGAAAACAAGTACCTCTCTTAGAACGTAGTTGTAAAGATTTAATATGATAATCAATGTTAATGATGATAAACATTGGCAAATAGTAAGCATTAAATTAATATTATCTAATTTTTGTTATGTCACCTTTACCTATCACCTTATTATAGCAGAGAGGGCTGATCGGAGGATTTGAGAGATCACTGTGATCAGAGGAAACCCTGATCTCAGCAAAATAACCTAGTTCTGTTGTCAGCTACAATGCTCATACTGATAGAAAACATTCCTCTTTGGATCAGCAATTGGAGGGGATTAGTGATCATTTTCCCCTCCTTTGAGGTTCTATTAGTGACTGCATTGGACTGTGTCTTATTTTATTATAGTCCCTAGCCATGTGTAGGTACTTAATCAATAAACGTTTATTGAATAATATGGAACATATAAATATGAATTTAGTTCCCATGATCAGGAGAAAATACCACATTCAAACCACGTGCCCATTCCCTTGCATTTATAATAGTATTTATCCTCTCTTAAAATCTCTCCCTAGTTCCTTCTTGCTCCCAAGATAAAAATCGAAACATCTCCCTCTTTAGTGCACTCTCCCACTCCTGCACACCCATACTTTGTCTAGAGATACTAAATGTCCATCAGTTATTCTGATGGGCCTCTAGACAGTTACACATTCTGTGTACTCTGCTTACAGTTCTCCATCCTCCTTTGCCCTCAGTCTTAGTCTGTTTTGTGCTGCCATAAGAATATACCTGAGACTAGGTAATTTATAAAGAACAGAAACGTATTTCAAACACTTCTAGAGGCTGGGAAGTCTAAGATCAAGTCACTTGCAGATTTGGTGCCTGGTGAAGGCTGCTCATATTGTTTGGCTCTGTGTCCCCACCCAAATCTCATCTTGAATTCTGACCCCCATATGCCAAGGGAGGTACCTATAATCCTCACATGTCAAGGGAGGGAAGTGATTGGATTACACAGGCAGTTTTTCCCCATGCTGTTCTCGTGATAGTGAGTAAGTTCTCGTGAGATCTGATGGTTTTTATAAACGGTAGTTTTTCCTGTGCTCTCACTCTCTCTCCTGCCACGTTGTGAAGAAGGTAGTTGCTTCTTTGCCTTCTGCTATGATGGTAAGGTTCCTGAGGCCTCTCCAGCCATGTGGAACTGTGAGTCAATTAAACCTCTTTTCTTCATAAATTACCGAGTCTCAAGTATCTTAGGTATTTCTTTATATCAATATGAGAATGGACGAATATAACTGCTCTCCACTTTCAATATGCTGCCCTTTGGAAGGTGAGAAATGCTGCATCCTCATGTTACAGAAAGTGGAAGGGTAAGCCAGCAGAAGATTGCATGAAGCCTCTTTTATACGGGCATTAATCTCATTCATTAGGAGAGAAGCCCTAATGACCTAATCACCACTTAAAAGTCCTATCTCTTAATACCATTATGTTGGCCATTAAGTTTCAACATCTGGATTTTGGAAGGAACTCATTTATATTACAGCCCCCCTGCCCCCACTCTCAACTCCTGCATCTGTTAACTCCTATTCATCTCTAAAATGTCAGCTTAATATTACTTTCCTGGAAAGTTCTTTCTTCCCCAGGTCCCATTGGCCCCAGAGTAGCACAGTATCCTTGTCATGCAGCCCTCCATCAGGCATTATTTCCTCTAGCTCAAGTTCCATCATGTAATTTTGAGAGGTATTTATCACTAAATGCGATTTAGAAAGGTCAAAATCAGAAGATTAGGCACAAATATACCAGAAAAACTTAAGATAAAGTAGGTTTTGCTGTGGTGGATTTAAAGCATGTCTGTAAAGCATTTGATACTTCTTCCATTAAGATATGAAACCCAATCGCTGACTCCTCTAATACAGGCTACTCTTCGTAACTTACTTCCTATGAAAAATTTAGGAAAAAGGGATTCTGAGAGACTACTGAAGGAAATTCATGAAGGGAAATATAGTTCCTTCTTGGCTGTTTCTTGGGACTCCTAATCTTGGAACCTAGATGCCATGCACTGAGGAAGCCCAAGTCACATGTAGACGCTATGTGCAGGTGTTCTCACTGAGCCCTCCAGGTAAGGTCCAGCCAACTCTTGTCACCCACTGCCAGTCATGAGTGAGGAAGCTTTTGAGATGACTCCTTCCCTACTTCTGGAGTTCGGGAAGTCTAAGATCTAGTTGCTTGCAGATTCGGTGTCTGTTGAAGGCTGTTCTCTACTTTTAATATGGCACCCTCTGAAAGGGGAGAAATGCTAGCAGCCCCAACCACTCTCTGCCTTCAATAAGAAGAGATACCCTGAATAAGAACCACACAGCAGATCCCTGTCAAATCCAGACCAATGAGAGATTCATCATCTTCTTCATCATCATCATCATCATCACCATCATCATCATAAATGATTGCTGCCTTACAATTCTAAAGCTTGAGTAGTTTTTACACAATTATAAATAGCCAGAATACTTGGAATGTTTTTGCATTTTACAATGCTAAAGATTACCATTCATAATAAAGATATAACCATTCTCAGTACCTATGCAACAATGGCATGACAGCAACATTCATAAAGCAGGAATTTCTGGACTCTAGTCAAATATATATGAAAACCTGAATAAAGTAGATAATTTCTTAGGATAATATAATTTACTAAATCCAGTACAGAAGAGAGAGAAAATGTAAAGGACTTAATGTCCATAGAAGAAACAGAAAGTTGTCAAAGCTCCAAAGAAAAGCAGCAGACCTAAATAAACTGTTAGAGAACATTTTTTAATTAATATTTAATTTTTGTCAAGTAAATATATGCAAATGTTTATGTATCAAGTAGGATTAACTTCTTCACCAGTTTCTTCTGAAATTTATCTTCTCATTCTTAACATGTTTATATTGCTAATTCTTGATTTGTCATTTTTGGCATTATCTATTGATAACAGTTTTTTTCTCAATGGAATTTTGGACATATTTTTAATTTTATAACAGTTTTAGATTTACAAAGAAAATTGCAAAGGTGGTCAGAAATTCCTCCACATCCCACACTCAGTTTTCCCTATTATTAACACTTGCATTAGTATGATATATTAATAAACCAATATTGTTATATGATTATTAAAGGCCATGCTTCATTAAGATTTTCTTGCATTTTGCCTAATGTCCTTTTTCTATTCAAGGATTCCATCCAGGACACCGCATTAAATTTAATTTTCATTTTTCTTAGACTCCACTTGGCTGTGCAAGTTTCTAAGACTTTTCTTGCTTTGTTTGTTTGTTTGTTTGTTTTTCACTCTGGCGCTCAGAGAGGAGTGCAGTGGCACTATCTCAGCTCACTGCAACCTCCAATTCCCCTGCCTCAGCCTCCCGAGTAGCTGGGAATTACAGGCAGGCACCACCATGCCTGGCTAATTTTTGTACTTTTAGTAGAGACAGGGTTTCACCATGTTGGCCAGGCTGGTCTTGAACTCCTGACCTCAGGTGATCCCATCCACCTCGACCTTGCAAAGTGCTCGGGTTACAAGTGTGAGCCACCGCGCCTGGCTGACTTTCCTTGTTTTTGATGACCTTAATGGTTTTGAAGAGTACTGGTCAAGTATTTTGTACACTGTCCCTCAATTGGGATTGGTCTAATTTTTTCTTGTGGAAAGACTGAGGTTATGAGATTTGGAGAGGAAGACAAGGAAAGTAAAATGCCATTTTTACCACATCATATCAGGGGTACCTACTATCTATATAACTTATGACTGCTGATGCTGACCTTGATCGCCTGGCTGAAGTAGTGTTTGACAGGTTTTCCCCTTATGAAGTTATTTGTTTCCCTACTTTTTTATACTGCATTCCTTAGAAGGAAAGTCCCTGTGCACAGCCTATCCTTGAGGAGCTGGGAGCTATGGTCCACCTACTTATGGGTAGAATATTTACATAAATTGTTTGAAATTCATATGCATCATGCATTTGCCTCTTCTGCCCCTATTTATTTATTCAATCACTTATTTATATCAGTATAATTCAATACTATTTTATTTTGTTGCTTAAATTTTTAGAGCTTTGGCTATTGAAAGAATTTTCCATTGGCTTCTGTGTCTTGCATACTTTCATCATTGTGCAGTTCTTTTTTTAGCACACTTTCTGGCACTAAAATTTATTCCAGGCTCATCTTATATATTTCCTGAACTAATCTCATTTTTCCAAGGAGCAGGACAATTTTAAAATGGCAGATAAGGTCTCATACTACTTAAACTGTTCCTGATAATATTAAAAGAAGCACAATGTCCCAATTATTTTGGAAATGAATAACTCACTAGTTGACAAGTGAATAAGATTGTTGGCAAAACATGACATACGTTGGACAAAAATATAAATTAACAATGTTACATATCAAACTTGATGTACTTATCTTAAACAAATGGGTGGCAAACTGATTTCAGCAGCATGATATGTAGTATTTATTCAAGGAATGCAAAGGTCCTTCTTTATTAGGAAATTCATCGTATTAATGGACCTAAGGGATGTAAATTATGTAGTCATCTCTATAAATGTTGAAAGAAATTTGAAAAAATTTAACATATAGATCTTATTTTAAAACTCTCAACAAAAATTAATAACAGCACCAACAACTTCATTAAAAATGTGCAAAAGGTTTGAACAGACACTTCAAAGAAAATATATGAATGGCAAATGCACATAGGAAGAAATTGCTGCATCATAAATCACTAGGGAAAGAAATGAAAGTAAAGTTGTAATAAGATAACACTAGACAGGTTAAAATTGAAAGACTGACATACCAGATGTTGATGAAGATGTGGAGACAATGGAACTTTTAGTCATCGCTGATGGAAATGCAAGAGTTAACCACCTTGGAAAACATTTTGGTTGTTTCTCAAAGCATTAATCCTATGCCTACGATATGGACCAGTAATTGCACTCATAGATATTTACTTAGGAGAAATAAAAACATATATTGACATAAAGACTTGTGTAAAACTGTTCATAACTACTTTCTTTGTAACAACTAAAAACTAGAAACTATCTGTCCATCTAGAAGTAGATGGACGAATAAATTGTGATACAGTTGTATAATGGAAAACTATTCAGCAATAAAAAGTAATAAACTACTGATGTACACAACATAAAAACCCAGATGAATCACAAAGTTATGCTAAGTAAATGAAGTTGGACTCCCTCCATCACCAAAAAAGCACATACTGAATAGTTCTCTTTAGATAAAATTCTGTAAAGGGCAAACTAGCCTATAGTGATAGAAAGCCTTGATTATATGGGGAAGAAGGTGGGGAAGGAGCAATTCCAAAGGTGTTTGAGTAAAGAGTTGGGAGTGATGAGTATATTTATTGTGTTATTGGGATAATGTATAGTATAAATACATCTAAATGTATCAAATTGTACACTTTAAATATGTGCAGCACACCAATTAGACCTCCATAAAGTTATAAAATAAAATTTTAAATCCTCAATAATATTGCAATATATAGACCCTTCTTCAATATGATTATATTGACATAGAAATATTATAAATACAGACAATTCTAAATAGATACATGGACATAGATATATATCTTTATATATAAGATATACATACATATTTTTGGCTATGGATACACATATAAATGTAAACATATATAGGTTTATAGATTATGTAGATACAGATTGAGAGTTATAGTAAATTCACTCATTCTTCTACTCAAAAGCCAGCATCAACTTACTGGAGAGGCAGTAGAGTCACATCACTATATCCTGAAATATGACAAGGATGCCTGCTGTGACCACTATTTTTCAACACTGTACTAGAGTAAAAAAAAAAAAGGAAAGGAAGAAAATACTTTCATTACAGCAGTGAGAGTATATAACTCATTACCAGAAAATCCAAGACAGTCAAGTTAAAAAAAAAAAAGCCTACAAATAATAATTCTATAATGACATAATAGTGAGATAGTAGGCTTTGAACCCAATAAACATAAATCAATATGTACAAACAATGAATAATTGGAAAAGATAATGAAAGAAATGACTCCCATTAATAACAGAACCAAAAAAGATGAAATGCCAGGGACTAAACTTAATAAAAGATATGCAAAACCTTTACAAAAAAACTTTAAAACGCCGTTGAAGGACATAAATAAGTTCTAAACAAATGAAAACAAAAGTTCTGAAGAAGATTTTAGAAAGGAAAACTCAACATGATAAAGATATCAAATCTCCTTTTTATATATATTAAATGAGATTGCAATTTAAAAATACTAAAATTGTTCTGTTTTGCTTTTGCAACTAGACAAAGGTGGTTCTAAAATTCACATACAAATACATATAAAAAATGTTTTCAAAAATAAAAGAGTGAATAATGGTCGACCCTACTGAATATATAAAACTATATTTTAAAGACTATTAAAAGATATGACATCAGCACATCAATGTATAGATTAATCAAAAAAAAAGATTTGAAAGTTCAAAACTAGGCACAGATAAATTCAGAAAGGTAGCATATGACGTTGGATCTCAGAGTTAGCCAAACAAGATCTCTTCAATAAATGATGTTGGAACTTCTGAGTAGTGATCAGAAGAAAAAAAAAAAAAAGTTGAATTCGTACGTCACTCCATTTACCAGAAGAAAATCCAAATACATTAAAGATTTAAAGCATAAATGGGAAAGTATAAAAAGAAAAGAAAAAACAGGTAGATTTCTTTATAACCGTGGTATCACGAAGCTCTATCTGTCTGATTCAAAGTCCACAAACTAAGCACACGGAAAAAGATCGATAAGGCCGATCACATCGAAAACAAAATAAAATATTTATTATGGGTCAAAAACACCAAAAGAAAATGAAATGATAAATAACAAAATTGGAAAAATATTTACAAGTCATATTATAGATAAAGGGCTACTTTCTCATAATCAAATCTGTAAGTTAGAATAATCACGTTATTAAACTGCACTCCAGCCTGGCGACAGAGCAAGACTTCGTCTCAAAAAAAAAAAAGTGAGATGTCAAAAAAGCGATATGACTAGATCATATGCAGCAACAGCAAGAATCACAACTCACTAATAATCCCAGAAACGGTGATGCGAATTATACTGTGGTGCCATTTTTTACCTATCAGATTGGAAAAATTTATGAAGTTATACTAACACACTCTCAAGTACACCTAGCAGGAAGGGCCAGTTGGAATGATCCCTTTGGAGGGAATTTAGCAATGCCATCAAATTTAACAATGTGCCTGCCCCTCGATTCACTAACAAATAATTTTTTCTGTAGTCTAAGTATGTCCCAAATATTTCATGGGACATACTTATACTAATTATTTATTGTTCATCTGAAATTCAAATTCCACTGGGTATCTTACATTTTATCTGGCAACTCCACCATAGACATTTCTGTCTATGTTCATATGTTCATAATCCCTGCTCAAAATTCACTCCCTATTTTGGGGGCATGGTTCTAAGACAAACGGGCAGCAGCCTGCTGTTCGCTTATCACAAAGCTAGTGGTCTTAAGCAAGCCGTAATGTCTCTCTTCTTTTGTGAAATGAGACTATTATCCTGGATGATCTTTATGGCTCTTTTCAGCTGTAATTTTCAGGATTTCTTCATCACACTGGTTCCTGTGACCATTTTCCTGATACTCTCCCTCAGAGACAGAACTTTCACAGTTTAGGTTTTGTTTGTTTGTTTGTTTGTTTTAATATAAAATGATGAAGTGGGGTCACTGGGGCCATGGATTTTGGCAGTGGACCATCTCAATGATTTCCTGTGTCATACTTCCTAGATGAAACTGGCAAACCCTCCAGATCAAACCAGAGCTACGTTTGTATTTGGATCCACTCATTTGAGACAAAAATTACAGTCAAAACTCTGAATTCCAGGAAGGGTGTTTCAATGGCACGTGGGAACAGTTTCAAGAAATCAAGATCTTGAGAACAGAAATGAAACAAGTGAAACAGGGTTTTTGTTTTGTTTTGTTTTGTTTTTCAAATTTCAAGAACTGTACTGTTGAAAAGAAACTAATGGTAACAATACCCTTAACAATTAATCCTTTCTTAAGTTATTTTTTTACATACGTTGTCTCATGTGACTATTCTACCTTCCTTGTGGGCAATGAAAGATTTGGTTATTATTTCCCAGAGAAAAGCAACCAAAAGACACAACACTTATGTGTGGGGGAAACTAAGACTCACACCATGGATTTCCAGTTCCAGGCCTGGTTCCACCACTCCTTACGATCAAACAGACTTGACTCCATGCAGCTGACATTAGAGTCACAGAAACTAAAGAAAGAGACACTTTCTGAATCTTCAGGGAGGAGAATATTGCAAGAATCATAACTGTCAGAGTGGGCATGAGCTGCTTCTAGAAGTAGGGTGTTCTGTGCCACTGGAGGGTTTTAATCAAAAGCCAGGAAAGTTGTCTTGGGGAATAGTTAAAAGAGATACATGAAAAGCACAGAAGTTGGGACCAAATAATTTGCAATACTATTTATAATTCAGACCTCTTAATTTAAGGCTAAACACTCAACCCATTCCTTCCCCTCCCCTCAACCCCACACTATGGAGGAGGATGGAGGGATGAATCCTTTTCTTATTAATTCTCCCAGGCTTATTCCTACTCCACTCCTGAACTTCTACAGGTGCATTTTCTATGAAAGCATCTTTCCATACTTCGCATCATTGTCTTTACCTGCCTGTTTTTCACACTAGCTGTGAGATCTCAGAAGGCAGGGGTCCCTCTAACATATCTTGTATCCCCAACACCCCCCACAGAGGACGGAGGATGTCCTTTCTAAGCAAACGTTTGCTGACTAATTGAACTTCTTGGCTGAACTGACAACGTGCAAACTTACTCTGCATCTTTTTCACATGATTTTGTTTATTTTACCAAATGTTCCTCTCAAATCCTTTCATCAGTTTCTCTTTCACTTCTTCGCACATAATCTATCCTTCATATTCTATCCCTTGAAAAAAAACAACGTTTGTTTGTTTGTTTTGTCCCAGTCACAGTCCTCTTGCTCCTTACAAGCAGGAAATGACAGAGAATATGGACTTCCCTACCCCTGGGAAAGTCTTTTCAGCTCAAAGTCAGTAACCAGTCGGTACTATTCATTTAGCAGAGGTAAATTACAAATCATGTTTCTGAGATATTGATAAAAATAGTGATTAGCAATTGCTTGCTTAATAGAGAAGAAAAAGGTCTGGCCTAGGCCTAATGGGAGTAGACAGGGTTGTTTTATTAATGTTGCTAATTGATTTTTGATTTAGGTGGAAGTCATCTTGGTTGAAAAGATGGCCTCTAACAGGTATGGACAGCTAGTAATGAAGACCTTTCAATTAACATGGTAGGTGCTTTCAATGTATAAATTTCTCAATTTCCAGAAAAATTATTCAAACTAGAGTACTGATTTTGAGCAGACCTGCTTAAAACAGTCTATAAAGAAAAAAAAGAAAGAAAGAAAAAGAAAAAGGAGCAAAGCAATTGTCTTCCATTGTTACCTAGTACTCACCTTTATTTCCATGGTGAGTTTCACATCCTTGGCCTCATTGGTACCTTTGGTGTATTGCTCATAATGTATACAAAATAGAACAACAAGAAAAGGCTATATAAAGCACATAACTCCAGCATGTGATACTTGAAAGAAGATTTTTACCTGGGCAAGTAAATGTTGTAATTCTATAGCTGAGTGTGCTACATAGACTTTACTTAGTTATTAAACATGCATATAGTGTTTATCATGAATGTAGCTTGTCAGCTGAATTAATCATTCTAACACAGTCATCGTGAGGATACATTTACTTACCTGATTTGTAGATTAGGTGGCTGAGGCTCAGAGAAGTTAAGTAACTTGCCTAAGGTCACCCAACTAGTAAGCAATTGCACTGAGGTTCATTTCCGGGAAGGCTGGCTCTAGAGCCTGGACTCACCACCTCATTATCTTGCCTCTCACATTTGCACAAATACTTTTGCATTGCGTACCTATTCTTGGAGGATAGACATTATTGTTAGTTCTACTTTGTAGATGAGCAAAATGAAGATTTTTGGAGTGAGGACTTCTTGGTTGGGCATTAACTGATAAAATTAACAACTCTGAGATGTGAATGTCAGCAGTCTTTCAAATTAATGCCGTCTTTTGTGTTTCCATCCAAAACTATAGCTTTTTTGTTGTCATTTTCGGATTATAAAGTGAATACATGTTTATGTCAAAAGTCAAATATATGGAAAAATAGAAAGAAAATTCACCTGACAATTCATAAACCAAAGGTATGACTTTAACATTTCGAATGTATTTTCAGGAATATATTTTTCTGGTCTGTGTGTTTATATAAATGAAACCATACTATATATAAAAATATATAAATATATATCCTATATATAAATATATATAAATACAAATATATATATAAATATATATATACACACACACATATGTATATTTTTTTGAGATGGAGTTTCCCTCTTGTTGCCCAGGCTGGAGTACAATGGCGCGATCTCTGCTCACTGCAACCTCTGCCTCCTGAGTTCAAGGAATTCTTCTGCCTCAGCCTCCCGAGTAGTTGGGATTACAGGCTCCTGCCACCATGCCCAGCCAATTTTGTATTTTTAGTAAAGACAGGGTTTCTCCATGTTGGTCAGGGTGGTCTCAAACTCCTGACCTCAGGTGATCCGTTGGCCTCGGCCTCCCAAAGTGCTGGGATTACAGGCACATGCACCTAATTAACACAAAATTAATGCTATCTTTTGTGTTTCCATCCAAAACTATAGCTTTTGTTGTTGTTGTTTTCTGATTGTAAAGTGAATACATGTTTATGTCAAAAATCAAATATATGGAAAAAATAGAAAATTCACCTGACAATTCACAAATCAAAGGTATGCTTTAATATTTTGAACATATTTTCAGGAATATATTTTTGTGATCTGTATCTATATAAATGTAACCATACTATATTTCTCAAATGCTGTTTTATAACCAAATCCATACCTCAACAATGGGTCACTGAAATCTTCAGTTGTAGAGCTCTATCTACCCACTCAGTGACTACATATTAGTCCATTGAAAAGATATGCCACAATTTCTTTAAACCAAATCTTCCAGTAAATATTAATTTCATCACCCTATCCCCAGCACTCTGGGAGGCCAAGGCGGGTGGATCACAAGGTCAGGAGATCGAGACCATCCTGGCTAACACAGTGAAACCCCATCTCTACTAAAAAATACAAAAAATTAGCTGGGTGTAGTGGCGGGTGCCTGTAGTCCCAGCTACTCAGGAGGCTGAGGCAGGAGAATGGTGTGAACCCAGGAGGTGGAGCTCGCAGTGAGCTGAGATCCTGCCACTGCAATCCAGCACTCCAGCCTGGGTGACAGAGCAAGACCCTGTCTCAAAAAAAAAAAAAAAAAAAAAAAAAAAAAAAAAAAAAAAAAAAAAATTATAGAAGGAGTCCCAGAGTGTTTATGGTTTTTAAGGCTTCAATGAATTCACTTTGCATATATAGATGACCCTTGGAGAAAATCCCCTATGAGAAGAAACCTTGTAATTGTTTTCAGGAGTAAAGAGGAAATAGATGCGTCTTCCATGGTCCCTTCTGAGGCTGAAAACCGATTACACTATGTCTAGAGACCGGGTTGGCCCTTCTTATTGCCTAGCAGGTTGGCCCCTGGGTCCTGCAGTGGATGCAAGAGGGAATGGCTAGAGAGGAGAGATGGGACAGAAGCGAGGTGTGGTCAGTGCCCCCACCCCTGCCCAGCTCTGTATTCACATCCCGGTCCTACCCAGTTTCCAGCATTTGTCACACGATGCAGTTTTAGGGGTTGAACGACTTGATTCACTTTAGCAAAGATTGCGTTTGAAATCTGATTCCAAAGCTGGGAGGCATGTGTGTTATATACCTGTCATCTAACAAAAGTTGTCAAAGTAAATTTCCTCATGGAAACACATGATGGTTACTGCTGTTCACACCAGGAAACGTCATACTCAGCAACTTAAATAGAACACCGGGTGGTTATTATGCTAGACTTTTTTTTTTTTTTTGATTAAAGGGTCATGGAAACACCACCTTCTAATGAAATCAGTGCACTGATAGATTTTTAGTATACAGAAAGAATCGGGTGATAAAATTGGGGCAGATAGGCTTTTTTCTGCAATAGAGAATAAAAAGAGAGATTTCCTATCTTGAATGCCTTTAAAACTTGTATTCTATATCTATGTATTTCTTTCATTTTTATCTCTAAGTCTACATCTACCTAGTTAAATTTGCATTTGCTTGTGTATATGTATGTTTATATATATATGGAGAGAGAGAGAGAAAGACAAATAGATACTGAGATCCTTACTTAGAGTATCTTATATATTAACAATTTGACTTTGTCATCAAGTCTCCTCAGTGGCCAAGACTAAACAATTGTCAAAGAATCCAGACACTAAATTAAGTGCTAAAATAAAAAGGGCCTGTGAACTTGCTCACTGTTCACTGTTCATATTTCTAAAGTACCTTGGATATGAGTGGTGATGTATGAAACGTCCTAGCACACCTAAGGTGGAAATTCAGACCTTAGCTGAGTAATTTCATATTGCATATAAATCTTAGGGAAGCAGAGAATAGACATGGCTTTCACAAAATTGTCTATTCTTGATATTTTCTTTCCTTAAGTTGAAAAAATATATAAATCCAAATAAAATATACATATATGGATAGTTATATATACATACATATATACACATATCTGATTATATATAAACATATCATATGTGTATAATATAAACATACTTGTCAGTATATAGATGGATAGATGAATATATAGGTGGATACACATATATTTATTTGCCACTCTTCAGTAGTCATCTGTATGTGGTGAACTGAGATGAGTCACAATAACAAACTAAAGTTACCAAGCTAACTTGAGAGATAAGATGTATTTCTTAATTGACTACACAGAACACATCTTTGAAACAGTAGAGTAATAGCATGAGCTCTTACTATTTTAAAAAATAGTAAAGTTCTTTGTGATCTGCTGCGTGGTTTACTGTTTGGGACTCACTGCAAAAACTGTTTATTCATTCCTTCCGTGATCAAAGGAATGGAGTTGATGAGTGTAGAGATGTTGTTAGTGAATTCTGCTTAAATACGGTGGGTTGAAAATATGCATTTCTGCTGCTTTCCTGAAAACCAAGAAAAGAAGAGTAAAAATAATATCAAAAGTATACAGTCAAAGGATGAAGAGAATTAGAAATTCAGTGTCAGCAAATGTGATGTGTTCAAACATGGAGGATGAACACGTGGCCGCTGCTCCTGCAAAGCAGAGAGGAGAGCCTCACTTTCTGCACAGGGATGACACTCTGAAACAGGCAGATTCTTGCAACAAGAAAAAGAAATGAAAAGAAATGTGAGGGTCCAGTTACCTCTGGAGGTCAGAATGCGGGATGGGCTTAAAAATTGGAATGAAATTGTAACTGAGAAAACAGCAGCAGCCCCCTCATTCTCCTTCCTCGCTCTATACAGCCAGACCATTCTCTCCAGCCACCCTCGGAGAAGATGGAGCAAGCCTAGGATTCCAGACACAGGGGTCAGGTGTCAAGCTGAATAAAAAGGGACAGGATAGGTAAGTGAAAACCACTACAGAACTACGAGACCCCAGGCAAGAATTTTCCTCTCAACTCCCAGGCCACTGAAAGCCTGGCTTGTATACCTAAGCAGGAAATTAAGGAAATTAATCTTTAGAAAACTGACCAGCCTGAGAGAATAGAGCTGCAGTTAAGGACGTTTGAGCATCTCCCAACCGTGCATAGTGAAAGCCCAGTTTGCAAGCCCTGCTTACACACACAAGGTTTCAGTCAACATTTCAGCGCCCTGTTCTTAAATATGAATGAACAATCAGGGTTTCCAAACATTTTAAGAATTGGCTAATGTTAAAGACAGAGAACAAAGCATAAAGGAAGAGAAGCATAGAGGAAACAGAGCAAATAGAGTGAGTAGAAAAAGCCTTAATAAAACCACAAATAAAGTTATAATTAATTTCCTAAGAGAAACTATTGTTTGTCTAAAACCATTGAGGAAAAGAGTCCTTAAAAATTAAAAACAAAAAGCAAAGAATTAATAATTCAATAGAAGAATTGAAAGACAAAGTTTAAAATTCCCCCAGAAAAACAAAGTTTCTTCAAAGAAGACATACACATTGACAGTGAAAACATGAAAATATTCTTACATGATGAATCGCTTACAAATGAAAATAGAAGCCACAAGAAGAGGCTGCTTTACCTTGACTTTGTGACTGAACTTTTTAAAAAGACAATAAGAAGTTTGCTGAGAATGTGGAGCATGTAGGACCCTCATATTCTGCTGCTGGAGCTATGACATAGTTTACCTGCTTTGGAAAATGGTTTGAAAAATGTTTAACATAGAGTTCCTATATAGCCCCTGATATGGTTTGACTCTGTGTCCTACCCAAATCTCACCTTCAGTTGAGTAATTCCCATGTGTGAATGGTGGGACCAGGTGGAGATAACTGAGTCATGGGGACAGTTTCCAGTTCTCGTGATAGTACGTGAGTTCACACGAGATCCGATGGTTGTATAAAGGGTTTCCCTATTTGCTTGGCTCTCATTCTCTCTCCTGCCGTTTTGTGAAGAGGTGCCTTCCACCATGATTGTAAGAGGCCTCCCCAGCCATACTGAACTGCGAGTCAATTAAACCTCTTTTCCTTATAAATTACCCAGCCTCTGGGATGTCTTTACTAGCAGCATGAAAACGGATTAATTCAACCCCCAGTTATACTCTCAGATGTGCACCCAAGAGAATTGAAAAAAAAATATGTCCACAGAAAAACCTGTGCATGAATGTTCATAGCAGCATTACTCACAATAGTCAAAAAGTGGAAACAACCCACATGTCCATCATCTCAATTAATAAACACAATGTGGCATAGCCATAAAATGGAATATTGCTTGGCCATAGAAAGAAAGGAAGTAACTTGAGCCTTGAAGACATATGCTACATAAAATACACTGCCCAAAAGGACACACATGATATGATTCTATTTATATGAAAAGTTCAAAATAGGCAAAGCTATGGAAACAGAAAGGAGATTACCTCTTGCCAAGGGTTTGGAGAGCAAATACTGTTAGGTATTGATGGGGTTTCTTTAGGAAATGTTAAAAGTATTCTTAAATTAAAATGTAGTGGTGATGGTAGCACAGCTCAGAATATACAAAAAGTCACTGAATAAGGATGCATTTTGTGGCATATGAATTATATCTCAATAAAGCTGTCATTAATAATATTTTTATTAGAAAGCAGAACAGACAAAAATACATGTGATCAGAAAGAAAGAATAAGGAGGTGAGAGAATCAATCTAGAACATCAAACATCCAATTAATACAATCTCTAAGAAGAGAGAACAAAGGCAATAAAGGGGAGAAAATAATCAACTAGTTACACAATACTAAGGAAGGACATAAGCTTTTAGATGGAAAGGCTCACTAAGTATGGAGCACAATGAGTGAGAAGAGACCCAGCTTAGGCACATGATTTTCAAAACTCCCAAAAATTTAAAAAGGCTTTCTAGAGGGCTTCTGATGAGAAAAACTCAGATACATCCAACACTTTGGGAATCAAAATGTTATTGGGATTCACAATGGAAGTATTTGGACTAAAAGAGAATAAAAAAGTAATTTGAAAATTTTGACCAAAAATAATTAGTAACCTAGAATTCTACAATGAGCTAAACCATCAAATAAATACATGCAATATGAATATAGGCACCTTTCAGAAGATTTTTGGGGATGATAAAAAAACTTTTTTAATGATAAAAAACAACAGAGAATGATGAATATACAGAATTCAGGATGTGAGATCCAACGTAAAATATAAGTAAAGGGATTTCCCAGAATGGAGATGACAGAGGTCCCAGGTGGAGAGCTATGAAGTAGCTCTTGAGAACAATCAGTCCGTTGCAGGAGAAGAATGAAGGGCTCTAGAATGATTGCTTGCAAGAATAAAAATAGTACCGACCTGTTTTATTTGGTATTTGACCATAGAGAGAAGAGTTTCATAGCTTTGTGAAAAAGTGGTTGGCACTTAAAACCCAAGAAAAATGGAAACAAATTATGAGGCAATTATCACACTCAACAAAAGGCTGTACAGAAAATGTAATCATAGGATTCTAAGTGACTCAGCTGTGAACAGTATTTTTACAGTCCTAAGGAGAGCACCAAATATAGTTGACCTTTGAACAACAAGGAAGTTGTGGTGCTGACCCCCTACACAGTTAATAATGTATGTATAACTTTTAAGCCCCTCAAAACTTAACTACCATTAGGCTACTGTCGGCTAGCAGCCTTAACCAATAACAGATTAACACATATTTTTTGTATATGTATTATGTACTGTGTTCTTACAAGAAAGTAACCTAGAGAGAAGAAAATGTTAAGGAAATCATAAGGACAAAATATATTTACTGTTGGAATATACTTTTTACAAAGTGGAAGTGGATCTTCATAAGGGTCTTCATCCTCATCACATTCATGTTGAGTGGGCTGAGAAGGAGGAGGGAGAGGAGGAGGAGGGGTTGGTCTTGCTGTCTCAGGAGTAGTAGAGGAGGAAGAAAGTCAACATGTTAGTGAACCCAGGCAGTTCAAACCTGGGTTGTTCAAGGGTCAGCTGTATTGAAATAACCTCAAATTATGCTATAATAATACTTTGAAAATTTAGAGAACAGAGCTGTGTACAGGAAGGACCACATAAGAGAGAAAATGTCAAAAAAGTGAAAAGCATTTAAAGAAATGGAAGCTATAAAAGGCATGTTACTTTAAAATACAGAGGTATGGCTGGGCGCAGTGGCTCATGCCTGTAATCCTAGTACTTTGGGAGGCGGAGGAGGGCAGATCACTTGAGGCCAAGAGTTCGAGACTAGCCTGGCCAACATGGTGAAACCCTGTCTCTACTTAAAAAAAAAAAAAAAAAAAAAAGAAAAGAAAAATTAGCCTAGCGTGGTAGTACATGCTTGTAATCCTAGCTACTTGGGAGGTTGAGGCAGGAGGATCACTTGAACCTGCGAGGGGATGTTGCAGTGAGGCAAGATCTCACCACTACATTCCAGCCTGGGCGACAGAGTGAGACTCCGTCTCAAAAATAAATAAATAAGTTAATTGAATTGAATTAAATTAAATACGGAGTTATAAATACCAGCAGGGATAGATAAAAAATGGAAAGTGGATGTTCTTGGGAGCTGATTATGGAGTAGCAAAATGCGGTGAAAAGGACTGCTTTGTTGTTACTAAGTTTAAAACACAATTTAACTTTTAAAAGAGTCTATGTGCAATAATTTGATCGGAACATTAAATAAGTAACATAAATTGAGTTGGCCCCCACAAAAGGTAAGGAATAAATGGGGCAGAGATACAGAGGTCAGAGCTTATGGACAATGCTGGCCTCTTCTGCTTGCCACACAGATGGCATAGGACTTAACCTGAGCAGCCACTTAACCTGGGCAGGTTTCTCATCCCCTCACGTGCACCTTCTAAACTCACGTTGTTGCGAAGTGCCCATGAGGTAATGCATGTGTCAGTTCTTGTAACCTCTACAAGCGTGAGTATTATCAATAACTGCTACAATTTATTTATTTGTGCTTTCATTCATTTGCCCATTTATTTTTGCAATATGAAATGCCTAAGATGACATTAGATAGAGTTACCATAAATGGGTAATTTTATATTGTATACAAATATGGGCATCCCAAAGAACTGACACCAGGAAGTCAAAATGAACGTAATTACCAAATTACCATGCAAAGGTATTGATTTTCTCTTTCTGGCTTCATGCGGAGGCATTGTTGCACAACTCAGAAGTGAGAAGCCTCCTAAATGACCGATCATTCTCTACTTTCACCCGTGTAGTTCATTCTCCAAAAAGCTCATTTTGTAATTTGAAAGGTTATACTTGAAGGTGCCTTACTGAATTGTTTAGTAGGTTGAGATCCCAATTTTGGCTGCAGGATCTACAATCATTGATGAAATGAATCATTTCTCACTCCCCTGGAAGATGTCACTTGGGAAACAACTAGCTCACTTTCTTAATCTTTTAGACTTAGGGATATCAATCTTCCCCGAGGATTAGATCAATGGGATTAATAGAAAGTATAAGATAACAGTAATGAGATCCCTAGAAGGTATAAGAGGATATATATTTGGACAGAGACATTATGCATTTTGGGTGGACAATCTGCCATTGTAGTCATGGAGAATCCCTCATCTAGTCAAATCCTCTCATTTTGTAGGTGAGAAAACTGAGTGTCAGAGAGGTGAAGTGATTTGATTTGTTTACGGCTACTTACATTTTTAAATGAATGAGCGCTTCAGTGCTAAAAACCAGCCAGGGCAGTTTGAAGAATTTTTGAGAGGATGCATTTTCAAATGTAAGTATATAAATGATGATAAATGAATAGCCAATGATTAGAGTTAACATTGATTGTAGATGCTAATTAATTGTGCTAAATATTTTATTGATAATCAACTCTCCAGAGCCCTCACGTGGAGGTACTATTAACCTTGTTTCCAGAATCAGACAGGTGCAGGGCAAGGCTTGCTGATTGAGAGGAATTAAGCGACTTGTCCAGTGTGGGCGGCTTCACTGAAGTCCAAGGCAAGATTCAAACCCAGGCCTGCTGAGCGCCTTGCCACTAAAACCTCTGTCTTAGATCCCACTGTGACATAGTGTGCTGAGAAGTGAGCATGGCAGTCACTAGTCACCCAGGCCTGGAAAGCATGCTCAGGCGCAGTAGGTCTGTGGGAAGAGCTGCTCTGGCTGAACACGACAAGACTGTAACATAGGATACCCTCCAGGAATTCTGATAATTTGACGGTGTGCTGGGCACGGTGCTAACTGCTGCTGATGCAGTTTTGAGCAAAGCAGACATTCATTCTCTTTTTGTCTTCATGGAGCTTATATCACATAGTTACACATCCAATATGTATATTTCAAATAGCATTAAGAGCAGTGAAGGGACCTGCCAGGACCTGGGAGGGAGCAGAGCAGAGGGTGGACTGAATGCAGCCATCAAGAAAGATTTCCATGAGAGCATGGCATCTGTGCAAGGGCAGTGGCAGTGGCCATCTGGGTAGGTTGGGAACTGATGAAGTAATCTGGGTCTTGGAGGTGGCAGCAGGTGCTATGGCTTTAGCAGGAGCCACCGTGAATATGGGAGGGCCTGGATTTCCCTGCAGCACACGTTTATGTGCAGCACACTGGCGGGCATCCCAGGAATTCCTCGATTGTTCTGCCTCAGGAGCTTGAGGAGAGGAGCCAGGATTGGCACTGGGAGCTGAATCAGCTCCTCTGGGAATTTCCTCGGCATTCCATAAAGGAGGTCCCTAAAGAGGAGGGAGAATTGGATCACCTGCTAGTGTGGGCAGCTTTGGGACCCCGTTAAGCAGTGTAGTGGCAGAATTCCCAGAACCTGTGATTACTGTCTTATTTGGAAAAGAAGGTCTTTGCAGAAGTGATTAAATTAAGGATTCTGAGATGAGATTACCCTCCATCATCTGGGTGGCTCCTTAATTTAATGACAGGTGTCCTTATCAGAGAGAAAAGCAGGAGATTAGATGCAGCAGACGAGCAAGCAGCCTGACCCTGGAGGTGGAGATCAGAGGGATGTGACCACAGGTCAGAAGCTGGGAGAGGCAAAGAATTGGTTCTTTCCTAGTGCCTCCACAGAGAGCACAGCCCAGCCGACACATGGAGTTCTGATTCCTGGCCTCAAAACTTTGAGTGTATAAATTTCTGTTGTTTTAAGCCACCCCTTTGTGGTCATTAGTTACAGGAGCTTCTGAAAATTAATATAACTGGTGACATTTAAAAATATTTCTGTTAAGGTGGACTCAACAGCTACTATAATAAGAATATTATGCCATTACTGTATTGCATTTTGTTTTTCAATTGCACTTTGAGAGTGGGAGGCTAAGGTAACCATATCCTATAGTGTGTTCATGGTGCATTATTGCTACCTGTCATTCATTCATTCATTCATTCATTCATTCATTCATCTCTTTCATCTCTATACTCCATTCTCACAGTCCCCATCCATCTTCAGTGTGTATTTAATGAATTCTTGTAAAATGAATTTTGCTTTCTGTGCATGTATTTTAATTTGCTTAAATGTTGCATTTTAAAACATTTTCTTTTTTCACTCATGTTTTAAGATGTCCTCCCTGGCTGGGCACAGTGGCTCACACCTGTAATCCCAGCACTTTGGGAGGATGAGGTGGGCGGATCACCAGGTCAGGAGATCGAGACCATCCTGGCTAACATGGTGAAAACCCATCTCTACTAAAAATACAAAAAATTAACCGGGCGTGGTGGTGGGTGCCTGTAGTCCCAGCTACTCGGGAGGTTGAAGCAGGAGAATGGCGTGAACCCAGGAGGTGGAGCTTGCAGTGAGCCAAGACTCCGCCACTGCACTCCAGCCTGGGCAACAGAGCGAGACTCTGTCTCAAAAAAGAAAAAAAAAAAAAAAGATGTCCTCCCAAGTGTACGTCCAACCTGTTGGTTTTAACTGCTTCATGATCCCCCACAGTCTATACAGCCCCTCTTGACAGTCCACTTTGCCTGTGATGGCCCCATGCTGCCTGCAGTGTTTTCCCAGTACACATGCTGCTGGGGTAAATGTCTGCGGGCCAGTCCCCTTATGGGTTGTAAGAATTTATTTGGGCCATAATATCTTGGGCTGGCATTTATTAAGCACGCATTATGTGCCAGGCATGGTGTAAAGCACTTCCCACCTCTTTTAAGCATTTATTTTTCCAACTCCACTTGACATTCATGTAACTAAGGAGTGGAGACTTTTAAGACCGTGGAAAAACCACCCTCAGCAAGAAATAAAACTGGGATTCAGACCAGATGTGCTTGACCCAGGAAATAAACACTGCTTTTCAAACTTTCAAACTTTAAACACGATTCTTTAAACTTCAAGTCACTGAAACTCAATATCCAGCAGATTTGTTGTTAACGATCGGATGACAATAGTTCCTTATATTTTCATATGATGTATGGTTTAAAAAGGACATATATATCATCTTATTAAATCTTCGCAGAGGAAATGGAGAGAGGAGTTACGCCGAGAAACACGCAGCTGATAACGGGATTCAAACTCAAGATCGGGTCCTCTAACCCCAAGTTCCGTCATCATTTTTCACAGTGTAAAAGCAGAAAGTATGCTCACCTTTGGAGACAAGGTTGATTTTTGGATCATGAGAAGTACATAAGTATTGTTTGTGATTGACGTAAGCCAACATTTCCCACGTGATGGTCAGTTCACTGAGAGGCACTCTGTCCGTCAAAGACCAACAGTCCATCCCTTCAACCTCTATGTCTGAGGGGGATGAAGTCCTCCCTGGACATGCCTTCCTGTGTCTGCTCACGCTGATTTATAAGCCAGGAGGGACCTCACTGTTGTGTACATTTCTCATGGGAACGTTGGAATAAGTAGACTGGAGGCCTGGTGGAAGTAATGGCTGTACTAAACAAATTAGTTGTAGAACAAAATTTCTGGGAAAATATTTAAACTACCTAAGAGCACACACTGTTTTCAAGCATCCTCAAGCACTTCCCAAGCATCCTTTGCCATCCAAACAAATGACGGACTAATTACAAGCCATTCTTATCTATTCATTAAGCCTCATCCTCTGAAGGCTGCTACTTAACCGTACGCTGGCCTACTTCTGGCTAGTGTGTGTCCTTGAAGGAGATAAAATTGGATTTCTTTAAAGATATTTTCTAGATCCAATTTCTCACCATTCAGTGGGAAGGTCCTTCAGATAATGAGTCTGAATTGATGAGGTTTTGTGGTCACTGTGCTTTAATGTCTTATTCACGTTGCCCAGAACTCACCAATTGAAGAAATGCGAATCTGTGATGGCATTTACCCAAATTGTGCACCACTTATGGATTATTTGGAAGAACTTAAATTGTAGCCTTGATTGAGGTTTTACTTGAAAGTAAGTATAACAGGGGAAAAAGCAAGAGATGGCCAAATACTTGGAAAGGAAAATGCCCAAGTGGAATTTGAGTTTTAGGCAATTTTAGGATTCTCTCTGCTTTGTCGTTTGTCCACTAACCAAGGCTACTCCACCCGTGTCTCATGCTCAGCCAATAACTACAACCAAATCAGAAATCTCTGCTGTCCAAGGCACTCCTGAAGCTCCCTGCTCATCCCCTGCTTGTGGAACCCAGCCAGCATGAACCTCAGCCCATCACTGTGGCCCCTGTCATGTGACTTGGGACCTGAACCTGGGCCCCAGGCCTGTCTTCTCCCCATTTTCTATTATGTTTGCTACCTTTTTCCCTGCTTTTGACAAATCAGCTCTTAATTGCCTCACTGCAAAGCTCCAAGACTCTCCAGGCTTCATACAACATTCAGGCTCCCCTGTCAGAGGGAACACTCCTATTTTGGGTTCTTGGTTAAAGCCTCGCGAGATGTGGTTAGTCCCTTCTTTACAAGATGGGTTCTTGGAGAGTGCATCAGTTTCCTAGGGCTGCAATGACACAGTGCCATAAAGTTGGTAACTTAAAACATCAGAAATGTATTCTCCCCAGTTCTGGAGGTCCGAAGTCAGAATTCAAGGTGTTGGCAGGGCCATATTCTCCCTGAAGACTGTGATACAGGATAGTTTTTTGTTTTGTTTTGTTTGCCTCTTCCTCACTTTTCTGTGGTTGCTGGTAAACTTTGGTGTTCCTTGGCTTCATTCTCTGCCCCCATCTTCACGTGGCAGTCTCCCTTTGTGTGTCTCTTCTCTTTAATCTAGTATAACCTCATTTTAACTTAATTATCACTGCAAAGACCCTGTTTCCAAATAAGGCCACATTGTGGGGTTCCAGATAGAACTAACTTTTGGAGAGACACTATTCAACCCAACACAGAGAGATACCAATATTTATATCACATAAGATGACCACTCTGGGATACTGGTATATATAGGATGAGAGAAGATGAAAGTTTTCATTTATCCATCCATCTATTCATCTATCCGTCTATCCAATGTATATTTGCTAAACAATAATTATGGACTAAGTACAGTTTTATACCAATAAAGCCAGCAATCCTAGACCCTTCTTTCAAGGTACTTATAGTTCAGAACTAGTGGTAAGCAATGAAAACAACCAAAAGTGTTTCAAGAGAAGATGGCCTCAAATCAGGTGTGATATGGATTCAGGCCAGGAAGCGACCACATCCAACAAAATAAATGAGGTGAGACTTTGTGGAAGAGATGCATTTGGACCATCATCTCAAGATTTACAAGCATATGAAAAAGGGCTTAGGAGAAAGGAACTACAATGACTGAGGTTTATGTAAACTTGGGTCAAAAATATCTCATTATTTTATCTGAACAAAGTTTGTTTCTTAGAAAATTTTGTGTGCAATTGGATGGTAACATTTTTCTTCACCCATCAGTATTTTCGGAAGAGCAAATGTGCCTAACCACTTCTCCTATTGTCAGCCCACAGAATATAAAGGGCATGGTGTCTGCTGTTGTAAATTTCCTGGGATGAGAGATCCATCAAGTTATTTCCATGTGTATAATAAACTACCAAGGACAAAGTTCAAGTCTGAGAGCAACTTTGGGCTATAAGTGACTTACTTTCCCACATGAATTATTAAGATGATTACACCATGTCTTGAGAATACATTGCTAAATGAAAAAATCTCTCAGAAAATGTACAGTCTTGATTTTTCAATAAAATTACACAAAAATCCAGCACAAAGAAATCTTATCCATTAGGAACTAGCAGTACAGCTTGGATGTCTAGTAATTAGAAACAGCAGTTTTTCTACAAGGCTCAAAGATATTCAGATATCCCAAATATAGCTTTCTTAAATATGTACACACACACACACATACACACTCTCTCACACACACGCACACACACAGAGGAAACTTTTGGATCTGTGCCAGACTTGGTGAAAATACCCATTTCGTTCCAAGCAGAATGCTCAGGCAGGGAGTTAAAGACCTCACTGTTGGGAGCGTCTTAGATGGATTATCCATGTGCTTACAGCTCAAGTTCTACTCCCCAGTCTTCTAAACAAATAAATAATTGAAGACCATTACCACTTTTTGGGCTGTCTTCACATGCTTCTTCGGCTCCCATCAAAGCCGAGCTCCATGTCAAAGGCAGCAGCCACCTTGAGCAGAGTCTCAGGGAGACGACTGATTAATTGCTTTTGCATTTTGGAAGTGCGTCCAAAGATGCTGTAAAATAGTGTTTGTTTTTGCTGTTGCCAAACCTTGTTTAGGAGGGCTCTGGAGGGTGACGATGATGTACTCAAGATGGTGAGAGAGGCGAGAGTAGCCCAGGTGTGCTTGCCAGCTCTGCTTCCTGTGAAGTTTCTAAACACAGGTATGGGAGGGGCTTGCGGGGTGAGATGAAGTGGAGATCCACACTGGTGACTCTGGTTTCAGCAACTCCCGGCCTTCTTCCGTTGGCATCGCTGGCGACTCTGCGTAAATCAAGACAACCAATTAGAGTTTCAAAAAATCCTAGATTTGCTGGCAATCAGGAGACAGAAATAGGAAACCAAGGACAGGCTTACCCTCCTGGGCGTCGTGGGTGCCAGAGACCTTACTGAAATTCGGTAATAGATGACACGGAGCACGGACTCATTTCGTTACGGCAAATTCTGTCAACATGAGCAGGCCTCACACTGCGCTCTGCCTCTCTGCCTCTTGCTCTATCAACTCCACATGTTGCCCCAGTGGCCGTCTTTGTACTTAATAGAACTTGTCAAAACATATCTATCAGTTGTGCCGAGAGCAGACTTGGGTGGTCAGGGGGGCGCTGGCCAGGGATGGACTGCCGTTCCTGGCAGCCACACGTGTCCTCCTGCCCAGTTCTCCCCCAAATTAAGGGGGAATCGGCACATACTGTTGAGTCACTGGGTTTTTAAACCGTTCTCACACCAGCAACTGCTTTAACAGCACACTGGTGTTTATTTGAAGTCCCTGATCTCTACTTTCATGTGGATATTTGGTGGTTCTCGAAATTGTGAGAGGAACAAAATGTGTTTCCATTTGCTTTGAGGAGTTTTTAATACTTCGAATATCTTTACAGACATACACACAAATATATAAAAGTATGTGGATATACATTAGTTTATATATTTGCATATGTATATATTAAGTAGAACGGATGTACTATATATATGTGTGTACACACACAATATAGCAACACTTTATGTACAAACTGATATGGACATATTATCTACACACACATCCACACATGCGTTCGTATGTAAACGTGTGATAGTACTTATGGGCCAGACTGCATAAACACATAACCATTCCTGTCCTTGGACTCTCAATATAGCATGTCCTTCCAAGAAATTGGTCTGTGTGGTTCCCAGTGACATCTCCCTGCCAGGCGTCCGACTTTCCCTGAGCCATGTCCAAGGCCACTGGAATGCTTTGCGGCTGGCATCCAGCGGAGCCTCCCCCATCCACTGCTGGCCCAGGGCGAGGGAAAGGAGTTTCTGGAATAGTTCAAGATAATCATTGGCCAAGGAGAAATCCGGCAACACTCACCTCAGTGCCTTCCCTTTGTGCCACTGAGAATCTTCAGGGTCCCCAGATGGGATGGCAAGGTTCATCTCCATGGTGCTATTCCGTCATTTCATCTGAAACAAGTAGGCAGCACAAGGGTGTGGTGGGGCAGCTTGCTGTGTGGCAGGGAGCATGGGGGTGCAGCCCATCAGGCCTGGCTTCTGCAATTACTAGCTGCAAGGTCTTGAACAAATCAGTTTCTTTATTGGCAAAATGAGGCTAATAATACTGTGTTATCCAGGGAGGTAATACTAGCTGAGGTAATAAACAACCCTCAAATGTCAATGGCTTAATACAAGCTTTACTTCTTGCTCATGTCATAATCCAGTGGGGGTGAGCACAGCAGGAGGTGGGACAGAACATTCTGCTTCATAGAGCTGTTTTCAGTTCTGCCTTGTGGTACGGCCTAAGTGCCCCACTGGGTCCTCTCCTCCAGCCAGCCGATATGCAAAACAAGAGGGCACGGAGAAACAGAAGATTCATTTTAGAGGACAAGACTAGGAGTGGTGTGTGTCACTTTCAGCCATGTTCCAATGGCCAGAAATTAATCTCAGGGACCAACCTTTCTGCAGAGGAATCTGGGAAATTTTTTAGCTGAGTGTCAGGAGACAAATGAAAGGGGTTGTGTCAGCAACAATTTGGTGGGTTGTGAGGATTGTATGAGAACACGTATTTAAAGGTTTTAGTGCTGTGCTTACAGTAGGCACTCAAGTCATTGTATCTACATTGATTATTCTTACATTCAGTATTTGTCAGCCAGAAAAGAAATGTTTTGTAACATTTTAATGTCACATTTTAAGGTGATATTTACACACACACACACACTGTGCTGTACTTTATTATATTGTACTTTAGTTACTATACTGTACTTACTACAATCAGGAAATACTGTTTGTTTGTTTACATTCTGCTATATTCTGGAAGTATTATAGAAGCAAAAGAAATGATACCTTCTCTCTAAAGAATCTAACTTATGAAATATGTATTCCTTGTTAGATTTTTTAAACATATATTTCATATTTCACAAGTCAGATATGAATATTCACTATATACACATGTATGTTTGTGTGTACACACACACACACACACACACACACACAGAGTTTATTCTTGCTTGTGATCCAGGCATTCACCAGCTACAAGGTGGCATTTCATGTTCTAGGCTTGTGGGGTGGGTCTCTTCTCCTATATTTGCAATCATATGAGAATAGTTCTTGAGTCCTTCATACCCCACATCTCTCTGGTTGGGATCAGAGTAATAAAGGTCAAGAAAATAGGCACAAATATTGAAGAGTGTGCAAGCTACCAGGTCTGGGCTGGAATTCTGATTCTGATATTTACTGGCCGTATGATGTTAGGTGAACCACCTTCCTTCTCTAGCTTAGTTTTCTGGTCTGTAAAATGCAAAACAGCAGAAACAAACTTTAGGAGAATAATCTTGAGGATTAAGTGGATAATGTAAATAAAATCCTCAGCATGAAGTACAGCACATAAAAAGGCTTCACTTAAAAGTACAGGAAACAAACAAGTGAAACTTAATGATGGCTTCTGGCGTTAAGGGGTGGGGAATACGCAGACCTGCCGGGTAACTCTGACACCTTCATTTTCCATCTCCAATGACCTACTAACTCCAATATCAACAAAAGAGGTTGGTGTCTGGGCTGACCCCTCCCAACCTTTTTCAGGGTGGGTTCTATTGGCACAGAATGTACATTACGCCCAATTCACAGATCCTAGGGTCTTGTAATTTAATAGACTGTGTTTTGCTTTTGGAACTAAATGGCCCCAGGTCTCTTATTCTAAATCTTAAGTGTTCCCTGATCTCCCAGACCTGCATGTCCTATGTTCTCATCACTGAGAATGCAAGCTGATAAAGTAGCTTCAATTTTTTCTCTCATGGAAGAACTGTACTTTTCAGTATTCTTCATGTTTGGATTTCACGCTGCCTCCTTACTTCTCAGCCTCCCACGCTAAATTACTCTTAAATCCCTCTGTACTTCAGGATACCCGGACAGAACAGGTGACCATGTCTTTGTTGAAGGTAGGAATGAATATTCATTCACAGCAGCATTGTAAGATAATTTCTCTAGTGCATTTTCTTTTGGGACCATGAAAGGTGAATACATTTCTTCCATGTGGTGATTTGTTAAATACATATTTGTTCATTTCTCCTAAGTAACATCTCCTCTATCTGCTTCGTAGAGAAACGAGAACCAGATCACAGAGCAAACTGCTCTGTTACAGGAGAATGTGGCTTTGAGTTGGAAATCCTAGGTTGGAGTCAGCAGTGTGCTGCTAAACAGCCATATGAGCTCAGGCAAGTTACACAAAGTTCCCAAGCCTCAGTTTCCTTATGTGTGCAGAGAGGACACGTGACTTCATAGTCTTTAAGGATGTTTCCAGAGGTGTACTCCAGTGACCACCTGGATGCAGGTTCTGCCTTGCCTCGGGTAATCTGAGTAAGCAATGCTATGGGTGGAACCCACAAATCTGCATTTTTAACAAGCACCTAAAGTGGTTTGTCTGCATACTCTTTTCTAAAATTCCCCTTCTGCAGAAACATCGCAGGATTATAGTCCTGCACGGTACTTGTCTTGCAAAGAAATTACTTATAGAAATAGCTTACTACTTCACAATGTATTATGAAATCTGTCAATTTTCTCTTCAAAAAGGTCATCAATATATGTTTTTGGTTAGTATTAACAGTCTCAGCTGTTAGGTCCCTTTCCATGGAAAATCTTGCCATATTTCCCCTCTCCTTTGCCTTCCCCACCTCCCCTGCATCCCATTGGTATGGCTTGCATGAACTTTCATATTCTAATGGTATAGTGACAAACTGCAACCCTTGATCAGTAAATAATTTGTTGAGCATGCAAATTAGTGCCATGTTAAACCCATTCAAGATTATCTGGTTAGAGTTATTTTTAGCTTTTATTCTAGAAAATGCTAGCCCTACATCATAACAATCATTGCAGGCAGCATTCATCCATTCTTTCACTCAATGTTATCACTGATCTATTATGTACAAATAATAGTGATCCTCACCTTGATAAGCTGGAAGGATACAATAGCAATAAAAACAACGTTGTCCCTGTTCTCAATGAGCTCTGGCTGCTGAGGAAGACAGGGATGTAAACAGGCAATGCAAAATGCATAAAATGAGCCAAGTCTGATGTGCCTGGAGAGTACAGAACCAGGCCCTTAACCCTATCTCAGTAGTCTTGGAGGGTTATCCAAACGAAGTGACAACTAAGCCGAGACCTAAAGAATTAGAAAAGCAAGGCAGAGACAAAGTTGTGCTAGGTGGGTGAAAATCAAGTGTAAATGTATTTGCAGGTTGAACTTGGGCATCGTTATAATTTGTCCTTGACTGACTCTCTAGCTCTTTTTTACATATACACGTTTTGTTTCCTGGCCTGAACTGTAGAACAACCACAGGTGTCTGCTTCCTCTTCTGTGCTCCTCAATAATCCTAGTCCAAGCTTGGGTGTCTTCCTGCTATGACTCTTGCTGAATTCACAACAGTTGTGCATTTGCAGATCCACTCCTGGTATGTTCCTAGTGTGCTTTTTCACTGCACCTTTCTCTCTTCCTTTCTGTTCTCTGTGCTTCCTTCTCTACAAATCCTCTCTAGCTCAGGGTCACAGACTCAAAAACCTCCCTGGGCCAGGCCAGTGATATGCATGTGCCATCAATCTGGGAAGGGCTACAACACTAGGGCATGGTGGGGCCTGTGAGCATCTAGACTGCACACGCCTGCTGAAGGAATTCCAATTCTTTGTTTTGTTTTTCTGAAACACTGAGCCACCCAAACAGAACACCGCTGTTGGATAGATCTGGCCCACCAGTCTCCCACTATGACCTCTGTCTGTGAGGTCCCTAGGGGCAAGATGATGTGTTATTTATTTTCCAAACCCCAGGGCTTGGTGCAGAGTAGGTGTCTGGGAATTGTTTGTGGTTGAATCAAATCACTCTTTCCCAGGGGAGCTTTGGAAAACACCAGCTGTGCAAGTTCTGATCCACCCTGAATGATTCCTGGCTCAGTCAGATAAAGGTAACTTGGTACACTGATGTGTAAGAAAGAAAGGAAACTCTAAAATAATAGACAAACTTGCCTCAGAGTATTCACCTAGTAAGAGACTGAGTTGGAATTCAGACATAGCAATGCCTGACCTCAGATACCACAGTGTTCCATGTAATGTAAGAAAAAACAGAAATTGCATATTCTAACAATAAGACTTGATTTTTTTTTCTCTTCAGTTGGCAAAATATTTGTTGAAGGCCATTTTTATCATGCCATTCTTTTGTTTAAAACTTGTCGTGTTGTTCTCAGTGCAAAGAACTGTGTGGCCCACAGGGCCCTGAAGAACCTGGCAGGACCTAGTACACACAACTCCCTCACTTGCTGACCCAACCACACCAAATGTGATGCGGCCTTCACATTTTTCTTGTTAACTCTGAATTTGCAGTTATATACCCTCTGCTGCAAATTCTTCCCTGTACAGCCCATTGTTTACATCCAACTTATTCTCCAGCTCTGAGCTTTCGAGTCTCTCCTTAAAGAAAGCAATTCCTTACGCCTCAGGGCAAGGTATAGTCCCTCTGTCCGTGCTTTCATTATTCTCCATACTGTCCCTTTAAAGCATAATTACTGTTTGTGATTACACAATCCTGTGATTAACTATCTAGAGTGTTGCTTGGGCCGGCAGGGACAACGTCTATCTTGTCCCTGTTACAGCGCCAATGCCTAAGGCAGAGTTTGGCTCAGAACCAGGGATCAATACATATTTGCTGAGTGGATAAATGGAGGAAGTAGGAAGTTGCCCATGACAAAGGATGCATGGGTGTCGGCCAGTTGGCCACTCTTCAGTGACCCTGCAGCTGAGTGAAGCTCATAGACGGTGTGGAAGAGGAAGAGGTTAGCAAGGCTGACCCTGAAGATTTCTTCAGAGATTCTGAGTCTATGCTATCTCCACCCAGACATTCCGAGGACACTGATGGGGTTTGTGCACTGCTTGTACCGCAGTCTGAGACCTGTACAAAGTAGGTCAGGTACCATAATATAACTCGACAAGTCACTCACGAGAGGCCCGGCTGTCCCAAATAATTCAAGTCAGAGAACCAGGCTATGGCTGAATAAGCAGAGGACGAGGGTGTTTATTAAGGTGATAGAGCATAATGAACCCAGGGCAACAGAGGGATGTCTGACTCACTATTAGATCAGTTATCAAACTGCAGCAGTGTCCCTTCTTCAGAATGGAGTGACGCGAGCCTGTGACATGTTAGGTCAGTCAAGGCCTGCAGTTGTGGTCCCTGGAAAACAAGCACTAAAATGGCTTTTGAAGTCTAATTTAGTGCTTGGATATATACTGGACCTTCAGGATCACCTTGCATAGAACTAACGACAAGGTGACTTTGGGAGCTCCCTTCTCCCAGCTTTCTTTTAACCATCCTGGGCTATTTCAGCCCTTCCTATTTTGAGACAAGTAGCTTCAAAAGTCAACAGAAATTAAATACTAAATAATTTTAGTGAAACAGACAAACTTCAGTCTCACCAAAGAGGTTTTAGCAAGGGAATGACAAAACAACCTTGAGATAATGGGTTGCTCAAAAGTAAATTGATTATGATGGTTCTCCTGATTACAAACTTCTGTAGGATCACTTTTTCCAACAAGAAAACGCCCAAACCTCTAGCACAGTAATAGGTGTCTTATTCAATCTGGCACCAACCTATCTCTTTATTTAGCTCTATCACCTTCCTCTCCAAACAATGTCTGCTGGTGTCCATTTCTGCAGAGAACACTTCCCAAACTACTGTCTCCTCACACTGCCATGGACAAGTGCATAAGCAAATGTTATAGCACTTATTAAATTATTAGCTACTTACTTTCTTGCAGGTCTGGGCCCCTCCTGAGGCTAAATAATCATCAAGGGCAGGAGCTTTACTTCAGTCTTTTTTAATAGTTTCTGACAAACAGACAATATTGCATACATATTGGGGGAGCTTATCAGGGAATGAATGAGGAATGAATGAATGGAGGAATGAATGCAGGACTGGGAGTCAAGGGGGTTGATCCTGTGTAAAAATGTGGACTTTTCTCCAAGGGTGAAGCGAAACCACTGGATGGCTTATGAGAGAGTGACAGATTTGCTTTGGAAAGATCAATCTAGTCACAAGGGTGAGGCTTAGAGGGACCTATGCAGAAGGTCTCGGGGAAGCAGCTGTGGGAATCCACTAAAGACACAATGGTGGCCAGATGAGGGCATGAAAAGAAGTTAACAAACAAGCAAGATAATTAGGGCCACTATCAACAAGACTACGTGAATATTTGGTCATGGATGACTTCTGGATCTCTGGCACGTATGACTGGGTAGGTGGAGACAGTACTTAATAAAATGGAAAATTGTTTTAAAATACGTAAGGACTCTTTCCAGAATTACTTTGGATATGCACATTTGATCTCATAATCACATTAATATTTTATCAGTTGACTTGAGTGGCTTTTTTGGTAATCAAGGATTTGTGAGTTTTATGGTTTCAGAGGATTTGCTTGTCTTTCAGTTGCCTATGGGTTTTAATTGGTTAATTTTATTTATCACAATCTACAGTTCTTTTGGATTTGATTTGGTCGAGGTTTATTTTCTTTATGAGACCTTGTCAGTCTGACAATACATTTATTTGTTTCATTCATAAAATAAAGTTGGTTACATGAAATTCTTGGAACAACATACTGTTTTTCATATCGGAATCACATGAAGATTGTATATTTTGGGTTGCAAAGGAAAAGTCTAGGTTTTCTCACCCACATTCATAATATAATTAGAAGATTTACAATTCAGATTAAAAAATGCATAGACATAGCTATACATATTCATATACATTGTGTTATATTTGATTAGGGCTTAACCTTCCTTTGTTTATGGGAGTTTATAAAGCCTATAACATCAGCCCTGGCTCCCCCACGATGAAAGAATGTTACACCAAAATGCAGTCTATTACTTCTGCCAGGGTATTCAGTAAAAGTGAGAAAATCAATTTGAGCAGATGCATGTTTATGGAAAGTAATAAATGATATTTTTAAATGTGAAATATTCCCTCTTTATTAGGCATTTCTTTATTATGTGCTGTATTGTCATTAAATTTTATAAACATTTCATCATCACATACTTTATCCTTTGAGAAATAGAAGAAAGATGAATTTATAGTTTATCAGTGCATACATTTCAACTACTTATGTGTGCATCCCAAAATACTGTTCATTAAATCTCTATTCATTTGATCATCAAGTACTTCTCAATTCCAATCCAAAAACATTTTATTGTCCCCAGTTCTATTCTTGACACTGGGGATACAGGGATGGGTTTGGCTCATGTTCCTGACTTGGAGGACCTCACAGTTTGGGGCGAAGACAGACATGCTGACGATGACTCGTGCTGAGTGAGTGTGGCCCAGGGAAGAGAGAGGCAGCCACAGAGCAGTAAATGATTTATGCTCTCCAGAGTGGTTGAAATGAGGTATGGGAGAGACTTCTAGGAAGAGGTGGTTTCTGAACTGAAATGTCACAGGGGCATGGGATTTTAAGATGTGCCCATAAAACTGTAAGTAGTTCCTTATTCCTGGATCGTAACAATCAAAGTAGGAGAGACAGGAGGTGATCTGGGTTAGAATCCCCTGTGAGCCACACAAAGTCCTTTAAAATATATTTTGAGGGCTCCTAATAGATAATCGTTTGAGGCAGAGTGAGGAAACCTAAAAATCCAAGGTGGCTGCTGAAATATATCTCACCCTGCCTTCCCCATCCTTTTTGGCACAGAATCCCAAGATCAGGTATATGATAGCATCAGAATGACATTTTGGAGTGGTTTGTTTGTGTGTTTGTTTATTAAAGGAACGTCATCTCAGGCACCACGGAGTTGCAGGAGGAAAGCAGTGCCTTCCTGCATTGATTGGTGCTGGGATTGTGAGTCAATGCCACGGTGACGGTGCCCCCTCATCGGAATACGCCCACCCTAAGCTAAGTGGGCAGCCAAAGCAGGCAGGAGCTCGTTTTCCCCTTCTAGGCTCTAGGTTTTTCTTTTCACAGAGACAATGTGATTCCAAGTGAATTGCCCAGGAAGTGAGGAAGCTGCATCTCTTTTCAGACTGTGGCCCTGAACACCCAGGTCTGAACAATGGCTTGCCTGATAGCAACAGGCTGTGGAAGACTTATTGTGCTGTCTGAATTTTGTTTCGTGCACTGCACTTTTTCTTTTCATAGAAAAGAAAAAGGATCATTCTTTCCAGAATCCAGCACATTTTTCTCCTCCACAGAGTCCCTCGACAACCTTGAAATTTGAAGCAGTTATAAAGACAACTTTGCTTCCTAACTCTGCCCTTCCGAGGCCAAGGCATGCTTTCTCAGGGACAATGGGCTAAAAGCACCCCCAGCCATCAATTCTTCTTGTTAAAAGGAATAATGAACGCCATTTGCTGAGCATCTTTCTTGTACGTCAAATACAAAGCCAAGTTTGTTTTCCTATTTAATTAAAAATGTTCAAATTTTGAATTTTGAAATAAGTTAGACGTATTGAAATTGCAAAAAGAGTGCAAAATTTCCTCATACTCTTCACCCAGCTACCCCGACTGTGAGTGTCCACAGAACAAGGTTCACAGGCAGCACATTAACATCCATATGGTCCTATTAGTTCATCTCCAGCTCTCTTTCAGATCTATCAATCTTCTTTTCTCTCTGGTCTAGGATCTGATTCAAGATCTCAGGCTGCATTTGGTTGCAAGATCCCTTATCTTTAATCTGGAACAAGACCTTCACTCTTTCCCCTTTTTTTCACGATTTTGACACTTTTGAAGGGGACTGGTCAGTTACTTTGTAAAGGACTGCTTAATTTGGGTTTAATGTTTCTTCATGATTAAATTCCAGCTATGCATTTCTTGAAGAAATATTATGAAAGTGATTTTGTGTCCTTCTTGATATCAAGAGCCCAGAATCACACTATGTGTCATTGCCAGTGATGTTCACTCTTGTGAAGGTCACCTAGTGTCTGCCTGGTTTATATACCACTATAAAGTTAGTATTTTTCTTCTTTGTAATCATAAAAGGTTTTATGGCACCAAACTTCGAGACTGTGAATATCCTGATTCTCATTATTCTTTCACCCACTCATTTTAGCAAGCATCAGCGACTATTGAGTGAAACAGTTTGTATAGTGGTGTTTGCCAAACAATGATTTTTAAAAGGTTTACGTTATTTTATACATTTCTAAATTGAGATTCTACTACAAGGAAGAGCCTTCCCCTTTTCTTTCTTTACTTAACCCATATGTCCTTATTTTGCTTAAGCAATAGAGCCCATCATGACTGTCATATATCCTGTTGTTTGAATTGTCCAAGGTGTGGCCATCGGGAGCCCTTCAAGTTGGTTTCCATGTTCTTCCAACATTCCCCCATCTTTTCCATCTTTCCTGAGCACATCCCTACTTTCAGACACTATCAGATATTCCAGGCTCATCCTGTACTTCTCTTGCCTTAGTCCTAGAATCACCCACTTCTCCAGATCAATTCCTTTTATCATAGAATGATACGTAGAAATCAAAATCTGGGTTCTAGGAATCCTCATTGTTACTCGTAGACAACACAAAGCTAGCTTTTACATGCATTGCCTTGTTTAATCTTCTCAGGAAAGAATAATTGTGATGATCTTACAGATAATGAAAATGAGAGCAATTGGCATGGATTAATTGGGGTTTCATGGCTAAAATGTGGAGGAACTAGAATTCAAACTCAAGTGCGTTGGCTTGAAGAGGAAGCCTCCTTCCTGCTGTGTGATGCTAGCTCCTGGAGGATGAGGATGGGATGGAACAAGTCAACTCTGGGAGAGCCTGCCCTCTCCAGTTGGCCCTGGATCCTCTTCCCTAGATGTTCTCCAGCTAATCTGATGTGGACCTTGAGGCTGTCTCTCTCTACAACTGCAGTTCTTATCCCTCTGAGGCCAGTGTCATCTACTTTTTGGATCCTCACCTTGGACGCTGATGCAGTCTTTGATTTGCCTACAAGTTCTCCTCTTTTCTAGTTGATTCCTGTTCAGCCATCCAGCCTTTTATTTCCCTAGGAGGCCGGCCTTGATAACTGCATGTTCATAGCATCTCACTTGTAGCTAATCAATCAATTGGTTTTGTTACTCTTTGTTTAATGTATAGCTTTTTTTTTTTTTCTGCTGGAATTTAAAATCTGAGAGAATAGAAACAGTGGTTGACACTTTGCTTGGCATGTAATAGGAGCTTAACCAATATTTGTTGAGTGAACCCATTAAAGGGTGAATGACTATTGACGACTTTCCACGTCCCTCTCTAACACGGAGCTCTTACGGAGGCTTCTACCTGTTGGACAGAGTTCTCTGGTGTTCCCAGGCCCACGTGGAGGTTGAGCATTTCTCTCTGCACCCCACTTGAACTGCAGAAAGATTAAGTACTGAAAGCAATTACACTCCTAAATGAAGTGGCCATCCGTAATTAATTTAGGAGGTCCAGGAGCTGTGGATCAGTATTGTGATTAGGGAATGGTGTGGATGAAAGTTGACTGTGCACAGCTGGTGGTGAGGAACAGAACTGAGGCTGGTGAGTGTATTGGAGCCTAGAAGAAAGAGAGAGTAAGGGCTTGTGAACTAGAGAGGGGGTGCAAAGAAGGTGCCGTCTGGGAGACATTGGAGAGTGAGAAGCCCAGAGGGAAGGGCAGGTCTCCCAATGAAGAAAGAAGCTCTGCTGTTGAAATACTCATTCAAAGTTCTCCACTGGCTGAGCTCAATTTCCTGAAATGTCACCAACTTACATCAGGCTTGACTGCAACCTTGGAGACTGACTGAGTCTGGGCTCACAGAGGGGTATTTGTGAAGTCCGTTGTGTAGGAAGATGAGGGAAAGTTGAGGTTGGAAGTCAAGGCCAGAGTCCATCATAATCTGGGATATCAGAGGTGGTCGATCATCTGGAATTCTGCTTGCCAAAGAGTTTCATTTATGGACACTGAGAGATGGCTCTTGTGCTTCCCCAGGCTCCGAGGAAATTCTTTCCCTTTCTCTGTGTCTTCTCAACAGAAGAATGGCAATTCCTCTATCATCAGCAGGGATTCCCTTCTGCTTTAACTGCTTAATTGCTTAAATAAGGCTAATTGCTTAATTGGATTAATCCCTTCTTCCCCCAAGGGGTATCAGCAGTGGACAAGCTGTCCACCCACTGGGGAGAGGCTTTACTGCAGCAGTATCTGAGTAGGGCTGTGGCCTTCTGGTCTCTTCTATGTGTAACCTCTGGAGGGAGATAAGAATCTCTGCAGATTAGCAGGGCTTCAGGAGAAGATTAGTTGATGGGCCTTTGGAGGAAGCTTCTGGGGCAAGGCTACGTAACTGCACTCCAGGATGAAAGCTAAGATTCCAAGTCCAATGCAACTTATCCTCAGTCTCCCCACAGCATACCAAGCGATCGATGTCACATCCAAACCCAGCACCAGAGGGCCAGTGCATGGACAAAAAGAGCAACGCCGTGAATAGAAATGGTGCTACCAAAGCTGACCTGACTCCCAGCCTTGGCTTCCCTTCCTCTCCTTACAAAGTTGGCTTCACAAATCCTCCCTGTGAGTCCAGCCCCCATCAGTCCCCAAGGGTGCAGTCAATCTTGATGTAAATTGGAGACATTTCAGAAAATAGGCTCAGCCAGTGGACAGCTTTGGGTGAACATTCCAGCAGCAGAGCTTCTTTCTTCATTGGGAGACCAACCCTCACCCTCTAGGCTTCCTTGCTCTTACCATAGATCGCTGTCGCATCCTACAAGCCTGAGTCCAGGCTCTGGTCACTGTCTCAATGTGTCTTGAAATATGGAATAATTAAAATCCATGAGGGTAGGGCCTGTGTATTTCTGTTCATGGCTTTGTCCCCAGAGCCACACCCAGGGTCTGGCATGTAGCAGGGGCTTAATCAATTTTTAGAGAATGAGTAAATGGAAGGCTTCCTATATCTATGGCTGACAGATATACACTGTGTGACTCAGGATGGGAAAACAGGGGGGTGAGTTTTGGTTCACAACTGAGAGGGTTGGTTTAACAGTCAGTTATGGAGTCACAGATAGTATCTCCATCCCTGGGGGACTTCAGGCAGACTGTAGGCACAGCAATAAGGGAACGAGAACTCTACAGAGTTGACCAGATGGACCTTGCAATTTGTACAGTTCTAAGGTGTTAGCAAAGGCATAATAGTGGGTGCACAGAGCTTGGAGTTATACAACTGGGTGTGTACATTTCAATTTATTTATTTATTTATTATTTATTTATTTATTGAGACAGGGTCTCACCCTGTGACCCAGGCTGGAGTGCAGTGGTACAATCACAGCCGACTGCTGTCTCCACCTCCCAGGCTCAAGCAGTCCTGCGATCTCAGTCTCCTGAGTAGCTGGGGCCACAGACATGTGCCACCATTACCAGCTAACTTTAAATTGTTTTTTTAAGAGATGGGATCTCCCTATGTTGCCCAAGACGGTCTTGAACTTCTGGTCTCAAGTGAATCTCCCACTTTAGCCTCCTAAAGTGCTGGGATTACTGGTGTGAACCACCACGTCAGGCCTAATTTTCATTCCTAATGTTATCATTTTCCAGCTTTGCAATTGGAGCAAGTCACTTACCCTTTCTGGGCTTTCACTGCCTCTGCTGTTCAAGGGGGCTCAGAAAGCCTAATTCAGAGAGTGGATGTAAGGATTAAAGGGGCTAATGATATAAAGTGCAGGGCATAGTAAGTGTTCCAGAAATGTTAATCTCGTCACTCTTCCCCTTTACCTGTGAAACAGTGGAATGACCAGAGACCACGGCTGAGAGAATGGTGTCTACTTGATCGATTTCTACTCTGCACTTTGCATTTGGGAGGTTTTCCCCAAGGTCTGTTTTCCACAGGGTCCCAGCAGGATGACCACTGTCCTTCCTTGTTACACACAAATACATCGATTCAGACTGGGGATGTTTTTCTCATTTTGATCTTAAAAACGACATGAAAATCCATCATTTGAATTATTTTTCTTACATGTGAGGCTGAGGGCAGAAAGTTATTTGTACCTAGTCAGAAGGGATGGCTTGACACGAGGCTTCCTGGAGCCCATTTCCATGGCCTCCACCAGGATACTGTGTGATTCGGGATCAGCTGGTCTCCAACACTGAATGAGAGCAAAGCCAACCCGGGCCTCCTCCCAGTGGGTGGGGAGTGTTTGTGAGCATTGAGAATAGATGTGCAGATTTCTGCTAAAAGGCGCTAGAGGCCTCCTGGCACGGCGTTCACACTTACCTGTTCCTGGACTATTTTTAGGATGTTCTGATGCCGGAGGCCCTGTAAAAGTGTTACTTTTTTGACAGTGAATTTTGCATTTCAGCACATAAAAATTTCAAAGGAGAAAAAAAACCTGGCTTTTAACTTTTCTCCCTTTGCAACTTTTCTAGTCTTTACTGTAATTTCCTGGGAATCATATGCATGTCAGCAAAATAAAAGGGATTGTTTGGGAGTCTGGGGTCAGACAGCATTAAACATTACCACCAGTTGACCCTAAGGGCAGGGGACAAACATGGCTAGTCTAGAGGAGATTTCTCAGCCCCCAGGGCTTCATGTTCTGCAGGGCTCAATTCAGCCAGAGCACTTGGCAGTATCAGTTGCCCCGTGCTAATCCACTTCTGTTTCAGATGATTTGGGAAAAGACACTTTGTAAAGTCACCGACACATTTTGTGCTGTGATTCTTCAACTGAACAATATTAAAGACACAGGTAGGTGTTAACTCTATAAGGATTCTTAAGCAAAAAAAAAAAAAAGTATTTCATTTCCAATCAGGCCTCGGAGGCTGCAGAAAAGTAAAGATTTTCTAGCCTATGCCTAAAGTCACTCCTAATATTAGATAAACAACAGATTTTTATAGTACTTTTTGAGCACCTTTTATGTGCCAGGAATCATTCAAATCACTTACTATGCTTTTTAATAATTATTTTAGAGGGGCCAGTTGAAGTTCATGATGAGAAGGGGACTGAATTAGTTGGCCAGGAAAAGAATCATGGAAAAGGGTAAAGCAGGATTCAAACCAAGGGCTCCAAAGCCCAGGTTGTCATGGTTTTCACTACTACAAAATGACTTTCATTTAAAACAACTCAAAAAAAACTTCACGTCCTCTGTTATGGTCAAATGAGGGTTTGAGACATTCGTATTAGGCTGTGACTGAGCATGACCCCAGCTGAGAAGCAGGTAATTGAGCCATGCTGGAGTTCATCAGGTTAGAGGGGTCTAGAAGCCCATGGCACCACTAGGAGCTCCATGACACAGAAACACAAAGATTGCCTCACAGTGACAGGCAACTGAAATGCATTCAGGAGTTCACTCTTGGGCTGGAAGAGAAGGACAAGTTTTAAGGCAAAGAGATATGGGTCAAATGCATTTTGCACATTTGCTAGATGAGTGACTTTGGAAAGCCTAACAAAATCCATCAGGTTCACTATCTTGTCACAGCTACCTCAACATTGTTGCAAGAACTAAAGTAAGTTTGGACATTTGCTCAAGAGGAAGCACCAAATTTTGATCCCCTCCGTGCCCATTTTTCTTGATGTCTCAGCTGTAACTGCCAAGTCCATTCTTTACTCTTCCTTATTCTGGGACTATCCCATTGGCCCAGGTGGGTGACTGAAGGTTGATGAAACACCAAATATTTACTTTAGCCATGCACAGCCAAGCAACATTATTGGAATTGCTATGCAAATAACTCAATGTTTTCCTTTTTTTTTCTTTCCTCTTTCTTTTTATAGTATATATTTAAGACGTACAACATGATGTTTAATACACACATACACAGTGATTACTTCAGTCAAGCAAATTAACATACCCATTATCTTATATAGTCTCCTTTCCCTTCCCTTCCTTGTCCCTTTCTTTCTTTTCCTTCCTTCCTTCCTCTTTCCCTCCCTCCCTCCCTCCTTCCCTCCCTCCCTCCTTTCTTTCTCTCTCTCTCTTTCTTTCTTTCTTTCTTTCTTTCTTTCTTTCTTTCTTTCTTTCTTTCTTTCTTTCTTTCTTTCTTTCTTTCCTTCCTTCCTTCCTTCCTTTCTTTCTTTTCTTTCTTTCTTTCTTTTTCCTTCCTTCCTTCCTTCCTTCCTTCCTTCCTTCCTTCCTTCTTTCTCTCCTTCTCTTTCTCTCTTTCTTTCCCTTCCTCACTGCCTCCCTCCCTCTCTCTTTTTTCTCTTCTTTCTTTCTTTCATTTAAAATCTGCTCTTTTGGGAAATTTCCAGTATACAATAAAATATTATTAACTCTAGTCTTCATGTTGTACATTAGATCTCCAGGTTTATTTATTCCTATAAAGCTGCAACTTTGTACTCTTTGACCTATATTTTCTGCCTCCTCACCACCCCTGGTAACTGCCTTTCTATGTACTCCATTTAATTATTGTTAGGTTCCACATGCAAGTGACATCATACAGTGTTTCTCTTTCTGCATCTGGCTTATTTCACTTGGCATAGTGTCCTCCAGGTTCATCCATGTTGTTGCAAATGGCAGGATCGCCCCCTTTTTAAAATATACGTACATACACACATGCATATACACACACATATAAACACATATATACACAATGGAATATTGTATATATGTTCCATATATTAACTTATATATATATCACAGTTTCTATATCCATTCATATTTTAATGGGGATTTGCTACATCATATGGTAGTTCTATTTATTTTATTTAAGAACCTCTACACTATTTTCCACAGTGGCTGCACTAATATACATTCCTACCCATTGTCCAAGGATTCCCTTCTCTCCACACCCTCACTGTCACTTGTTTGTCTTTTTGATAATGACCATCCTGACAGGTGTGAGGTGATGTTTCACTGTGGTTTTAATTTGCATTTCCCTGATGATAGTGATTCTGAGCACCTTTTCATCTATCTGTTGGCCATTTCTGTGCCTTCTTTGGAGAAATGTCTATTCAGGTCCTTTGCCCATTTTTAAAATTAGGTTATTTATTTTTTAATAAATAATTGATTTGTGTGAGTTCCTTATATATTTATGTTATTAACCCCTTATTAGATATATGGTTCATAAGTATTTTCTACCAACCCATAGGTTGTCTTTTTATTTGGTTAATTTTTTTTTTTTCTGGCAGAAGCTTTTTGGTTTGAGGTAATACCACTTGATTACTTTGCTTTCTATTTTTCACTGGCTGAACTGGTGCTCAAGTTTGAACTTCTTTGTTTCTTCCTTGAAAATTAGATTTAAAATTCCAGCTCCTACCAATGAGCTTTAACTTACGGAAATGATCGATTTTTAATAGTAAAAATTGTATAGTCCTCACTTAAGCTATAGACAGGTTAGATGCCATTATTATCTTCATTTAATGATGACTAAACTGAGATGTGTAGACTCAAAGGAATTGACCCCAAAGCCACATGACTATGATTAAGTAATGTCTTTTGAACTCAAGTCCAGTGCTACTTTCTAAGATCCACTTTGGAACAACAAAATACTAAGAGATCAACATTTTATGGATGTGTTGATTCTGAACAGACTCTAGCTTTATGACAGACACATTTTTTAATGTGCTTCTCTATTGTTGCTCAACATGAATTAGCCTACAGGTCACAGTTAGTTCATAATGACTTTAACAGCCAAGTTGGTGGCCTCAGAGGACCTGAGCCAAGGCGGGTGGAAGTTGATCGTTTAACCAGCTCTCCAGCAATTTTAAGCCACGTAAGTCAGAGTGGGGAATATATCACCCTGCTCTTGGGGCAGTTCGACATTCAGTAAATCAGCTCAACTTGTTCATTTCTCTTGGTTCTGTTCTTACGAGTTTTTAAAAATAATAGTCAACATTTTTACTTTAAAACAGACAGTGCTCTGGCCAGGCTCGGTGGCTCATGCCTGTAATCCCAGCACTTTGGGAGGCCAAGGTGGGCGGATCACGAGGTCAGGAGATCCAGATCATTCTGGCTAACACGATGAAACCCCGTCTCCACTGAAAATACAAAAAAATTAGCTGGGCACGGTGGCGGGCGCCTGTAGTCCCAGCTACTCAGGAGGCCGAGGCAGGAGAATGGCATGAACCCAGGAGGCGGAGGTTGCAGTGAGCCGAGATCGCGCCACTACACTCTAGCCTGGGTGACAAAGCAAGACTCCATCTTAAAAAACAAAACAAAACAAAACAAAACAAACAAACAAAAAAAAACCAGACCGTGCTCCAACCATGGAACTTTGGTCTTTCTGAAAAATCTAGACTCTCCAATTCAATGAAGGCAAAAATGTATGTGCCCAAAGGGTATCATCAAGACTGTTTGACCTTGAGAAAGTTACTGGACTCTAAGTCCAGTTTATGTTTATCGCTTGGGTCTTGAGGGAGGGGCCTGAAATTTAGGTGTGAGTTTATGCTTATTAAAACTCGGGACTCTCAAGGCCCACTATGCTGCAGCACTGGAAATAAAATGAGAAATGATGTCGTGTTAAGAAGCCCTACTCCTGGCCAGGCATGGTGGCTTACACCTGTAATACCAGCACTTTGGAAGGTTGAGGCAGGTGGATCACCTGAGATCAAGACCAGCCTGGCCAACATGGTGAAACCCTATCTCTACTAAAAATTCAAAAATTAGCTGAGTGTAGTGATGCACACCTCTAATTCCAGTACCTGGGAGGCTGAGGCAGGAGAATAGCTTAAACCTGCGAGGCGGAGGTTGCAGTGGGCTGAGATTGTGCCACTGCACTGCAGCCTGGGCAATAAGAGTGAAACTTTGTCCGAAAAAAAAAAAAAAAAAAAAAGCCTACTGAACACAGGGACAGTGCAATGACTAAACTATTAAATCATGAGTACCAAAGAACACAGCAAGCAGCAACAAGAATTTTCTGTTTCCTCTCACCAACTTATTTAAGTTAACCTTCTCAAGTAAGAGCACCCAATAAAGTGATCTTATTAATGTTTCAAAAATATTTTTAAATGGCATTTATAGATGGTGTTGATGATTTACTTTGCCATTTAAATGAAGAAAGGGCATTTCTGTTATGACATTGTATAGGTGGTGATTCTCATGTGAAATGAAAATATTCTACTTCTAGATCACACCCTTCTTTATGGAAATGTTTAGAGTCTTTCAATAAAGTTTGACCAAAATGGATTGAGAATTATTACTCCTTTTAGACAAATAATGTACTTAACTATAGTATAAATAAAAATGGGATACCCATAATGAAATACCCAACTGAAGTGCCAATCACTTAAGCATTTTTGTTTTATTTTATTTTTTGAGACAGGGTCTGACTCTGTCTCCCAGGCTGGAGTTCAGTGTCACCATCACGACTCACCACAACCTCTGCCTCTTGGGTTTTAAAGATTTCCTACCTCAGCCTCCCAAGCAGCTGGTACCACACCACTATGCCAGGCTAAATTTTTTTGGTATTTTTTGTAGAGATGGGATTTGGCTATGTTGCCCAGCCTGCTGTCGAACTCCTGGGCTCAAGTAATCCTCCTGCCTCAGCCTCTCAAAGTGCTGGGATTACAGGTGTGAGCCACTGCACCCAGCTTAAGCATTTTATTTTTAATGCACTTGTCTTTGCAACAATATAAATATTAGTTAAACTCATATGCACATGTGTTCTCTCCTCTTAATACTAATTTTCATTTTCCTGTACTTTTTAAATTTGTCCCACAAATATTTATTAAGCATCTACTATGTTGCAAGACGTGGGCTGGGCATTAGGTTTAAATTCACATGCATACTTATTCCAAGTATATACTTTTATTATCTACATTAATTAGTTTATGTCATTTGTAAGAATTTGACTATATTTCTACAGCATTCATATGTTGCATTTATTAATGTTGCGTGATAGTCACTGAGATCTGTCTAAATAATTCTATTGTTAGAAATTTAAGATTTTTCTCTAAATTATACACCTATTGTCATACTCATTGAATTTAAACATTTCTGATGATAGCGGGAGAAATCCTTGTTTGCTGGGTCTTTTTAAAACATCCATTTTATTCAACAAACATTCCCTGAGCAGTAACATGCCTTGTACTCAGTTTGGTGCAGGGAGACAGGAAGGGACAACTGGCAGAAGGCAGGAGACATGTCAATCAGTCACACAAGTACATGTAAAATCCAAGGTCCTGAGGGCCTACAAGGGCCATCCATGGTGCAATGGAGCCGAGAAAACGTGTTTCTGAGAAAGCGAATTAAGGGAAAGTTGTGGTATTAGATGCTGGATCCTACTTCTTTGACTTAACTTTAGAAGAATGAAATGGGGAAACTAGTAATGAAAAACACCATTTTTAGGTCTCAGATGGTCATTATCTAACCCTCCGCCTGCCTGTAAATGTAGATGATGCATGGTGCAAATGATTTCTTTTTTTAAGCATTCATTGTATTATTTTTAAGCATTCATTGTACTTCAAAGCACAATTTGGCTAGATACTTTATTGGTTGAGTTAACACAACAAATACCATAAGTCCAGTAATTACTTAATTGTCTCCTCCATTATCAAGAAAGAAATGAATCATAAACCTTTTATTACTTTACCAGTGGACTACAGGAAGGATTAATCTCCCAGAGAGGCATTTTTCATCTTTACCTGGTGCCGGCTCCTGCCCTGCCCTCATCCTACCGTCCTGGGCTTCCTGCTTAATGCTCTGCGGTGGTCTCCGTTAGGATCAGGATGTCTTGAACTTATCAGCAAGGTTTGGCAACTGATGATAAATCTCTGCAGCCTTCAGTGTCTTGAAAATTACTCTCTTTCCTTTGTTGGGAAGAGGATTAAACAGAGACAGTGGTTATACAGAGCCCTTCAGCACCATGCCCCTTGCCTTGCTGTGAGCTGGGAGTGTGGGCTATTTCTCTGGGCACCCGGGGGCAAGAACAAGGCTTTAGAAATACCACTGTGTAGCTGACAAACTGTGCTTGAAAAGAAGGGCTCTTCTCTGGCAAGCTACAGCTATGACCTGTGTATTGATTTTCCAAGTATGATGCCTTAGGTTTATTGTCTCCTACAGGTTGACTAACACAGCCAAATACCAAGAGCCTGTGTGACAAGAAATCCAGATAAAAGAAGGCATCATCAGTGACAACCTTGTGCTGTTTTTAAAGCCTTTTCTCACAACCACATGGGTGGGTCTCTTGTCACTCTTTGTTCCTCATGCTCCTCCTCTTCTCCATCCACTCACCATTTATCAGCACTCGGGACAGCATGACGTGGTATGGCTTCTCAAGTCCAGGACCTGGGTTAGGACTCGTGTTATTGACTCAGGCGTGTTATTTAATCTTTCCCTCTGAGTCTCAGTTTTCTCAACCTCAGTGTAAGCCCAGTCATATCTATCTTATAGTAGAGGGACAGGGGTGTATGATCAGTCCCCATTTATGTGAGGTTTGCAAGGGCCTTGGACACAGGTACTCACAGATCTTCTCTACTCTGGCCTTTTTGTGCTCTTCCCATCTCCCCAGCACAATGGCTCTGTATGGCAATGGTTCACTGTTAGATGAACAATTATACTTTGTACAGGTGAAGGCAGCACATGTTTTTGAGCACCTCTTACACACCCAGCTCTTGTCTTGTCCCATGGGATACATTGATGAACAAACAGACAGAGGCCTCTGCTTGCTAGAGCTAACATGCTAATGAGGGATACGGACAACAAGCAATAGATACGGTAAATAAATAAATCATATAGGATGTTAGAAAGTGATAAAGGCTGTAATTTTTTTTTTTAAAGAAGCATTGGGAGTGGGGAGTGAGGAGGGTCTCCATTTTATGCGGAGAGGTTGAGAAGACCTCATGAAGGAGACCTCTGCTCACTTCAGAGCAGGTACCTGCTGACTTCCCACTTCCCAGCAACCCTATAAAGGTGGGGTTTTATCTACAGTTTATAGGGACAGGAACTGAAGCTCAAATAAGTTAAATAATGTGCTTAATCCAGCTAGCAAGAGGCAGGCCAGTATTGAAATCTATGCTTTTAACCATGATTCTCAACTGCCACCTAATAAATTTAATGCATAATCTACTCTTTATTAGCTCTGTGATTGGTACTTAGGGGCTGAATAGGTTTAAGAAGTGGCCACATGGCCTCCTAAAAGCTAAAATCTCAATAACTGTAAAAAAATTAACCTTAGCGGCCATAGATGTTCTGGGACAGAAATTCATGGAGGAAGCAGAATTAAAAAGCAATTGGAGCAGAAATCAGAAGTGGGCTGACATGTAATTGCTTGTTCAATGCTCTGTCCTGTTAGAAACTTTTCTGGGCGGGGGTGTGTTGCCAGTGATAGACTGCCTCTATCACTGTCCAGCACACAATATACATTTGTTAAACAAATTTAACACTGACAATGTGTTTGGAAGTTCACAATGAGCCTTAGTATATTTAAAACTCCCTGAATGACATAGGCATGGGCAAGGACTTCATGTCTAAAACACCAAAAGCAATGGCAACAAAAGCCAAAATTGACAAATGGGATTTAATTAAACTAAAGAGCTTCTGCACAGCAAAAGAAACTACCATCAGAGTGAACAGGCAACCTACAGAATGGGAGAAAATTTTTGCAATCTGACTCATCTGACAAAGGGCTAATATCCAGAATCTACAAAGAACTCAAACAAATTTACAAGAAAAAAACAAACAATCCCATCAAAAAGTGGGCAAAGGATATGAACAGACACTTCTCAAAAGAAGATATTTATTCAGCCAACAGACACATGAAAAAATGCTCATCATCGCTGGCCATCAGAGAATTGCAAATCAAAACCACAATGAGATACCATCTCACACCAGTTAGAATGGCGATCATTAAAAAGTCAGGAAACAACAGGTGCTGGAGAAGATGTGGAGAAATAGGAGCACTCTTACACTGTTGGTGGGACTGTAAACTAGTTCAACCATTGTGGAAGACAGTGTGGTGATTCCTCAAGGATCTAGAACTAAAATTACCATTTGACCCAGCCATCCAATTACTGGGTATATACCCAAAGGATTATAAATCATGCTGCTATAAAGACACATGCACACATATGTTTATTGTGGCACTATTCACAATAGCAAAGACTTGGAACCAACCCAAATGTCCATCAATGATAGACTGGACTAAGAAAATGTCGCACATATACACCATGGAATACTATGCAGCCATAAAAAAAGGATAAGTTCATGTCCTTTGTAGGGACATGGATGAAGCTGGAAACCATCATTCTCAGCAAACTATCCCAAGGACAAAAAACCAAACCCTGCATGTTCTCACTCATAGGTGGGAATCGAACAATGAGAATACTTGGACACAGGAAGGGGAACATCACACACCGGGGCCTGTTGTGAGGTTGGGGAAGTGGGGAGGGATAGTATTAGGAGATATACCTATGTGAATGATGAGTTAATGGGTACAGCACACCAACATGGCACATGTATACATATGTAACAAACCTGCATGTTGTGCACATGTACCCTAGAACATAAAGTGTATATATATAAAAAAACCTCCCTGATTGCCAACAACAAAGAAAGTGGCTTAACTTTGTTTAAGCTGCCATTTTCCAAACTTGTTTGAGTGAACTCTTCTTCTGTGAATTCATCATGAAACTAATATTCTAAAAAAAAAAAAAAATAAGCTTAGGAAAATACAGCTCTAGAGAAACAGAAATTTCTATAAAATTTACTATAAAAATAAATGTATTTGAGTGTTCATTAACACTATTATGTCTTGTGTTAACATAAATACATAATAGATATAAGGAGGATCTTAGTTAGAATTAGGAATAAAAGTTGGATTCAGGAGCCTGAGGTTTAATCTTGACGTAACCATTTCCATCTTTGTGACCTTGGGCTTGTCACTTAACTTCTTCTGAGATTAAAATTTCTCACCTGGAAAATTTTATGGAGAAAGTAAATGCTATAAAGGATAGAGATACTTCTGAGAATGTGACTTGCATGCAGAGACTTTCAATAAGTACAATTTGCATGTAAATTTATGATACCCTTCTGCTTAGAAATTGCTTCTGTGACACTCAAGAATGTAAGTTTTCAATGTCCTTCCTCAAGGGAGCTGGAAAAGATGTTTCTTTTTTTTAATGCCAAAAGCAATAACTTTCTAGCCCCCCAAATAAGTAAAACATTTAGGAAATAGAACTCTGTATTACTGTAGGTTGTCCCCCATCAATTACCCAAGATAACATTTGAGCTGCCCCAAACATGTACCAATGTCTTTGGTACAAGGAAAAAGAGAAGAACATGACATTGTTGAACATCTGATAGAAGGTCCATAAATGTGACCATAATCTATTGGATGGCATACAATAGGTAATGGTCCCATTTACGGACCTGAGGAAACCTGATTCTTCTATTTTTACATGCTGTGAAACAAAGTGACTTATTTTCAATCAGAATAGATACAAAAAACAAACATGCAAATATATGTATTTATCTAAGTATCTGGCCCTTGTCATCAATATAATTATCCTTTTGCATTACAGAGGAGATGAGGTGTCTGTCCCCAGTTCTCTTTTCTGTAAGGAGAATGCTTTTAACTTGAAAAAAGAAATGTGATTTCTGATAATATCACTGTCTAGGTTGGATAATGAAAGTTTTCTTTTAGTCAATATGAACATGCATACATTACCTTCAAATACCTTCAGATTCTGTGCTTTTAGAGTACAATACTACAATGCTATTCCAAAAAGGAAAAGATGGTTTGACTGCAACATTCTTGATCCTGTTCCCTCGGAAAGAATTTCAAATGGACAGGTTGGAACCACTCAGAAAATACAAGAGTTGGCTCATCCCCAAGCTCATCCTCAGGCAAACTTCTTCACAACTTTAGTTCCAGCTCACGTCTCTTGCCCTGTAAAACCTGCCCAGACCCATCCATGCAAAGCTGGCCACTTATTCTTGTGTTCAGACATTTTTCTTCTATTTACCTTCATTGTGGTAGTTCACCCTTGTCTTAGTCCATCTAGCTGCTATAGCTATAACAAAGCAAGTCAAAACCCAATAAAGTATAGTCCATGAAATCTTAAGGCTTGAAAGTAACCCTCTTTAACTGAATGCTCTGCCTTCCAGGTTTCCTGGAGCAGAGGCCTCTTCTTCTGGGCCCATTGGGATGGTGGTCCTGCCCCCACAGCTTTTCCAGGCTGGGGCTGGGTCCCCAAGGTTCCAGCTGGCCCTGACCCATAGTTTTGGGTGGCATCAGCCCCACATGTGTTCTGTGCCTTGGGCCCACCCAGCAGCCATTTACTGCCTGGCCCTGAGGCTCTTCAGGGCTGGAATTCTGAGCCTGCAGCTCTGCAGGAGGCCCCACATTGAAATCTAGTGGAGGCAGCTGTTCCCCCATGACTTTGCTGAACACAGCTCACATCTTACCAGGGCCCTACAGAGCCACACAGGGATCCATCAGTGTTGCACCTGAGGTGGCTGAGGAACAGTGCAGGGCAGTGTACCCTGAGACCCCACAGACACCAGCAGCCCCTTCTTCAAAACTGTTCTGCCTCCAGGGCCTTTACATTCTGGGCCTGTGATGGAGGGCCGCCCTGATGGTTTCTGAACGGCCTTCAGGGTCTTTCTTCCATAGTCTTCAACAATAGCTTCTGACTTAAGAAGATAAGGAGATAACTGACTAATCTCCTTATCACAGGTACCTTGGCTACCCCAGAAAGTTCTCTCCTGAATAGACTTTCTCATTTTTCCAATACACAGTCTGAAAATTTTTCAAATCTTTGAGTTCTGCTTCCCTTTTGGTTAACAATTCATTTAAATCATTTCTCTCTTCTCATATTTTTACTGTAAATTATCAGGAGAAACCAGGCAATTTCTTCAACACTTTGTTTAGAAATTTCATCCTTCATGATCTGCGCAGCAAACCACCATGGCACACATTTATCTACATAACAAACCTGCACATCCTCCACATGCACCCCTGAAGTTAAAATAAAAATGGAAAAAAAAAGAAATTTCTTTCATCAAATATCCAATTTCATTATTCCTAAGTTCTACCTTTCAAAAAGCACTTGAATACAAACACAATTCAGCCAAGTTATTTGCCACTTTATAAGAATTATTATTTTCCTACATTGTCCAATAACATGTTTCTCATTTCTACTGGAGACTTTATCAGGATGGCTTGTGCTATCCGTAGTTCTACCAATATTCTGTTCAGGACTACTTGGATATTCTCTAAGATTGAGACTTTCTTTGTAACTCTCTTCTCCTTTTCCTTATATCTCACCAGCATCACCTTTGAAGGTCCATTTATGGCAATGTAAACTTTTCCTAGTATGCACCTCAAAACTCTTCTAGCCTCTAATTATCACCTAGTTTCAAAGCTACTTCCACAATTTTAGGTTTTTGTTTCAACAGTATAATATTCCCAGGACTAATTCTATCTTAGTCCATTCTGGCTGATTCTATATTGGCATACATTAGGTGGCCTATATACAACACAGGAATGTATTGCTCACAGCTGTGGAGGCTGAGAAGTCCAACATCAAGACACCAGGAGATTTGGTGTCTTGTATGAACCTGCTTCCTAGCTCATAGATGTCTTCTGACTGTGTCTTTACATGGTGTACGGGGTGAGGGACATTTCTGGATCTTCCTTCATAAGGGCACTCATCCCATTTATGAGGACTCCACTCTCATGACCTAATCACTTCTCAAAGGCCCCCATCTCCAAATAGCATCCCACTGTGGATTAGGGCTCAACATGAATCTGGGGGTCACACAAACATTCATTCTATGACAATCTTTTTTGCTGAGATCTTGAACATCTCTTCCTTCCTGCTCTGAACTTTCCATCAGAGCAAGGACTATTTCTGACCCACCTCTGTATCCCTCCATCCCTTGTTCCTGGAATGCTGCCTGGCATAGACGAGGAGTGAGCTGTGAAATCCAGGGTCCTGATGCACACTCCAAGGTCTACCAGCTCTGCACCCCAAACAGATTATTATTGTCTTTTTTTTTTTGGCTTCCTCAACTACAAAAATCAGAATAATACCAGTATCTTCCACATAGGGTTGTGGTGAGAATCAGATGCAATAGTGTATAAAATGTTAGAGGAAATTCTTGCTGCATGTCGGTGAAAAGAAAGTACTATGTCTGTTGGTAGAGAGCTTAAAAAACTTTCTTCCGTATTCAGAAATGTCTATAGTGCATTTGTGGTCCAGGGATTTGAAGTTTTTTCAAAAAGTACATTTGTTTGAGTGTTCAGAAATAAACAAGGGAGGATCCACCTCACCATGTGCTGTCTGCATGGCTGTGGAGTTGGGGGAGTTGATAGCATAATGAGCCCCATGGCAGGGCAGTGGTTCATGAACCAAACCGTGATAAAGGCCTATCAACTGTCACGGCTGTACCCCCCAAAAAGTTAACATATATATACAATACATATATATATATATATATATATATTTTTTTTTTTTTTGCTTTGGAATCAAAGGGGCCATGGATGAAGAAATCTGCAGAAATTATCTAAGGCCGCTTCAACCGAAGCATTTATTATTCAACACCTCACTCATTGCCCTGATTATAAATATTTAATCACTCAACAACTGTAAGTGGTTGAGTCTTCCAGGAGGACCTGCGAGCATTAAGGGGAAAGTAGGTGGGGAGTCGTGGGGAGCAAGAGATGAATATGACAACGTGGGGCCACAGAGCTGTGTCTAGGTGATGTAGGGCCGAGAGAGGAGGCAGGAAGGACACTGCTGAGCCGGACTTTGAAAGCAGGTTACCAAGGGCCTGGACACTATTTCATTCTTTATTTATCCACTGGAGTTCAAAAGCCACTCCCCATCCTCCACTGCTCCACAGCCACTGTCAAAGGGCACCCCTGGAAAGCAGGCAGAAAATGTTCTTAATAAAAGAATCCCTAGCAATGAGAGGTGCCCTCCTTGCTCATGCCTTTTGTCTGTTCCCTTCTCTCTTTGTCTGAAACACACACACACACACACACACACAAACACACACACACCCCGTCAACAAGCTTGGCAAGCTTGGGGGTCTATCAATAATTCATGAGCAGCATTGCATCAACCCCCCAGGCCAGGAGAGGGAATGGGGAGAAGAGTTTGTATTACCTCTGAGCCTTGCAGAGGTCATGTCTGTGATTGGTTCTTGAGAGATGACTCCCTAAGTGCAAATGTGTGTGTGTGTATGTGTGTGTGTGTGTGTGTTTGCCCAGATAGTGTAAGTGGCACACACTCATAAACAAATAACACTAACCAAGGTGTGACGGGTTGAATTGTGTGCTTTCCAAAAACATTCATGCAGTCCTCACCCAGAGCCCCTCGGATTATTATCATATTCGGAAAAAGGGTGGCTACAGATGTAATTAGTTCAGATGAATTATACTGGAGTAAGGTGAGGCCCTCATCCAATTTGCCTCTGGTGTCTTTATAAAACGGGGAAATTTGGAAACAGAGAGAACCCCATATGGAGATGAAGGCAGAGATCAGGTGATGCTGTGACAAACCAAGGAAGGACAAAGATTGCCAGCTGTACTAGTGTCTTCTCATGCTGCTAATAAAGACATACCTGAGACTGGGTAATTTATAAAAGAAAAAGGCTTAATTGACTCACAACTCCACAAGACTGGGGAGGCCTCACCATCATGGTGGAAGACCAGGGGACATCTTACATCGCAGCAGGCAAGAGAGAGCTTGTGCAGGGGAACTCTCCTTTATAAAGCCATCAGATCTCATGAGGTTTATTCACTATCAGGAAAACAGCATGGGAAAGACCCACCCTCATGATTCGATTACCTTCCACAGGGGGCCTCCATGTGGGAATTGTGAGAGCTACAATTCAGGATGAGATTTGGGTGGGGACACAGCCAAACCATCTCACCAGCAACCAACAGAAGCCAGGAGAGAGGCAGGGAACAGGTTCTCCCTCACAGCTGCAGAAGGAACCAACCCACTGGATACCTTAATCACGGAGCCCCAGTCTCTAGAACTGTAAGACAATACATTTACATTGTTTAAACTCTCTAGTTTGTAGTACTTGGTTAAGCAACACTAGCAAACGAACACACCAAAGCAGGTGTATTGGGAAAGTTACCTCCCAGAACCTTGGCGATGCCATCCTGCAAGGAGACACTCTCTAGCTATTTTGCCTCTGGTTCCTCTACCTCACTGTGTCTTCACTTCAAGACTTTATGGGCCAAGAAAAGGGCTATGACTGAACTGCAGAGTGGGCCTGCTGTATTAGAGTTCTCCAGAGAAACAGAAACAGTAGGAGATACGTATACAAATGTGAGTGGGTGTGAATATATAGAAAGAGAGAGTGGGAGGGAGTAGTGGGAGAGGGACGGAGGGAGGGACATTATAAGAAACTGGTTCTCAGGATCATGGAGGTAGGCAAGTCCCAAGATCTGCAGAGTGAGCTGGCAAACTGGAGACCCAGGAACGCTGAGGGTGGAGCTCCTGACCAGTGATCACTAGTCTTGAGACCCAGGAATAGCTGATGTTTACCTGCCCAGTGATCACTAGTCTTGAGACCCAGGAATAGCTGATGTTTAGCTTGAGTCCGGAGATGAAGGTGTTTCTAACTGTTTCTAACATTTAAATTAGCAGACAGAGTAAAGAGGATCTCCCTCCCTCAAGTAGGTTGATCTCATACAATCAGTTGAAGGCCAATATAGAACAAAAAGCCTGACCTCTGAAAGTAAAAGAGGATGTCTGAAGTCTAAGTGCCTTCAAACAGTCAAACATGGCAGCACCATTCATAATAGCCAAAAGGTGGAAGTAAGCTAGGTATCCATTGATGGATGTATGGATAAGCAAAATGGGGTCTATCCGTACAATGGAATATTATTCAGCATTAAAAGAGAGGGACATCCTGTCACACGCTACCACTTGAACCTTAAGTACATTATGTTTAATGAAATAAGCCACTTGTACAATGGCAAAAACGGCATGATTTCACTTACATGAGTTACATAGAGCAGTCAAATTCATAAAGAGAAAATGGTGTTTGCCAGGATTGGGAGGAGTGAGGAATGAGTTGTTGTTGTTTAATGGAGACAGAGTTTTGGTTTGGAAAGAAAAGAGATCGGGAGATGGATGGTGTGATAATGGCACAGTGAGGTGAATGTCCTCAATACTACTGAACTGTACACTTAAAAATGGTTAACATGCTAAGTTTTATGTTACATGTATTTTACCACAAGTTTTAAAAAATTAAAGGCTATTGTGTATCTTGCAGAACTGTTGGGAGGTCTGAAAGAATTAGGTTCTGTGTTAAGTTTCCAGAACTGGCCTGACGGGAAACAGCAACTGCAGCCTCTGCTGCTGGTGCCTTTGCCTTATGGGGACCGTGAAGCCGATTCTCTCACTATGAGGCCACTCTTGCACCAGACACTCAACCCTTAGAGCAGCTTCCTTCTCCGATGCCTAGTGTCAGCCAGCAGCCAAAGTGCACTGGGTATGACACTGCTCTATACACATTGCTTGCTTCCTGTCTTGGCACCCCGGGGCACGTCTGCAGGAATACGTTCGAAGTCTGCACCCTGGCTGTAGCGAAGGCAGAGGAAGGAAATATCCTGGGTTGTACTTCAGAAACCAAGCTCACAGCAGGCCAGGCATTTCTCCCCAAAGAGCAAGAGTATCTAAAAGTCACTGAGCAAACAGAAAAAGGGGAGCTGTCCAAAACAAACACCTCCCTTGCATGTTTGTTATTAGGATAAAAAACAATGCTCAGTAGGTAACTATCACCACGCGCAACATGGAGAAATCCAGCAATGTATGAGTGCAATTGTTTTTATTGTTGTTGCAATAATGTTACGATCCCTTTTATTGCTAGTGTAATATACTCTATTCTAGTAGATCTTAATGATTGTTAATAAAATATTAATGTATTTTACTTATTTTTTCATATATTTTACTGCAAATATGCACTGATTCTTATCACGTGCAATCGTTAGTCTAATGATTGACCTCCCAAGAGAGTAACCTTTAGTCTATGATTAAATACAGGTTTCAGGAGGTAGAAGCGGAGGCTGCAAAAGTCCAGCCACTGCATATTGGAGATCACTGGAGGGGAAAATCATGCGAAAATTATCCTTTTTTTTTTTTATTCTATGAGAGGCATATTGCTGTCAGACAAAATGAGAAGCATGCATGATTTGGAGCAGTGGAGCAGTATCCTCATAACCACGCTGTTTTTCTAAGTTATCGTCTTCTTGTCTACAGAATTGGTTAATCACGTTCAGTGCTCGTTTGATGGGCTTTGCAGTATTCCACTCTCCTTACTCCCCAAAGCTCTTGTCTCTCTTTTTCTCTTCCCCAAAGCTCTTATCTTTCTTTCCTTCTGCCAATCTCTACTCTAATGCTGTGTTGGCATTTCTCCTTTGTCATTTAGAGTTACAGTGCACAATTCAGCCATTTCTAAACTTCCTAAAACTTTAAAAATATGTCTGAAGTAATAAAGGCTGCCTATCATTTGACAGTCTTATGAAGTTATTCCCTATTTGTTTCCTGCCACTATTGGTTGGAAAGAAAGAAGAAAAGAAAGAAAGAAAAAAATACTTGCAGTTACATAAAGCATTGTTAATTTTACAGTGTACTTAAATACGAAAATGATGGAGTTTGGGGTTATTCTAATTTCCCTTAATAATTTATGATTCCAGTTAAGACATAATAAATTTTTCCACTCTCAATCCCTAGAGGAGGAATACACACCTTTAAAAGTAATAGAGTGTTGCAAAACAATCTTCTGATGCCAAATGGAAACTTCCAAATCTCCAGCTGGAAGATGAGTGGAAAATGTACCTGTTCTGTTTAGAAGCATTTAAATCCCAAGAAAAAGAGGTCTTTGGATTTGCTCCTCCACCCCATGAATTGAACAGGATACCTTTGAAGATAAAACTTACATATTATCATATTTTGGAAGTAGTGTCCTTTTTCATTTTTTGAAATTTCCTTTAAGAAGGTTAGAAAGCCTATCTTCACTAATGTTGAGACTTCCTGAAGGAAGCCAATGGGTTTTGGAGAGCTTCCCTGGGGGCATAATGAGACTTCTGTCATTTGTTTACCAATGGATATCTCAAATGTATATGGTGCATTTGTGGTAAGAAACCAAAGATACCTGGAGTATGATTTTCCTGCCTTTCCATTCATGAGGTACACAGTAAGGATTTACACAGGCATGCTTGGATTCTTGCACCTACATACATCCTGTAGAGATAGTCATAATATCATTTCCCATGCCTGCTAGGTGCCCTGGAGAAGAAAAACCATCACTAAAATAAAAATGTTTAACTATTTTTATTTTTGATGTTACAATATCATATTTGCAACATTTTATCAAAATATAACATTACTCAAACATGCCTCTCTATTTAAGAGCTGGACAATGGCCAGTCCCCCTTCTTGTTGGCCAACCTTCTACTGACTCTCCAGAGATTATTTCTGAATTTCTCAATTAAAATAAAAAATACTCACATCATTTGTAAAACGAATTTGCAAGTCTTGCGAAAGATGTAGGATTTCATAAAGTTGACACAAGTGTTGGAAGAATGGCTCAAATTACATCTAAAGACACTGATTAATAAGTATCTGGGAGGAAAGATAAGTCAATAGTCTCATTACAGACTTACTGTTACAGGATCTGTGGGATGTCAATTTTCTGACTGGAAACCTCCGTGACCACGGTGCCTTTGCCCAGTCCTTGTCTTGCATCCAAGAAGAATGAGGTATGCAGACAAGTGAAAAGTGAACAAGACAAAGATGAGCTATATTGAGAGCTGCAACAGCTCAGAAGAGACCTGCAGTGGATAGCTCCTCTCTGTAGACAGGTCATGCATGGAGTGTTCAGTTCTCAGCAGAGAGGAGGCCCTGGAGAGGGTGTCTCCGTTCTGCTAGTCAGTTGTCTCTGCAGCTCTCAGCAGAGGAGGTAACTCCTCTCTGTAGCTGGTTGTCCCATCATCTCCAGCTATCGGCAGAGTGTTCCTCTCTGCAGCTGGTCATTCCATTGTCTCTCTACTCTCTTCCTCCTCTGGCCATCCTCTCCTGTGCTCTGGCTAAGCCTGGGGCTTTTATGAACCCCAGAGGAGAAGAAGTGCTTGCAACTGGTCCATGGGTGGCTATGGGCAGGCCTGGAAGAGGCACCATGAGTCCCCACTCTAGTCAGCAGGACCTCCCTGATCTGAAGGTGGGGCCTTACTGGAGACCAGCCCCCTTCCACCCAAGAATCAATCTGCCTCCAGCTGCCCTTCATGGCCCTCGGGGCTCGGCCCCGACCCCTGCTCCAAGACTGGAGCAGGTGCCCTGAGCGGAGAGAGGCCAGGCAGCAGGAGCAGACCCCCGAGCCTGCAGGAATGGGTGGGAGGGTCCTTCCTGGGACCCCCGAGGGTGTAGGCTGCAGAGACACTGGGGTTCTGTGCCTGGGAGAGCAGCTGCAACTGCACCTGGGAGCTCCAAACCACCAACTCAGAAGGAGCGGGCTCCCGCTTGTCCTGAGATCTTGCCTGCTCCATGAAGCTGGAGGCCCAGGTCTGCAGCTGCAGGTTGGGCAGTTGCAGCTGCATTCAGGAGAGCAGATCCTGCCCCCTACCCCAAGAGCACAGGGAGGCTCTGATCCACAGCCACAGTCTGGGTGGCTTTAGCCCTGCCCAGGAGGGTAGGGCTCTTTCCTGCTCCTTAGAGCAGGAATCCCAGGTCTGCACTGTGGTTGGGGTGCCTGCAGCTGCACCCAGGGAGCTCCTGCCCCAACTCAGATGGGGCAGGGCTCCCACTGGCTATATAGAGTGTGCAGCCCCAGCCCTGCCTCCCTGCTGCATCCTGCAGCCACTGCCATCATTACCATATGATATTTTTCTCCAGAGTAGTTGTCACCATACATTAGATTCTATTTATTTATGCTTTGGCCCTGTTACAATGGATGTTTCATGACAGCTGACATCTTTGTCTTTTTTTGTTCTCTGATGAATTCCAAGCACCTAGCAGTGTGCTATGGAACATAGTAGATGTAGATGTTCTAGCAATATTTATTCATCCAATTAGTGAATGTCTTTCTTTCCCTTCTAGGATGTTAGTGAGGGTGAGGGCTTGGTCTGTTTGTTGTTGTTGTTACTGTTGCTGTTACTCCTACACCCCAGGTCATTGAAAAATGCCCGATTCACAATAGGCACTCCATAGACAGCTGCTAAATAAATTACAACACATGCTTCCAATGAACAAGGTTTGAATGAAAAAGAATTGAGAGACTCTTGGGAAAATTGATACAAATCTTGAATATTTTTGTTAAAAAAAATTTCTTTGTGAACAGTTTACAAATGTGAAATATCATATAAAACTTGTATCATGCGGCCGGGCGTGGTGGCTCACGTCTGTAATCCCAGCACTTTGGGAGGCCGAGGCGGGCGGATCACAAGGTCAGGAGATCGAGACCATGGTGAAACCCCGTCTCTACTAAAAATACAAAAAATTAGCCGGGCGCGGTTGTGGGCGCCTGTAGTCCCAGCTACTCGGGAGGCTGAGGCAGGAGAATGGCGTGAACCCGGGAGGCGGAGCTTGCAGTGAGCCGAGATCGCGCCACTGCACTCCAGCCTGGGCAACAGAGCGAGACTCCGTCTCAAAAAAAAAAAAAAAAAAAAACAACTTGTATCATGCTATCAATCAATTCTATAATTAAATAATTGCAAAACAAATCACCAAGTTTACTCTTTGCTCACTTAAAAATTTATTCAGATTTATAATTATAAACTACATGTGTGTATGAATATATACCTGTAATGCATAATACATTTATTTTCATAATGATATTTTTATTTCTTCAAGATAAATTGCCAACTAAACTTAGTTTATTCCACTATTGACTATGAAATTGTTATCTCTGTTTTCAAATAGATGACTTTAAATGTCTTATTGCCAGTGCCAACTCACCCTAAGGCAACTCGGAATTTCTTTTATATTTAATTTTATATCCTGCATTGGCCACCTATATTATACATGTCTACTGCCATATCATTTTACTAAAACTCTTCACAACCAAAGTTAGCTGCAAAATATTTTATTTTTCAGATGTAAAAAGTTTTCTTAAACTATCTTCAATTTAAAAATATTTCGTTTCCAACTTTATGCTCTAAATCACATTGCCATGAGACTTCTATGCACAGATTGTGATTTTCTCTTTTTGTCTCTCTCATCTCAGATGATTTCCTTGAGAGTCAAAGAATACATATATTTAAGACTTTTAACACGTTCGCCAAATTGCTTTCCAGAAGGGTGACACCTAGTATATTGCCATCGCTAATGCACGAGAATGTTTGTTCCATTGAAACCTATCATTTTACTCATTAATTTCATAGGCTTAAAATAGTTGTTCATTGTTTAAATTTCTATCTTACTGCTGATGAATGAATTTGATCTTTCCTCCATCACTCAGTGGTTACTCTGTTGTATTTAATCTTTTGTCTGAGGTTCTGCCTACCTAATCTTTCCCATTTGAGGTAATCCATATTCAAATCCTGGCTTTTGCACTTAATATCGACTTGACATTAGAAGTCACTTAAGCTCTATGAGTTTCCATTTTCTCACTTATTAAATGGGAAAATCCACTTTAAATGGAAAATCTGATTTCTTTCTTTGTTGTATAGACTCATTATCCACAGCAGGAGGGTTCAAAATTGATATAAAGTAAGAAAGTCGTTCTTAGACTACCCTTACCTTACATCCCAGAGTAATCATTTGAAACTTCCTTCCCACTTCATGCTCCCTTGATGAACTCCTCACAGTTCTCAGGAAAGGATGGCATCACTTTCGCTTGGCCCCAAGTCTGTATACATGCACTTCCCTCTGTCTGAACTGACCTGCTGTGCCCTCCATTCTTTGCTTGGATAACTTTTCTTCATTCTTCAAACTCAAGTGAGGATTTTCCTCTTCCTATTGGTACGCCACTTCTGTGTATTCCATTCTAGGTTAGGTGTCCCACTTCTCTGTTCCCAAAGGACTTTTGCAGAGATGCACAACCCCCACCCCCATATCCTTGTTATTGCACTCTGTAGAAATTGATCACGTCTACTACTTGCTACCAGATCGGGGGCTCTTACAGGGGTAAGGATTGTTTCGGTATCTGAGTCCTATATCTTGCAAAAGGATCCTCAATACATTTTGTAGTAAATAAATAGATTAGTTGAGTCTCCTATGAGTCTACTTAAAGAAGATTATGAGATACAACAGGAAATTCAGTTTTCCAATGCCTTGATAAGCAGGAGATTACCATACTGTGGTGCAGTTTTTGTCACTGAAGGATCAAACCATCTACCAGTCATGGATCCACTCCCTTCCCCAGCTTGGTAAATGTTTGTGATCCAGGGCTCCTGGTGCTTCATTCTAACCTGGGGAAGTTCCTTCGTGCCAAGAATAGGCAAGCACAGAAGCCTGGGACGCAGGTCCTGCCAACAGAACTAATTGCACAGCAACATTCTTTGGCAATTCCACAAAGAACGTCAGGACTGTCAAAGATATGGACAGAGAGGCAGTGCCTACGTGCCTGCCGGGGGGTGGGTGTTTATACCCTTAGGATGCCAGGAGGCAGGGAGCTGGCAGAAGGTGCCTTTGCCTTCTTTTACTCATTAGACTCATAAACTGTGCTCATGCACAAACTTCCTCAGGCACATCTCATCAGTTAGGGGAGCAAATCCGGGCTGCAAGGGGAAGTCTCGGGAGCCACCCAAAAGCTGTTCCTTCAGGGCAAGTTCCTTGCGTCAGCTCGAGTTTGGACCTTGCCCTGTGTAATATATGCTCTGTTCTGAGGAACAAAAGCCATTTTAGACACAGCATCCAACCCTTTGGGGACTCAAAACCTGGAAAACAGCCTGAGAGTGCGGGTGGGGAAATAGGAGAGTCTCCAGCAGACTCATCCATGAGATCACCAAAGCAGGGAATGAGGTCCTCATGGGCCCTCCACATTCCACCAAAGGACCACTCTGTGTGTTGATACAAAGGGACTGGAAAACCCAGAACTCCAACCATTGTCTCCCGAATCCTGCTTCAAACAAAGGAAAGACTCAGCTACTACGTCCTGGGCACTGTCACACCTATGCCATCCTGTCCTCACAACACCTTGCCATGTGGGTGCCATCCCAATCAGTTGTTCAGGAAGAGAAACCTGAGATCTGGTGAATGATCTCTCTCTCTGTAACGCCACTCTGTGAATGGATTCTGGAGCTCTATTCCATTCAGATCTAGATGATTCAAACATGTCCTCTCTAGATCACTGCCCCCACCCACCCACAACTGACTGTGGACTTTCAGGGAGCAGCAGAATCACCTCAAGTGTCAGCCCAAACAGAGTCACTGCTGAGCGCAGCCTGATCAGCCAAACTTCAGCCAATCTGAAGCTTCCTGAGAATAAATTATTATTGTTTGTGCCAAGATAATAATAATACAAATTCAATGTGTGAACTTTGCTTGACACTTAATTCAAACAAACCTACTGGAAAAAGTATACATATTTTTAAGACAATGGAGAAAACCAAACAGGAGTTATATTGCGTGAACGACCTGGTCCGTGATATTAAAGAATTGTTGTTAATACTGGTAACTGTGACACTATTCTGCGAGTTTGTGAGTGTGTGTATTTTCTCTTTGCTGTTAGAAATGCACACTGAAGAAGTATGCCAGGTAAATAAAATGGTACAATAGCTGAGACGTGCTTTGGAATATTCCAACATAAGAAAAAAAAATGGGAAGAGGAAGAATGAAACAAGAATGACAAATTTTCCGTAACTGTTAAAGCTGGGCAAAGCGCCCATGAGTACTTTTCTGCACGTTTGAAAATTTTCATGATTAAAAAAAATGTTAGCAGTATTATCTCTGAGAATTGGGAATTGGGTGACTTTTCGTTTTTCGTGCCTTTTAGGAATTTTCAAATTTGATACGGTAAACATGCATTCCATTGGTTATATTAAAAAAAATGCACATTCTCATTTCACATCTTGAATTTTCTAGATAGCCAATACTTAATGCTGAATTTCTCTCATCCATTTGTATGAAAACTCTCTAAAATGTTTCACAAACCTTCCTGCTTTCTTTGAAAGATGAGATGGGAAAATATAAACTAAGCTTTTCTTTTTGACTGTGGCAGATTGCAAAAATGCCCTCGAGCTGCACTCTTCTTGATTCCAGACCTCTGCAACTTGACTTTTCATCTCCTCCCACCATGAGGTGGAGTCTGTTTCTCATTCCCTTGATAAATGTTGGGCCAGCCTGTGATTTGCCCTTAGAATATGGCAGAAGAGAAGATGGGCCAGTTCAGGTCTAGGCTTTTCAGACTTTCTTTCTCCCTCTCCCTACCATTGCCAGGCGAACATGCCCAGGTTAGCCTGCTGGAGCAAGAGAAACCACTCAAAGTATAACCATGCTGTCCTAGTTGAGACCATCTCGAGGACAGGTCATGACCTATACCCTCCAGATGGGCAAAGATTTATGCCCAAGCCCAACTGAGAGAAACCAGCCCAGCTGCATGCCCAGAACTGCCCAGTGCCAGGAGACCCCTGAAAAATACTCATTGCTTATTATTGTGTGCCACTGGGGTTTGTGATTATTTGTTATGTAGAATTGTTATGTCAGCAGATAGAAGATACAATGTTTCTGAGTCCAGTTTTATGAAAATAAACCATGGCACCTGCTGAAGTGAAATGGCAGCATTGAGGAATGGAGGTACATCTGCCTCTGCCCTGAAGAAACCCATTGTCCGGTGCTTTGGAACTTTGTTCTTTTAAACAAATATTGGGCAAGCTTTTACTATGACCAAGGTACTGTGCAATGCAGTGCTAGGAGTTCAGGTTTACAGTCCCAGTTTCGGGGACCCACACTTAGCCAAAGTCATTCATTCTTTTGTCCCTTTCTGCGGGACAAAGACATAGGTGACCTCTTGTGCTTTGGATGGGGCTGTACTGGGGGCCTCACACAGCTGCTTAGTTTTAGGAGCAGCACATACCTGCTTTAAGGCTGAGAATGTTTTTTCACAGGCTGAGAAATCCCTCACTACATTAAATCCATTAAATGATGCTGAAGATCCACCTTCTTTCCAACAAATCCCTAGAGTTTCAGGCAGGAACTATCTCATGCAATTAAGGAGATAGAATCAAACAAGATATTTACTACAGATTTTTTTTTTTTTGCACACACAGACATAATGAATTAAAAACTCTGAACAATAGAAAAACCAGAACAGCTATCTATAAATCTATTCTAGAGAAATAAAAGTACAAGCTATACAATTTAATCCTAAGTGCTTTTTTTATTAATGAAATCAAGCACTGTCAAATATTCATGTACATTAAATTTCTTATAATTAAAATGCTGACATATGCTTAAAATAACAATATTCAAAAGAAATGATGAGATCTGTGGTGCCAATTCAAAATGATGGTGTTTTCACTCCTGACTTATGCTAGACCACCAATCTGGGTACAAATTACAGTTTTTGAAAGTACGTACTTTCAAGATTTTATAAGTCAGTTCAATTCTGTTGAGCAAATATGTTTTCAGTGCCTATTCTATGCCAGAAAGTATCAAGCTAGAGAGAAGACACTTAACTACTATCAAAAATTCAACTGGTTAATGATCTTACAATGCCCTCCCATAGCAATAACCCCAAGAATATGTATAAGCCTAGAAAGGAGACTTAGCCCAGCCTGGGAGAGATCTTCATTTGTGGGCGTAGGTAGAGTGGTAGGGGGTGCTTTTTGGACTCAGTCTTAAAAGATGAGAAAGAGTTAACCAAGTGAAGGAATATAGATGAAGGCTGACCTTAATAGAAAAGGGTTTCTTATTTTTATTTATTTTTATTTATTTTTATTTATTTATTATTATATTTTTTTTAGGTGGAGTCCTGCTCTGTCACCCAGGTTGGAGTGCAGTGGCATGATGTTTGCTCACCACAACCTTGGCCTCCTGGGTTCAAGTGATTCTCCTGCCTCAGCCTCCTGAGTAGCTGGAATTACAGGCACGTGCCACCAGGCCCAGCTAATTTTTATATTTTTTAGTAGAGACAGGATTTTGCCATGTTAGTCAGGCTGGCCTCAAACTCTTGACCTCGTGACCCACCCACTTCGGCCTCCCAAAGTGCTGGAATTACAGGCGTGAGCCACTGTGCCTGGCTAGGAGAGTTTTATCTCTGGTTCACAAACAGGCATGCCAAGGCTGACAGGAGTTGGAGTCAATCGGGCATGTTCACATTACAAGGGGCAGCACTTGGGATTTGAATGCAGGGCTATCTGATTTGGAAGTCCACAGACTTTCTGTTACAGTTACCATCTTTCTTCCAGGAAGTATCTCCCCTCCTTGCTGGAGAGGTGAGTGGCATGGAGCTCCTGATAACTTTCTGTGTGTGAGTATGAAAAAGCATCTTCCCATGTCAACAGCAAAGTGGACTGGAAAACAAAATGGCTGATTACTTTGGTTGAAAGTCAAGCATGATTCTGAAACATATCTGACGTGCTTAGAGTCAACAAGCCTGCAGTATGAATGACTTCACATATACACATTTTATCATTCTGAAGTCTGGCTAATGCTCTATCTCATCCATGGAGCTATCCACTCTGGTTCTGAATCATTCCAGCAAAACTACATTTGTACTCATATTTGACAATAACTGCTTACCAAAGGGGCTCTAATTCATCCAGTGTCTTCCTACTTCCTCAACATCATCTTCCACAACTGGTTGCTCATTTGCTAAGCTCTGACTTTTCCTTCTTCCAGCCTGCCAATCTGTTGGCCACACTAGTGGTTTGGCATTTGCTAACCCTCTGCTTAGTGTAAACTCCCCACCCTCTTCTCACCATGATCTTTGGATGCCTGACTCCTTCTCACCATGTAGGTTTCAGGTTAATGTTACCTCCTCAGTAAAGCCTTTTCTGATCATTCAATCTAAACTTTCCTTGAGCACTGTCAGCTACATCACTAGTCCATAAGTTTTATGTCCATTAGCTGTGACTTTCAGCTACTGTTTTTTGAGAGGGGACCTCAACCTGTTGCCCAGGCTGGAGTGCAGTGGTGCGATCTTGGCTCACTGCAACCTGCACTTCCCGGGTTCAAGTGATTCTCCTGCCTCAGCCTCCCAAGTAGCTGAGACTACAGGCGTGAACCACCACAACCAACTAATTTTTGTACTTTTGGTAGACACAGGGTTTCACCATATTGGCCAGGGTGGTTTTGAACTCCTGACCTCAAGTGATCTGCCCACCTCGGCCTCCCAAAGTGCTGGGGTTACAGGTGTGAGCCACCACACCTGGCCTCAGCTACTTTTCCTTATTTATGTGTTTGCTTGTTCACTTTCTGTGTCTGAGCACATGAAAGCATGGACTTTGTCCTATTTTTACTGTTTCTCTGGAGCCAAGACCAGATTCTGGCACATATTAGGTCTTGAATAAATACTGATTGAATGAGAGAACAAAAGCATGAGGATCACCATCTTGGGTTGGTTGGGATGAATGTCTTATCTGACTGTTTTCCTAAATGTTAAATTTATTGAAGAAAAGGATTGTTTCCTATGACCAAAAACGCACCATTAAAATGTGGTCTAATTGGGTTTGCCATCAAGGACTTAATGCCATGGTTTGAGTATCTCCCTTCGAAACAGCCTACTTTTTGGTATTAGGGATTAATTTCTTATTTTTCAATGGAATAAACATTTTTTTTCAGTGACTCTGATCATAATCTGCTGTTTTATGAGTCCACAGCCCTGTCTTTGGATCTGTTGTAAGTATTTATAGTAGCATTTTATGCTTTGCATATTGCTTTAAATGATATATGTGATTTCCAATCTATTTTCTACTTTGTTTTGGGGATATATGTATTATTATTTATCTCAACGCACAGAGAGACAACCGAGTTCACTGAGCTTAATTCACTTCTTAGGTAGAGTCAGATGTGGCTCAGAGATCACTAGAATGAGGCAGAATCATTGCCCTCAGGGAACTTGTAGTCACAACCCAGCTTTGATGTGGTGTAAGCTGAGCAAGGCACTTGGCATGGAGTACAAATCTGGTAAGTATTTAGTAAATTACGGCAAAGGAAGGGTGAAAGAACAGCACATTGAATTGTCTGCTATGATTCTGTGACTCTCTACATGATCATATAAGTGGAAAATCAGTATTAAAGCACTTTAGTAAGGAACAAAAGGTGATGCGAGAGCTTCAGATGTCTTGATGGAGGTCATTCTAATGGTGTCAAAACAAGATGTACTTATCAATGGAATTGTGTGCACATGTGTCATCGAAACTTAAAAATATTGTGCTTAATACACTGACAATTTCTGATCTGTCCTGTTGAAAATAGCTTGAGCAATTTAATTTGGCTAGAATAAGGAGATAGGCAAGAAGAGATTGTCACCCTCTTTACGTATTGAGTGTTTTCATTAGATCACTCCAGAGTTCCTCGTTCCTCTCTGCTCCCTAAAGATAAAAGTGCCTCTTTACCTTGGATCAGTCTAACATTTAAGATATAGGATAAGACAAAAACAGTAACAAGAGGCAGAGAACAAAAATATGTATGTTGTGAGGAAAAACTGTGGGTGCATCAAGTGTATAAAGCTAACAGGCCACTCTGAAAAATGAGCACAGATACCACTTCAGTTTGAAACGGGGGAGCCAGGCCATTTTCTATCAGCTTAATTATTAAGTGAGTCTCTTTGGAATAAATTATAGGCATTTTAAACCTGATTGAATTATTATACTGCTTCCCCCAAAATAAGAACAAACAAGAGCGCTGCATCGATCAGATGTTGCAAATGGCAAGGGGGATGGTTAAAGGAGTCCTTTTGCAATCAATGCTTATTTCATATTCTTTTTTAGAGTTTAGAGAATCCAAAGAAAGATGTATATTTCTACCTGTGATAAGATGCACATCTATTTGGAAACTTCATCAAGTAAACCAATGCAGACCATGTGGACTTAGGGATCTGGGGAAGGAGGAACTATCTGGGCTCCCTTGGGTCAGTGAATTCATCATCTAGTGGAAAGTACCAAACACACACTCCCTCTGATTTTATTCACAAGTTGCAAGACATCACATAAAAACCCTTTTAACATATATTATTGAAAATCTCTATTATAGTCCTCCAACTTAGTGAATTTGATTAAATCTCCATGACAGAAAATAAGGCATTGTAACATATGCACCGCCTTGCAAAGGTCCTATTATAGTGCGGGCACGCAAGCCTTATTATGTTAAAAATGAATGGTCCTGGGAAAATAATTTAGTGAGAGATGAACTTAGAAGAACTAAAAGCATTTAGTATCGAGCAAATTACCAAGTGAAATTGCTTTGCTATGAAACTTTGGGCTTATTGTCAGAGATGTTTAGTCTGCTCAAAATGTTTGATCTAGGAGAATGCCTGTGTTCAGAGAGAAATTCAATTTCCACAGTGGGGGCTCCAGGAGGCTACCACAAGTGGTCTTGGAGAGGGGCTGCATCCGGGCTCTAGAGGAACAAGGTCCAGACACACCTCTGCAAAGCCCCAGTTCTAAGTCTTAGTCTCAAACACAAGGATGTCTCCACCTATGGCTGCCCATTTGCCCCGGCAAAGAGTGGAGAATGTATACCTTAGAGCAAACTGACCCAGGCAAGTACCCTTGCTGCAAACAGTGCTGTTCTTGCTGCAGGACATGTGATATACCTTCCAGTTCTATGTCTAGCACTGGCCATGAGAAATCAACAACTACAGTAATAGCTGCATGCATAGACCAGAGAGGCAGCATGATGATTTCTCTGGTGAGTGTACACTTTCAAAGGATTTCACATCACTTACACAGAGGAGGGGTTAGTCCTTAATGGCAAAGATATGGATAGAATCACAGAATACCCTACTACGCCTGGAGTACTGAAAGATCATCTAGGATCTAGAACTAGCTATGACTTCACACGTGTATTGATGGGAAATAGGTGCCTGGCGATGTAAGACAAAGAGTTAAAGGGAAGCTTGAAGGCCTTGACCAGAACTCAGGCCTCCTGGCATTGTAATCAAGGCTCTTACTATACACTGAGCCCTCTTAGCCTCAACAAAGAGGTTTGTACACACAGGGCTCCATGTTGCTTTTGCTTTTCACTCCCAGAAAGCAGCCAGACTAGGAATTGACGACTTGCAGTTTACAAATGGAAAAATGGAGGCTGGCAAAGGCCACAGGTAGCAGAGAAAGGTCTTATTCCAAAATCTCTGGAGTCAGTATCTTGGGGCTCATCCCCTGACTATAAACCCTCACTCACACAGATCAGTTTGAATGGGATGAATTTCAGAATACCTGTGGCACCTCCTACAACTAAAATAGGTAAAGCTGCTTCCAAATTTGGTGTGCCATGTTTTATCAGGATTTAGAGTACAAGGCGATGTTGCAAACATCAACCAAGGACAATGGGCCCTTGAGTAGCAGGAAAACTGAGCCTGCAGATGTTATTCTATGGCTGGCTGAGTGTTTTGCAGGACTCGTGTGGTTTGATCTAGACTGTGGCTGAATAAGATAACTGGTGGAATTAATTGACAGTCATACACCTTGAGAGAGACCCAGAAAGGTTTAATCCAGCCAATAGAAATGCACTAAATACTTCGTACTTCACTGCAGTCCACTATAATGTAGAATCCAAAAAGCATTGTGACTTAAGGTAGCAACAGGGCAAACCATACCTCACCCTGCTACATGTCCATCAGAATTTGGCTGGGAAGCACAACTCAGAAGCTTTTTCTGACAGCCCCAAGGCTAGGGTTGGTGCTGATACCCTTTCAAGTTCCCACAGCACTTGATGTTTGGCTAAAGCACATGGGACACCCTGCTATGTCATCCTGTCCATCTCTCAGAGGAAGCCAGAGCAACCTCCAGGCAGGTCCTGCATCTGAATCATGGGGCTCTCTCTCTCTGATGCCTAGACCCAGGCCCTGGCACACAGGGCAGAGACACGGCTTCCACACGTGTTTGTTGAAGGAAGGAAGGAAAAACAGGATGCGTTACCATTTTCGTCTCAGTAAATATTGACAGACTCACTCTCTCTACTTGCAGTCTGGTGTCACTATGTCTGCTGTTGCTGTATAAATGTGTGTGAGCCTGGCGAAGGTTCATTCGCTGCTATTGTGTATAATGTGTGTGTGTGTATTTCCCTCTTTAGCTGTAGAAAAAGCAAGCATCTCCATAAATCTCCATACTGATCATATGCAAAAAAAAAAGAAAAAAAAATCAAGTCTTGTCCAAATTCTGAAGGAAGCATGTGCAAGGAATCATGGTGTGGAAGGAACTTAAGAGATGAGCCTGGCCAACCTCTGCTTTTTACCGATGAAGAAGGGAAAGGCCAGATAAGCACAGGATCTTGCTGAAGCTCCTATGGCTAATTAGAAGCAGAGTTTTTACTACAACCCCAGAATCTCTTATCCCGGTCTATTATTCACCCTCTCTAGGAGCTCTCAGCCTAATTGATTTAATTTGTCACTGACATGTCATACTTAGGATGGGACCAGCAACTAAAACTGGCTATGTCCACAGCAAGGAGGAATAATTAGCAAATTCACATGTTGTGCTGATTTTTGTCTCCCCGAAATCAGAGCCAATTATTGCTTTAGGTAAAGCATAGGTGGAAGAAAAACACAGATACTGAAAACTTTTTCCCGAGTCTAACAAAATAGAACTTGTGCTTTTTCTTCTGGGTGATCTAAGTCGGAGGATAAAATCAGAATTCAACTGCTGCTTTTCCCATCCCACTTTTTCTTTCCCATCTCACTTGCAGACACACACCGAGTATACAATAAGGTATAAAATATGACTTTTGTAGATTTCTTAATAACCATTACATCCTGTTTTCCCACTAGTATATTAACACATTGTTGTTCATCGTATCCCCAAGAAAGCTATGTACATGTCCTGAACTCTGGTGTTTGTGAACGTGACCCCGTTGTAGATAGGTCCTGTGGATATAATTAAGGATCTCAAAATCAAATTATCTTGGATTTAGATCAGACTCTAAACCTGCTGACAATTGTCCTTCTTTGACACAGAGGGGGAGACGATGTGAAGATGAAGAGATTGGACTGATGGGTCCACAAACCAAGGGATGCCAAGGACTGCAGGCAGCCCTCAAAAGGCAGGAGGGAGGTTAATGTAGGCAGAATTGGTTCTTTCTGAAGGCTGTGAGGAAGAATCTGTTCTCTTTCTTCCAGCCTCTGGTAGCCTCTGGCATTCCTTGGCTGGTAGGTGACCTTCTCCCCGTGTCTTCCCACGGCATTCTCTCCATGCATGTCTATCTCTGTGCCCAATTTTTAAACTTTTCTAAGAATGTAATCATATCAGACTAGGATGTATCCTAATGACCTCATTTTAACTTGATAACCTATAAAAGCCCCATATCCAAATAAGATCACATTTGTAAGTACTGGGGGTCAAGACTTCAACATTTTTGAGAGATGACAATTCAATCCACAACAGAGGTGTAGAACAGATTCTTTTTGCTGACACTTGATGTCAGGAATCCTGACTTTCAGAACCGTGAGGGAATGAATGCCTGTGTTTTCAACTTTCAGTTGGTGGGAGTTTCTTACAGCAGTCCTAGGAAATGCACACACACCTGAACAAGGCTGTGCCCCGTTGGTCTCTCCTTCCCTCTCTCTTCTCGCGTTGTTGCATGGCCGTCATCTCCTAACATGGCAGCATTCCATCTATTACTTGATTCTATTTCATTTAAAAATGTTAAGCAGAAATGTACCTTCCATTCTGTTTTATAAGGGTGGCTCATGGTTATCAGGGAGACAAAAGTTCTTAGCAAAATGATTTCTTTGATAATAGATGTATAAGCAGAAACGTCATCATCCTTCCCTATCAAGGACACACTGTCGTGGTTGAGTGCTTCAGTGAACCACTGTTCTGGGATAGCATCTCTGTGGTCCTCCTGAGTTTCTTCTCTGGGTTGTAATCTCACCCTTACATACTGCGTTGGAAGTCAGGAACATAGGTGGACATAGGCTACCTTGGAATTTCTCCTATACTTTTTTTCTGCTGAGGAGAGAAATATTTTCCCCAAAATCCTCAGTGAGTATCTCCACACATCTCATTAGTCAGAATTTGGTTTCATGGCCACCTTTAGCTGTCAGACTGGAAAAGAGAATGTCTGACTTTCTAAGTCTCTGTATTGGGGTATAGGCAAGGGAAAAGAATATAAGTGGTCAACCAACAACAGTGACCACAGTCCCCACTCTGCCACTAAGGGTTGTGGGTGCCTTTGCAGGCATCCAGCCATCTGATTGCTTTTGTCTAGCTCAGTGACCCTAAAAAATGCAGTGTGCATTGGACTCACCTGGAGAGTTTATTGAAATCCAGATGTGGAGGATCCTCCCCCAGAGAGTCCGCTAAGCTACCCAGGAACCCTGAGCCTGCTGGTCCTCGGAAACTCTAAGCAGCACTGGCCCAGAATCATTGCTGGTACCATTTACCTCACTGTTTCTCAAGGAATGTAAAAACACAAGGAGTGGTCAATACTATTATTATTACTATTATATTATATTATATATTATATTATGATTATATCATTACTATACTATTGTTATATAATTTTATTATTATATTATTATATATAACATATATAATTATATGTAATAATATTTATATTATTATACATAATATATAATCATATGTAATAATATTTATATTATATGTAATATATATTATATATTTATATTAATATATTATTTATTGCATATTAATATTAATATATAATATATATTATATATAAAATGTAAATATATATTTATATATAATATATATAAATATATATTATATATTATATATAATTATATATAATAGTAGTATTATAGTAATAATTTAGTAATAGTAAGAATTTAGTAATATTTAGTATTAGTAATATTTTTATTTAGTAAATACTTAGTAATATTTAGTAATAGTAATAATTTAAAATTATTATTACTACTAAAATGTAAAAGGAGGGAAGAGAAAGGGGAATTTCCAGTTGTTTAGCTAGCGGCAACTTCATTTTTGACCTGCAGTTGAAAGACACTGGCCTAGCAGTTTGGAAAACTAGCTCTAGTGCTTATTCTGCCATGGTATGGCTACATGGCCTTGGGTCAGATACTACCCCAGTAAGAGTCTAGTTTTTTCCTTTGTGAAGTGGCGGTGCTGAACTGTGTTTATTATTACTCCCTTTTCTGCTTTTACATATATGATTCATTGCTTGTTCACATAAGCAAAACTCACTCTTCCTTTTAACAGAAACCTTTTCAGCATTAACCCAGGGTCATGTCTGTGCTGGGAGCACCCAGTTTGCCTGTGTTTGCCCTGTGAATAGGATTTTTTAATTCTTTATTTTTGCAGATATGGGAATCAAGGCTAAATGATCAGTCTATGTGTGTTCAATGGCAGAAAAATTATTGAATAGAGTAGCATGGACAAAGAATACTCCTTTTGCCTTGAAAACCTATTAGATCACCCTTCAACTTCATGTACCTTGAAGGACCTGAATGGAAAGACTCAGTGTTCCTGAACTCAGATGCAAGAAAAGACATGCTTCCCTTGTTCAGAGAATATGTTTGTTGTCTTTTGCAAATCAAAGTATGAACTGTTTAATGGATTTGGCTTTTCAGTTTTAGTCGAGAGAGAGAGAGAGAGAAAGGCAGAGAGAAAAAATGTCACAAACTTATTTAGTTTGGTGGCTGTCCATTGATTGTTTCCTAAGTAGACATAAGTAATTTTAGTACTTAGCACATCAGTCAGATCTAATTCCAGATCCAACTGAAAGGAACAAGCTCTTTTCCAGTGGACCTTTGACCCTCTTGCAGCTCCAGATAGGATGGCGTCCTGTGCAAGACAGAAGAAGGTTGATTGCCGTGGGCTCCCAGTCCAGTGCCTTATGCCAAATCTCTACATTCCAGAAGAATTAAATAATTACGGGGGCGGAGGCACCACTGTCACAAACAATTTTGAATGCATTCTGCACTAGAAAGCAGAGGTCCCTTAATGACATCAGATCAGTATGCCAGAGGCTCTTTCCAAACCCAAGCTGCTGGCCAGTAGCAGTGGGGGCACAGACAAGAACAGCCACAAATGCTATACTGGGGTGGGCTGCCTGTGGGGCACTCGCTGGCTATTGTTAAGATTGGAAAAGAGGCAGCCTGGTAATCCCAATGTTTCTGTTGATCCAAGGATCGTCTTTTCTTTCATTTCCCTCTCACCCTCTTTCAACAGGGCTTTGCATGCTTGCACTTGACCAGGGATTAATGAGATTGTTTGCGCAAGCCAAGTTGGAGAGGCAAAAGGAGAGACACAGCTCAGGGACACCACTGAGATCTGAGTTTTCTTGGGTCAGGAGTTGAGGATAAAGTAGTGCCCCACAGGACAGCCAATTTACTCAAGGATTTGCAAAGTCCTGGGGCGAGCCGCCACAAGCTAACCTGCGTTCCATCAGCTCTTCCCGCTGAAGGGAAATTTAGTTTTTGTTATGTCAGGGGCACAGCTTTGGTATTTCTTAGAACTTCTGAGTAGAAAACTCTATGAACACTATTACGATTTTAGATCTGGTTATTATTGTTTGGTTTGCAATAACCAATGGAACACCTTTAAAACTTTTTACTTTTCTTCACTTTGGGAGGTCGAGACGGGCGGATCACGAGGTCAGGAGATTGAGACCATCCTGGCTAACATGGTGAAACCCCGTCTCTACTAAAAATACAAAAAAAAAAAAAAAAAAAAAAAAACCTAGCCAGGCGAGGTGGCGGGTGCCTGTAGCCCCAGCTACTCGGGAGGCTGAGGCAGGAGAATGGCTTAAACCCGGGAGGCGGAGCTTGCAGTGAGCTGAGATCCGGCCACTGCACACCAGCCTGGGCGACAGAGCGAGACTCCGTCTCAAAAAAAACCAAAAATAAACAAACAAACAAACAAAAACTTTTTACTTTTCTTTTTCCTGTTTCTGTTTGTCAGTTGATCTCATGGTCTCCTAATATTGTCCTAAGTTGTCAATATTGTGACTATGAACAGCGCTGGGATAATGAAACATAGTTAAAAGAGTTTGTGGGGCTTCTGAACCATCAAACTAATAGTTACTGTTAGTTAGTACCTACGATTAATTAGTTAATTAGTAACTATTAATAGTTACCAACTTACTAATAGTAGTATAACTACTATTAATATTGTAGTAGTATGTAGTATAGTACTAGTATAGTAGTATATGGTAGTATTAGTATGTAGTGTATTAGTAGTAGTATATTAGTATAATTGCCTATACTACTATTATGACTAATAAGTAATATTACTACTAACTAATAAGTATAATTGCCTACAGTAGTATACTTATTCATTATTGGTAATATTACTTATTAGTCATAATAGTACCAATAGTAGTATAGGCTCTAATAAAATATGGTTATTGCTTATACTACTATTACTATTACTTCTGATGCCATTCTATTATTACTACTATAGTTCTACAGTAGAGTTATGACTATTACTATTGTTATTACTGCTACTACTACTATTTTGCTGTGGCTGCTACTATGACTACTACTTCTACTACTGCTATTACTGCTACTGCTACTACTACAGCTGGGCGATAACCAATTGACATTCATGGCCTCATTTACCACAGCAATCCATCTTTCAGATAAGGCTCAGATCAGCTAAAGAACTAAAAGTTTCTGCTAGTTAATTGTGAAATAGGGATCTTAATCCAGATATATTTGACACCAAAAGTTGTGTTTTTCAATGATGTTGCTACATCGTATTTTAATGATGTTGCTGCATTGCAGTAGAAAATAAATCATGGCGGATGATAGGCTCTAGCTCAGGCCTATCCATCTCCCATAAATGCTGTGGTATTACAATCACTCATATAGTAACCAATGAAAAATATTCATGAAGCAGAATCCTGTGCCAGGCTCTGGGCTGGAGGCACGAAGGTGATACGAACACCTCCTGGAGATGTGAGGTGCTCGGTCCTGCGGGGCAGACAAACATGGTGCTCTGGACTATGTTTTTAGGTTCCCCAAAATTAACATGGTGAAGCCCTAGCTGCCAGTGTGATGGTATTAGCAGGTGGGGCATTTGGGAGGTTATTAGGTTTCAGTGAGACCATGAGACTGAAGCCCTCATGACAGGTTTAGACCTTGAGAAGAAGAGACTAGAGAGAGATCCTCTTTACTGGTGAGTGAACACAGTAGGAAGGCAGCAAGCCAGGAAGTGGCCCTCACCCGGGAGCTGCCCTTACTGGGAAGCGGTCCTCACCGGGAGGTGGCCCTCACTAGGTTGTGGCCCTCACCAAGAAGCAGCCCTCACCATACTGTGACCCTCACCTTGAAGCAGCCCTCACCAGGAAGCAGCCCTCACCAGGAAGCAGCCCTCACCAGATTGTGACCCTCACCTTGAAGCAGCCCTCAACAGGAAGCAGCCCTCACCAGGAAGCAGCCCTCACCAGGAAGCAGCCCTCAACAGGAAGCAGCCCTACTGGGATGCAGTGCTCACAGGAAGCAGCCCTCACCAGGAAGCAGCCCTCACCAGGAAGCAGCCCTCACCAGATTGTGACCCTCACCTTGAAGCAGCCCTCAACAGGAAGCAGCCCTCACCAGGAAGCAGCCCTCAACAGGAAGCAGCCCTACTGGGATGCAGCACTCACAGGAAGCAGCCCTCACCAGGAAGCAGCCCTCACCAGGAAGCAGCCCTCACCAGATTGTGACCCTCACCTTGAAGCAGCCCTCAACAGGAAGCAGCCCTCACCAGGAAGCAGCCCTCACCAGATTGTGACCCTCACCTTGAAGCAGCCCTCACCAGGAAGAGCCCTCACCAGGAAGCAGCCCTACTGGGATGCAACGCTCACAGGAAGCAGCCCTCACCAGGAAGCAGCCCTCACCAGATTGTGACCCTCACCTTGAAGCAGCCCTCAACAGGAAGCAGCCCTCACCAGGAAGCAGCCCTCAACAGGAAGCAGCCCTACTGGGATGCAGCGCTCACAGGAAGCAGCCCTCACCAGGAAGCAGCCCTCACCAGGAAGCAAATCATACGGCACCTCGATTCTGAACTTCCCAGCCTCCAGGACTGTGAGATATGAATGTCCATTGTTTAAGTCACACAGGTTAAGGTATTTTGTTGGGGAAGCCCAAGCTGACTAAGACACTTGGCAATAGCCCAGGCTGGGACAGGCACTGCTCTAGAGGCCATTCCAAGTGATGTGGAGAAACAGACAGAACTGTGCTCCTGGGTACCCAGGTGGCTTTTCACCATGTGAGATGGACGGCAAAGTAGGAAGGAAAAGCATTGGTGAGGTGGACAAGAGAGCAAGGAATTCCAGGGCAGGGGCACATCAGGAGCTGAGACGAAGAGGAATTGAGGTCCGCAGAGCTTTGGAAGCTCTTCTGGAGCTTCTGGACAGCTAGAGCAGAGGAGGTTCCACACTCCAGGCTCTCACGGAGAGTGTGTATCTGGCCTTTAAGCAGTGAAGCTGGGTTGCAGGCATCTCACTGAGCTGCCCATGCACGAAGCTCCCTCCTTGATTTCTGTTCCCTTCCAAGCTCAGTATCCCATACAGCAACCTATATGGCACCTGGTCAGTGTGTAGTGTCTTCCATCCCCTTTTCTTTCGTAAGGCTGCTTGGATCTTAAGATCCACCCTTTCCTCCTGGGACAACTGTGTCTTCCAGGCAGTTTTCCAGACATGGTGTTTGGCACAACATATTGATTCTCCGTCCATTCTCACCCTGAAGCCAGGGTATAGTTGATGCCAGGAGCCTGTGATAGGGCTGGGTAGGTGACATGGTTTGGCTGTGTCGCCACCTAACTCATCTCGAATTTCCACATGTTATTGGAGGGACCCAGTGGGAGGTAATTGAATCATGGGGGCAGGTCTTTCCCAGGCTATTCTCCTGATAGTGAATATGTCGCATGAGATCTGATGGTTTTAAAAATAGGAGTTTCCCTGCACAAGCTCTCTTCTCTTGTTTGCCACCATGTGAGATGTGCTTTTCACCTTCTGCCATGATTGTGAGGCCTCCCCAGCCATGTGGAACTGTAAGTCCATTAAACCTTTCTTTTGTAAATTGCCCAGTCTCAAGTATGTCTTTATCAGCGGTGTGAAAATGGACTAACACAGTAGGGCAGACCACAGACCAAGTTAGAGGAAGCCTTAAATGAGTTTTATGTTCATTCTTCATTTTTACTTAGTTTTTCAATATGCAGATGGAGATGATGATAATCTGTTCAAAGTATGTCCTAGAATGGCATGCAAGGAAGTGGTTAGAAATGCTATAAAGTCATTGTCATTGTTGCTGTTATTGCTGTTGACTTTCCCCCACAGCCACTCTGCAGTTAGTGCATCTCCTGGTCATCCTGACAACTCCTCTACGTAGTCCTCCTATAGGTTTAACCCCTCCTTGGTGTGACACAGGTTGCAATCTTTCTGAAATCAGCAGAGTTGTATTTTTTCAGCTTTCAGGCTTTTCACATGTCTTGAAGCAGTGAGAATGGTTCTCCTTTGGCATGAATTTGAGGGTTTGTGCTTTAGAAGTAGTTGAATTTGCCCTCTACCGTCAAATATGTCATTTCAACTTGAACACAGGTTATTTCAACTTAAAGCTTAGGGTCACCTGAGGCCACTCTGATTGCTGCCTGGAAAGTGGCAGGATTGAGTACAGCAGGAGTTCAAGGTGTGCTGACACAAGAGCCGGCCGGCAAGCAGGTCTGGACTGGAAGCGGCATTTGCAGGAGAGGCTCACGGGGCTGGTTCCTGTTCCCTGGGCCTCTTGAATTTCACTCCTCAGTCCTCAGAATAGATGCAAAGCCCTGTGGATTCTCTCAGCTAAACTTCTCCTGCCACATTCCCTTTTTGACCATGTCTCTCAATTCCTTCTGTGTTTTCCATCATCAGAGTGGTAAGTAGCAAGACTAGAGGAGGAATTAACAAAAGTGAAAAAATGAGGAGATGCTGAGGGGAAAATTTAGTGTGGCCATTTCCTTCTTACTTTAAATGCTGTAGTATCTTTTTGGGGGTGGGGAGGGGAGCGGTGCTTGTCACCTGCTTCCTATTATCATATTGTACAAGACCTAATTAAGAAGTGCATAGTTCTCACGGCAGCAATAATAAAAATAACAGTATGCGTATGGTATTTTTATAAAGTGTTTGTAGAGTTTTCACATATTTTATTTATTATTCAGTAAACATCCATTGAGGGCTTGCACTGCCAGAACTCCTATGGGCCTCACAGGGGAGTTTATAATTCTAGTGTTAGAGACATTAAACACAGACACACACACTCAAAGCAGAATGAAGTGGGCACATGACAGGGTGTGCTCCGCAGTGCTATCAGAGAAGCAGGTGCAGTGGGCTGCCCGGCCAGCAGCCCCTGTGAGTGCCTCGCCATGCCTGTGCAGATAGAACTCATCCCCTATTGACACAGGCCTTGAGTCTTGGGAGGGCAGAGACTGATCTTGCCCAACACTTGCATGCCAGTGCCCAGCCCAGCCCAGCCCAGGGCTGGAACACCTTTCTACTTGCTCTTTATTCAGCACTTTGACATCATTTATGCCTCCATCCACCCCTCTCTTGTGAAACTCTCTCCTCACTGAACTTTCGTGACACCACCTTCTCCTAGTATTACTGGATGGGAAGTCTTTACTGCAAGTTTTCCAAGCTCTTGGAATATTGAACAAAGAATGGAACAAAATGCACAGACAGAGAAATGGAAGACAAAAGCATAGATTCATTGAAGTGAAAGTACACTCCACAGAGTGGGAGTAGGCTCCAACAAGTGGCTCAAGAGCCCTGATGGTAATGTTCCCTGAAGTTTTTACTGAATTAAGAGAGCATGGTAACACTCCTAAGTACCCTTTAGAAGCCTCTGATATGTTACACCTTGTACAAATGAAGGATTCTGCCCAGGACCAATCAGAGGCATCCCACCTATGATGTATATGCAAATGAAGGTTTCAGAATGGACCATTTACAGACCTGCCCTTTAGTGACATAGGGAGGGGAGGTTTGAAGAGGGAGGGGCCTTTGACCTCTCATTACTTGGTCATAGAAAGGTGGGGTTTTCCTCTTAGTCCAATTTCAAGAAGGCAGCTATGGTTTGGCCTTAGGTTTCCTGTCTCCAGACCCTATTCTCCTCACTAGTGTTCCTCCTGCCTGATGAGAATGCCCTTTCCATCTTCCAATGTGGCAATGCCTCAGGAATCACTTCTGAGTCCTCTTCTGTCTTGTCTCCCTATCATTTCTCCAGGTGTTCTCATTCTCTGTTATGGCCTTAAATATAAGCTAAAAACTCCCAAGTATTGATTATCTGCCCAGACATTTGTCATGACCTTTTCAATATGTAATGGGAACCCTCAATAATGATGTGTTCAAAATGAGTCTACTTCCATTCCAAACCTATTTTTCTTCCTAGTCTTCCCTGAATAGGAAATTTTTTCTCTCTCCTCAGCTCCCCACATTGTTACTGCTAGAAGCCCGGGGGTCCCTTGGACTGTTTCCTTTCTCTCAAGGGAAGACCCCAATCCAATTCATCACTTCCTCCTGATGACTGCAGTTCCACTTACATCTCCAATACTCCCCAGCCCCCAACTGTACCACCATGATACTGGCTGGTGGTCCAAGCCACCATCGTCCTCTGCTAGGTTTCCTGTTTCCAGGCTCACTCCCTGACCGGTCTGCCCCTCTCATCAGACAGCCAGAATGATCTTTAAATCTGTAAAACATCTGGGTGTTGTGGCTCATGCTTATAATCTTGGCACTTTGGGAGCCCAAGGTAGGAGAGTCATTTGAAGCCAGGAGTTTGAGACCAGCCTAGGCAACATAGTGAGACCCAAGTCTTTACAAAAGGCAATTAAAAAAATAGCCAGGTGCAGTGGCGCATGGCTGTAATCACAGCAACCCAAGCAGCTGAAGCAGGAGGATCACTTGAGTCTGGGAATTTGAGGCTGCCATGAGCTATGATCCTGCCACTGCACTGCAGCCTGGATAACAGGGCAAGCCCCTGTCTCTATAAAGAAAAACAACAAACAACAAAAATAACAACAATAATCCGTAAATCACTAAAACAAACCAAAAGACTCCAATGGTTTCCCAGTAAAGTAAGAATAAAACTCAAAGCCCTCACTGTGATGCACAGGGACCTGCAGGATACGGCACCTCGTGTCTGCTATGTACTTCTCCAAATTTATGCAATGCCACTCACTTTGTTCCCTGAAACTCTAGACTGCTGGCTGTTTCTTACCTTGGCCCCTTTGCCCAGGCTTTGACTTTCATTCTGCAGGTCTCTTCTAAAAGAGCACCACCTCGGAGAGACTTTCTGAATCAAGTAGCCTACCTACCAGCTTCCTTCTTTCCCTCTGGGTCCCACTTATTTCCTTCACAGCACTCCTCACAGCATCACCTGTGAGTTCCTGGCCACTAGCATATCAGTTTCTTGAGGGTGATACCATGCTCCACCTTGCTACAGCTTAACTGGCAGGTAACAGTGAATGGGATGGAGCAGAACCTAAGTAAGTACTTGTCTACCAAATAAGTAGATTCTTAAAGATGTTTTCTTCAAGGATGTATGTACAAGTCACCTGCATCATGGTAGCATTCAGTGTGGGGATTATCTCTCTCTTTAAACTTAGTAAAAATTACATTTGTTCATCTAAGACCCATTTTTTAGAGAAATATGTTTCTGAAGAACAAAGAGATACTGATTCCTATCCTCTATTTAAATGCCATGGGTGTTGAACCAAACTTCTTAGCCCCCTTATGTTAATCACTCTTATGAATTACTTATTTTTAATTAAGTGCTTGATTATTAAATGATAAAATCTATTCACTGCATGTCTAATATGCTCCTCTCTGTTTTGACTCTTCTGAGGCGGGCCAGGTAAAAAGGCTTCACATCATGGATGTTGGTAAGTTCCACGTTAGGATCTGTTCTCTTGATCAGCTTTCTCAGATTCTGTCCTGCATGTTACAGACTCCTGAGAGACCCCTGTGTACACTGAGTAGATTAGAGCTGTTGGAGATTCCTGCAGTAAAGAAGTCTGCTTGCCCTTAGAATTTCCGATACTTACCTTAGTACGTAGCACTTTCATCTCGATGTCTAGTATCTTGCTGTGCAAGTTGTGGTTGGCACCCAGCATCACTGGCATTAGAAATCTCAGGCTCTACCCTTTGCAATGAATCGGAATCTTGATTTTAAGGCCATCCCCATGTGACTCATAAGCACAGTAAAGTTCTAAAGCACTGCATCAGAGAACAGTGAGATGCTATCCCACTTGATCTTGCCAAGGACCCTTTGCAGTAGTATTACCATCCTCACTTTAGAGATGACAAAACTGAGATCAAGAAAGGGAATGTGACTTGGTCAGTTTGTCATGTCCAATGAGAAGCAGACACAAGAAAAGAACTCACATTCTGCTTCCCAGTCCTTCCATTATAATAGGATGCAACAATATCAGATCAGAGTGAAACAGCAGGAAAGTACTGATTTCTCAGATTCCAAAATAGAAATTTCATCATGAATCAGAACAAGGAATAGCCACCATCCATGTTAAAGAGGTCTGGGGAAGGAGGAAAAGAGGCAGAGGAAGTGAAGATGGGAACTCTAATAAGTCTTCTGAAACAAAGGAGACTAATTTGTGGAATCTTTAGTCTGCCAGCTCCATCCTTGTGGGGTTGCCAGGGTCCAGCTGCATCCCCCTCTGTACGGCCTCCTGCTGGGAGCTGGCAATGCCTCCTGACTTGCACTTACCCAACTCTAGGGTGCTCCAGGATCCAGGATTCCTATAGCCCCAATACCAGGTGCTTCAATATCCCTTCATGATTTTCCCAAAGCTGACCACACTTTTATAACTGTCTCAGCACTAAACTCCCCTCAAATTCTCCCAGTTTTGGTGTGTCATGTATTTTCTGCTGAAACTCTAACATCTGCGTGTACTCTTATAATCCCCATGTTATATTTTTACATTGACATGGTATCCAAATGAAAATGCATTATGTATGATGTGTGTACATTTGAACATGGAGAGAAATGGGAAAGTTCTAGAGAAATTGTTCTGAAACATGTTTTTCTCAAAAAATATTTTATTTTTTGGCATGTATTAAGCCTGAAACTCATTTATCTAGTTTGTTTCTCTCGATATTATTTCATCATATGAGACTCTGTATTTTATTTAAACAGCCCTATGTTGATAGACTTTAAAGTGATTGCCAGTCCCTTGTTCTTGCAAGCCATGATGTATTGAACACCCTGCACAGTTGTGCTTACACAAGGGCTAATGTTGCTTTAGGAGCACGCTTACGATTGGTACTGCCAGGTACTGGATGCATGCGCAGCTCTCCCAGGTGATGCTCTGTTGTGCTCCCAGATGTCTCCAGGAACGCCTTACAGCATCACCTGTGAGTTCCTGGTCACTAGCATATCAGTTTCCTGTAAGTGGTGGGTGGGTTCTTCAGCACTAAGAATTATCAAACTGTTTAATCTTTGCCAATCTGACATATGATAAATGGTATCTTATTCTGGTTTAATTTGCATTTCCAGACAGTTAAAGAAGTTGAGCATCTTTTCATAAATTTACAGGCCATTTGAATTTCCTCTTCTACTCATAGCCTTCACTTACTTCCCTTTTCATCATTTGACTTTTAAATATTAATTCGTAGATGTGCTTTACACCTGTTGAATCATAATATTGCTTTATATGTTGTGAATGTTTTCCTTCCTAGTGTCTAATTATGTATTGTATTCTGTTCTCTGAGATTTTGGTATGAGATTTCTTTTTGGGATTTTGATCTGGTTAAATTTGTCTTATTTTTTTCTTTAAGTTTACTGTTTCATTCTGCTGTCCATTTTGTTTGAGAAAGCTCTCTTAATTCCCAAACCAACAAAACATTCTCCTATGTTACTTTCCTATACTTCTAAGTGTATTTTTAATTACTGGGTATTTATTCCTTCTTGAATTCATTTTTCTCTTTTATAGGAATCCAAGTACTAATTATGTTTCATTTTTACTTTATTATACATAGCCATTTTCCCCAAGCTACATATTAGATGTTCATTGTTTTCCTGGCTGTTAATTAGGGACTTAATGCTAACTATTGTAACACTCCTTATTTCTCTTTGACTTACACAATTCAATTTCTACAGTTCAATGTGGGTTGGCTTGTCCTCCTGGACAGCTCTCCTTCATGCAAGGCCACAGAAATCTGGCTCACTCCATTTTGACCTTGCACCATCTTGGAGTCCTTTATTTCTAATCATGCTGCACAAAGTAAATGGAAATAACCACTCAGGACATTTTAGGTACTAGATATGGAAATGCTCTATGTCATTTCCATCTATATTCCATTGGCTCGTTTCTAGACACAAAGAAAGATGGGGAATGTAGCTTCCCTGTGTTCCCAGGAGAAAAATAAAAATGATCTGGTTACTGTTTGGCAGAGGCTCTGTCATACCCACTGGTTAGCCATCCTTCCTCTATCCTATGCTAAGTGCCCTTATATACAAGTGTTTGCTTCTGTGCTCATCCCTATGGTCCAGTGATCTGCTTATCATTTACTGGATAATACTCTGTCATTTTGATTTCTATAAAAATAATACATCTCCATATTTAGTAGAAAAAAATCACCCATTTAAAAACATTTTTGAATTTATTTGTCTATTTTTCACCTGTATTCATCCATGTGAAATTAAAAATCAATTTGTCATATACCGTGAAGAATGTTACTGGGATTCAATTAGGTTGGATTAGTAAATTGTTAACTTATAGACTAATTGGAAGATAACATTTAAAAATTTTTTTGAATTTCCTACGTTCAATATTATGTTTTTGGTGGTGGTTATAAGACTGTATGCATCTTATTAATATGCTCTTAAATGGTAAATTTTAGTAAAGCTGACCAAAGAAACCGGATGGAACTGAAGACACAGTTGCTTAACTTTCAACCTTCCTTGATTTATAATAAATGCTTTACATGCTTTAGGTTTCCTTCTGAGCACCACTTTAACTAAATACTTCAAGATTTTTCTTAATAAAGATATTCAAACACACCAAAAGTAGGTGATGGTATCATGAACTTCTTGTTTTAAAAAATTTTTTTTATTGTACTTTAGGTTCTAGGGTACATGTGCACAACATACAGGTTTGTTACATATGTATACATGTGCCATGTTGGTGTGCTGTACCCATTAACTCATCATTTACATTACGTATATCTCCAAATGCTATCCCTCCCACCTCCCCCTACCCCACAACAGGCCCCAGTGTGTGATGTTCCCCTTCCTGTGTCCAAGTGTTCTCATTGTTCAATTCCCACCTAGGAGTGAGAACACGTGGTGTTTGGTTTTCTATCCTTGCGATAGTTTGCTGAGAATGATGGTTTCCAGCTTCATCCATGTCCCTACAAAGGACATGAACTTATCCTTTTTTATGGCTGCATAGTATTCCGTGGTGAATATGTGCCACATTTTCTTAATCCAGTCTATCATTGATGGACATTTTGGTTGGTTCCAAGTCTTTGCTATTGTGAATAGTGCCGCAATAAACATACGTCTGCATATGTCTTTATAGCAGCATGATTTATAATCCTTTGGGTATATACCCAGTAATGGGATGGCTGGGTCAAATGGTATTTTTAGTTCTAGATCCTTGAGGAATCGCCACACTGTCTTCCACAATGGTTTACAGTCCCACCAACAGTGTAAGAGTGTTCCTATTTCTCCACATCCTCTCCAGCACTGTTGTTCCCTGACTTCTTAATGATCGCCATTCTAACTGGTGTGAGATGATATCTCACTGTGGTTTTGATTTGCATTTCTCTGATGGCCAGTGATGATGACCATTTTTTCATGTGTCTGTTGAGAAGTGTCTGTTCATATCCTTTGCCCACTTTTTGATGGCGTTGTTTGACTTTTTCTTGTAAATCTGTTTCTTTGTAGATTGCGGATATTAGCCCTTTGTCAGATGGGTAGGTTGTAAAAGTTTTCTCCCATTCTGTAGGTTGCCTGTTCACTCTGATGGTAGTTTCTTTTTCTGTGCAGAAGCTCTGTAGTTTAATTAGATCCCATTTGTCAATTTTGACTTTTGTTGCCATTGCTTTTGGTGTTTTAGACATGAAGTCCTTGCCCGTGCCTATGGCCTGAATAGTAATGCCTAGGTTTTTCTTCTAGGGTTTTTATGGTTTTATGTCTAACATTTAATTCTTTAATCCATCTTGAATTAATTTTTGTATAAGGTGTAAGGAAGGAATCCAGTTTCAGCTTTCTACATATGACTAGCCAGTTTTCCCAGCACCATTTATTAAATACGGAATCCTTTCCCCATTTCTTCTTTTCGTCAGGTTTGTCAAAGATCAGATGGTTGTAGATGTGTGGTATTATTTCTGAGGGCTCTGTTCTGTTCCATTGGTCCAGATCTCTGTTTTGATACCAGTACCATGCTGTTTTGGTTACTGTAGCCTTGTAGGATAGTTTGAAGTCAAAAAAGTCAAAGCCTCCAGCTTTGTTCTTTTGGCTTAGGATTGTCTTGGCAATGCAGGCTCCTTTTTGGTTCCATATGAACTTTAAAGTAGGTATTTCCAATTCTGTGAAGAAAGTCATTGGTAGCTTGATGGGAATGGCATTGAATCTATAAATTACCTTGGGCAGTATGGCCATTTTCACAATATCAATTCTTCCTATCCATGAGGATGGAATGTTCTTCCATTTGCTTGTGTCCTCTTTTATTTCATTGGGCAGTGGTTTGTAGTTCTCCTTGAAGAGGTCTTTCACATCCCTTGTAAGTTGGATTCCTAGGTATTTTATTTTCTTTGAAGCAATTGTGAATGGGAGTTCACTCATGATTTGGCTCTCTGTTTGTCTGTTGTTGGTGTATAGTAATGTTTGTGATTTTTGCACATTGATTTTGTATCCTGAGACTTTGCTGAAGTTGCTTATCAGCTTAAGAAGATTTTGGGCTGAGACGATGGGTTTTCTAAATATACAATCATGTCATCTGCAAACAGGGACAATTTGACTTCCTCTTTTCCTAATTGAATACCTTTATTTCTTTCTCCTGCCTGATTGCCCTGGCCAGAACTTCCAACACTATGTTGAATAGGAGTGGTGAGACAGGGCATCCCTGACTTGTGTCAGTTTTCAAAGGGAATGCTTCCAGTTTTTGCCCATTCAGTATGATATTGGCTGTGGGTTTGTCATAAATAGCTCTTATTATTTTGAGATACATTCCATCAATACCTAGTTTATTGAGAGTTTTAAGCATGAAGCGCTGTTGAATTTTGTTGAAGGCCTTTTCTTCATCTATTAAGATAATCCTGTTGTCTTTGGTTCTGTTCATATGATGGATTACGTTTCTTGATTTGTGTATGTTGAATCAGCCTTGCATCCCAGGGATGAAGCCAACTTGATCTTGGTGGATAAGCTTTTTGATGTGCTGCTGGATTTAGTTTACCAGTATGTTATTGATGATTTTTACTTCAATGTTCATCAGGGATTTTGGTCTAAAATTATCTTTTTTTGTTGTGTCTCTCCCAGGCTTTGACATCAGGTTGATGCTAGCCACATAAAATGAGTTAGGGAGGATTCTCTCTCTTTCTATTGATTGGAATAATTTCAGAAGGAATGGTACCAGCTCTTCTTTGTAGAATTTGGCTGTGAATCAATCTGGTCCTGGACTTTTTTTGGTTTGTAGGCTATTAATTATTGCCTCAATTTCAGAGCCTGTTATGGGCCTATTCAGGCATTCAACTTCTTCCTGGTTTGGTCTTGGGAGGGTGTATGTGTCCAGAAATTTATCCATTTCTTCTAGATTTTCTAGTTTATTTGCATAGAGGTGTTTATAGCATTCTTTGATGATAGCTGGTATTTCTGTGGGATCGGTGGCTATATCCCCTTTATCATTTTTTATTGCATCTATTTGATTCTTCTCTCTTTTCTTCTGTGTTAGTATTGCTAGCGGCCTATCAATTTTGTTGATCTTTTTTTAAAAAAAACAACTCCTGGATTAATTGATGTTTTGAAGGGATTTTTGTGTCTCTATCTCCTTCAGTTCTGCTCTGATCTGTTATTTCTTGCCTTCTGCTAGCTTTTGAATGTGTTTGCTCTTGCTTCTCTAGTTCTTTTAATTGTGATGTTAGGGTGACAATGTTAGATCTTTCCTGCTTTCTTTTGTGGGCATTTAGTGCTATAAATTTCCTTCTACACACTGCTTTAAATGTGTCCCAGAGATTCTGGTATGTTGTGTCTTTGTTCTCATTGGTTTCAAAGAACATCTTTATTTCTGCCTCCATTTCGTTATGTACCTGGTAGTCATTCAAGAGCAGGTTGTTCAGTTTTCATGTAGTTGAGCAGTTTTGAGTGAGTTTCTTAATTCTGAGTTCTAGTTTGATTGCACTGTGGTCTGGGAGACAGTTTGTTATAATTTATGTTCTTTTACATTTGCTGAGGAGTGCTTTACTTCCAACTATGTGGTCAATTTTGGAATAAGTGTGATGTGGTGCTAAGAAGAATGTATATTCTGTTGATTTGGGGTGGAGAGTTCTGTAGATGTCTATTATTTCTGCTTTGTGCAGAGCTCAGTTCAATTCCTGGATATCCTTGTTAACTTTCTGTCTTGTTGATCTGTCTAATGTTGACAGTCAGGTGTTAAAGTCTACCATTATTATTGTGTTGGAGTCTAAGTCTCTTTGTAGGTCTCTAAGGACTTGCTTTATGAATCTGAGTGCTCCTATATTGGATGCATATATATTTAGGATAGTTAGCTCTTCTTGTTGAATTGATCTCTTTACCATTATTTAATGGCCTTCTTTGTCTCTTTTGATCTTTGTTGGTTTAAAGTCTGTTTTATCAGAGACTAGGATTGCAACCCCTGCTTTTTTTGTTTTGTTTTGTTTTGTTTTCCATTTGCTTGGTAGATCTTCCTCCATCTTATTTTGAGCCTATGTGTGTCTTTGCATGTGAGATGGGTCTCCTGAATTCAGCACACTAATGGGTCTTGACCCTTTATCCAATTTGCCAGTCAGTGTCTTTCAATTGGAGAATTTAGCCCATTTACATTTAAGGTTAATATTGTTATGTGTGAATTTGATCCTGTCATTATGATGTTAGCTGGTTATTTTGCTCGTTAGTTGATGCAGTTTCTTCCTAGCATCAATGGTCTTTACAATTTCGCATGTTTTTGCAGTGGCTGATAATAGTTGTTCCTTTCCATGTGTAGTGCTTCCTTCAGGAGCTCTTGTAAGGCAGGCCTGGTGGTGACAAAATCTCTCAGCATTTGCTTGTCTGTAAAGGATTTTATTTCTCCTTCACTTATGAAGCTTAGTTTGGCTGGATATGAAATTTTGGGTTGAGAATTCTTTTCTTTAAGAATGTTTAATATTGGCCCCCACTCTCTTCTGTCTTGTAGAGTTTCTGCCGAGAGATCCGTTGTTAGTCTGATAGGCTTCCCTTTGTGGGTAACCCGACCTTTCTCTCTGGCTTCCCTTAACATTTTTTCTTTCATTTCAACTTTGGTGAATCTGACAATTATATGTCTTGGAGTTGCTCTTCTTGAAGAATATCTTTATGGCATTCTCTGTATTTCCTGAATTAGAATGTCAGCCTGCCCTGCTTGGTTGGGGAAGTTCTCCTGGATAATATCCTGAAGAGTGTCTTCCAACTTGGTTCCATTCTCCCCATCACTTTCAGGTACACCGATCAGACATAGATTTGGTCTTTTCACATAGCCCCATATTTCTTGGAGGCTTTGTTCATTTCTTTTTACTCTTTTTTCTCTAAACTTCTCTTCTCACTTCATTTCATTCATTTGATCTTCAATCACTGATACCCTTTCTTCCACTTGATCGAATAGGCAACTGAAGCTTGTGCATGTGTCACGTAGTACTCGTGCCATGGTTTTCAGCTCCATCAGGTCATTTAAGGTCTTCTCTACACTGTTGATTCTAGTTAGCCATTCATCTAATCTTTTTTCAAGGTTTTTAGCTACTTTGTGATGGGTATCATATAGCATCCTCTGCCTTCCAGGTTCAAGCAATTCTCTGCCTCATCCTCCTGAGTAGCTGAGTGTGATTACAGTATCATAATCATGCTGTCTAATTAAATGTAAGACAGATATAAAGGAATGAAGCATTTGTAAAATATTAGGAAGATTCTACCCTTAGATTCCTTGTCAAATTAGTTTCTCGCTCTAATTAAAATAAATTAAGGTGTTTTAAAAAGCCAATTGCAGATCTGAAGGTATGGTGCATACATAAGAAACATATAGAACTTCATTCAGCCACATGTATACAAACTGAAAAGCCTCAAAAAGTCAATGAATCCATCATTGAAGGTATAAATTTTAAATAAAAATAAATTTATATTAATGAAAATGAAACCTTATGTTATTGATACATTGTTGTTATTTTCTTTTTTGCCTACTAGTCTTATATTGGTATATAGGAAAGCTTCCACTGTATTATTCTTCTTATTGTTTAGAATTATTTTTTATTACAGATTTCTTTATCCTCCATTATTTCTTATCCTTTCTTATTTCACTTCATTTATCTTCTTGTTAGTGTATATCCATTAAGATTAAAAAAAAGTTGGCTGGGTGCAGTGGCTCATGCCTGTAATCTCAACACTCTGAGAGGCCAAGGTGGGTGGATCACGAGGTCAGGAGTTCACGACCAGCCTGGCCAAGATGGTGAAACTCCTTCTATACTAAAAATACAAAAATTAACTGGTTGTAGTGGTGGGCACCTGTAATCCCAGCTACTCAGGAGGTTGAGGCAAAGAATTTCTTGAACCTGGAAGGCAGAGGATTCAGTGAGCCAAGATTGTGCCACTGCACTCCAGCCTGGGTGACAAACCGCGTCTCAAAAAAAAAAAAAAGAAAAGTGAGATTCTGCAAGTAGTAAATTCTCCAAGACCCTGCACATCAGACAAATGTCTGTACATCACCTTCCTTCCTCCCCTATTGCACGTCTAATGTGGAGTTCTGGGTTCAAAGCAATTTTCCCTTAGTATTTTGTAAACAACATTCTCATAACTTCTAGCATCCTGTGCTGTAAATGGAAAACCTGATGTCAGTTCAATTATCATTACTTATTAGGTGATTTATCTTTTCTCACTTGAAGCTTTTCAAACTTCATTTTTGTTTGGTGTGTTGATTTTTTTTAATTTTAGGAAACCTCATCCATGTTCATTCAAAATATTGCTCTTTGCCATTCTCTTTATTCTCTGTTTTCTCTATCTAGAATGTCTTTCAGGTGACATGTAGAGTTTCTAGATCTATGCCACATACCTCTTACATTTTTTTTTCCTATTTTCTATTTCTTTATCCATTTATGCTGCATTCTGGATGTTTCCCTAAGCTTTGTCTCCCAGTAACTGTTTCACAGTTCCTGTGCTTCCAAGCTGCTATTCAACTCATCTATGGAGGGCATTTTTCCACTAATTATCTTTTCTTTCTCAAGAATGCTAACTGGTTCTTCTCTGCAAATGCGTGCTCTTGTTTCTTGACATCATCTTCTTATTTTATGGTGCTCTCTCTTCCTTTTCTCTCTTTGAGAATATATTTGTTAAGTAAGTTTGTCTGACATGACTTTCATCATCCACAGTTGCCTTTTTGTTCCTAGTTATGGAATCATGATGCACTCTCATCTTGGAAATACATAAGGACTGGTGTTTATTGAATACCTACTCTGTGCGATTCAATGTAGGGTGGCCAACAGTGCTAGTGTCAGTACTAGTACAGTACTAAAGGGTTTTCCAGGACTTGGAACTTTCAGTGCTAAGACCAAGAAAGTCCCAGTCAAATCAGAATGAGTGCATCACCCTAGTTCAATGTCCTGGGACCCTTATGGTGTATGAAACATGCAAGAAGTCTCCTGCTCTGTGGACGCTGTATTCCAATGAAGACAGAAACATAATAAACAAGTAAATACAATGAATTATGAAGGTACTGCCAAGAAGTGAAATTTGATAAGAAGAAAATAAAGCAAACTGATTTAACTGAGGGTGACTGTTTAGGGTGGTTGATCCAGAAGGACCTTACTTAGGCAGATGATGTTCTTTTCTGTTTCTGAGACCTTTATAATAAGAAAGAGTCAAGTGTAGGGACATCTGGAAACTAAGATTTTTAATCAGGGTGGATAGTAATTACAAAAATTCTACAAAGACGTAAGTGTGGTATATTAAAAAAGATAGGGAGAGAGAAAGAAAGAAATCTAGGGCTGGGCACAATGGCTCATGTCTGCAATCCCAATACTTTGGGAGGCCATGGAGGGTGGATTATTTGAGGCCAGTAGTTCAAGACCAGCCTGACGAACAAGGTGAAACCCCGTCTCTATGAAAAATACAAAAATTAGCCAGGCATGTTGGCATGTACCTGAAATCCCAACTACTAGGGAAAGTGAGGCAGAACAATCACTTGAAGCTGAGAGGCGGAGGTTTCAGTGGACCAATGCTGGGCCACTGCACTCCAACCTGGGAGACAGAGCTAGAATCTGTCAGGAAAGGAAGGAAGGAAGGAAGGAGAAAAGAAAAGAAAAGAAAAGAAAAAAAAGAAAAGAAAAGAAAAGAAGAGAAGGGAAGGGAAGAGAAGGGAAGGGAAAGGAGGGAGGAAGGAAGGAAAGAAGGAAGGAAGGAAGTGAAGGAAGACAGAAAAAAGAGAGAAAGAGAGAAAGAAAAAAAAAGAAGAAAGAAAAGAAAAGAAATCCGAAGAAAGAAAAGAAAAGGAAAATGAAATCTAATGTGGATAGATCATCATCAAGAGCAAGAAGGTACATTTAGAAAGAACGGCAAAGGCCAGGTCTGTTAGGACCATGTGGTGCATGGCAAGGAATGTGGATACCCCTCTTATCACAATAGCGAGCTTTTAAAGGGTTTAAATAGGACTCTGATACACTGTAATTTATGTCTTCAAAAAATATCTTTCTGGATGGTGTATGGAGAAAGGATGGCAGTGGAGTCTAGTAAGACTAGCTAGGAACTGATTGCAGTAGGGCCCAGCAGGAAGCAAGTGAGGTCTGGACTAAATTGATAACAGTAGAAATGGAGAAAGGGTGGTGGACCTGAAATATAATTTGAAGGTAGGGTTGGCAACATGTGCTGATGGATTAGAGAGCTAGAAAATGAAAAGAAGAAAACATGACTATTGGATTTTAGGCTTCAGTAAGTGAATGGATACTATTGATCAGGAGGGGGAAGATTGAGATGGGGTGGGAAACTATGAGTCCTGCTTTGGCTGGTTAGGTTTGAGATGTCTTTGAGACATCACAGTGTGTCAGGTCGTCAGTGTGTATGCACATTAGGTGTTCGATGGTGTGGGAAGCCCAGACATGTAACTTTGGAGATTATTAACAAATAGTTGGCATTTAAAGTGAGATGTCTGGATGGGAGTACAAAATGTAATCCCACTGTTTAAAAACTTTTTTAAAAATTTTAAAAAAAAGGCACACTGTAGATATAGGAGCTGAGGACCTAGTTTTGGGGCATTCCAACATTTTAATGCGTGCCAGAGGACCAGGGTTGAGCATAGCCCTCCACTCAAATATTCTAAGGGGAGGCAGCTCCAACCCTAGACCAAGAGGGTGGCTCCACCTATGTTTCCTGTCCTTCAACAGTAGCATTTGCCATAGACCCTTACTTCAGCCTCCCATAAATGATATAATTTGAAGACTGAGATCTTGGGGGTGAGAGTGGGCAATGGGCTCTTGGCAATGACAAATATCTCTGCCTTGGGATTCCTTCCAAGGCAATCGTCGTAGACATTCTTCACGATCAAGAAGCACCTGTCCATCTTCAGATTATCTCAGGAAGCACAAATAGAAACATGCCAGCCATGGGTAGCAGCTTCAGTCCAGCCCTCTTTCTTCTCTGGTTCCAAATGCCCCGCCCCTTCCCTCCCTCTCACATCCTGCCAAGCTCTTCTTGTTCTGAATCCAGGCTTCAGGTCTCTACTCTCCACTCAAGACAATGACCCTTACTTTCTCTCTCTCTTTGAAAAGATAGTTTCATACCTGGACTGCAGAAATGCCTCTTCCTTATTTCAGACCTTATTTGTTTACGTATTTAATTATTTTTACTGTATCTTTTCTGTAATATGTTTTGGGACATGAAAGTGAGGTTTTGGCCAGGCGCGGTGGCTCACGCCTGTAATCCCAGCACTTTGGGAGGCCGAGGCGGGTGGATCACCAGGTCAGGAAATCGAGACCATTCTAGCTAACATGGTGAAATCTCATCTCTATTAAAAACACACACACAAACACACAAAATTAGCCGGGCGTGGTGAGGGCACCTGTAGTCCCAGCTACTCAGGAGGCTGAGGCAGGAGAATGGCATGAACCCAGGAGACAGAGCTTGCAGTGAGCCGAGACAGTGCCCCTGCACTCCAGCCTGGGCTACAGAGCAAGACTCCGTCTCAAAAAAAAAAAGGCATTTCATCTATGATATTTGTCATTAAAATCAGTTGGGATTTGATATTAATTATATTATATATTAATTATATGTATTTATATATTAATTAGATTACATAATTATAATTTTATATATTATAATTAATATTTAATTATATATAAATTATAATTACCTAAAATTTATTTTCTAATGGGGAGCTTAGAACTGATTTTAGTATTAACACTCAGACCTCACAAAAATTTAAATTTGATTAGTGAAAGCACTGAACTTTTTAGTATTCACAATGATACATCTGTCAAGGGAAGCACACAGTGTCCATTCCTTGGTGCATTGGTCTCTTTTTCCAAGGATGAGTGTCTTTCAGTCTTGGTTAAAGTCAAAGATACTGATGATGCCACATTATCCAGGAGTTTAGTCTATGGGAAAGGGTATAAATAACCCTGAATGGAGTCAAATGCCTTATTTTCTTTTCACACCCTGCTCCAGTATCGAGAAAACTTCCTATTCTATCATGGTGGCCAGATCTGGGACTTTGTATTAAGTTTAGGTAAAAGGAGACAATAAAACCACTTAGCTGGATTTCATTCAGGCATGTTTAGCCTGGTGAAAAGTCAATCCTGCTTGGGTCCAAATTCTCTCATCAGTGATGACATTCACTTTTGGAGCAAAGTCGTAGGCCATAATGAACTATCTCTCTGTCATTGCACTTCTTCTGTGTGTGCATTCCCTTTGAGAATACCACATTTTTTCAAGAAATCCTATGTTCTCAACACCTATATATTCTTTCCCATTAGCTTGCAGAGAACTGAAATTCTCAAACTGTCCACAAATGGATTTAATGCACTGTTAGACTCCGGAGAGATTTTGATAAAAGAGAATAACATTGTGCATATTGAAGTGTGTGAATATTTGCTTCAAAATTTTAAGAATTTAACATAACCTAATTCCATTGCCTCACTCCTGTCATGCATTGCAAAGCACTTCTGGATTACAAGAAAAGACTAGTGTTTTCTTTTCTTTAGCAAAATTATTTTAGAAGTGGAAAAACATTTCACATGAAACTTAATCATGGGGATACATCAAAATCCTGCATGAAGATAATTGTTTTCAGACTTTCAATACATGTACACAAACTCACTAAAGCAAGCTACAAATACAAAAAAATACTAATTACTTAATAAATGTGGAGATAATTTCCAATGGAAAAAAATAAGTTTTTTAAAGCTACATGAAAGTGAACTCTAAAAGTAAGAGACCAGTGTGGAGAAAAAAATGAAAAAATAAAATCTACAATTTCAGTTTCTTTTTTAATGCAAGTAAAAGTTTGGATGCTGCAGGGAATTTCCAAAACATTTTATACTATTGAACAATAAGTTTGTCATCTTAGGTCCTGTCACATAGCTATTTGTGTATGGCTTCTAAAGCCTTGACATCAGAACCAACTGAAGGAGTATCTGAAAAGGAAGGGAAAAAGGACGGACGGATGGAAGGAAGGAAGGAAGGAAGGAGGGAAGGAAGGAAGGAAGGAAAGAAGGAGGGAAAGAAGGAAGCAAGGAAGGAAAGAAGGAAGGGAAAATGGAAAGAAGGAAGGGAAAATGGAAGGAAGGAAGGAAGGAAGGAAGGAAGGAAAAATTGAAGGAAGAAAGGAAAGAAGGAAGGAAGGAAAGAAGGAAGGAAGGAAAAATGGAAGGAAGGAAGGAGGGAAGGAAGGAGAGAAGGAAGGAAGGGAGGAAGAAAGGAAGGGAAGAAGGAAGGAAGGAAAGCTGGGTTTTAAAGCATCAAATAAATGGAGAAATAAAATCAGTCCATTGGTCATTGCAGAAAAGACTTGACTCAATTCTGTCCTAATAAGTTATATTACTGTTTGAGAAGGTCACAGAAGGGACTTCATTTTATGTTATACTTATTTTTTCTTAATCTAGCATTCTTACCCTTGTCGTCTTCATCTCTGTTGCAAGCTGTGCTTTCAAATCATCACCCATGTACCATTTTGCCCTGTGATAGGCAAAAGAGTGGCTCCCAAATTTGTCCTCATCTTAATTTCTGCAGCTTGTAAATGTGTTTTCATACATAGCAAAGGGACTTTGCAGATATGATTAACTGAAGCATCTTGAGATGGAAAGATGATCCCAGATTATCCAGTGGGGCTAATGTCATCACAAGGGTCTTTATGAAAAGGTGATGTGGGGTGATGTCAGAAGATGTCACAGGCCAGAGTGATGCGATTGCCAAAAGTGACCATGAGCCAAGGAGTGTGGGCAGCCTCTGGAGGTTGGAGTGGACAAGAAAATGGATTATTCCCTGAACCTTCAGAAGAAATGAAGTCCTGTGACACACTGATATTAGGATTCCTGATATTCAGAATTGTAGGAAAATAAGTGTGTATTGTTTGTTAGCCCCTAAGTTTGTGTTATCAGTTACAGTAGCAATAGGACACTAATACTTCCATCTTCCATGTGGGACTAGAAGATAGTTGTCCCTGGGTTTACCTTGGGGGACTGGTACTAGGACCTTCTGGACCCCAAATCCTCAGATGCTTAAGCCTCTGATATAAAAAGGCATATATTGGCATATAACCTACACACATTCTTTCATGTGATGTATTTTAAATCACCTCTAGATTACTCACAATACTTAATATAATGTAAATGCTACGTAAATCATGTGCATAGTTTAGGGGAAAATGACAAGAAAAAGAGGCCTGTACATGTTCAGTACAGGCGTCATTTTTTTCTGGATAATTTTGATGTGCAGGTGGTTGAATCCATGGATGTGGTATCCACAGATAGGAAAGGGGGCCGACTCCGTGTGCTGTCTCCGGCTTCCCTTCCCGGCTTCTCTCTCCAACTTCTCAGAAATTGTCCATGATGTTTTTGAGGTCCTGAGACTCAGAAGGAGCCTCTCTTTTATAATCTAAGTTTCCTTGTAGGTGGACTAGAGCCTTTACCTTTCCCGTAAAGCCAATCCCATTTAATCAGGTGAAATGGTTTGAATCAAGCCAGCCTAACCACCTTCCCATAGCAGAAGGCCTCCACCAATATCCATCTCCCGTATAATTCCCCCGGGGCAGATATGGAGGCCTTGACACAGCTGACTGCTCTGTGCCCCTCCTTGGCTCCCCCACGGCCTCCCATCTGCCTCCTCATGGGTGGTTTCCAAGCACGAGCTCCTCTGCAGCTTCGCCCGCTGCCTGTCTGCCTTCAGCATCGTTCATGCCCCCCATTCCATGCTCCAAGCACAGGGAACTTCCCCAGGCCCCCAGACACCCCACACAAGCTCTTCCCTTGTGTTCTTGACGGGGCCAATGCCCTCCACCTGGATATACTTCTGCTTCCTCCTCTCTCTCCCTAACTCCTTCTCACCCCGAACTGTTCCCAGGAGGCCTTGCTTGGCATTCCTACTCGCTCAGCTAGCTTCAGGGTTGCCTCCTCCCTGTACTTTGCTCCTTAGAGTCCCTCCCAACATTCCCCAATCACAGAGCTTATCCCATTTTGCAAAACCGCTGATTGAACTGGCTATTCTTCCTAACGGTCTGCCATTTCCTAGGATGATGCTTCTCAAAGTGGGGTCCCCCCACCTGTAGCAGCAGGATCAATAGGGTATCTCTTAGGAATGTTAATTGTGGGTTTATACCCCAAGCCCACTGAAGGAGAAACTCAGGAGTGGACCTGGCAGGGTCTGTCTCAACTGGCCTTCCAGGAGGTTATGATGGATATGAAGTCTAAGAAACACTATTCTAGGTAATGCATACCATTTTTGTTTTATTCATCTGAGAATATCCCAGCATCTATTTAGTGTTCAATACATCCTTACAGAATTAATACCGCAACTTTTTAGTAGAAGGTAAGCTAGTACAAAATTGAGTCACAGTAACTATCAGAATTTTGCATGTGCTGTCCCAATAATCCCCACAAAAATTTTAAGCAGGGAATGTTGTTCAGTGTTACATATGGAAAAACTAAGTCTCAGACAGACCTTTATATGTATTTGCTTATGTATAAATATGGTTGCTTATATATAAATATAATTTGCATATATATAACATGTATATATAAGCAAATTATATTTATATATATTTGCTGTTTTACAAGTATGTGGCTTCATATCCAGATCTGGCTGATTCTATAGCTGCTGTCCATCTCTGTACCAGGCTACTTCAGATACTTGATGGTTTGCAACTTTACAAGTCTGGATGCATATGAGAATGACCCAGGAAGCAACAACAAAAATCCAAGGCACTGGCATCAGTGTGTTTTAAAAGCATATTCTACTGTGCATTCAGGGTTGGAGACTACCGCTGCCTAACCCTAGCCTAGTCCAGGAAGCTGGGGGAGAATAAAGTATTTCTCTACGATGTTGGCAACTCGTGTCCACAGTGGATCTTATCACCTCCAGTCTTCCTTTCCTTACTTATGGCTTCTTGCTATTCCACCTTAGCCTGGAATTACGTTCCATTTCCTTGATGTCTGTAATTCATCTTGTCCCTTGATTGACAGTCCATTTGGGGCATCCTTTTCCAGCAACACTTAGGAATTCCTTCTGGCAAGGCTGTGATTTGTCTCTTAACAGCACACACCCTGAGAGCAGGTAAGGGGCTCCCCCTCCATCCTCATATCCCAGTCCCTGTCTTCATCTCCTGATTACCCTACTGCTAGCGGAGGGGAAGCTGACAGTTGTAAACTCTAAATTGCTTGCAAATATTTTATACTATTCTTCCAATCAGCACAGTTATTATGAGTACATAGTCAGGAGTCACAGACAGGGGGACATCATCAGGTTCGAAACATAAACCTCGTGCTCGTATGTGACAGAGCCTAGGGTCCGACGCAAGCGTGTTGGTCAAAGTTGAATACTCACATTCCGTTAATGCTGCTTACAAATTACTTTTCTAATTAAGTGCTTGCTTATTAAAGATGCAATCTGTCACTGCATGGGTGATGCCCGACCACATTCCTGTCTCTTCTTTCCTTCGTCCAGATGTTGTTTACTAAAATGTGTTTCCTCAAAATTCTACTTTGCCATTCCATCCCTGAAGTCCTCCAGCCATGAGTAATACAGCCAGCTGATGGCTACTCAATAAATAACTGCTTGCAGAGGAATTTGGGGCGGGGGGATGGGGGAAGAGGGGCATGAGTTAGAATGGCTGATTTGTTTTTCCAGGTTGAATGAGCCAATTGCTATTAATCCATAGCCCTACGAGGATTTCTCTTGACATGAATTAATCTACCTGTTCTCCGGACAAAAGGCAAATGAGAATGTGCTGGTATTTGAGGTAGAGAGTTCTCCCTCTCTGGGCAAAAAAGCAAGGATATAGAAATGGTTACCAGAAATGTTCAGGCCATGAAAATGATGGTCAATGAGTATAACCCTTACCTGGAAGGGACACACAGAGTTCATTCATGCAGTCTCATTATGTTCAAGAAGTTTAAAAACCAAAAGTAATTAAAAGGATTTCTCTTCTCTCCTTGATGTTCTTGTGCTTGATTAAAAGTGATCTGAGTATAGTTCAGAGAATATTTACCAGCATTGTCTTCATCTCCTATTCCCCATCTTCCTTCCTGCCTTTCATACAGTGCCACTCTTCTTAAACACATCTTCATATAATAACCTAATAAAAACACCTTCTCATCTGTTCCCTGTCCATGTGGCTCTTTTTCTACCTTTGATTCTCTCCCAAATCTCTCAGCCCTTAAAATGTAGACCCACTCATCTTTTTTTCGAAAAAAAGATGTCCCTCGACATCTTTCTTTTTGGAAGGAGAAAATTTGGGGGATACTGATTGGATTCTTTGAGTGTAATCAGAAAGGGATGATATCTGTGAGTATTCTTTTATTAATAACATGTTTCCTATAAAATAATAATAAGATACACTACTTATTTGACATTTGCTATATTCATTATAGCAAACACTGTATTGCTTTTCCTAAATCTTCCCAGCAAATCTGACTAGGTCTTAGCATGCCCACTTTCTTAGTGTGTTTGGGACACTGTAACAAAGTACTAGAAACCGTGTGGCTTATAAATAACAGGAATTTATTTTTCACAGTTCTTGGGGCTGAGAAGTCCAAGATCAAGGCACCAGTAGATTTGGTGTATGCTGGCACCCTGCTTCTTGGTTCAGAGATGGTGACTTCTCACTGTGTCTTCACATGACTGAAGGGACATGGGAGCTCTCTGGGGCCTCTTTTATGCACCAATCCCATTGATGAGGGCTTTCCCTTTATCACCAAATTACCTCCTAAAGACTCCACCCCCTACCACCATCACATTGGGGATGTTTCTCTGGCCTTTTGATGGAGCACCTCCTGTCCAAAACATTGTTAATGAAAAAGAGCTCTGCCAGGTGTGGTGGCAGGCACCTATAGTCCCAACTACTTGAGAAGCTGAGGCAGGAAGATTTCTTGAATCCAGGAGTGCTGAGCTGTAGTGTGCTATGCTTATCAGGCATCCGCACTAAGTTCAGCATCAATATAGTGACCTCTCAGGAACAGGGAACCACCAGGTTACCCAAGGAAGGCTGAAACTGGCCCAGGTCAGAAACAGAGAAGGTGAAACTTCCATGCTGATCAGTACTGGGATTGTGCCTGTGATTAGCCACTGCACTCCAGCCTGGGCAATCTAGTGAAACCTCATCTCTAAAAAAATGAATAATAAAAATAGAAATAAACTCTGCAAACAGAGCTAGGCTCAGTTCCTCAATTAGAAAACAATGACATTGAAAGATGTTTCAGAGATGTTTTCCCCACAAGGAATAGTTGTTTTCTATGTTTTGCAAATATTTACTGAAAGCTTTTTTTTTTTTTTTTCGAGATGGAGTCTTGTTCTGTTGCCCAGGCTGGAGTTCAGTGACACGATCTCAGCTCACTGCAACCTCTGCCTCCTGGGTTCAAGTGATTCTCCTGCCTCAGCCTCCCGAGTAGCTGAGACTACAGGCACCTGTCACCATGTCAGACTAATTTTTTTTTTTTTTGTATTGTTAGTAGAGATGAAGTTTCACTGTGTTAGCCAGGATGGTCTCGATTTCCTGACCTCACGATCAGCCCGCCTTGGCCTCCCAAAGTGCTGGGATTATACACATGAGCCACCACGCCTAGTTACTGAATACTTTTTAAATGACAGACAGTATCCTCACTGAGGACCTGAGATTTGGCACCAGTGAGAAGCTGGCACAGCAGGAAGATGCTGGGATTTGAAGGTAGACAGCTCAGGGTTTATCTCCTGTCTCTATTGCTGTGTGACTTTTACCTTTAGTGTATCTTTTTACCACCCCGAGGGACTCTCTCTCTTTGTAAACACTGAGTACTCATGTGCCTTATAGAAATGCCTCCAGTCGTTACTGAGTCAGGAAATTCACACAAAGGGTTTAGCACAGGGCCAAAGCAGCTCACTTTGGGTTGCTCTATTTCTCTAACCTTTTGTTCCTCTGAATACTTGGGGCTGCATCTGCTCTGTGCAAAGCAAGAAGACTGGCTTTCTGATGGCCAGTCACATTTGGGTTTCTATCATGGTCAAGCTGGTAGGGAAATATAGCGCCATGAAAACTTGAGTCACAAAAGCAGAGTCATGCATCATCATCCTGAGCTGGTGCAGCAATAGCAAAACAGGGACCCATGAGCAATCCAGCCATCCACGGTGCTTCTCAGGTGGCTTAAGTTTCTTTTCTCTTGCTCCAACAATCTGTCCTTCTGGAGGTGGGAAATGACTTATCCAAGGCCAGGAAGCAAGTCGTAACAGAATCAGACCAATGATTCAGCCGTCGAATGCTCTATTTTCAACTCTGGTTTGCCTCACTCTTTGAGGTGAGCTCATCTTCTGATCGCTGATATTTCTGACATCAGTACACGAAAGGGAAGCATTTCCAGAGGATGCAGAGAGCCTCTGATGGAGACACAAAACATAGGTGTGGACTGGGTGTTGTGGCTCACTCCTGTAGCCCCAGCACTTTGGGAAGCAGAGGCAGGCAGATCACTTGAGGCCAGGAGTTTGAGACCAGCCTGGTAATATGGTAAAACCCCGTCTCTACTAAAAAATACAAAAATTAGCTGGGTGTGGTGGCACATGCCTGTAATCCCAGCTATTCGGGATGCTGAGGCATGAGAATCATTTGAACTCAGGAGGCAGGAGTTGCAGTGAGCTGAGATTGTGCCATTGCACTCCAGCCTGGTTGATAGAGCAAGACTCTGTCTCAGAACAAACAAACAAACCCAAAACTACAGGTGTAGAGGACCTGCCACATCAGCAAACCTAGTCACACTGGATCCAGAAAAAACCAGAGCAGACTCATGAGACCAACTGGATCATGTGCGTATCTCTTGGCTCCATCCTGAATTTCTCCAGAATTCTGAGGTTTCTTAGCTGCTGGCAAGGCCCAAACAAATGTTCAGATCAAAGTAAAAGAGAATGACCGTAAGTCCTTAAAGCTCGTCAGGTGGCTTTGGACAGAGGTAGAGAGAAAGGACTATTGAGAGTTTCTTTGGCTCATCGTACTTTCAAGTCCATGTCCAAATACATCTTCATAGTAAAATTCAAGGTCTAGGCAAAAAACAGAACCCACTCTAGGCATCTCAGAAGGATGGGATTTAGAATGGAAATTAGTAACACAAATGACGGAGGTTGGAGGAAGTCATTTAGAACAAGAAGCAGGCACAACAGGGGCTATAAGGGAGCAGGGACCATAAAGAGAGGCTCATCTGCTGGACATGGAGTCAGCATGAGACACTGCCATGGCTAGAGCTGCTCAGGGAAGGGGAGGAGGAAATGTGTTCTCCCCTCTCCCTTCTTCTCACCCTTTGGCTCCAATAATGCCTCCCAATAAAACATCTGGCCAGAAACCAGAGAGCAAGTGTCAGGAAAACCCACAGCATGACAGGACTGGGCAGGGATGATCTGAATCACACTGGCAGGGGCCACTTGTGACCTCAGGGGATTTGTCCATGAATCGAAGCATCGCACGTGCCTGATAGGAATCTAGACATTAGAGAGAGTGTAACCCGTCTTCTGCACATTCTTCCCAGACCTGGAGGAGAGGAATGGAGGTGGGTAGGGGGCTTGTGGCTATTAGCCACTCCCTTCCTTGACATTTAATTAAATAGATGGGCTAAACTATTGCCAGAAGGTATTTTTATTTTTATTTAAGTAAAGAGAACATGGATAAAAGCAAGATCCACTTTCTGCAAGGTTACCCAGTGGCAGCCATTGTGCTAATCATGCTTGACTGATTTCTCACTCATCAGCTCAACAACGCCAGGAAGTCGGTCTTATTACCTCCATGTCGCTAATAAACAGATGAAATGAAGCTCCACAAAGAACAGTCAATGTGCCCAGGCCACACAGCTCCTCCACAGGAGATTCTGCAAGGGCTGGACCCCACCTCTGGGTTGAAAGCCCGCATTTTCTCAAATAGCCTACACCCAATAAACGCCACCCCACTAAAATACTTGAGAGACAAAGAGCCGCGGTGTGTTGGTTGTTTAGTGTGCACTCATGTATTCTCTGCTTTAGCATTATAAGAACTAAAAAAGGAAAGAAAATTTAAAAAAAAGAAGGCAAACAAAACAATAACAACAACAACACCAAACCAGCCTGTGGATTTTGTTCAGGATGGAAGCTAACTTTAGCCAAAGGGACAAATGTGAGTCACCCCACGTTCTAACATGATTTCAAGAACCCAGAAGCAACAGCAGTTCCCGTTTCTGATTCCATTGTTGCAGAATGTCGCGTGTTTTCGGCCCTGGTGCTTCCCTTCCTGTCGCCTCCTGTGAGTTGTGTTTGCTTCGTTCTCTCCCTTGGGAACCTAGGTCCCCTCCTAGACCATCTTCTCTCAACCATTTGCCTCTTGTAGAGAACAAAGGAGGCACAGTGTCACTGATGAATGCGTGGTAATGTCAAAGTCATAATTACTGAAACCAAATGGAAACAAAAAATGACAATTCATGTGAGGCACCCAACTCACTCAGGGTTTCTTCTCAGAGTACATGAATAGCTTCCACCATAACCCAGCAGGAGCAAAAGGTTCTTTCCAAATTATCCTCAGGCAGAGAACGTCTGTGGGGAGCAGAGGGGAGGGCAGCCATGGGACCAAAGCTCATGGCCTCGTGTCTGCCTCTGACCCTGCCTGGAGCGGGCTGGGGAGGGGGCTCACTCGTCTTTTGTTCTTATTTCATTTTCAAAATACATTCCCGCAGCAGCCAGGACTCTTGAAAGAGTATGACTGAGTGGCTCTTTGAGAGGCAGGCGGTGGCAGATGGGTAAGTGTGAAAATGTGATCTATCTGGATCTCACACTAGGCAACATGCACAAAACACCACTGGAATCGCAGCTTTCAAGGGGATAACTCTCAATTTATGCCCAAAGAACCGACTAGCATTTGGCTTTGGGAACTGAATGGATAAGATGCCCAAGAGATTGGGGGTTAAGACTTCTTTGCAGGATATCCCCGTCCTCAACACCACCTCATTCATATTATCTTGGAAAACATATGCAGCTGATAAATTCATTTATATTCATTCTAAAATCATAAGCACACAATGATATTTGCATTAAAAAAGTTGGGGGTGGGGGATGGAGCTTTTCCCCCCCACCCAGCTGGTATCTGTAATTGATATCTGGTTCAGCTATCCTGGTACAAGTAAAACCAGTTAAACAAACAAACAAACAAACAAAAGCCAAGCCAAGTTGATTTGAAGATACAGAATGGATTTGAAATAAGTCAATGCAGTACTTGTTTCCACAAACATTAAAAATACAGACCATGTGCCACGCAATATTCTGACCCTAAACAAAATAAGTAGAAGGAGGCATATTTGCTTTTCAAAGGAGTCTGAGCTACCAAACAAAGAGGAGGCCAGAAGATGGCCGTGGAGTTTCCTCAGTGCCCCGAGCTGCCCACAGTGCTCTGGAACCCTTGAAGCCTATTAAAAGACCTTGGGTCTTTGTTCTCCCCCAGCGTTGACCAGAGTCCCTGGCTCTAGGGAAGCCAAATTCATAGGCTTGGACTGGAAGAAACCAACCTCATTCAAAGAAGTTTATGCTAGATCTTGAAGGATGGATGGACATTTCCTAAGTATAAGAAGAAAAAAGCACTTCAATGTGGGAAACACTTTTGCAAAGGTCAGGAGGTGTGAACCAAGGACATGAGCTTCAATATGGGAAGGTAGGGCTCTTGAGGGCAGGAAAATAAGGTATTTTCCCTTATTTGTGGGGGCCAGGCTACCCTCGTCATCTTCCATAGTCAGTATGCTTTATCACTGCAACTGAATCGGATTACTAAAATATCCTAAGTGTGAGGGATTGAAACCTACAATTTGAGTCTCTTTACAAGACCCCACACAAACACAAAAACTGCATAGAGCATGCTTCAGACCTTTAGACTTTCTGTATTATGTAGTTTTAAAAGTAAAGCAACCATTTACAAAAATTTCTGTATTTTTTTATCCTGGTGTCTTTATATTTTAAAAACAAATCTCATACTCTAGAATTTTGCCTTAAGACGCAAGATGTCCCTAGATTTCTATGTGGTAAAACTACTTCCAATGTTTTAAACAAAATTTCCCTTAAGACATTTTAATACCCCAATAAACATTTACTCAATTTTAAATTCAGTTTGGCAAGAATTTTTTTTTAATTTAACTAAGTTAAAAATCAAATTTTTTCTTGATATGGCTTGGCTATGTCTCCACCCAAATCTCGTCTTGAATTGTAACTCCCACAATTCCCCCTGTGTCAAAGGAGGAACCCAGTGGGAGGTGATTGAATTATGGGGGTAAGCCTTTCCTGTGCTGCTCTCGTTATGATAGTGAATGAGTCTAATGAGATCAGATGGTTTTAAAAATGGGAGTTTCCCTGCATGAATTTTTTGCCTGCCGCCATCAATGTAAGACATGACTTGCTCCTCCTTGCCTTCCGCCATGATTTTGAGGCATCCTCGACCACGTGGAACTGTAAGTCCATTGAACCTCTTTCTTTGGTAAATTGCCCAGTTTGGGGTACATCTTTATCAGCAGCATGAAAACGAACTAATACATCCCTCGTTCTTACAACAAGACCATTGGTGAGTATCCCACTTCCTATTCGATAACTGAGTAAACGATGGATCAAAAATCTGCCCACGTTCATGGTTGTGAGCAGTAAGGAGAACTGACAAGAGGTCTGTCTTTCTCCTCTGTCCTGATGCCATCCCAGGGTTTGAACATTGAAAGGAAAATTAAATAACTTGGCCCAAGAATAAATAAGCAAAAAGTCTGCTGGCCTTTTCTAGTTGGTGTCAAAAAGGTTTAATGTGGGACATTTCCTCACCTGCATACCTGGCCTCTGAAACCAAGAAGAGAAAGAGATAAAATTATCGTCAAATCTCCCCCTACCCCTCCATCTGATTTACAACCACGAGCCAGGAATCTGGCAAGGCTTCGAAAACTAGCTCCTCTGCGATGTGATTTGTGGGCACTGAGGCATCATTGATCCCCATTAAGGCTGCTGTCATTATTTCTTAAGGGTTAACTCACATCAGAATGCTGGAGAGCAGATGACCACAGAAATCGAACTCCCACAGCCCAGGCTGATGCTGAGTTCCTGAAGAATGAGTCATCCAGGAAAAATTAATCATGAAAATGGCTAATTTATAACTGGGCACATCCAAGAAGAGGGCGCATGCATGTGGAAGGATTGGGTAATGGTCATTTTTCTCATTAACAATAGAACCCACCTGAGTGAGTAAACTGCAACAGAAATGAGCTGTTTGGAAGGATCAAAAAAGTTGCCATCCTGGACGCTGGAGCACAGGCTGGGGAGCTGCCTTCCCTTGTCCATGGCCCCAGATATCCTCTGTCACCTCTCTGGCCTGCTTTCCCTCCAGCCATCAGCGGACTGAGTGCCTGGGTGCCTCTCTTTCTTCTTTATCTCCCTTCTCTCTTCCCTAGGTTTTTCTCTTTCCTTTTTTCCTTTCTCTCTTTTTCTTTCTTTCCCTTTGCTTCGTTTTCTTTCTTTCTCTCTTTCTTTCTTTCTTTCTTTCTTTCTTTCTTTCTTTCTTTCTTTCTTTCTTTCTTTCTTTCTTTCTTTCTTTCTTTCTTTCTTCCTTTCCTTTCCTTTCCTTTTTTCTTTCTTCTTTCTTTCCTTCTTTCCTTTCTCTCTTTCTCTCCTTCCTTCCTTCCTTCCTTCCTTCCTTCCTTCCTTCCTTCCTTCCTTCCTTCCTTCCTTCCTTCCTTCCTCCCTCCCTCTTCTTCTTTTTTTTTTGGGGGGGGTCTCACTCTATCACCCAGGCTGGAGTGCAGTGGTGTGATCTTGGCTCACTGTAACCTCCATCTCCCAGGCTCAAGCGATACTCCCACCTCAGCCTTCCAAGTAGCTGGGACCACAGGAACACACAACCATGCCTGGCTAACTTGTTGCATTTTTGGTAGAGACAGGATTTTGTCATGTTGTCTAGGCTGGTCTCCTGAGCTCAGGTGATCTGCCTACTTTGGCCTCCCAAAGTGCTGGGATTACAGGCCTGAGCCACCGTGCCTGGCCGATCTTTCTCTTTTCTTCCTGTTTCTTTCTCTCTGGCTTTCTCCTTTTCCCTCCCCTCCCCCTTTGCTTGGCATTCTTTCTCTGCCTTTCCAACCTCTTTCATTTCTCCCTCACTCCCCTATTTGTCTCTCTCTTTACTATTTCTCATATGTCCCCTCTTCCTTTATCCTGCAACCTCCTTTCCCGCCCTTTTTCCTTCCTGTACGAGCCTCTGTTGGCACTCAAGACATAAAACAAAGCCTTGGGACATGAAAAGTGGAAGGATCTTTAGCACAGAGCTTCTCAAGCTTTAATAGGTACATGAGTTACCCAGGGATGTTGTGAAAATGCAGATTCTGCTGCAGCAGGTCTGGCTGGGACCTGGGATTCTGCAATTCTCACACTCCCAGCTGAGGCTGATGCTGTGGCTTCTGGGAGTTACATGCTTTGAGTTCCAGGGCTTTCCTGGACCTCTGTTTCAAGTGCTTCACTTGGCAGAGCAAAAAAGCTGACCCTAAGAAGGCAGAGGCTTCCTCTGAGCTCACACTTCAGACACTCTGGGAGCTGGTGGCTGGATGGGAGCTTGACTCCTGCAGGGCCTGTGTCCTTTACCTGCATGGGTGGGACGGCAAGTACTTCCTTCCCTCTGTGAAACTGGCTACACCTTGATGTGCTTTAGTTTTTTGGGTTTTTGTTTGTTTGTTGTTGTTGTTGTTGTTGTTCTGATGGTCTTGCCCTTCCCCACAGGCTGGAGTGCAGTGGTGCAAACACTGCTCACTGCAGCCTCAACCTCCCAGACTCAAGCAATCCTCCCACCTTTGCCCCTGAGGTTCTGTGACTGGGACCACAGGTGTGTGCCACCTCACCTGGCTAATATTTCATTTTTTGTAGAGAGGGGGTCTTGCTATGTTGCCCAGGCTGGTCTCAAACTCCTGGGCTTGAGCAATTGTGTCTCCTTGTTCTCTCAAAGTGCTGAGGTTACAGGCTTGAGCCACCAGCTCAACCATGCTTTAGTTTTTATGTTCATCACTTAGGGTGGAGAAAACCCTATTTTCCAATTTGAGGCAAGGTTTATAATTAAAACCTTGGACCCAGACAGTCCTGTTCTGGGTTTCAAATTTTAACTCTGTCACATAACATCTCTTTGAAATTGGACAGGTCATCTAACCCCTTTGGGCCTCAGTCTTTACATTTAAAAAATGATTGGTATTTATCTCTTAGGGAGGTTGTGAGAACCAATCTGCAACTGATGTGTGCTAAGTACTGCTCTCAGAGCCAGCACTCCACAAAGTCATGCTCATCTAGGTCCTCTGCATCTCAAAGCCCTAAGCTCTAGATGGGCAGTTCTCATTTTTAACATGGGCACCTGTCTTGCATGTGGAAAGGCACACTGAGGAATGAGTTTCCCACCCTTTCCATTTCTGTGGGCAGCATGTATCCCAGTGTGTATTCAGCCTTCCAGGAACCATCAACAGATGAGGAGACTGTGGCCCAGAGAACAGAAGCAACTTTTCCAAATATATCCCAGGAATTTGCAAGGAGTTGGAATAAAACTTAAGCCCTGAATGTCCATTCAATCATCTTCAGGCTGTGGCCTACTGACCTTCAACTCCAATCGATTTCCAACCATATTTTATTATGATCTCCTTTTCTCAGGACTGAAATAAAGTTTGCAAACTTTCACTGCAAAAAGTAATTCACCTCCTGAGCTACATACCTCTAGTCCAGCTAAAATGTTCTATGAGGTTAGAAGTCCAAAGGTCATTTCACATGGGAATATAAAATGCTTGGTACTTTGATATTTTTTATGTAAATGGAAATTACCAATCTTTGAGCAGGATCCTATTGGCCTTTGCTATAAATTTTGCTGCTATTACAAATAGCTTCCAAATGCACTATTTTGCCTTCCTTTTCTCCCCAACCCTTGCATATTTAACTTCATTTCCAGAATGCACTTTGCTGCTTGTAGTCAGACTTTTACACTACAGGATCACTGCCCGTTTTTAGGGTCTCAAGGGAAAGGGATGGTGGATGGTTTATTTGTGTTCAACTCTGTAAATCACGGGGATTCTGAGTTTGCAGACTTCTGATTCCACTCAACACAGCAGAGCCACTCCGTGTGCCATTTCTCAATTGCCCAGGAAGATTTTTCCTGAACAGCCTGAAAACCCAAGTGAGGCTGAAAGATGCTGAGAGTGTCAACTTGAAGATTAGGTGAGAGTAGAGCTTTATTCTGCAGGGTGTGAATGCTGGCTGCATTGTTTGCTGAATCTGTGACATAACTATTTTCCCTTTGAACCCTCACTGTCCTCAAATGAAAAATGGGGATGGCAATTCCTGCTTCCGGCAGCACTTGCAAGGGGTGTTTGACTCTGTGCATCCCACATGCCTAGCACAGTGCCTGGAGGAGAGAGATGCTTAGCTGATGCATATATGCTTCCTCCCAGCCCCATGGCCCTGGTTGCCACTCAGGTCAATTCTCTCACCCATGGCCTCTCTGATCTCACATCAGTGTGGCAGATTTTCTGAGTTTGGTGAGACCAGGTTGGACATATGACCCTCTCTATAGTCGCAGCAACAAAGCTCATGCCCCAAGTCATTTCAGAGGGTTTTTTTGCTTTGTTGTTTCATTTTCATGACACCCACGATAAATCTGAATACGTTTACATTCTGATTTTAGAAAGCAGGAAAGGTAAGATGTTCACTAAAATTTAATTACAGGCCATGGAGTATGATGAAAACAGATGGTTGTAGAAAATATGTTCTATGTATGGGTTTTTTCTTTTCTCTTTTTAAAAGAAAAATTAGCAATATGATTTTGTTGGACTCCTTTTTGTGGGTCTCTTCTTTCTATTTGGGTTTCTTTTTTTTTCTTCTTCTCCTTTCTTAATTCCCTTTCTGCCTTTCTTATTTTCTAAAAGGCTCTGGATTGCTGCCAGTTATTATTATAAGATGAATGCATTGGCTTGGAGCCAAGATGCTGATAGTTAAGCATGAAACCAAAATGGATGGTTTCTCTCCTTTTCACCTCACATGCTGCCCCCATTGTCGTTTATGGTGTGGGGTCAGGGTCGGGGGGTAGGCGAGTACTCCTGCTGCCCAGACTTTGCAAGTATGTTCTGATGGCTAGGAGAGCAGGATCATGTTAAGAACAGAAAAGGCAAGATGATATTAAAGGTTAGCATGAAGGATTTTTAGGGTTCTTTTCTAGTTATTAGTTATTTTGATAATCTAGTTGATTATCTTAATCCAGGTCTTACAGAGGTGTAAGGGCTTATACTGGCCTGTGATATTGGCATTGCAGATTGTCACTGCATGTCTTTATCAAGTTTCTCTACAGAGATAGAACCAACATGATGGATGGATAGATGGATGGATGGATGGATGGATGGATGGATGGATGGTTGGATGGATGGATGGATGGATGGATGGATGGTTGGATGGATGGATGGATGGATGGATGAATGAACAGGCAGATAGATGACAGATAGATGAATAAATAAGTAGATAGGCGAAAAGGCAGGTGGCAGATAGATAGATCAATAGATAAGTAGATAAGTGGAAAGAAAGGCAGGTGGCAGATAGATCCATAGATAGATCAACAGATAAGTAGATAGATGGATAGAAAGGCAGGTGGCTGATAGATACATAGGTAGGTGGAAGATAGATTGATCAACAGATAGATTGGCAGGCAGATAGATCAATAGATTGATCAATAAATAGATAGGCAGGTGGAAGATAGGTAGATCAATAGATAGATAGATAGATAGATAGATAGATAGATAGATAGATAGGATGGGATTTATTAGATGAATTGACTCATGTAATTATGGGAGGCTGAAAATTCCCAGTAGGGGCCTTCTGCAAGCTGGAGAAATAGAGAAGCCAGTAGCGTGGTTCAGTTCAAGTCTGAAGGCCTCAGAGCCAAGGAAGCTGATGATGTAACTCTCAGTGGGAGGCCAAAGGTCAGAGAAACTAAGAGGTCAATGATACAGAGGGGTCTATTATACTAAGGGGTCAATGATACAACGATATAGGTCCCAGAGTCCAAAGGCCAGAAAACTTGGGGTTCTGTTGTCCAAGAAAAGAAGGGTGTCTCAGCTCCAGGAGAGAAAGAGAATTCACTTTTCCTCTGCTTTTTTGTTTTATCCTGGTTCCCAGCCGATTGGATGGTGCCCACCCACTTTGAGGGCAGATCTTCTTCACTCAGCCCACTGATTCAGATGCTAATCTCTTCTGGAAACACCCTCACAGTCATACCCCGACATAATGCTTCATCAGCTATCTGAGTATTTCTTCATTCAGTCAAGATGACACCTAAAATTAACCATCACAGTGTGGAAGTGCACAGTTGTTTCAACATGCCACTTGAAAAAGAACCAATTTCAGGAAAAGGGAGACTAAAATTTCAAAAAATGAAAAATAAACAAGGTCAATCCTTTGCATTCACTGAAATGTTTCTGACATCATTTCTGAAGAACGGGACCTTCAAAATGAAAACTTTGGGAGGGGGTATATGATTTTCATGCTGCTGCACCAACAAATCACTACACACTTGGAGGCATGGAACAACACCAATTTATGATCTTATAGTTCTGGGATCAGAGGTCCTGAAATCCAGGTATCAGTGCTGTGTTCCTCCTGGAGACTCTGGGAGAAATATACTCCCTGTCTTTTCCAGCTTTGGGAAGTCACCATGCACCTTGACTTCTGGCTGCTCCCAGCAATGGGATTACTGTGATCTGCTTCCACCTTCAAGTCCTCTTCCCACCCTTGGCTTCCATCATCATGTCTCCTACTTTTCTCTCACCTTTCTGCCTCCTTCTTATAGGAGCCATTGTCATTATATTGAGCCCTCTTGGCTAATCCTGAATCATCTTCCCATCTCAATGTTCTTAATCATATCAGCAAAATCTCTTTTGCTATGTAAGGTAATGTATCCACAGATTCTGAGAATTAGGACAGAGATGACCTTGAGGAGGGGCCGTTCTTCTCCCCATGTCAGGGTTTGCTGATTCTCACTTGCTGGCCCAATGGTGAGACATGTGAGACCCAGAAATATGAGATTCAAGATAGCCACAGCACTGGAAAAGTCCCATTATCTCTCCTAATTTAGCTGAAGAATGTGACTATGTATAAGTAGACACTTATCTGGTTATCTATCTGTCTATCTATCTATCTATCTATCTATCCATCTATCCATCCATCCATCCATCCATACATACATCCATCCATCCATTATCCATCCTTTTAGCTGAAGAATGTGACTACGTATATATGGGGTTTTTTCCTCCAACCCTATGGCCTATCATTAAGGTCTAAGACTTATCTCTGCCAACGAAAACCTCAAGGCCCAGCAAGCCAGGACCTGCGGGGCACCAACATTACCTGTCCTTTTCTAGGTGCAGCCAACTGCATAAGTTGTTGGCTGTATCTTGTCTCACCCTCCCTGGTTTCCCCCAAACCTCACTCCTCTATTACTACTTTGTCCCCATTTCCCTCCCCGATCTCAGTGACCCCTTCTCCAGTGCACTGGGGAATAAGTAGACACAGTCCCATGCAAATGTTTGAAATGAATTTACAAAAAATAAGAAGTCTAGGAACTGTTTCCAAACCACACCTGGGCGTCTTGAGATTTTCTCTTATCTATAATATAAACACTGGGATAGAAGAAAATAACAGTTAAAAGAGGGAGTCTTCAAATTCAACTTCCCACATTCTTTCTCCCCTCCTTGTTTAAGCTGTTGTGTGAACAATTTCAACAGAGATGGAGTCTTTAAAGCCAGTTGTTTTTAGCAGACGGTTTCATAAAATTTCAAATGCAATGGTATGAAAATAATGCAGAGAAATCCATAACATCATCTATAGAGGACATGCCTATCTCAAACCTGCTCAAAACACATGCAGAAGCTCAATCATTCTGGATTTTTTTTTTTCTTTTCTGAGACGGAGTCTCACTCTATCGCCCAGGCTGGAGTGCAATGGTGCAGTCTCGGCTTGCTGCAACCTCTGCCAGGTTCAAGTGATTCTCCTGCCTCAGCCTGCTGAGTAGCTTGGATTACAGGCATGTGCCACCACACCCAGCTAATTTTGTATTTTTAGTAGAGATGAGGTTTTGCCATATTGGTCAGGCTTGTCTCGAACTTCCGACCTCAGGTGATCCACCTGCCTTGGCCTCCCAAAGTGTTGGGATTACAGGTGTGAGCCACTGCACTCGGCCCATCCTGGATTTTTAAGCAACACTTTTTCTAAAGTGAGCAAATCCATATGTTAGTAACTTTTAAAAGGATAATCAAATGAGAGTTAAAAAAAAGAAAGAAACATTAAGCCTGGTGGAAGACAGCAGAGAGTTATTTAGATTTTGGCTGCTAAGGACTGGAGTACACATAGAAGAGTGTTGGTTTCATATATAAACTCGACATTATGCCATCACAATAACCTTTGTTCAATGCAGATATTAAAACTTCATGGTTTGAACACGTTTTTGCACAACTGAATAAATAAAAGAAAATTATTTATAATATTCTCCAGAGGAAAGGCTTAATATCTCTTCATTATTGGGGATGTAGGGATATGTGATTTCAATTAGTTTTTCAGGTCTTTAAATGAGCAAGATTGCTAGTCTTTTTGAGATTCATGAATGTAAGAATATGATGCTCTGTAACATTCTGTGAGAAACATAGGTAACTTATGAAAGGAGAACAATATTTTTCTCTGAAGACTTGCTTTTGTGGTAAGGGAAATTTGGGATCATTTTGTGGCATCCTCTTATTTGCCATTATTGTTCACTGTTACTGTCTTCAAAGTGAGTGAAAGAGCGTATGAGGCTCTTTTTAAAGACAACAAAGGCAGGGGAAATGAATGGTTTTGCCCAGTACTGCAGCCAAACTTGGGAGGCAGGAACTACAAAGGCTGGGCAGGGGAGGCTCACTTCAGAAAGAGAAGAACAATAAGCAAGTGATGTTGGCCTGGGGCTGATAATTGGCACTTAGTAACAAGGTACTTAACAAGTTCCTTATGCATTTCATGTGCCCATCCTATGATGTCAAACACTTCTGGGACTGTGCTTTCCTTGTATACTAGCGCATCCCTCATGAACTACGAGTGCTTTGTGGGCTGCGAATATTGTTCCTCTCTTGTTCCTTCCAATATGGCAGATGCGAGTTAGGTCCCAGAGAGCTGAGAATAAATGAAAGACAAGAATTTCTTCCCCATTAGATTTCATAGTGTCTCACCTAAAATGATAGATAGATATTGATAGACATCACTTTTCTGCACAAAGTTTACTTCCCTGTATAGTTTCAAGGGTACATTGCTAAGTCTGCAAGTTGATGAAATAGGGCTTGTTAGGAATACTAAATGATATGGAGGACATTTTCAATATGATGCACCAAACTGATCATTTGGACTTTAATTAAACTCACAATTCCCCCATCTCTTAAAGAGAGAAATTTCAGCTATGATTAAAACTTCATAATTTGTCATTTTTTTCATGATTGATGTAAATATGTTCAATTTAATCAATGATAAAAAGCATATACTTTATCCTCAAGATGTATAATCTGTACCTCACTCAGATACTTTCAATCCTTAAATGGTGATATATATTCCAACTTATTTTTGTTTACAAGAAGTCTCAGAAGAATACACATCAGGCTTCTGTTGGGTTTGAATCTGCCCCCACTCACACTCAGAGAGCTGTTTGTCCTCATGTACATATAATCTCTTTTATGAATCCCTGATCTTAAAATTTATTAACTGAAGTAGGCGGTCGTCTCTGCTCTTCTTAATAACAACTTTTTCTGCAGCTTCCTCTGATGTCATTTTCTTATCTAATAAAAGTTTGTATTTCATCAACCTTTTTTCTTTACCTAAAAGCCTCCTTCTATTCACAATGGGGGAATGGCAAGGAATCCTGTACTTGGAGTAAAAATATCCACTTTCTAAATACAACTTGACCTCTTCCTTTCTGTGACCTTTGAGGCTCATTCGTCCCTCCCTCTGAGCTTGGTTTTTCCCTTTGCTGAAAGAGGGAGGTCAGATTAGTTTATACCCGGGATCCAATTCTACCATGCACCCATGCATGATCTTACCACCTGGGAGAGCTCTATAAAAAGAACTTGCTGGCTGGGCGCGGTGGCTCAAGCCTGTAATCCCAGCACTTTGGGAGGCCGAGACGGGCGGATCACGAGGTCAGGAGATAGAGACCATCCTGGCTACCCCAGTGAAACCCCGTCTCTACTAAAAAATACAAAAAACTAGCCGGCAAGGTGGCGGGCGCCTGTAGCCCCAGCTACTCGGGAGGCTGAGGCAGGAGAATGGCGTGAACCCGGGAGGCGGAGCTTGCAGTGAGCTGAGATCCGGCCACTGCGCTCCAGCCTGGGCAACAGAGCGAGACTCGGTCTCAAAAAAAAATAAAAAAGAACTTGCCTGTTTCACAAGTTTCCTATCCAAACTTTTCAACAATGGAATCTTTGAGGTCACATTTTTGGGGAAAAAAACAAACCATCTTTTCTCAATATCAAGAACGTATCTCAGGCATTCCAACTTCCTTCTTTGCCGTCCTGTTGGATGGCAATCGTTGGGAGAGAAGGCAGAACGTTCAGCAGAGCAATTCAGAATATCTCAATTTGCTTGCTTCCTCTGTACAACTCTGAACAAGTTATGAGGCCTTTGAGGTTCAGTTTTTCTCTTCTCAAACTGGAGAAATAAATACTGATCTTCTTGACCTGGGGAAATCTAAAAAGGATGGTGTAAATAAAAAGAGTTTGCCACACACAAGTACGTGGCAGTAGCTGTCTCTAATCTGTATCTGTACAATCCTTCCACTATGAGGCCACCAGCAGGTTTGTCAGAACACAAATTTGATTATGCCATTCCTGGCTCCCCACCACCTACAGAATGTACTCTAACTTCTTTATCAACTCAAGCCTCATCTCCCACCATCTCCCCTCACCCAATGAGAAGCCTATTTTCCACCCACGCAGCCATCTGTAGTCTTGTCTGTCATCCTCTTGTGGACTTCAGAGACTTTGGTAGACTTTTCTCTCTGCCTGGAATATCCTTTCCCACTTTTTCCATCTGGCGAAATTCTTGTTTCTTAAGTAGCATGGTTGGTAAAAAAGATCTACCCCACCTTCTCCTTATTTAAACAACAGCAGCAAAATATTTCAAATACAATTGAAGTCTCCTGGTCCCCTTCATTGATACCATTTCCTTCACTCCTCAGAAGTAAACACTCAACTCAACTTGGCAATAATCAGTCCCCTGAGTGGTTTTTATAAATGTCTAAATATGCATGTTGCCATAAAATAAATTGTGCTGTTGAAAGTGTTTTAAAATGTGTACTATATATGTATATGTGTGTGTTATCATACCCTGTGCATTTTAATCTTTTTGCTAAAATTTTGACATGCAAAGGTCTGAAAACCAACCAAATTTTTTTTCCATAATGTATTTGGCAACAAAGTTTAACCTAACCAGATCTCATTAGGTGGTAAAACATGCCCCAAATTGATGTGAGGCTATTCTTGGCCATGATTTATTCTACTTAGGTGAATCTCTATTTTTTTTCAGAGAAAATATTAGTATGTTTGGTTTTATAGTGCTGGCCCAACTTCTGAGGTGGTGTTACCAAAATATAAATATATGCCTCTCTGAAGTATTTTTAAAACCTTGAATTCTGAAACACATCTGGCCACCAAAGGTTTTGGAAAAGGAATTTGGACAGAGATGTTTTTGAAATCAACCCATGTTGACTCAAAAAGCTCTAGTGCATTTATTTTAACAGCTTTAACAGCTTGATGATATTACATTGTGTGATATAGTTCGATTTACCTATTCATTCCCTGGTTGATGGACATTTAGGGTATTTCCAATTTTTAACAATTTTAAACAGTGCTGCAGTATGATTCTGGTACATGAATACTGCTATAATGAATAGGAATTTCCTAAAAGTAGAAGTGCTGATGCGTGTGGTATATGCTTTTCTCATTTTATTAGCTATTGCCAAATTGCTCTCCAAAATGGGTGTACCCACATAGATATGAACTGCTAGAGCGTAACAGTTTCCTTTGCTCCACATTTGGCAAACACTTGGGATCAGTGGTCTAGGAAATGGTCAACATTTGTATGTTCTTTATGCATGTTTTAAATGCACATTTCATCTCCAATTTGGGAGATACACGATTCTATATATCTTATTTCACACTCAGGAATTATGTGGCTCAAATATTCTAGATGTTTCTTATTTTGTTCCTGAGATATCAGTTACTGAGAGAAGGGTATTAATATCTCCCACTATAATGGTAGATTCTTCAGCTAGTTTTTTAAAATTTTGTCATATCTTTGATATATTTTGAAGATATATAATTGGGTATATAGAAGTTCTAAACTGTAATATGTATTTATGTAATTTAGTTCCCTGTAATAATTTGAGGCTTCAATTTTTTCCCCTGATATTAAAATAGCTACACCAGCTTTTTTTAAGGCTAGTTTCTGCCTGGTATATTTTCTGAATCCTTTACTTCCAAATTTAATAAGTAATTATGTTTCTCTCTTCCTCTCCTTCGGATACTTGTATGTGGCAAGCTAAGAACATTTACATTTATTATGACAACTGACATATTTAGATTGATTTATAATTTCTTACTTTATGTGTTCTACTTATTCATGTTTTTTTCATTTCTTCTTTCTTCTTTTCTATTGGATTGATAGAGTATTTTTATTTCTTTTCCCCCCCAATGATGTATAACATAATCATTCTATTATCATACTTTCATGGTTGTCTTTAAAATGTTAGCTTTCATATTTGATTTAACATAGTCAAAAAGGAAGTAACATCTCTTTTTTTCTGGAACAAGAAAAGGACTCTTACTTCAAACATGATAGTTCAAAATGTTGGTACCACATTGTTTCTGGATATGTGTATGTGTTTCCTTCTTTCTGACATAAAACTTTTAGTTTTTTTTTCAGGAAGGTTCTGTTTCTGGTAAGTTCTTATTCATCCTATAATGCCCTTATTACACCTTTATGCTTGAATGACACTTGTAGAATTCTTGGTGGAATTCTTATTTTCTCCAGCAATTTAGGGATATGATGACCTCTTCTTCTAGCCTGAAGACTCAATAAATGCTGGTTGTTGTGTGGACTACAGAAGTCATATAATGTCTGTTCTCCAATTCACTAATGCTTTTCGTCTGACTTGAATTTGCCATTTAAACCTTTGATTAATTTTTCAGTTATGTTTTTACCTTTTCAATTTTACATTTAGTTCTTTGTCACATTTTTCTGGTTTTTTTTTCCCCTTAGAGTATCTAATTATTTTAGTTTTTGAATCTTTAGTTTTTAATCACTTAAATACTTATTTTTTGGTGTTTAGTAGATATGTATATATGTATTTTACTTAACCTCTTTGATCATTTATCTGTCGCATAACAAAGATGTCACTCCCAATGATACCAAAAATAATTAGTTATTTGTTTGACGTCACATGACACATACTCAACACTCTCAGAATAACATGGCTGACACTATCACTAACAACATAATCACCAGAAATTTAAAATTTTACTTACAGCCATATTTAACTTTTTACTTCCTTTAAAGTTGTTATTTGTATTATAATGATATATATGAAACTACATTCAGGCAATGCTATAATTTTTATTTTCCACATTCATTTATATTAAAAAAAATTAAATGGATAAAAACATTATATTAGATATACCCAAATGGTTACCATTTCTGTTGTTTCTTCTTCATTTTTACAGTTTCAGGTTTCCCTCATATATCATTTTTCTTCACTCTGAACAACTTTTATGAATTCTTTAAAAGCGTATCTGCAGGTGACTAATTCCCTTACTTTATCTTTAGATGAGAACGTTTCTATTTTGCTTTTATTCCTGATGAGTGTTTTTGTTATACATAGAATTTTACATGGATAGTTCTTTTCTTTTAGCAATTGAAAACTGTTCTTCTATTGTCATCTGGTTTCCATAATTTCTGATGAAAAATCCATAGTCATTTAAATTATTTTTTCTTTATATACAGTTATTGGTTTCCTTTGGATACTCTGAAGATTTTTTAAAAGTTATCCTCAGTTTTCATCAGTTTTAATGTCATATTTTTGGAAATTTTTTTTAAAGTTTATCATGTTTGTGTTTTACTGAACTTTCTGAATCTGTAAATGCATGTTTCACAAAATTTGGGAAGATTTTGCCAACTGTTTCTTCAAACATTTTTTCGTATCTATTTTCTCTTCTGAAATTCCAGTGGCATGGATTTAGACCTTTTAAAACTTTCTCAGGGGTTCCTGAGTTTCTGCTCATTTGTAAGATCATTTTTCTCTATGTTTAGTTTGTATAATTTATATTCATCTATATTCAAGTACTTCACTCCTATTTCATCTAAATTCTGCTTCTGAGTCTAATGAATTCTTTTATTTTCTATATTAAATTTAATTCTAAAATGTTAAATAGTTTCTATTTATCTAATGAGAATGTTTATCTTTACATTCATTTCCAGAGTGTTCACCTTGACTCCATGGATAATTATTACAATAGCTACTTTGAAAGCTTTTTCTGGTAATTCCACCATGTGGTTTTGGTTCGTCTTGGGATTGGCACCAAATGATTTTCTTAGCCCTTAGCATTGGTTAGGTTCCTTTGTTTTGTGTATGCATTTAGGTTCATGCAAAAGTAATTGGTTTTTTTTCCATTACTTTTGATGGCTAAAGCCACAATTACATATGTATGTATGTGTGTGTGTTTTTACATACCAAGTAATTTTGAATTGTATCCTAGACATGTTGCATATTATTTTGTGAGACTCTGGATCCTGCTAAAATCTTCTGGAAAATGTTGATTTTTGTTTTGTTCTAATAGGAAATCAACCCATTAGGCTGAGAGTGCAAGTTCCACCTTACTGCCTGTGGTTGGCAGTTCTAACAGTTCCGTTTTCAAAGCCTTTGCTGTGCTGTTTGAATCTGCCCGCACATGTATATACCACCGAGGGGTTAGACTGGGATTTAGGCTGTGGTTTATTTTACAGTCCACTTCTTAAAGCCTTTGCTGTGCTTTGCTGGCTCTGCTCCACCCAGACACAGTGCAGGCGGAAATCTTAGACTTATGCAAGTTCTTGCAGAGAAAGTGGGGCAGAGCATTCTTCAACCTCTCCTCTCTAGATTTTCCTTGACAATAATTCCCAAAGGCCACTTTTCCAGTCTCTCTGAATGAAAAGATAAGGTTCTTTCTGGATTTTATCCCCCACAGATTGTTGGGGAATTCCATGAGACTGGGACTACCTTTAGGGCAAAGTGGTGGGAAAGAAGAAACGGAGAAAAAAATCAGGGACTCTCTTTTTCTCAGCCTTCTTAACAGAGAGGAGGGTCTTTCCTTAGGGCTTCAGGTGCCTGTGATGCCTCAGAAGTCTCAAAGTAGTTCTGCTACCAGGGCTGTCCTCACAACATGGCTGGGGGAGAAAAGAGAAAACAAAAATTTTAAGGGGAAGGGAAATTTTACCTCACTCTCTGACATGTGGGGTTTTACCTTCCATTTCCTTTGGCCAGAAATAGAATTTTTCTTTCTATGCCCGCTTTTTTTTTTTTTTTTTTTTTTTTGAGACGAAGTCTTGCTCTGTTGCCCAGGTTTGAGTGCAGTGGTGTGATCTTGGCATTCTGCAACCTCCCACGATTCTTGTTCCTCAACCTCTCGAGTAGCTGGGATTACAGGCATGCACTACCATACTCGGTTTATATATATATATATATATATATATATATATATATATATATATATATATATATAAAATTATATAATATAATAATATATATATTATATAATTATTATTATTTTATTTTACTAGAGATAGGGTTTCGCCATGTTGGCCAGGCTGGTCTCAAACTCCTGACCTCAGGTGATCTGCCTGCCTCAGCCTCCCAATGTGATGGGATGACAAGAGTGAGCCACCGCACCTGGCCTCACTATACTTTTCGAAATTTGACCTATCCTTGAACCAAAGCTGAGAGACAAAAAAGGATACAAAGCAAAATAAAACACCGTAAATACCATTCCTGAAGTGGAAAATGATTCAGGGTCTTACTTCAGTTTCCGACGTCTCTCTTACTTAGCTTTCAGAATCCTCAGGTAGTTTCCTTCTGTATTCTGCTCATTGATGTTAGCCATAATCAGACTGTAGCTGATTTACCCCATATTATCGATACTGGAATTATTTTTAAATTTACATTTTATGTTTAGGAATTGCTTTGAAAAGCTTGATTTAATTTTGCTTTTAAGTATATAACTATCATTATGATTCTCGAGTATTTATATACCTCCCAGGTAAAAACTAAAAAACAAAGTTATTAGGAGCTATAACATGTCTCACCCCAAATTTGCATGTTGAATTCCTCAACGCCAGTACTTTAGAATGTGACTGTATTTGGAAACAAGGCCTTTCAAGCCCATTAAATTAAAATAATAAATAAAAATAAGAGCACTAAAATGGGTCCTAATCCAATCTGATTTCTGTCCTTACAGGAATAATGCGTTTGTGTACACAGAGAGATACTAGGGGTGTGCATGCACAGAGAAAAGACCGTGGGAAGAGGCAACAAGAGGGCAGCCATCTGCAAGCCAAGAAGAAAAGCCTTAGGAGAAACCAGGTCTGTGGATGTCCTGGTCTTGGACTTCTGGCTTCTAGAACTGTGCAAGAACTAGATTCCTGTTGTTTAAAGCCCCCTAATTATGGTACTTCATCATGGCAGCCCTAGTAGACTAAACCTGTATTAGTCTGTTCTCATGCTGCTAATAAAAATGTACCTGAGACTGGATGATTTGTAAAGGAAAGAAGTTTAATGGACTCGCAGTTCCACATGGCTGTGGAAGCCTCACAATCACGGCAGATGGCAAAAGAGGAGCAAACGTACATCTTACATGGCGGCAGGCAAGACACCTTGTGCAGGGGAACTCCCATTTATAAAACCCTCAGATCTAATGAGACTTATTCACTACCATGAGAACAGTATGGAGGAAACCTTTCCCATGATTCAATTTTCTCCACCTGGTCCTACCCTTGACACTTGGGGATTATTATAATTCAAGGTGAGATTTGAGTGGGGACACAGCCAAACCATATCAAATTCCTACTCTCCTTTTGTCCTGTCAATTTGTTCAGTATTTACAATTTGCCTTCCTATATGCCATAATCTCCTACAACATTTCTGTCTTCTTCACATGCAACAACTCCTTAAGTTGGTACTTTTGTGTCTATTTCTACTAATTAAGAAACTATTACAGCTGGTAAGCAGGAGAGCTGGTGCTATAGACTGAGCATATTTCTCCCCAAAATTCACATATTGAAATCCTAATCCCCAAGGTAATGGTATTAGGAGGTAGGGGCCTTTGGAAGGTGATTAGGACATGAGGGCAGAGCCCTGGTGAATGGGATTAGGCCCCTTATAAAAAGAAACCCCAGAGAATCCCCTGGGCCCTTCTACCATGTGAGGACACAGAGAGAAGGAGCCATCTCTGAACTAGGAATTGAGCCCTCTTCAGACTCTGAATCGGCCGGCTCCTTGATCTTGGTCTTCTCAGCTTCTAGAACTGTGAGAAATAAATTTCTGTTGTTTATAAGTCACCCAGTCTACGGTATTCTATTACAGCAGACGGAACAGACTAAGCCAGCTGTCCTCCAACACATGGTTACACAGCCCAAATGCTTCTTGATGCATTGCACTGCTAAGTTAAGCTGGAGTGCAAATATGGAGAAGAAGGTAAATGCACAGGCATGAGATTCTCTAGATTGTCATTAAACCACAACTCCGAAGCTGAAGAGTAATGTCATTTTAATTCACCAATCTTTTTTTTTATTATTATTAAGCTACTATTCATGTAGTCAGGGCGGTGCAGATCCCTTCCTGAAAAATTTTGACAAACTCCAGGTACCATTCAGAAACATGAAGGGCTCTCAGTGGGACCTTGTTATTCTGAGCATTAACACAAAGCCATTTCACACAATACAATACAACTTGATTTTGTATGGCACCCCATTCCAGTAGGGACTCCAATGGAAATTCACGCATCCTGTTTTTAATCCTACTGGAGTGATTTAATTTCAAACATACAACTACTTTTGCCTAATGCAACCTGCATTTGAAGAAAGGTTCCTTCTTGACAACTTGAGTGAGAGAATGACAAGGTCTTTATTCTGACTGTGACTCAATAGGCCACATTTTGCCTCTGATGAGGGTATGTGAATACCACCTAGGGAGGGTGGTATGGGATTTTTCATTTTCCCCCCTGTATGAAGTACTTATGGACTAAAATTATAGTATTGAATAACAACAAAAACTACCAAAATGACTTAATTTTTTTCCCTTTCCTTGAAAATAAAAATTCTGTTTACTCACCCATTATAGAAAGACAGATTGGTCAAGTGGAGCCAACAGTAAGTTACAATTATTGGTTTTTGCCCCAGGAAAAACTTCACCAAGCTGTGTGATCTTGGGCAAGTCCTTTCCCCTCCCTGGTATTCTGTTTACCTACTGAGGAGAACCAAGGAGTCCACTTTTGACGTATATAGTCTCTGTCCTGTTAATTAAACCAGATTCCTGCTAAGCTCCTTTTTCTTAGGCTTGATCAATTCGTTGATCGATGGCCTGAGGGATTTGGGAAGTACTCAGGGAGAATCTTCTGTTTGAACAGTCCTTTATGAGTTAAACATAACTTGAGGAGTGGGGTGAGGAGGGAGCAGACTGTGCAAACATATGGATTAACACACAACATTGAAACTGATACCAGAAATCAAGAAGAGGGCTTCTTTACCCTGATAGCCTGGCTTCATTTCTAGGTGACCAACAAAGACTCAGTAAATAATGGTGAGGCAGCCTCTTAGCAGGCAGGTGTTCCTGTTAATTTAGACCATGAATCATATAGCTAGGAAGTAGCAGAGATAGCATTTGACCTTAGCTGGCTTGGTTCTAGCATAAGCTTAGCCACAATGCTGATACTCCTTGCAAGCTAAAGTAGAGTCTTTCTGCCTCCAGCTCTATTTTCTTAGCTGCCCCAGCACAACAGACTCTATGTTATAGGACAGGAGAAGCAGCAGATCTCCTCCCGAGTAATACACCCCAATGCAGTCATGGCAATGGTCCTCAAAGTTGGGTGAATTATGTACAGTTTCATCTACCTAATTCAGAGAACAGGAACAACTGTTTTTATTTCTCATATGGGAAATCTAGGACTTCTGTCTGATGGTGTGCTTGAGTTTCTACTTTCCTATATCCCTGATTCTCTGCATTTCAGAATTCTATTCCTGTGGAGTGGGACACAAGGTGACATGTCTGAGGACCCTGTTTCCCTAAGTGAGGTTGCTTCTCTGTTGCCTTAATTCACAGATAAGAGGCAGGTGAAGACTCCAGGTCATTAGGAGCCATTGCCCTGTGTCACCCTTACTCAGTTCCCAGCTGTGCTGAGTCTGGCCTAGATTCTGATCCTTGGATTAAGCAACCATTTATGGCCCTATGGCTATACACGTTGGCTCTTGTTTTCACAGGTTCTGATATTTAGCTTTTTCTTTTCTTTTTTTTTTTTTTGAGACAGAGTCTCATTCTGTCGCCAGGCTGGAGAGCAGTGTCACGATCTCGACTCACTGCAACCTCCACTTCCTAGGTTCAAGGGATTCTTCTGCCTCAGCGTCCCTAGTAGCTGGGACTACAGGCATGCTCCACCACACCCAGCTAATTTTTGTATTTTTAGTGGAGTCATCTCTACTTTTCACCATGGATTTTCACCATGTTGACCAGGGTGGTCTTGATCTCTCGACCTTGTGATCTGCCTGCCTCGGCCTCCCAAAGTGCATATTTAGCACTTTCTATGACCTTTGGTGCAATCTCCATTCTGGCTCTTTTAGCTCCTGACTGCTTGGAGCCTAATACCAACATTCTAAGCCAGGCTGAGCTTCTCAGAAGCCAACCCTGGCCACTGACTCACTTTACTCAACCTTTGATTCTGGACATAGAGTTTCCTTAGAAAATACTTCTGTTCTACCTTTCTACTGAACTTCCAAGGATTGGCCCTAAGTCTTTCATGGAGAAAACTAAGAACATTGAGCTAATAAGCTCCTCTTTGAAACCTGTGTGGGATTTCCCTAATATCAATAACCAATTCTCTAATTATTTAACAACAACTGGGCACTCAGAAATTCAATTCAATCTGAGCACGAACTACCTGGAATTGGCACAGACCCCACAGGTGAAGGGCTCAATCCCATAAGGATGCCCCAACTTCAGATGTCAGGGCAAGTGGGGTCCCTAGATGACTCACACTTCTGCTCAACCAAGTACAAATTCAGGGGTTCCCAAGACCGCCCTCTTCAGGTTTGATAATTCACTAGAATGACTCACAGAACTTAGAACAGCACTTTAATGATTAACACAGATTCCTGTTAAGCTCCTATTTAGGCTCGGTCTTTGAGTGCTTAAGAGAATTCATTGATCTACAACCTAAGTGATTTGGGAAATACTCAAGGAGAAACTCCTGTTGGAACAGTTTTTTTTGTGAAGGGTACAAGGCAGAAAGAGCCAGATGGAAAAGAAGCACAGGACAAGGTATCGTGGAGGTGAGTGTGTGCACAGACCTACCGTGCTCTCACCTGCTGCCCACCCTCCCAGCACAGTGGTGTGGTCACTGATTGGAGGCTCCTGGAGCCTTCTCGTTTAGGGGGTTTTAGGAAGATTACAATACATGAGCATTATTGATTCAATTATTGGCCATTCGTGATTAAACTCCATCTCCAGCTTCTCTACTTGGGAGAGCAGAAGGTGGGGCTAAAAGCTCTTACCCTCTAATTGTACCTTGGTCTTTTGGCCACCTACCCCTAACCTGAAGCTATCTAGGGCTTTGCCCGTGGTCAGGAGTCATCTCATTAGCCTACAAAGGACACTGTTTTCACTCAGGAGATTGCAAGTGTTTTAAAAGCTCAGGATTAGGTACTAGGGACAAAGACTACATTTTCTTTCTTTCTTTTTTTTTTTTCCTTCTGTTGCCCAGGCTGGAGTGCAGTGGCGTGATCTCGGCTCACTGAAACCTCTGCTTCCCGGGTTCAAGCAATTCTCTGCCTCACCCTCCTGAGTAGCTGGGATTACAGGCATATGTCACCATTCGCAGCTAATTTTTGTGTGTGTGGTTTTTTGGTTTTTTTTTTTTTTAGTAGAGATGGGGTTTTGCCATGTTGGCCAAGCTGGTCTTGAACTCCTGACCTCGTGATCCACCCACCTTAACCTCCCAAAGTACTGGGATTACAGGCGTGAACCACCACACCTGGCCCAAAGGTCACATTTTAAAAATTATTATTGTATACCATAGGAACCTAATAAAAATTTGACCTCATAGTAGATTCAACCTAGCCAAGACTCCAAAGAAAGATCTATGCCATTGGGCAGAGGGGAAATGCTTCTTCAATTTTCAGGATCCTGGGGCTGCAAGAGCTGATGAGGAGCTCAGCTGAAGGCCAAGCATGGGACAAAGAATCCATGACTTTAGGATTTTTATTTTCAACTTTACAATAGTGTGAAAGTGATACGCATTCAGTAAGAATCCTACCTAGAGTGCCCATACAATCGTTCTGCTTTTTACTTTCAGTACAGTATTCAGTAAATTGCATGAGCTATTCAACACTGTTTTATAAAAATAGGCCTTATGCTAGATGATTTTGCCCAACTGCAGGCTAATATAAGTGTTCTGAGCATGTTTAAGTTAGGTTAGGCTATGCTACGATGTTTAGTAGGTTTAGGCGTATGTCTCCATAAGTTGAAGATAGAGATGCTGCACTTTCCATCACCAGGATCCCCTGAACACGTCCTGTATCTGAGATGATAATCAAAACTGTGAGGTGACATCTGAATCAAGGCCACACACCCATGTTCTGGTACAAGAGGTGTGTCCTACCCACGCTGACCCTTCAGGAGCCCTGGGAGACTCCACCCCAGCAACAGAGTGGGATGTCTCTGAAGGAAAGGGTGGGGTGAGAGGAGAAAAGCAGTAGGAAAGTATCAGGAGCTGCAGGAGAAAGTCCTCACTCCAACAAGGGGGTCTAGTGGGAAGAAATGGGGCAAGTGACCCCACTCTGTGGAACTTGGAAGCCCAAGACATGAATTTCCCTTCCCAGGCTGCCCACATATCTTGTCACCGCACCCCCCATCCCCTATGCGCCCAGATGAAAATCGCCATCCTTTAGAGCCACAACAGAGGAAAGGGCTCGACACTACTTCCACCATTGCCCCTCGTCTCCCGCTCTCCCTTCATTTTGACTACACTGACTGTTCTCACATTACTGTAACCACAGTTGGCCTCTGGAATCTTCCTCCAATCAACCAAGCACATTCCTGACTCAGGACATTTGGCCCAGAGATTCCCTTTGCCTGGAACACTCTGCCTTCCAGTATTCACATCCTTTGCTTCCCCACTGCACAGAGATCTTGATGAGTCCACAGTGGGGTTCCCTGCCTGCCTTGTGCCAAGTAATCCCTCTGGACACACGGAATGTCACCTCTACTCTCTTATCCTGGAATGCATTTTTCTGCTTACAACTTGATTTATGTATATTTCTCCCCATCTCCATCATTTCACAGTAACTGCTACATGGAAAGATCTTTAATTATTTTACTCATGACCTACTTTTGGAGCAGAACCTATTACTGGGGAAGTGCTTAATGATTGATGAATGACAGTTGATTGAATGAATATAGATAGATGTTGTGCCCTATCCTATGTGACCCAGGAACTCAGGACAAAGATGGACTCAGGAGGCAATAGTGGCTTGTTCCTTCCAGACAATCTTTGGGTGACTGGTGGCCTAAGAGTTTGGCCTACCTGGAATCATATACCTATCAACTTTTTAGGTTTGGTTAGAACTGGAGAGGCTGTCATAGAGGCAACTAGTGCCCTTCGACTTTTTGGGTTTGGATTTGAATTAGAGAGGTTGAGACAGAGGTAACTGGTACAGGGAAGGCTTGCAGAAAGACAATTGCTAGGTCTCATAGAGTCTTGGTGTCTACGCTGAGGCATAGAGAAAATGCTTAGTTTCTGGGGAAGCACTGGATCATGAGGCCCAACTATACTGTGATTCCTCTTTTTCCACTATTTTTGAAACCCTCTAGAACCTGGACAAGTGGCTAAGAATGTAGGTTTTCTTTTTTGTACATGTGTATTCTTACACCAAACCCTCCTTGCCTTCAAAGACTTGAGAGGTTCTCTTGTTTCTTAGAAACTGATAAATTTTAAGAGCATCATCATGGTTTCTGTAAGTTTTCAGGCCTGGTAACATCAAGATGTGTTTGGATTACAGAGAGAAGAGGAAGGAATTGATAAAAAAGTAAAGTAAAACGGAGGAAAGAAAATTAGATGACGTCTTCTGAGGACTTAGCAAACACTATTAATTGTGTGGCTGTTATTTATCATATTTGATTTTCATATTTCTATGGTTAGGATATTTTTAAATAGAAGAAACAAACAAAAACAAACAAACAAACAAACAAAACCCCTGCAAACTCTCTTGAAGAATAAAGAAATTTGTCTCACATAACAGGAAGTCCAGGTTAACACTGTCTATACAGCAGGATCAGCGATAAAGCTCTACTTCTTTCCTATTCTTTTGCCTCCTTTTGGTGACAGCTTCATCCTCAGGGTGGCTATGTCTGTTCTTGCATGATGGATTCTAGAAGCTCCCAGGCAGCATGTTTCCAGAGGGCCAGAGTCAGAAGGCTGCTCCCCCTTTCACAGCCAACCTATACGTGGCCTCAGGCTCTGACAGGTGCAACCCTGGGTTTCTGAACCCCCTTACCATTCAGAGGGATGGGTTGACCATTATTGGCTCAGACCATTCAAAGTTTCATTCTTAGATCTGAGGATGTTGCCCACTTCCCTGACTCCTAAGAGCTGAATGGGGGAGAGTTGGCCTCCTGAAAATGGAAGACAGATTCTTCTAGGAAGAAGCAAGTGAGGAATGAATGTCTCATTACCATTTCACAGATAAGAAAACTGATACTCAGTGGGATGAGATATTCTGCTCACATGATACAAATTGGCCACACAACTAAGCAGCATGTATCAAGTCTATTCCAAAGCTGGTATTTATTGCATAAGAGATAAAGGAAGGAAGTGGTAGAAGCAAGAGAGGAAATTGAAGGAAAAGGGACAACAAACAAACAAACAAACAAAAAAACCAGAAAAGACAGGAAAATAAGAAGTAAAGACGTCACGAGCTTCTTCCCCAGCCAGCCTAACACACGAGGGCCAAGTTAAGAACCGACTGTCACCATGCAGTTTTCCGGCTCATTACTTCCTGGCGTCAGCAAGGTCTCATTTGTGAGAGTGAAACAATGACTTTAAAAGACTCATAAGGATTCTTGGACATCAACAGTCTTCCCCAAACATAATTGTATTAAATCTGAAGAAAAGCGAATCTGCTTCTTCCAGAGACCATCTTTGTTTCCAGATATATTAATTTAGTAATGAACAGAGAACAAGTGTCCTGTGGTTGGCTGAACCCCAGATATTAGAGGAAGAAAATAGCTGAAACCATTCAACAAAAAGTGAAACGTAATAGAGTTTCCATATCTGACTTTTAAAGAAGCTTCCAGATTTATGATTTTATTCTGAAGTTGGACCGCCTAGTACCAGAGAATAGTAATATTTTAAAAGAGAGGAAAGTTTTCCTTTTCGCTATGGGACAAGCTTGCCTATTCCTTTATGCTGTGATGTCATTATTAGCTGAATATCACAGGCCAGGATTCAGCATAGGCAAGGATTAGGAGTGAGGGAACCTTCTGGGCTATAGGGCCAGGCCTTAGGGGAAGTGTTTCAAAGGATGTGAGCACGTGGGAATTCCCACGTGAGCCTAATCAGGCAGGTGAATTGGACTGGCAAGGGTCTGAATAGCACGTCTTACTCTAGCAAGGGTCTGAATAGCATGTCTTACTCGAAGCTCAAAGTCAAGCGTTAAGGTGATTTGGCTGTTTTGGGAAGAGTCGCCACCTGTGATAAGGATTGCAGGGGCCTGTGTTCTCCAGGTAGAGATCTGAAAGGAGCCAGGAAGATGTCTGGAGCCCCAGATAATCAGAACAAGATTCTGAAAAGTCCAACGGAAAAACTCTGCTCCCATCAGGATGTCTATATCCAAGGCCAGTCACTACCTAGAGGGAATATTTCGGACCTACTGCCCTAACTCCCACTATTATCAGTGCATTCCGTGATTGACAACCATATTTCCTACCAAACTCACCCGAAGTTGAGTCTCAATACTGTTTCATAGGCTTAATCATAGGCTTCAGTTCCTTCTGCTGGAAGACTGAGATCACAAACCTAACTCATGGGATGGTTAGGGCAAAGCAGTTTGAGTGTTCTTGTCCCCGCCAAAACTCATGTTGAAACTTAATTCCCAAAGCAACAGTGCCGGAATATAGAACTTAGTGGGAAGTCTGTAGGTCAGAAGGGCTTTGCGCTAATGATGGATTCATACGGCTATAAAAAGACTTCTGGTAATTTGCTCTCTTCTGTTTTTCTGCCGTAGGAGGAACAGCATTTCTTCCCTCTGGAGGATGTACCATTCAAAGAACCACCTCAGATGTGGAAACCGGGCCCTTGTCAGACACCAGACCTGAACACAGCTTGACCCTGGATTTCCTAGGCTCTAGAACTGTGAGAAGGAAATTTCTGTTTTTTATGAATTACCTAATCTCAGGACCTCTACCATAGCAGCATAAATGAACTAAGACAAGTAGACTAACGGAATGACTACAAGCAAGATATAAAATATTAGATGGTTGCATGGCACATGGAAAATAATAACGCTGAATAACTACACAACTAGTAAGGAATGTAATTTGTAATAACTACAAAACCTGTATAAATAAGGTGCCTAAAAATTTTCCTACCCGAGATGATCAGTTTATCCTAGGCTCCCAAAGCTGCCTAGCAAGGTGAAATGGAATCATAAGGGTGAGCCTGAGCCTGTTTTCTCCAAAGTTCCATCTGACGATTTGTGGAACTTTGGTTAGTGGGATCACTGCATCACAGTCGTCGGATACCAACATTGAATAATCGGTAAGCAACCCTGCTCAGAAGAGACAGTGGGCTACGCAATTGCAGAAGCTCCCTTCCTTGGTAATCCATGTGAGTTGTCCTGGGATTGTCTTGAAGATCCCTGGTGTTTAAATTGCTCTCCTTGCCTAATTCTGTTGCCTAGAGAGTTGGACTCACTCAAAGTAAAAAGTGGGATTAGAACATAGAGTCATGACCATTTGCAGTGAAGGTCATCTCTTCCCAAGATCATTGCCATCTTTTTTTTTAAATGTTTATTTTTACTTACATTAATGAAATATTTTCTCCTAGGAAGGAAAATCCCATCTAAAACTCATTTTAATTACCTCACACTTGTACTCACAGTTCTAGCATTGGTGTATATGACAGACATTGAGGGACACCAAGAAGTCTGGCAGAAGCGAGTCTTTGAGGTCTAAGGAACTGAGTGGTGTTAGAGTTGCCCACCACTGGGAGATGCAATTTAGAGTTAAAGTCCCACCAGATCAGAAGGATTTCATAAAACATTTGATTTCTCATTGAAAACACAGAAGTTCTATGTCATAAGAACAAGAACTAAGTGAAAAACCAAAGGAAACTGGTCCTAGAAAGGCATAAATCCAAGCTACTACAGGGTCACGTGATCTAGTAATTTCATTGCCTGTCAGAAAAAAACAAACAAAAACCTCAATATTATTTTGAGGATGATAAAATCCAGAGTATCCATATAAATCCATAATATCAAGTATACAATAAAAATTCACTAAACATGCCAAAAAGTACAAAAATGTGGCTTATAAATCAAGATAAAATATAGTCAAAAGAAGCAGACTGGCAGCTGACTCAGGTGTTAGAATTTGTAGAAAATAACTTCAATAAATAAAGCCATTATAACTTTTAAAAATAAATTACTGGAAAGTGAATTAGCAAACATTGAGCACTCTCAGGAGAGAGATCAAAACTACAAAAGAGAACCTGATGAAAATTTTACAACTGAAAAAAAAATACAATACATAAAGTGAATAGTACAATAATATGCTTAAAAGATTCAATACAGCAGGAGACAGGATTGGTAACCAGATCAATACAAATTATTTAATGCAAAGCCCAGAGAAGAAAGAAAATTTAAAATAAATTACTCAGAACCACAGTGACATATTGCACAGTTTGAAATGGTCTAATATGCATATAATTAAAATTTTAGAAGGAGAGAAAATAGAAGATGGGTTGGAAAAATAAATGAAAACATAATGGTCAGAAATGTCCAAATTGGAGAAAAATATTCACTTACAGATTCAAGAAGCCCAGGAAATCACAAGCAGATAAAATTATATACCCATCATAGTCAAACAAATGCAAACAATAAATAAAGAAAAAATCATTAAAGAGGTCAGAGTAAAATATATGCTATATATAGAGGAATAAATAAAATAATTATGATGGATTTTTTTATTAAATATGATGAGGGTTAGGAGTCAATGAAATAACGTCTTTTAAATGCTGAAAAAAATCTTTCAATTCAGAATTTTATCAGCAAAAATATCCTTCAAAAGTAAAGATATAATTAAGATTTTTTATATTTTTAAAAATGTAAGAAAATTTATCACCAGAAATCTCACTTAAGAAAAAGTGCTCAAGGAATTTCTTCAGAAAGAAGAAAAATAATATCAGGTGAAAATTCAGATTTAAATAAAGAATGAGTGCCAGAAGCAGTAGTATATATACATAAAATCAGATATATATGACTTTTTCAGTTTTTAATAATTTTCAATAAATAATCAAATAGCTAATGCCATATATATAGTGATATCTACAACACAGGTAGAGTAGAATAAAATGTATGATAACAACAGCATAAATTGTGTGAAAAGGAATTGAAAGCGTGCCACTGTAAGATTCTTACTTTATATTTGAATTGATATAATATTTTAAAATAAAATGGGATAAGTTAATTACAATAATTAAAATAATAAAACAGTAAAATACAGAGGTAGAGCCAGAAGCTTTAGCTTAAGAAAACATGGGATCATAGCAAATACTTAACTAATTCAAAAGAAAGCAAAGGGGAGATAAAGAGAAAGAGCACTTGGGACAAATAGAAAACTAATACAAACACAGAATATTTAAATCTAACCATATCGGTGATTACATTACATGTAAATGGTCTAAGTATGCCAAATATAAGGTAGACATTCCCATAATTAATTTAAAAAGCTAGAACCAACTATATGTTATCTACAAAAATAACCTTTCTAATATAAAAACACAAACAGATTTAAAATAAGAAGAGGAAAACAAACGAAAATAAAGGAGGAAAACAACTGAAAATAAAAAGTTAAATAAAAATATGTGAGCTGCAGTTAAAACAGCACTTAGAGGAAAATTTATACAGTCCAATTCCCATATTAGAAAAAAGAACATTGTAAAATCAATTGTCTAAACTTCTGTAAAAAATTAGAATGAAAAGAGAAACCAAACACAAAGTAAGAAGTAAAATTTAATAATGAAGGAGGCAATCACCTCAATAGAAACAGAAAAAAATAGTAAAATTCAATGTAACTAAAAGCTAGTGCTTTAAAAAATCTGTAGCCAGACTAATAAAGAGAGAGAGAGGAAGTGAGAGACATATTACCAATATTAGAAATAAAAGAGGATATATTCTTAAAAAATCTGCAGTCCTACAGATATCAAGAGATCCTTCACATATCAAGTAAGAAAATATAATAAATAACTTTATTACAATAAATTTGACAACTTAGAAGAAAGAGACAAAGATTTTGAAAGACGCAAACTACTAAAACATTCCTTACAAAAGAAGGAAAAAGTAATATAGGTATCCCTGCATATATTACATAAATAGAATTAAGATTTTCAAAATTTTATACATAGAAAATTCCATGTCCATATTTCTTCCTTGGTCAATTTTACCAATAATCAAATAATAATTAACAACAACTTTAAACATACTTTCTCAACATATATTTTCTCAAAAAATAGAAGAGAATATTTCCAAATTTATTTTATCAGATTAAAAACCACACAAAGACATTACCAATAAAATGTCAATAACTTTAATAAACATAAATCCGCAAATAGTATCACTTGGACGTTTTTCTGGGTTTGTTTTTGGAAATCAATCAAATGCAGCAATATATTAATAATATAATGTAATATGAGCAAGTAGGATTTATTTTAAGAATGCACGGTTAGTTTAACATTTGAAAATCTATTAGTAAAATATCTCATGTTATCACTCAAAAAATGAAGTTTTATTTGATCATCTTCATATATGCATAAAAAGGAATCTAACTAAACAGACACTCATGATTTAAAAAAAAATTGTAATCTATCAACAAACTAGAAGTACAAGGAAACTTCCTCAATTTGACAAAAGCCATTGTGAAAAATCTTACAGACAATTCTTACTTAATGAGAAATTATTGTTCGCTTTACTACAAAGATTGGCAACACAGCAAGATGTCCACTTTCAGTACTTCTTTTCACGTTATACTGTTGATCTTTGCAAGGTCAGAACATTTAAAAAGTGGCATTAAGACTGGCACAAAAGAAGTGAAATTGTTTTTATCCATGGATGACTTGATTATTCACATAAATAATCTTAGAAACTCTTAAACCAAAACTCAAAGTGAAAATCCTTTAATTAACAAGTAAGTTTAGCAAGGTTGCAGAATACAAGACCGGAATACAAAATTAAAAAAATAAAAAAGAATAAAGAATTTCTATGTACCAGAAACAAATAATAGACAATGATACTTAAAAGTCACCATTTATAATAGTGTTAAAAGTTGCAAAATACTTAATATATATTTTCCAATGATGCGCAAGACCTCTCCCCTTAAAATTTGCAAATATGGCTAAAAGATACTTTCATAGATTGCAATAAATGCAGACATTTACTATGTTCATGAATGGGAAAATCCACGTACGTGGCAATTCCCTTCAAGATTAGATCTTATGTAGAATACAAAGACAATCAAAATTCTAGAAGAATTTATTTTGAAAATTGACAAGTTGGCCGGGTGCGGTGGCTCATGCCTGTAATCCCAGCACTTTGGGAGGCTGAGGCAGGAGAATCACCTGAGGTCAGGAGTTCGAGACCAGCCTAACCCACATGCAGAAATCCACCTCTACTAAAAAAAAAAAAAAAAAAAAAAAAAAAATGCTGGACGTGGTGGTGCATGCCTGTAATCCCAGCTACTTGGGATGCTGAGGCAGGAGAATCACTTGAACCCCAGAGGCGGAGGTTGGGGTGAGCCAAGATCGTGCCATTGCACTCCAGGTGGGCAACAAGAGTGAAACTCCACCTTAAAAAAAAAAAAACAAAAAATACAAGCTGATTCTAGAAGTTATAATGAAATGTAAAAGATCTTTAAAGAAAAACATAAAATTGGAAAACTTACACTATTTGTTTTGAAGTGTTCCTAAACTATAATATCCTAAATACTGTAGTATTGGAGTGAGAATAGAAAAACCCATTAATAGAACTGAATGGAAAATTCAGAAACAGACTCACAAACATATGATCTATTAATTTTTTGGCAAAGTCACCATGCAATATCATGGGAAAAGGAAAGTCTTTTCAATAAACTGTCTTTTCAACAATTGACCCTGGAACAACGATTATACACACACACACACACATAATTGAACTTTACCTTATACCACACAAAAAATATTTTAAGACAAATTGTAGAACTAAATGTAATGTGAAACTCCAAAGATTCTAGAAGAAAACAAAAGAACAACTTTGTGACCCTATTTCTTAGAAAACAAAAAGCACTAAACAAAAGACAATAAAATCAACAAATTTGGCTTCATCAAATTCTTTCCAAGACATCAAAAGACACCAGTAAGAAAATAAAAAGGCAAGCCACAGACTAAGGGGGAAAAAGCATTTTAAATACATGTATCTGACAAAAAAATTATTCAGAATATATATAAAGAACTTCCACATATCAAAACAAGATTGCAGCCCAATAAAAATAGGCCAGAGACAAACATATATTTTACAAGAAAAGATAAATGAAAGAACAAAAAGGAAATTAAAATTTGTTAAAAAATATTAGTCATCAGAAAGCATGTATTAAAAACTAGAATGACAGGCCAGGCAAGGTGGCTCAGGCCTGTAATCCCAGCACTTTGAGAGGTTGAGGAGGGCGGATCACCTGTGGTCAGGAGTTTAAGAGCAGCCTGACCAACATGGAGAAACCTCATCTCTACTGAAAATACAAAATTAGCCAGGTGCGGTGGTGGTCACCTGTAATCCCAGCTACTTGGGAGTCTGAGGTGGGAGAATTGCTTGAACCTGGGAGGTGGAGGTTGCAGTGAGTCAAGATTGCTCCATTGCACTCCAGCCTGGCCAACAGAGCGAGACTCAATCTCAAAAAATACATAAATTAAAAAAAAAAAAAAACTAGAATGACAAAAATTTCAAATACTAACAATTTCAAATACTGGTGAGGATGTGTAGCAACTGGACCCCACAGATCTTGGGGGGTAATGTAAAATGGTACAACCATTTGAGGAAGCTGTTCAGTAGTTTCACTGGGGAAAATTAAACATTCAGTTATCCTACGAACCCCCTACTCTTTCTAGGGATTCATAGGAGAGAAATGACCATATGTCCCCACAAAATGGTGTGTAACAGAATTTTCAAAGCAGTTTTATTGATTATAGTCAAAAACAAAAAGTGATCCAAATGTTTATTGTCAGGAAAACACATAAACAGATTTTGATATACTCTTGGAATACTATACAACTTTGAAAAGTAACAAACTAATAAATACCCACATGGATGAATATCAGAAACATGAATGTTCAGTGAAAGATGTGGCACTGTTTACAACACCTAAGACTTGGAACCAAAGCAAATGCCCATCAATGACAGACTGGATAAAGAAAATGTGGCACATATACACCATGGAATACTATGCAGGAATAGAAAAGTATGAGTTCATGTCCTTTGCAGGGACATGGATGAAGCTGGAAACCATCACTCTCAGCAAACTAACACAAGAATAGAAAACCAAACACCGCATGTTCTCACTCATAAGTGAGAGTTGAACAATGGGCACATGTGGACACAGGGAGGGGAACATCACACACCAGGGCCTGTCGGGGGATGTAGGGGAGAGAGAGCATTAGGAAGAATGCCTAATGTAGACGACAGTTTGATGGGTGCAACAAACCACCATGGGACGTGTATACCCATGTAACAAACCTGCATGTTCTGCACATGTATCCCAGAACTTAAAGTGTATATGTCTATATATCTATATCTATATCTATATCTATCTATCTATCTATCTATCTATCTATCTATCTATCTATCTATCTATAAATATAAAAATAATAAGCCAGATACAAAAGAATGAAAGTTTTGTCATTCCTGTAAGGTAAATAGATTCAAGCAAGTTAAGGGCATGGAAATAAAAGCAGTGTTTTCCTGTGTGTGTAGCTTGGGATTGACTACAAGTGATCATAAGGAAATGCTCTGTGATGATAAAAATATTATGCATCTTTCCTGGTGTATCAGTTATGGTTTTCTGTGGAACAAACCACCACAAGAATAAGAGACATCCATGTAATTCAACCGCTTGTGCAGGGCTTGGTTGGGTGGTCCTTTGGTCCCCTGTGAGCCACCTTCAGCCAGGAACATGGCTAAGGTTGGGGTGGCCAAGAAGGCTGCACACACCGGTCTGCCATTGTTGCTGGTCATTGGCACTGGCATTCCTGTATGTGGGCTCTCTCCTCCTATTGTTTGTACTGGTTTTTTTAGGATACAGCTACAGAAGCAGGCTTCTTAAGGGCTAGGTCTGGAACCAGCAAAGCCTTAATTCTGCCACATAGATTGGGAAAAAGACTTCATCTCTTGATGGGAGGAGCAGCAGTCACATATGGGAAAGGAGGGTCTATTGGCAGTTCTTTGGAGATCATTTAGCACAGTTGAGTCTCGGTTACATGGATGCACATATTTGTCAAAACTCATTCAATTATGCCCTTAAGATCTGCATGTGTCACTATGTAAATTAAAGCAAATGTGCAATGGAGTTGGCTGTGAGTATTTAGAGCTCCCATCTTAACTCTTTCTAGCTGAGCAGTTGAAATAAAAGTAAGGGAGGAAAAAGGTTCTGATAAATAACTCTGATAAAGTTTACTAATTTTCTGAAAATGTATTTGGTCAAGTTTTCTTTCCAGATTTAATTAAATGGATAAAAGACAAACTGAAAACGGGAAGGAAAATTAAAATCTCTTGTTAAGTTTTTTTGTAAAACTCTCTTCTTAAAGAATTACAATGTGTGATGCAGGTACTTGAACAAACTCGTCAAAGTTTGGTGTAATGTAGTTGGTTTGTTTTTGTTTGCTTATTTGTTTTTTACCTTATGTCAGAGAGAGGAGGGCCTTCTGTGGTTTGTACCTCTTTTCTCCCTGGTTCCCTTCTTTTCCAGGTATATGGAAAAAACAGCAAAGTCCAGGGTGGGGAGGCAGAGGCTTTGGGGACAGGCTATTTGGATTGGACTCTACCACTCACCAGTTGTGTAAACTTGGGTAAGTAGATTAACATCCCTGTTACTCATTTTTTCCACCTTTAAAATAAGAATAATGCCACTAAACTGCTAGGGTTGTTGTAAGAAATAAGAGACTATTGTGGCCAGACACGGTGGCTCACGCCTATAATCCCAGCACTTTGGGAGGCCGAGGTGGGCAGATCATGAGGTCAGGAGTTCGAGACCAGTCTTGCCAACATGGTGAAAATGTGTCTCTAATAAAAATACAAAATTATCTGAGTGTGGTGGCGTGTGCCTGTAATCCCAGCTATTCTGGAGTCTGAGGCAGGAGAATCACTTGAACCTGGGAGGCGGAGGTTGCGAGCTGAGATTGTGCCATTGCACTCCAGCCTGGGCAACAAGAGTGAAACTCCACCTCAAAAAAAAAAAAAAAAAGAAAGAAAAAAAAGAAAAAAGAAAAATCATTCTAACATGCTTAGCATGATGTGGGGCATGCTAAGAGGTAAAACACTAAAATGTAACAGAAATTCCTTTACTCAGTAGCTATAGTCCTCTATGAAAATGAACTCTTGGCAGCTCCTCCCCCAACTCAGGACCCTATCATCTCGCTTTTTAAATTTTTTTCTCTCTCTCCCTTTGACCTTCTCTGTCTCTTTGAGGCTCAGATAGTTGTAACTAAAATCTAAATATCTAGATGGTAGTGATCATAGGATTATGGGTAGAAATGCAAATCTGCCTAAGAAAAAAACCTTATAATTATTAGACTTTTTGCTAGGAGAATGGATTCTCCAGTAAGAGTGGCTTTCTTGTCACGAGAGGGATTAGATAGGAGATGGTTTAATAACTTTCAAGTTTTTCTCCCTGATGCTGCAAGAAGGAAGTGTGCTGGAATCCTGATTCTGACAGGAGCTATCTATGTATCTCTAGCTGGGTCAGCCTTAGGTGAGCCTTAGTTTCCTCATCTATAAAATGGAGATAATAACAATCATGTCAAAGAGTTGCTGTGAGGAACAGTGGTGTTGGGTGTCAAGTGCCTGGCCCACAGTGAATGCTCTACCAAGTTTCCATCACTAACCTTACTGTTACAAAACCCCATTATAAGTTACCGTTGCTACACTTACTGTGACAAAACCTCATTATATGTCAAGCCCTATGCTGGAATTTGCAGTCCACTGGGACTACCCACATAGCAAGACATAATTACAATACAGAGTGAAAAAAAAGGTTGTATGAAATATGAAAACAATTCTACAACAAGAAAAAGCTAACTGTCTAGGTAATTATGAAGTAAAACTGAAAATTAAAAACAAACAGAGCTCAATTGCATTAGATTATTAAATCTGAAAGATGACAGTGGTGTTTGGAAAGCATTCTGAGGTGTTTATGTTTGGTATGATTGGGGAAATACAGACTTGAGGTATGAAGCCTAGTGCAGGTTATAATAAAAAGAGAATAGGCTTTGAAGTGAAAGAGAATATAGTTTGAGTATTAAATGCAACTTTGTGTGACCTTGGATAGTTACTGTACATATGCTGTGCTTCAGTTACCAAATCTGTTAAATGGGACTAATATAGGCCCTGCACTGGTTGTGCAGGTTATGTGGGATAAAACATACGCGATCGTATAGCAGTACCTGACACAGCTGGGTAAATGCTTGGTTTCTCCCACTGCAGTGTGACATGGTCTGTTCAGCAGTTATGATGCTGTTAGCTCCAATGATAGAAGTATCTCTCTAAGAGTGGCTTGAAAAATCAGAATATTCTCATTATCTCACAGAATGAGAAGCCCAAAGCTAAGTAGATAGAGTTGATTGGCCAGTTTGCTCAGTGAGGTCAGCAAGAGCCCAGCTGTTCTCCATGTTTCTGCTCTGCAGTCCTCAGCTGACTGGCTTCATCTTTCGTCTGCCCCTCAAGATGGCTATTGCAACTCCACATACCATGGCCTAACAATACAAAGACATCTAGGAAGAAGGCAGTTCCCTGCTATGTATCTTCTATTTGGTTTCCTACAATGTAGTGGCTTCCAAATATGTTGGTCTCAGGACCCCATTTCACTCAAAAAATTATTGAGGAGCCCAAAGAGCATTATTTATATGGATTATACATAGTGACATTTACAGCAATAGAAATTAAAACTGATAATTTTCAAATACTTACTAATTTTTAAAAATCAGCAATCCCATTTTATGCTAATAAAAGTAACATTTTAAGAAAAAACACATTTTATAAACCAAAAAATTATTCTTTTAATTTAAAAATATGGTGAGAAGTGGCATTGTGTTTCATTTTTGCAAAACTTTTTAATGTCTGGCTCAGTGGAACACAGCTAGATTTCAATCTCATCTTCTGCATGCAGGCTGTCGGGATATACTGTTTTGGCTGAAGTATATGATGAAAATCTGTCCTTACACAGATATGGAGGCAGGAAAAGTAGGAGTATTTTGGTGCTCTTTTAAGATAATTCTAGACATTTTCCTTTTCTACTGCACTAAACTCAACAAGTAGTAGTTTCTTACACATTGGCTGCCATGCAGAATCTGAAACTATATTGATGAAAATTTTGTCTCATTTTACACTAACTTTCTTGCACTTGAATAGATATATTTCCCATGCACAACCTTATAACATCATGCATTGATTAGTTGAAAAAATATTGCTCAATTGAGTTATTGTGGAACTTTCAAATGTCAACACATTTCATTATACAATATCTAAAAGCAAATCACCCACTATCTCATCAAGTCTATAATTATTGGAAAGCAGTCAAGCTTATGGTAAAAGGTACGTTTTTCAAAAAGTTGTAATTTTTACTTAAAATTTCAAATTTTGTCACTAGCAACAAATACTGTCAATTGTTTATGCAGTGGGAGATTCACTTTGCTCATTTTCACAAAAGTGTCTGCCACATAATCACATTTAATTACCGTAGTTTGTCAATTTCTCATTCAATTGAAAATGGTGCCTCTGTGGAAAGAGCGGTGAGCTCACCTTGTAACTCATACAATCACACGTGTGCCTTCCCAAGAATAGGGCATGCAGAAGCACTGGACACGTAGTTCCTATTTTGCAGCACATAATCATACAAAGAAATAGAATACAATTAATATTTTTACTGCTTCATGAAGGACATGCTTCAACAAAACTGGCTCCCTCCTCCTTTTTTTTCTCCTTCTGTTTTTGTCTGCAAGTGTGTGGCAGTGAAAACAGTAGCCTCTGGGACAGCATGGTGCCACTGACTTACCATCTTACTTCACGTGAAAGAGCCACATGAAGCCTTCTTTTCACCCTGCATCCCTGCAAATGCCCACACAGTGACAAAGAGAAATAACATATTAGTATTATTATGAAAATAGTTTTGCTATCATTGAATCCGGGAAGAGAGTGACACTGAGATCTGCTGCTTATTTTAATAGGTAAGAAAAGACAGCTTTAGCTAAGCAAACCTCTTAACAGAGGAAATAAAATTTTATAGTAAATACTTTATTGAATAAATCTCATTAAAACATATTCTCCTTGGATTAAAATATATATATATGTGTGTGTGTATATATATACACACACACTATTTTTTAGCATAGAAATGTAGACCTACAAAAAAAATGAGAAAATGTAGGATGATAATTTTCCCACCTGGAAATAAATCCAGTTAATATTTTAGTGAACATTTTCTTTTCTTTCCATGCATTTACACTATTTTGCAATATGCCCTTTTTTTAATGTAACAGTATCTCATGAACATTTTTTCATATCCTTAAATATTTATGGACGACATCACTCTAAATTATTCAGTTCCCCTTCTGACAGGACATCACATTCTGCCTGCAACGCAGGGCTGCCTGGTTGCTTGGTGAGAGAGTGTTGAGAACCGATGTTGTGGAGCTTTAGGAATTCTTCCTTGTGGTGATCGTGTTTATTGATGAAGATGCCACCCTGAGACCTGGAGCCTTTGACAGCTGCTGGTTACTCACAGACATCCCACATACAAGCTCCCTCTTCACATCTTTTCCCACCATGCGTTGCACATCTTTCTTTTCTTACAATTTCTTTTCTTTCTTTTTTTTTCTTTTTGAGATAGAGTTTTGCTCTTGTCACCAGGCCGGAGTGCAATGGCACAATCTCTGCTCACCGCAACCTCCGCCTCCCGAGTTAAAGCAATTCTCCTGCCTCAGCCGCCCGGGTACCTGGGATTACAGGCACCCGCCACCACGCCCAGATAATTCTGTTTGTATTTTTAGTAGAGATGTGGTTTCACCGTGTTGGCCAGGCTGGTCTCAAACTCCTGACCTCGTGATCCACCCGCCTCCACCTCCCAAAGTGCTGGGATTACAGGCATGAGCCACCAGGCCCAGCCTTTTCTTACAATTTCTATAGCCACCCCTAGGTTCTCTTATACCCGCCTGGCTGGGCAAAGCATCCTTCTGATCATTCTTCCACCAGCTTCTCCCATCTGATATTCATCTTTTTCATATTGGCACAAATCATCCTCTTTGAATGTTCCCTCCTCCTTACCCTTTAAATCTTTAGTTTGCTGTGACTACCTTTAACTCCTATGGCAAACCTGAGTACCTCATCCTGCGTGTAAGCAGGTTCTTCATTCTTGCTTACCTCTTCCTGGACTCCTGATTCCACTCCAGCCAGGCTGCTGACTGAAACATCACACGCAGTGGTAGACCATGTTTTCCGAAAGTGGTCACAACAACATTTCCAGTTCTACATGTTCTTCCAGAACCTTCATATTTCCCCATCAAGAAGAAGCACTGATCTTCTCTCCTCTTGAAAGTGAGTGGACTTGGCCGGGCGTGGTGGCTCAAGCCTATAATCCCAGCACTTTGGGAGGCCGAGACGGGTGGATCACGAGGTCAGGAGATCGAGACCATCCTGGGTAACACAGTGAAACCCCGTCTCTACTAAAAAAAAAAAAAAATACAAAAAACTAGCCGGGCGAGGTGGCGGGCGCCTGTAGTCCCAGCTACTCGGGAGGCTGAGGCAGGAGAATGGCGTGAACCCGGGAGGCAGAGCTTGCAGTGAGCCGAGATCTGGCCACTGCACTCGACAGAGCAAGACTCCGTCTCAAAAAAAAAAAAAAAAAAAAAAAAAAAAAAAAAAAAAAGTGAGTGGACTTTAGTGACTGCCTTGAAGAGAATGTCATAGGAATGCCATTGTATGGTTTCTGAGGCTGAGTTGGAAAAGGACTCACAGATTCCCCCATCTCTCTCTCTTGGGAATTTACCTGCGAAGCTCTGTACCAATATCTCAGAAGGCTGACTGCCCTGCAGCTACCAGGCTGGAAAAGCCACATAGAGGTAGAGGGAGAATGAAATGCTCACAGAGTCCCAGCTAGTGCAGCCTCCAGCTGGTTAAGTCTTTCCAGTCCCGACCTGTAAGTCTGCAAACCCTTATGGATTCCAGTCCTAGGTCTGAAGCTTCCCTGCTGACAGTGAGTGGAGCCATCGCTGCTGAGCCCTGCACTACCTGCAGACTCGCGAGAAGCATAAATGCCTTGGCTGCTTAAACCATTCGATTTGGGTATAGATTTCAATGTAACAAAGGAAAACAAGAACACACATCTTGACATTTGCCATTATTATACAGCAGATAAGCTTTTTCTTCTCTTCTTCCTTCTTCTTCTTCTTTCTTCTCCTTCTCCTCCTCCTCCTTCCCCTCCTCCTCCTCCTCCTCCCCCTCCCCCTCCTCCTCCTCCTCCTCCTCCTCCTCCTCCTCCTCCCTTCTTCTTCTTCTTCTTCTTCTTCTTCTTCTTCTTCTTCTTCTTCTTCTTCTTCTTCTTCTTCTTCTTCTTCTTCTTCTTCTTCTTCTTCTTCTTCTTCTTCTTCTTCTTCTTCTTCTTCTTCTTCTTCTTCTTCTTCTTCTTCTTCTCCTTCTCCTTCTCCTTCTCCTTCTCCTTCTCCTCCTTCTTCTTCTTCTTCTTCCTTCTTCTTCCTTCTTTTTTTTTGAGAGAGAGTCTCACTCTGTTGCTCAGACTGGAGTGCAGGGGTGCAGCCTCATCTCACTGCAACCTCCGCCTCCTGGGTTCAAGTGATTCTCCTGCCTCAGCCTCCTGAGGAGCTGGGACTACAGGCACGTGCCGCCATGCCAGGCTAATTTTTGTATTTTCAGTAGAGATGGGGTTTCACTATATTGGCCAGGCTGGTCTCGAACTCCTGTCCTTGTGATCCGCCCACCTCAGCCTCCAAAAGTGCTGGCATTACAGGCGTGAACCCCTGCGCCCCGCTCCTTCTTTTTAGTAGTCAAGACTCAACCAAGTTTTAATACTCAGGCTGTGCTCTGCTTTCCTTAATCAGTTATATACCCAGTTTATTTTGTTGGTCCTTCTCTTTTTATTTTTTTAGAAGTTATTATTTAATATTTGACTCATACAAAATAATATACTTACTATATGCATGCGAAGAAGCATAATAATAAAAGGAACATTCATGAAGCAAATCATTACCAGTGCCATAATGTATATGTCACTCTTGCCCTGTTCTCACACTGCTAATAAAGACATACCTGAGACTGGGTAGTTCTTAAAGGAAAGAGGTTAATGGACTCACAGTCCCACATGACTGGGGAGGCCTCACAATCATCGTGGAATGTGAAGGAGGAGCAAAGGCACGTCTTACATGGTGGCAGGCAAGGGTGTGTGCAGGGGAACTGCCCTTGTATAAAACCATCAGATCTTGTGAGACTTATTCACTGTCGTGAGAATAGTATGGGTAAAAATCTGCCCCCATGATTCAATTACCTCCCACCAGCACCCTCCCATGACATGTGGGAATTATGGGAGCTACAATTCAAGATGAGATTTGGGTGGGGACACAGCCAAACCATATCAACACTCATCTCAGAGAATTTCTGGCTTATTCTCATTTTTAATATTTCATATGTATGTGTATTCTTAAACAATGTTTTGGGTTTCTAAATATTATTATTTTGGGTTTGATAAAAATCACATCATTCTCTCGGTAAGAGTCTATACCTACCACTGATCAATCCACCTTATACTTTAAAATATACTCATGTCAACTTGTGCTAGTGATTCATTTTTACTCGTGTGTAATAATCCAGTGGGTGGATATACCTCAATGTCATTTATGTTTTCTCCAGTTTGTGGGTACGTGAATTGCGTCCAGTTTTTTTTTGTTTTTTTTCTACAATAATCAGGGCATTCTTGTGCATGTGTCCTGGAGCACATACATCTGAGAATAGAATATGTCGTATTTGAAAATAGAAATGTTCAGTTTTACAAGAAAATATAAAATTGCTTTCCAAAGGGGAGGTACCAACTTTCATTTCCAACAACAAGATAAAGTAGAGTCACCAACACTTGGCATTGTTGGGTATCTTAGTTTTTACATATCTGGTGGTTGCAAATGGTCTTAGTATATATTTAACTGGTTGCTAATTATATATGTATATTTGTATACTAATTACGTATGTGTATATATTTGTGCTTTCTTTCTGTGAATGGAACTGTTCAAGGCTTTTGCCTATAATTCTGCTAAATTTTGTGTCTTTCTTATTAATTAGGATTAAGTGCATACATATCAATATTTTGGATATAAGCCTTTTATTTGCTATGTGTGTTGTAACTCTTATTCCAGTTTGTGAATGGTCTTTTCATAATCTGTATGGTGTGGTGACTTGGGATGAACAGAAGTTTTGATTTTAACACAATCACATGTTTTATGTCAATATATCTTTCTTAGGAGAGATTGGGGGAATGCCTATGTAAGAAAATCCTTCCCTGTTTAGATATTATAAAAATTTCTAAGATATCTAGATATCAAACTTTTTAATATTTTCTCTTACATTTTGATCTTTAATGCATCTAAGTAATTTTTACTTTAGTAATCAAGCCTCAACCAAGCTTTAATAATCAGGCCACACTCTGCGTTTCTTAAGCAGTTATATACCCAGTTTATTTTCTGTTCCTTCTCTTTTGATTCCTTTACAAAGTTATTTAATATTTGACTCATACAAAATAATATATGTAATATATGCATGTGAATAAGCATAATAATAAAATGAACATTCATGAAGCAAATCATTACCAGTGCCATAATGTATATGTCACTATTGTCTTCTTTGCAACTGATCCCACAAAAATACAGAATATCCTGAGACTATTATGAACACCTCTATGTACACAAATTAGAAAATCTAAAGGAAATGGATAAATTCATGGAAACAAAATCTCCCAAGATGGATCCAGGAAGAAAGTGAAAACTTGAACAGGCCAATAACAAATTCTGAAGTTGAATCAGTAATAAAAACAAAAACAAAAAAACTATCAACCAAAAAAGACCCTGTACCAGATATGGATTCACAGCTGAATTCTGCCAGATTTACAAAGAAGAACTGATACTAATCCTACTGAAACTATTCAAAAAATTCGAGGAAGAGTGGCTCCTTCCTAACTCATTCCGCAAAGCCAGCATCAGCCTGAACCAAAATCTGACAGAGAAAAAAATGAGTAAAAATAACTTCAGGCCAATATCCTTGATGAACATAGACAAAAATTATTAACCAAATACTAGCAAACAGAATCAAGCAGCACAACAAAAAGTTAGTATGCCATAATCAAGTAGACTGTATTCCTGTGATGCAAGGCTGGCTAAACATATACACATCAGTAAATGTGATTTGCCACATAAAAATAATTAAAAACAAAAACCATGTGACCATCTCAATAGATGCAGGAAAAGCTTTCAATCAATCCAACATCCCTTCATGGTAAAAATCCTCAACAGCCTAGGCATTGAAGGAATACACCTCAAAATAATAAAAGCCATTTATGACAAATCCACAGCCAACATCATACTCAATAGGCAAAAATTGGGTCATACATCTTTTATTATCCAATTTGACAATGTTTTTCTTTTACCTATCCTATTTAAATTAGTTACATTTAATGTAATTTTTTTTAGAGACAAGTCTACCATTTTATTATTTATTACCTTTTTTATTCTCTTATTTTCTTTGCCTATTTTATTTCGGATTATTTAAATAATTTGTATTCATCTATTGAGGTTTTGACTATATCTCTTTTGTAGTTTTTAAATGGTTTTTATTTAAAGAACATTTTTAGCATTTTTAAAAAGACAGTTGTTGACAAATTCTCTCTTAGTTTTCTTTCATCTGAGAATGTTTTTATTTCACCTTTATTCCTGAAAAATATTTTCACTGGCTATAGAGATCTAGGTTGACAGTTCTTTGTTTTTCTAGCACTTTAAAAATGTTGTCCACTTCCTTCTGGCCTTCAAGGTTTTAGATGAGAAATCTCCAATTATTTATACAATTGTTCTCCCTAAAGAAACATGTCATCTTTCTCTGGTTGCTTTCAGAATTTTTTCTTTGTTTTAAGTTTTCAGCAGATTTATTATGATGTGTCTGAGAATATATTTATTTGAATTGGTCCTATATGGAATTCATTTACAAATGCATTGATGCAAAAGCCTGTGAGTGCTGAAGTAAATGAGTAGCACCTTCCAACCGCAATACAGATCTGACCTCCATAAAAAAAAAAAGGGGAGAAAGAAGGAGGATTGGTTAGAAATACTCTTGGATTGTTCTAAGTTCCAAGGAATGTTTGTTCAAGGGCAATGGTTGTTCTTGAGCCAAAGTCATCGATTGCTAGAGTTCTACATCTTTCAGCCATGGGCCTGAATTAGTACCTTCACCATGCTTGGTTACTGTCTGGGAGCAGCTTTTGAAAAGTATAGCTTTAGCACAAATATGGTAGTGGATCCAGAGGAACAGAAGGTGGGATTGTTGATTACTTATGCTCCTTGCAGCAGGAGATCTGAGTGGTATGGCTTCCTGGCTGCCATATTGGATTTACTTTGTAAAATATCCTGCTGACAGCTGCGTGGAGAGTAGCATTCAGGAACCAGGGAAGGAGCAGGGACCTAGTTAAACTACAGTAACTACTAATGAAAGAGTACTAATGAGTGATAGTGTCAATGTTGGCAGAAGAGCTCAAATTTGGAGTATATTTTTAACATAGGGCCAACAGAATTTTCTGAAGGCCTAGCTTTTGTATATGGAATAAAAGTCAAGAACAACCTAGATTTTCAGCTTGAACAACTTGGAAACAGTCATATAGTGATAAGCTTCAGGTTATTTCAGAATTAGAGGAAGAAATAAGGAAGATCGAAAAGGAGGATATTGAATATGGAATTCAGCAATGTTTATAAACAGTTAAGATTTAGAGGGCGAGAGGAAGAAAGGCTCCCTAAAGAATACATGCCGTTTTTAAAAAATGATAGAGGAAGATTAAAGGTCAATATGAATGTGAAAGAATGAGACCCAGGGGAGTGAGGAGACTGGCAATTAACTGGTAGACCTTTATCATAGACAAAGCTGATGTTTTTCATTGTCTGGGTCAACACAGCAACCTTGTATGTGTGTGTGACATGACACTTAATTGGCAGTCAAAATGAAATCTAACGTTGGAGTCTTTCATGAAAATGTATCCTTAGCAGCTCAGATTTTTCAGAATTAAAAGAGTCCTCAGAGATTCTCACTCCAGCATCTCAGTATATGGGTGGAGAAATTGAGGCCAGGTAGGGGTGAAACGTAATCCAAAATCACAAAGCCCTTAAATCTCGAGAAGAGCAATAAGCCCAGCTTTGATGGCTGGTCTCATATTTTCCCCTCACTTCTAAATCCAGGCGTGGCCTCCTGATCTCCATCCAATGTATACCATGTTAGGCACTCTGTTCATGAGAGTACTTCTGGGAAAAAATGTTAATCTATTATGACCGGGGTTTCTAAAATTCCACTCATAGACAGTAGTTCATCAAAATGAGTACAATCCTAAAGGATTTGTGCGATAACAGAGGAGAAATAGGCTTTTCTCAGATATTCAAGTTCCACTGCCTCCTTGCCAACTTCCTGCCCCAGCTGTGAATAATGTGAGCATCAGAATCTCTCCCATCTTATTTTCATGTTCAAGTCCTACTAGACTTGGTGTCCAGCTCACATACCAACGCTTCAGAAAGATTTCCTAATTTTTATCAACAGAAGCAACTTGTTTCTTTCTATAGACATAAAATTGTGTTTGTATTTCTTTTAGAAGTCATCAACTTCTGTCTTGTGTTAGAATTGCTTTGTATAATCTTTATGTCTTCTCTATTCGTCAACTTTGCTTTTGTAGCAAGCAGCCCCCCAGTCTCAGCAATGTGTATTAACATGTGTGTCTCATTCATGTTATATGTAGGCTGCTGGTTTGCTCTGCTTTAGTTTGCAGCTCTGTGAGTTGGGGCTGCATCTAATGTCTTCTCATTCTGAGACCCACGCTGATGGAGCAGCATCTCTCTGGGACACACCATTGTCACGGAAGAAGGCAGAGAGTGGTGGGAGAAACTTTCCATGTCTTTTAAAGCATTTGCTTGGACAGTGTATCCTTTTTGTCTCCTATATCCTACTGGCCAAGTCCAAAGTCAATGAGGTATGAACTTACGGCTTCCACCAGAAAGAGAAGCAAGTCACATAGAAATGAACAAAGATGTATGACGAGTTTTGCAGAAGAATTATACAATCAGTTATGTCTTACCTATCTAGTTTTGAGCTCTTGAAAAGCAGAGCTTGGAAACAATCCCTTTCTGACTTTTGTAAGATCTAATGCTATGGCTCATGGATAGTAAGTGCTCAGCCACTGTTTGAGCAATGAACAAACATTCTTCAAAAGCTACAACGCAGCCTGTTGTCGTATGAAAAATCTTCAAGCTATGTAGATTTTTTATTCCCCTTTTATTTCTATTTCTAGCCAGTTGTCACTTTACAGTGAAGTCATGTTGTCCTATTACTAAAATTTATCCAAAGTATTACATTACTTTTACAAAAATACAGAACACAATGATAACAACTAAAATGTGTATGACGTTTTCTAATCTATTTATGTGCTTTCTCATGGTAAATCAAGTCCAGAAAGCTGTGTTTTAGGCCCTTTATCTCTCTGAGTCTTGGTTTCTTCTATGAAATGCATACTTTGTCTAGGTGGCCTTCAGGTCTTCTCTGCCCATAACCTGGCTCTTAGCTGGGGCAACTTTGATGCTGCCGTAGGACTTGAAAGCAGTCAGCTTCTTTGGGAAACCACAGGCACAGTTAATTTTGACAATATTAGCCACAGCCTGGCTGTGTAACTCAGTCAAGCCTCTTCTCTTCTTGTGCCTCAGTTTCCCCATGTGTAAATTGAGAATGTTGGGCAAAATAATCTCATAACTGCATTTCATTAGAAACCATTTGCAATCCTAATATAATTTTTGTTGCAGCTAATCATTTTGAAAATCCAGTGTGGAATTCACTCTAGTTTCTCTATCAAGTTGGCCGAAGTGTTTTATTTTAGTGGCATGACCCAGAAAAAAAGAATAAGTTTGATTGCTCTGCCTCAGTTAGCTGGGTATTGGAGTCAAATAGCCATTGGAATTCTTTTCTTTGTTTTCAACCTCTTTGTGAATTGATGGTTCCATTTTTGTCCTGAGAAGATAGTTTTGTCTATGACATGAGCTGGCTGCTCTAGAGACTTCCCGGGTGGGAATTTGGGTGGATTGTTCTTTTCTTCTGCTCCAGTTTGTGAAAAATACTCCAATTTGAGCAGAGGCCTCTGTGTCTCTGAGGCTGCATTTTCTCATCCTCGCTCTATTGCCAATAGCAATGGTAATTATTTCTAATTCTGATCTCTAAGGGCGAATTCTTCCTCTTGGTACTGACTGCCAAATCCTCCCATTCCAAGAGCAAGTGAACAAATGACCTGATGAAGACTTCAAAGGAGAAAAGCCTAACACCAGACAATTACATCTGCAGCATGCACTAGAGCCTGGGCCCTGTTTGTGTCATGTTTGGTCTGTGCACCTGAGGCACCTCTTCCTGGGTAGCTGGTGCTGCAAGATATTCTCTCTGTTGACCTAAATACTCTCATGCCCATGCTCCTTAGCGTAGCCAAAGCATAAGACTAACCCACTTACTTCAGAACAGATTTCATTATCTAATAGTAGGCCTCAGAATTGTCTCAAGAGCTTCATCACATACTCCTGGCCCCTGTCCCAGAGATTGTAACATAATAGGTTACCCTGATAGAAATTTAAGGAATTTTCAATGTAACTTAACACACGTCTTTTCATAAGGAAGGCAAAATGTTATGTACTATGTTATTCTAAGGTGACACCCGTAACCTCATCTGTGAGGCTGAGGACAACTTCCAGCAGGCCTCACCCCAGATCTGGGTTCAGCCGTCTCCCGTGGCACATCCACATCACTGAGCCTGACTCCAAGGCACCAGCCCCTTGGCTCTCTACACCCTGCTACTCTCTGCAGCACTTCCTGGGCTCTCTGCAACACATGCTTCCAGATAGACAGCTGCCGTTTCTATTAATTAGTTCTTTCAAAATACATGAACCTACCCTTGAGTAGAAATTCTTGTGTTTTCTCCGAGGAGCTTCCCAGAAGATACAGGATTTCAACTGAACACACAGGTAGTGGGAGGAGGAGGAAATTAAAAGGAGGAAGCACATGGATGGAGGAGAGAGCTGGTGGAGGTGGAGAATGATGCAGGGATGAGGAGGATGTGATGTTGCAGATGTACAGAGCTGATGCCACCTCTATCAGGGAGCCTTCCGTGATTCCCAGCTGGAAGTCACCCTTTCCTCAGCTGAATCCTGACAACACCTTATCTGCCCTCTCCTGTGGCATTCAAAATGCTCTGTTTTATCATATCTGTGCTCATGGAATGTTTCTACCAATTTTTACTGTACTCTAAAAAAAAAAAAAAGAAGCACCATGTTAGCAAATGTGGTTAAAAATGTGCATAGATTTGGAATCATAAAGTCCAGGTTTTAGGTGCAGGATCTGCTACTTAGTACTTTTGGGACTTTAGGAAAGTCTCAATAAACTCTGTAAGTTTTGGTTTCCTTATCTATAAATTGAAAATAACAACAACGTTAAATTCAATGATTGTTAAAACAGCATATTGAGACAAGGTATGTAAATGCCTCCCTCCAGCATCTGCCACATGTAAGCACTAGGAGTTTAGCTGTTGCTACTTTATGAAGAATTGGTGCTGGTTTTCTCCCTTCACTCCAGAAATAGAAATATGTAGAAGCTGTTTCAGAACTAATCTCTCTAGAGTTATTTCTCGGACATGTCACAGGCCTTTATGTGCTGGGTGTCCCTCCTAGGCAGCTCTCTTCCATGCAGTGACTCAGGGACCCACACTGCTTCCCTCTCATGACTATGCCATCCCCCTTTTCAGAAGCTACCCACAATTTCTGAAGCAGACAAGAGTGCCCCGGACAAGAGAGACAGGCAGGAAGGGAGCTTCTAGGTACATCCTGTTGGCCAGGACTCAGGCACGTGACTCCACCTAAGAACAGAGGCAGGGCTGGTTCAGGAAATGCTGGTGTGGGCCACTAGCCCTGGAACATCATCCTTTAGGACAATCCACCCATTATTATTTTTCTACGATAACTCTGAGGTCTTAACAGACTAAACAATTTGGCCCAGGGCATGGAGTGAGTACGTGAGGTGTGTGGCTTCCCTTACAAACACGGAGTCCATGCTGTAGCCTTGGCTCAGGGTCACCCATGGGCCAATGTGATCACTATGAGGTGAACGTGCATAAGCTGCTTACCATAAGGGGCAGTGAAGGGGGAGCAGGCACTTTGCAAGGCAAGAACAGGTGCAAAAGAGGCGGGGGCGGGGGCCGGGGGAGACACCACACACTTTGAAACAACCAGATCTCATGAGACTGGCTCACTGTCTGCATGCTTTAACTCCTTCATTACCCAGGGTACTCATTGAATCCTCACAACAATCTCTGATGCAAGTGTTGGTGTCATCTTCATTTTACAGATGAGGAAACTGAGGCTCAGTTAGGTTAAATAATTTTCCCAAGGTCACACAGCTCAATGAAGCAGGGCAGAGACTCGAACTTGCAAAACCCATACCCCTAACCACAGCACCACACTGCCTGAGAGTGGCCGGAGCTCGCTTCCCATGTCGGAGTCTCCTGGCATGGGACATGTTGTCAGGGAATCCCTGGGGGGTGTAACCCTCCTGGCCTTAGAACCAGATAAAGGCCCCTGAGGAGCCCATGTGCAGGCACCAGGCTCCAGCAGGAGCTGAGGGCTGGGGAGTGGGCCTGGCTGGTGAAGGGGAGGTCACATGGGCAAGAGCCTGGCTTCGGGTCTCCTGTCAGTGCAGCTGCCGGTGATAGAGTGTGTGTTCCCCCAGGGCTGAGGGTGGGGGGAAGAAAGTAAGTGATATTCACATGGTCTCTTCTGAAAAACTGAACCTAGAATCCAGAAGAATTGGGCAGATGAGAGCCTCAAACTCTGTCTTTCTCTTCACTGCTGTGAGATTTAAAAAGAGCGATTTGGGTTCGGCTGATTTATATGAGAACAAAGACATCTCTCCCCAGACGCCTCCCTAGATTGGGGCTCTTACCCCAGCTGGTCAGTGAGTGGGTTTCAGAGGTCTTTGAGAGCCTTTTTAAAAGTTTCTGACTTTGTGAGATTTGGGGTAGTTTCATTAATAACTTTTATCAGATTCTTTCAGGATCAGCAACCAAAAATGAATAGATGAATGAATGAATGAATGAATGAATGGAAATTTTCAAAACCACTGCCTCTGTATGTCCTTCAAAGCAACTGAATAAGTGCTGGCGGCTGCCATGTCAATCACTGATTAGCAGGTTGATCCCAGGGGACAATCGGTCGGGGAAGAAACTCGGCCTCTGTATCAGGCCTTTCCTGCGTTGCTGTAAATAAATACCCAAGACTGGGTAATTTATAAAGAGAAGAGGTTCAGTTGGCTCACAGTTCTACATGCTGTACAGGAAGCATGCTCTGCTGCTGGGGAAGCCTTAGGAAGCTTTCACTCATGGTAGAAGGTGAAGGGGGAGCAGGCACTTCGCAAGGCAAGAATGGGTGCAAGAGAGAGAGGTGGGGAGACACCACACACTTTTAAGCAACCGGATCTCATGAGACTGGCTCACTATCTCAAGGACAACACCAAGCCATGCAGGATACTCCCCCATGACCCAGACACCTCCCACCAGGCCCCACCTCCAACACTGGGGACTTAGAAGGGGCATATATCCAAACGATATCAGGCTTATACATTGATTTCTCAAATGAGTATTTACAAAGCAACGATTTTGTGCAGCTGGAGATGAGGGTGCTGGGGGTAAAGCAGTAAAGAGGACAGTGAAGTTCCTTCCCTCATGAAGCCTATATTCTTGTTATGGAGACAATAAATACACTTATAACCAAATTCATAAAATAGTGTCAGGTAGTGACAGTGGCTAATTAGGTGACATTAAGGAAACCAAATATACCCTCTGAACCTTCAATTCTTCGTCTGTGAAAAGGGGATGCTCATGCCTTCCCTGCCAGTTGCAAGACTGTCATAGGAAGCAGAAGAAAGCAAAAATAAGGGGGAACCCCACAGGTGAAAGGGCTCCCATTCACTGGCCACTTGTGGGCCACCGGGTGCAATCGGTGCCCTTCAGGGGATAACATATACTCTTCCCAGCAGCAGCGGCAGGGTAGGAGTAGCCTTATTCTATAGAGGAGAAACTGTGGCTCAGAGAGTCCGAGCAATATGTCCAGGGTCACACAGCTGGTGAATGATGGAACCCACGGTCAGGTCAATGTCTATAAGGTCTCCAGTAAGTGCCTTTTTCCACTAGGCTTCCCCTTACTGCTTTGAGGAAGGAGGTAGAAGTGTGTTCCCTGAGAGAGTGAGAAGGTAACCATGGCAGGGGCAAGTTCAAGTGTTTGCTCACCCCTTGTCAATCTTGAGCACTAGAACAAGATAACGTTAATGGCTCAGTCCTTATTTCCACGTTGTAAAGTGAGGATGCCGATACAGGTCCATCAGGGGATGGGTGTCCCCGAGTTTGAATTGTAATGTGGTCAGCAGCTTCCGACATGGCTTCCAAAGACATCCGCCTCCTGGGGTTCACGTCCTTGTGAAATCCCCTGGTCTTGGGTGTGTGCTAGATGGACTCACTCTCATCTAATGAAAGAATATGGGGAAGGTGATGGGGTTTCACTCACACAATTAGGTTACGAAGACTGGGACTTCTGTCTTGCTGCTATTTAGCTCTCTGGTCCTTCTTACCTGCTTACTCTGATGGACAGAGTCACCTGGGAAGGAGCTGAGGGCAGCCTCTGGCCAAGAGCCAGTGAGTAACTGAGGGTGTCATTCCGACAGCCTGCGAGGAGCCGAATCTTGCCAGCAACCGTGTGCGTGATCTCAGAAGAGGATGCTGTCCCCATCAAACATTGCGATAACTATGCCTCTGCTTGCACCTTTACTGCAAGCCTGTGAAAGACCCTGGGCTGCTACTCTGATCTCAGCCTCTTAAGAGACCCTGAGGCAGAGGATCCAGTTAAGCCAAGCTCAGATTCTTGACCCATGGAAACTGAAATAATAAATGCTAGTTGCTTTACATTGCTAAGTTTTGGTATATTTTGTTATGCAGCAATCAATAGCAAACAGGCAGTAAGTGCTCATAGAGTGTACTGTGTGCTACCTCCAGTGGGGTCTGGGAGAGTGCCCTGTAAACTCGTTATTATCTCTGCGCTCAAAACTATGCTTAGTGCCTTTCTGTGGGATAAATGAAGATTGTAAATGACATCACATTTGTTCGGTTCAGATTTTGCCACCACACACGTTTGTGCCAAATTTATGAACAAACATCTGGCTTTCAGAGGATTCTGGATTTCAGGATTTCAGACAAACAGTTGTGGATTTCTTGCCCATCCCCCAAGGATGTTGCTGTGATCCAATAACAGTGTACTGGGGGAGCACACTTCGCAAACTGCAAAGCCCTTTCAGTAGATGGAGATTGCTGTGGCTGATGGTGAGCTATCAGCACTGAGTAGACATGGGCTCCTCAGGCTCAGACTCGGACCCTTCCACCAGGCAGAAGAAACCAGGAATGCAGAGACTCACACAGGCTCCACTGGGCCCATTGCACTCCTTGCCAAGCTGCTGCTGAGAGAAGCTTTTATTCAGTAAACATTTGCTCAGCACCTGCCGTGGAGCATTGTTTCGACCTAAAAGAAGGCACGAATGATTCACCAAAACCAGGATCCAGGCCAGGGCTTGTGTGAGGCGCTCCCTGTTCCAGGGCCTGATTTCCAAGAACAAAGTTCAATTCCGCCGAATGTCATCAGAAACCAAATTAGGAACTTACAAGACCACATGGTGTGCAGGAAGGTGGGGTCCACACGACAGGGTTCTTCGTTCCCGTACGGAGCATGTCCACACCAGCCAACCTGCCCAGCCTCCTGGTAGTGAAGTTGCTGAAGGAGAGGTCCAAGCCAGCCCTTATCAAATCCAAGGCTGAGTCTAAAAGGGGTTGTGAGGTTTTCACTGTGTCTGGACATCACACTTCTCAAAAAGGCTGTCACCACACACTGACCATGTCTATGTTAACTGTGTGATCAAGTATTATAAGGTAACTTTACTGACTTTCAGAAACCTTCCCACCTCGTCAAGGATTTTATTTAAGGTATATACATTTTAATGATTTTAGTATTTGGGAGATGACAAGAAGAGAGACCTTTCTTGGTATTTGTTTTTTTTTAATTCCAAGCTTCAGGCTGAATTTTTGGTTTATGTTCTTGATTTTTTTTTTTTTCCAACAAAAACTAGATCTTGTTGCTATCTTCAGTGTATCGGTGACTCTCAAACAGCTTTGGAATTCTTTTTTCCACCCTCATAAATTGACATAAGAAAAAGCTCCACATTTTCCTGAAGTCACCCTCAGCATTCACACACCCACCAAAAGCTGACTTGGTTTTTCAACCCGGAGCAGTGTTTAAGAACTCCAAAGGTTGGTTTTGGCAGTGGCTTAATTGTGATACTGTAATGTCGCTGCAGGCAATTTTCTTTGATTTAATTAGATGAACTGTGTTTTTTTTTTTCTTTTTGCAAAAAGGCTTTATTATGTAGAAATAAAATATGTATAAATTTAATTTTTAATCTTGTCACTACAGTGTAGGAAGGAACAAGCTGCTTCTTTTAATTTTCCCTCTTTGTTTAAGACAAAAATTAAATTAATCCAAGTGTTTATGAGTAATTGATTTTATTTTTTGCACTGTTGTCAGAAGTGAAAGAGTTAAGAGTACCCAATTTGTCCCCAATCTAAGACTCCAATGACTATCTCAATATGTGAAAGCTAACACTTAGAGAGTCCACTATATACCTGTTTCTGAGAATACAGCAGATTTGGCCACGGCATTGGCACCATAGTTTAGTGAGGTATAGAATAATCCAAAACTATGCTTTAGAAGGGAACCTAGGTGGCAGAGGAGAAGGAATGACCTGGTTGCTAAGTCCTTGCTGGAATATTCCGAACATACTACCTGTCCTGGGTAAGTGGATTTAACCCTAAACTCCAATGGTCGTATTTCTATTCATTGCATCATTCTTACCCATTCCTCAGAGCTCAGTCTGGCTTCAGCTGAGGGTTCGTGGTAGGAAACTGCTTTGCTTCCCGAACCTAGAAGGGCTGACACTGTGCTGCTCCAACTGCAGTGTGCCTGATGATCTGAAGAATGTTGGAAGAATCGTGGGACATCCAGCAGGTCTGGGGCGGGGGCACGAAGTGGCCCCTGGTACAGGTGTTTTCCTACAGGGGACTAGACAATCAGGCCCACAGGAGGAGTGTGTACTCTTTTTTTTTTTTTTTTTGAGACGGACTCTTGCTCTGTCGCCAGGCTGGAGTGCGGTGGTGCGATCTCAGCTCCCTGCAACTTCCACCTCCCAGATTCAAGTGACTCCACTGCCTCAACCTCCTGAGTTGCTGGGACTACCGGCGCCCGCCACCATGCCCTGCTAATTTTTTGTGTTTTAGTAGAGATGGGGTTTCACCATCTTGGCCAGGATGGTCTTGATCTCCTGACCTCGTGATCCACCCCCTCGACCTCCCAGAGTGCTGGGATTATAGGCGTGAGCCACCGCGCCCAGCCCTGTACTCTTTTGTCTCTGGGCAGAGCCTGCAAAGGTGGCCCTGCAGTTTTCAGCAGATCCTTCTACCAACTATTCCTTTCCATTCATGTCTTCCTGACTGTTTTGCTGGGTATATAATGATTTTGTGTGTATATTAAAATATATAAACATATATTTATATAATATAAATTATTTTATATTCTGACATAACTTTATATTATGACATATAATATAAAATAAATATTAAAATAGGCTTATAATATATAATGATACTACATAGACAGTCTATTATATATATGTATGAGATACAGAGTAAGAATGCAGAAAAGAACACATTGGTGCTATTTTTGTGTGTAAGTTTCTGGTTTTTTGGCAAGATAGATTTTAAGCTTTAGAAAAAAGCAATTATCCACATAGGTCAGGGTTTCTCAACCTTGGCAACCTGGACACTTGGGACTGGATAACATTTTGGTCACTAAGGGCCGTCACGTGCAGTGTGGGATGTTTAGCAGCATCTCTAGCCTTTACTTAGTAAATGCTGGCAGCGCTTTCCTCCCAAGGTTTTCCAACAAAAAAAGTCTCTAGATATTGTCAAATGTCACCTGAGGGGTAAAGTTGCCCCTGCATGAGAACTACTGAGTTACAACAAGTCCTAAGATGCTGACCAGGCCCACCAGAGCCCAGCCATCCTGAGGACACACCTGCTCAGCCTGCAGCCCTCTGTGTTAAGACCTATGTCCCCATAGGTTGGATTAGGAAAGGGAGGCGCTCAGAGACCTCCTCTCTCAAAGAAAATAAGATTGCTCGTAAATGGCAAAAATGGACTTCAAAGCAAGGTAATATTTCTGGTAAGTTCAAAACCGAACTTCAACCAGGCACAGCGCCTCACTCCTGTAATCTCAGCACTTTGGGAGGCCAAGGTGGGAGGACTGCTCGAGCCCTGGAGTTCAGGACCAGCCTGGGCAACATAATGAGACACTCATCTATATAAAAAGTTTAACAAATTAGCTGGATGCTGTGGTGCACACCTATAGTGCTAGCTACTCAAGCAAGGTGGGGAGGCCTTGGTGGGGGTGGGGGACTGAGTTGAGAAGGTCACTTGATCTTGGGAGGTCGAGTGAGCCATGAGTCACTGAGCCTGCATTGAGCCATGATGGAGTCACTGCACTCCAGCCTGGGCAACTGAGTCAGACTCTGTCTCAAAAAAACAAAGCAAAAGAAAACCAAACACACACACACACACAAACAAAACAAAAGCCGAACTTCAAAACTTAGTATCTTTCAACAACAAGTATATACAAATAACAGATGTTTCCTGTGGGTCCGAAATCCTTGAATGCCAAACTCAGAAGCCTTGCAGTTCATTGAGTGAGACATGACATATCAGAAATGAGTTTCAGAGGATGAAGCTGGGAGTAGCAGTCAGGGCAGCAGAGAGGTGTTAGGAAGAGTGCTAAGCCATTTGGGCCACTCAATCATTTGTAGTTTCTCTTGGTAAATATCAGTGGCCTTTGACAATTCTGGGCAGGTGGGAGCTCCGTCTCCTCCTTCGAGGGCTGGTTGTCAGGAGCTAGAGAGAAGGCACCTCTCAAACTACACATAACAAGGGGTCATCAGCAGGAAGGTGCAGCAGACACAGTTTCTGAGAGGTCAGCTCTTTAGCACTGGTGAGGCATGGTGTGTTCCAGGGGCAGCATCCACTAGATCCAGGCTGACTGGTGGGGGGCGGGTTGCTCTGCAATGTGAGGAATCAGAACCAAATGCACTGCTAGACCAGTCCAAGACCTCTACCTTGATGGTGTACCAGAATGAGCTGTAGCTTTTGCCAGGTCCAGAAACCATGCCCGTGCCTACCCACTTCTACCTGGACAGTCTTTCGAGCCCCAGCCATGTTTTGAACACCTTCCCTTTGAATGATGGAGACTGATCTGTAACTTCCTAATGCAGCTTGGCAAACACTGCAGTGAACATTTGAATCAAGGACTGGGCATGTTGGCTCACACCTATAGTCCCAGCACTTGGGAGGCCAAGGCAGAAGAATCACTTAAGGCCAGGAGTTTGAGACCAGCCTGGACAACATAACGAGACCCTATCTCTACAAAAAACACAAAAAATAGGCTGAGGCGGGTGGAACATGAGGTCAGGAGATCGAGACCATCCTGGCTGATGTGGTGAAACCCCATCTTTACTGAAAATACAAAAAATTAGCCAGGAGTAGTGGCAGGTACCTGTACGCCCAGCTACTCGGGAGGCTGAGGCAGGAGAATGGTGTGAACCCGGGAGGCGGAGCTTGACGTGAGCCAAGATTGCGCCACTGCACTCCAGCCTGGGCCACAGGGTAAGCCTCTGTCTCAAAAATAAATAAATAAATAAATAAATAAATAAATAAATAAATAAATAAAATAACTTGGCATAGTGTCGTGCACCTGTAGTCCCAGCTACTTGGGAGGCTGAGGAGGAAGGATTTCTTGAGCCTAGGAGTTAGAGGCTGCAGTGAGCTATGACTGCACCACTGCACTCCAATCTAGGCAACAGGGCAAGATTCTGTCTCAAATATATAAATAAATACATAATGAAGAAAAAAAAATTAAACAATGCTGTTTGAAGCTCTCACTATCCGTGGGAGCTAGACTAGAGTGAGCTTACTCACAAATGCATCTCACTCCTTATACTGGCTTATTTTCAGTAAAAGGCAGACAACTTGATTTGGTGGTTGAGATGAAGAGAAGAGATGAGGAGGACTTGACGAAGACTATTTCCAGAAACTGGGGCATTTTAAACTCCTTTCCATATGAGGCAAAGGGGGCCCAGAAATATCCGATGACCTGCCTGGTGTCACATGGCTTATGTAGAGATAGGGTAGGGACTGGTTCCCAGGCCCCTGAGCAGCCACCCTTATCCCACCATTTACTTCCAACTGCCCTGAATTTCCTTGGAGCCAGCAAGATGGCTGGAACACTCCCAGGCATGTGGATCACTATGGATCACACCCTCCCTGCCCCCTCCCCACCTCCACATGAAGCTTCTCTCTTCCTGGCACCTCTAAGGGCCTCCCCTATGCAAGCAACCACATGAAATTACTACACTTATAATCTGTCCCCACATGTAACACTTATCTTTTTAAGACGTGGTCCGGTGGTTACACACATGATATTTCCCGCTTGATGCATTTTCACTTCCCACCCTCTGGAAAAATGTTATTACGGGAGTTTGCTGTATTTGGCTAAATATTGGGTTTATTAAAATGCATCATGTTTCTCTGACACTCTGATTGGCTGTGGGGGCTGAATGGGCATATTTAACCAAATTGAAAGCACGCATTATTGACCTAATAGTTGAGAAGGGGGATTCTCACACATGGAAGCAGAGATTGATTGGCACTAGGGTAGAAAACCCCTCATGGTTTTCCTGAAGCCACACAGTCACTATGTTTCTTGCCTCCTCCATTTGGATTTGAGTGCTTAGCATAAGCAAACTTTAATTAGGATTTCTTTAAGTTTCTCCACTTGTAATTAAATTAAGCTGTGGCTTGGTTTTGCCTAGAGTCCCAGGTGCCAACCCAAAGCATCTTTAAATGACACATTTTATGAGCATACGTGGGGTTTACAGTTAAACATGTCCATTGATGGGAATCTAGTTGAAGAGTTTTCTCTCATCCTGAAACCCAAGACACCAAATGCAAAGGTGGAATGAGGAGCTGTGGGATCCATGGTTATATTTCCTGCTTTCTGAGATGTTCAGGGGGAACCGACCATAATTAGTTTGCATTTGTCACCAGGCATGTTGCCATTCAGACAGAAAGCAGTGGAAGAGTGAACTCACCCCAGTCAAAGTCCCCCTAATACTCAAAGGGAATTTGAAAGTCTGGGGTGGCAGTGAAGACCCAAGAAGAGCAGCTGTGGAGAGTGGAGGCCCACAGGGAAGAGGATGTGAGCTGGTCCTGTCTGCTGCTGGTTTACTGTGGGGTCTTTGCAGGTCAACTCACTGCAGATTCCTCAACTCTCAGAATGGCTTTGGACTGAACTTCCAGGCCAGTTGGACCAAGGGGTGTTTTTTTTTTGTTTGTTTGTTTTTTTAAATTATACTTTAAACACAAAGCTAATAGTTTTATGGGGTACAATTTTGTATGCAGATTTCTTTCTCACTACTATGGTCTGAATGAGTTCCCCAACATTTGTGTATTGGAAATAATCCCCAATGCAATGATATTGAGAGATGAGACCTTTCTTAAAACAAACAAACAAACAAAAACAACAAACAAACAAACACAAAACAATTTTATTAAGTTCAGCTTTGTTACATAGGTAAATTTGTGTATGGGGGTTTGTTGTTCCAACTATTTCCTCACCCAGGTATTATGCCTGCTACTCATTCATTATTTTCCCCGATCCTCTCCCTCCACACACCCTCCACCCTCCACCCTCCAATACTGGTGAGGTTGTGAAGAATAAAGGAAGCTTATACACTGTTGGTGGGAGTATAAATTAGTTCAACCATTGTGGAAGACAGTGTGGTGATTCATCAAAGACCTAAAGACAGAAGTATTAATATTATTTCACCCAGCAATCCCATACTGGGTGTACACCCAAAGGAATATAAATTGTTCTATTATAAAGACACATGCATGTGTATGTACATTGCAGCCCTATCCACAAAAGCAAAGACATGGAATCAACTTAAATGCCCATCAATGATAGACTGGATAAAAAAATGTGGTACATAATGCAACCATAAATAAGAACAAGATTATGTCCTTTGCAATGGCGTGAATGGAGCTGGAGACCATTATCGTTAGCAAACTAACACAGGAACAGAAAACCAAATACTGCATGTTCTCACTTGTAAGTGGGAGCTAAATGGTGAGAACACATGGACACATAGAGGGGAGCAACACACATTGGGGCCTATCACAGGTGAGATCTTTAAGAGATGATCAAGTTATAAGGGCTTTGCCTTCATAAATGGATTCATACTGTTATCCAGGAAGTGTGTTCTTTATAAAATGAGACTATCCCCTTTTCTGTTCTCTCTTGCATGTCCTCTCTTGCCCTTTGGCCTTTTTCCATGCAAGAATGCCCTCACAGGATGCCAGCACTTTAGTCTTGGACTTTCCAGCCTCCAGAACTGTGAGAAACAAATTTCTGTTCTTTGTAAATTTCCCAGCCTCAGGTATTCTGTTATAGCAGCACAAAACAGACTAAGATACTCACCATAGACATTTTTCTGATTGCCATTCCTCGGCATTGACATCACCTGTAGGAGTAGAAAGGTTTTTTCGTCGTGTTTTAAATTTTTTAAATAACCTGAAGTTAGTACTTGTTAGAGTCAACTGAAATGGTCCTGTTTACATGGGACCCCAGGGCGTTTTTGGATGGTGGCAACTTTTGAGGGCTAGCCTGGAAACCTACTATCACTTACAATATGGTTCTGTTGGGTAATGCATTCTGAGTTCCAACTTATTATGCTAAATAAGGCAGAAGTATTCCCTCCGTTTTCCTCTGACCCCAGTAGTAGGGATCCTATCTTCTCTCCTCACTGCTTCCACATTGCTTGTGGCAGGGAGAAATGGCAACCTGGTCCTAACAATTGCTCTGTCCTGCAATTGCTATGCAAGACACCACAACTGGGGAGTGGGAGAGTGAAAAGGTGACCATGGGAAGCTTGGATCTCCCTGACCCGCTTGTACCTCTCCTCCTGAGTTGGAAGATGGACCTGTTTGTATTAATAGCTCCCCAAGTTTTCTAAATGGGTGAAGGAAAAGCAAAAACTGTCCAGGTAGTGTGGCCAATAAATGGAGAAGGTTACCTGAGTATCTGACATAGGCGAGTCACTGGGCTTTCTATGGGGCATTATATTTCAGCCTCAAAATACCCTAGGAGGTAGGCACTGATACCCTCATTTTATAGAAGAATGAATGGGGACTCCGTGAGACAAAGGAACGTGCTTCAGTGTCATCAAGCTCTGAGTGGAGTTTGGCTTTGAATCTTTGCCATACCTTCCTCGAAGTCTACACTCATTACACTACCTTAGGAAGTAGATGCTCAAGAACTGGTTCAGTAAAGAATCATAGACTCCAATAATGAAATAAGATGCTGCCTTTAATAATAAGGTCTAGAAATTATTTATAAAAAAGAAAGATGATCTTTTTTTCGAAAGAGAATGATGTTTTTGATTCAGTGAAAAAGCCAGGTTATAAAACAGTCTGTTCTATGTAAAATGCATGTATGCATTTTAAAGTATGTGAATCAAAACCGAGTAAGGGTTATATTGTTAATGTGATTTTATATTATATTTCAGTGAACATGTATCCTTCATGTAAAAACACAGGAATTTATAAAACAAAATACCACCAAGAAGAAAAATAAAATAATATTCATTTGGAAAAAAATTAAGTCATGATCAACAAAACAAGCACCTTCACGTCCAATACTCATGCTGTTGATGGAGGTACTAGCACTTCCACCACAATCACTATTACCAGCAAAACAAGCATCACTTCACTCATCACAACCAATATCAAACCACTACCACAAATACCACCACTGCAATTACCACCACCATGACCATCACCACCACCACCACCATCAGCAGCAGCTTCACAAACACCAGCCCACAAGCACCAGGACCACTCCACCATCAACAATGAAGTTATTCGTTGCCTTACTGTTCAACAGACACTGGACTTGTAAATGTCAGCAGAGACGTATAAAACATAACTTCTGCCCTTGAGGGGTTCTGATGAGCTTGAAGAGGATGGTTAACTTGTGTTAAAAGGTAAGCCCTTTCATCTTGGTGTCCCTAAAAATTAGGATGGTTCTTGGCATTAATAAGTGCTTAGTAAATGTTTGATGAAGAAAACAAATGAATAAACCAGCATGTGTTAACCATAAGTGTTGCTGAATTTCAAACTATTACTTCAGAACCACAGGCTGTGCAGATAGATGGAGCTAATTTGTGATGATATGGAGACGCCATTTTATTTTCATTAAAGTCCTCATCTGGTGCCTTTGTAGCTTGCATTAAATGTCATTTGTCATGCTGTGGTCATAGAAGGGCTCCTATTAAACAAGCTCTGTCTCCCACATGTCCATTTGATATCATGAGAGGCAGTTAAAGCTAGATGGGCCTTTCAAATTTGTTCCACACCCCTAGGGAAACTGAGGCTGAGAAAGCAGGTATGATTCATGGATGGCCACATGGCCTCATTCTTCCCTCTGTAGCACACTGTCTTCCTGTCTGTTCTTTTGTTTTTTTCTCCTATGCTTAAAGAAGGAACAAAAGGGTCAGAATTTCCATAAGGAAAAGAACACAAAAGCTAATAATTGCTTATTTCTATGCGAGATGCAAGGCTAGAAATCTTATACACATGGTCTCATTTTTCCTCCCAGCAACTCAGAGAAGTGGGCTGTGTTTTGTCCACTGCAAAGAGGAAGAAAGTGAGACACAGGGTGGTGAAGGTTCTACTGCTATGGAGTTAATCCCAGGTCTCGCTGGCTCCCAAACCCATTCACTTTACACTTCACTGCCTTTGGTGGTCATTCAGTTATGTTTTGAAAAGACAGTTGTGATAGCAATTTACTATTTGAATGTATCAATGGTTTCTATTAGTCATAGAAGAGCCTCCAAACTCTTCAAGATGGCAGTCCAAGGCCCTTGATAGTTGGGCCCCAGCGATTTTGCCCAGCTCCCTTGTCTCCACTCTACCCGTAAACATTATCGACTTTCTGGTCCTCAAGGCAGTGCTCTCTGATATGGTTTGGCTGTGTCCCCACCCAAATCTCATCTTGAATTGTAGCTCCCATAATTCCCATGTGTCTTGGGGGAGGATCTGATGGGAGGTAATTGAATCATTTGGGTGGATCTTTTCTTTGCTGTTCTCATGATAGTGAATAAGTCTCATGAGATCTGATGGTTTCATAAAGGGAAGTTCCCCTGCACACGCTCTTTCTTGCCTGCCACCACGTAGGACATCCCTTTGCTCTTCCTTCCTCTTTCACCATAATTGTGAGGCCTCCCCAGCCATGTGCAACTGTGAGTCCATTAAACCTCTTTCCTTTACAAATTGTGTTTTTATTAGCAGCATGAGAACAGACTAATACACTCTCTAATACCCAATACCTTGGGCTTGCACGAGCACTGTTTCCCTTTCCTGAAACTCTCTTCCCTTCCTTCTCACCCAGAAGCTTCCTTGGAATGTCTCTGATCCTACTGTAAATTCCATCTTTTCTCTGCTACCAAATCTGCAAGCAAAGCTCTGTCCCTGAGCCCCATGTCCTCCCAGTGTCATGCATGTGCAGTAGCCCCTCATCCATGTTATCCAACCCCAGTGGATGCTGGAAACCTCGGATAGTGCTGAACCCCATACAGCCTATGCTTTTCCCTACACGTATGTATTAATTATAAAGTTTAATTTATAAATTAGGCATAGGAAGAGATGAACAACAATAACTACTAATAAAATGAAACAATCTCAATGTCACACTGTAAAAAAAGTTTTATGAATGTAGTCTGTCTCTCTTTCTCTCTCTCAAAACATCTTATTTTACCATACTCACCTATTTTGGACTATGGTTAACCTCAGGTAACTGAACCACAGAAAGTAAAACTTTGGATAAGGGGGTCCATTGTAATGCCTTCTTCTCTACTAAGAGGAGTTGGTTTGTGCCTGCAGTGCTAGACTTGCCCAGTTGAACCTGGACAACTGTTTTGTGTATGTGTTTACCCACTAGACTGTGAGCTCCTAGAAAATAGGGACCATGTTAATGTTCATGTATAGAACCTATGGACCCCTTAGCCCACGGCCCAGCTGGCACAACTGTTGTTGACTAAGTATTTGTTACACTCCATCTTCTCAGCATTTTCATTGTTTACTTTTGTTAAAACAGTAATTGGCATTCACAGTTGGAGATAATTTACAGTGTATAAAACTGTTTTCTTAGCGGCTTTGTGGGGTAGGTCAGACCGACTTAGTGTTCCCACTCTGCAGATCAGGAAAGAGAGGCACAGAGAGACTCCGTCTTAGTCAGGTGCACAAACAGGAAGAGGGATGCAACCCACCCCACTCAGCTTTCTTCTGTCAGTTTCAGGTCCCCTTCCAGAAGTGCTCAGCTGCTGCAGTGTTCCTCCCCTGACTTTTTTGAGAGATGACAAATTACATTCACTATTGTCCTAAAGTGGTTTTCATTTCTGATTACTTAATTTGCCCAGCGTTTGCTTTAAATGATTTTCCACGGCGGGCTGTAGATGTTTGCGGTTGACTTTTTGACATTATAACACTTTAGTACAAAGGAAGCTACAGAAAGCAACAATGAAAACATTTACTAAGTATGTTTATAATCAAATATATTCCTCAGTAATTTAATTTGGAGGAAGCAGAGAGCCCGGCATTACAAACAGAGGGCTCGTTAATAATTCGTAAGTCCTGAAACAGGGAGGCTGGAACGAAGATTTAGAATGATGCCACACTGAAGGAAGATTTAGAGTCATGCCACAGTTGGCTTCCCTGCTCAGAATACATCTCTGCCCACTGAGGAGCTGGGATATTCAACTAGCAAGGGCTCTCCGATGACTTCGAAGTTGCTTGGTTTTGAATGGTAGACTTAGGAGAGCTCAGATTCTGAGGGATCCAAGTGAGGGATGAAGAGGAGATGGGGGTTGGGGGATGCTCAAGGGGCCTGGCTTCCTCCCCACCCATGAGCACCAGGTCTGAGAGGTGGGTCTCCAGGCAATGGTGCAGCCTGGGCAGTCGTGTCCCCGGCATGCCTTACCCAAGGCCTTTGCTGTGGGTGTTGCCGAACATCTGGGGCACAGAAGAAAAGGAAATAAGAAAACATGCTTCATTCTGCCCAAGCCTACAATAGGCTGGGCTTCAGCTTGGAAACACACACTAGCTCTACAGTCTGGAAAAAGCTTCCACGCTCATTGCCTTATTCATGGCTCACTGCCCCCGAGAAAGACAAGAGGTGACTCTGTGGATTGGATACCTCGTCAGGGGGAAGGAAGTCTCAGAGTGGCAGTGGCTCGATCAAGTCACAGGCCAGGAGTGAGGTGGAGGGCAGACAGCTACCCCAAGATCCCTGCCTACGAGTGTCTTTCTGTGACCACAGGAGAAAAAGAAGAGATGTGTCTTGGCTCACATTTGTGTATTTTCCAGATTAACCCATGATCTAAAAGATGAGAGAAAGAGGCTTGATCAACTTCTTGGAACTTAGTCTTTTAAGGAATTATATAAAAAAAAAAAAAAGGCAAAAAAGCAGGCAAAAGAGAACAAAACAGTTTTTCGATGAACAATAGTTCATAGAAAGAGAAACACAAATAGCTTTTATGCATAAAAAATATACAAAATTTACTTGTAATAAGATAAATGCAAATTAAAACTATTATCAAATATTGTTTTCTCCTATCAGATTGGCAAAGGTGAGTCTAAAAACACATTGCGGGGGGCAGAGTTTGGGGAGCTATGCTGGGTATTTCATTGCTGTTGCAAGTGCAATTACTGCAACACTAGAGACATTCAGCAGTGACTAGTTAGAATAAAGCTTCAGAAACACTTTGACCCAGGTATTTTATGAAGATTGTGTAAAGCAAATGTATAAAGAGATTTGTTGCAACATAATCTGTAGAATCAAAATATAGCAAATGCCTTAAATATTCAGAATAGTAGACAGCCATTAAAAAGATAATTCTCCAAGTGTGTTTGTGTATATATGTGTATATATATGAAATTAAATAGATATATTTATGTGTGTGTGTATATATATATGGGTGTATACACGCACATATTCACACAGATATACAAGCACACACTGTACTGATACGGAATGCTCTACCTGTTGATAAGTGAACTAAAAATTAGTTAAGAGAGGTGTATGTATGGTGCACTCCTATTTGGGTAAAAGTAATTTGCACACACGCACACACATGCCTGGAGTCCATATATTTGCAAAGAACAAGAGAACTAAAAAATAATAAGGCATCAAGAAGCAACACACACCTTGGTAATATTAACTATCATATGCCATCATCTATTTAAGTAGGTAAAATGGATATTTAAATACATATATGCATATCATATAAACCTAAATTAAAAGTAGAGGAGAAGGAAATACAAAATGCTCTGGCAGTCACTGTTGGCGGCCCATGCAACAACCATCCCTCCTATCCCTTCCTTTTGGTAACCAAATCCTACTTTTGTTTCTACCTCCGCTAAGCACATCAGCGGAGAAAGAATCCAGCTTGAGCCTGGGGGCCTCGGAACACGACAACCTCTGCAGTCCCACTCCACTATTTCCTCTGTGTCTTTCTGCAGTACCTAGAACTGTGCTCACAACATGCTGAGGAAGATGGAGTGTGAAAATATTACGGAGCCACAAAACCTACCTGCCCTATCCCTAACCTTCTTGTCAGGGGAACTCACACATCCCTGGGTGCTTCAGCCGTCTTGAGCTGGATTTTCTGTGAGCTATAGTAAGAAGTATCCTGACTCACCCAGTGCTCACCCAGCCTGCAAGTCACTGCTCCAGCTGCCATTGAGATCTCTGGTTCAGCATTTCTGGCTAGGGTGCCTATCCCTTTCTGCTTCAGCAAACCCAGTGGCAGAGAATTCACTACTGTCTGTGGCAGTCAGCATCTCTCTGAAGAGCTCATTCTGTTGAAATGTTCTTCCTCCCACCAAATGAGAGCATCCTCTGTGATTCTTCTTTATGAGGGCCCCAGGTACATCTCCCTCCCCATCTGTCCATATTCTCTCATCTATCTGTCCGTCCACACAAAAACTCACCACAGAGGTCCCAAAAGGAGCAAGGAATTTGGTGAAAACACAATCCAGGCCTTTCATTATAGTTCTTCAGCTATTTGAACATAGTTCGTGCCTCCAATAGTCAAGATGTTTTCTTTTCAAATTGACCTTTAAGTTGTTGTTGTTGTTGTTGTTGTTTTTCTGGATAGGTGCTGATATTTTATGCTGTCTGCATCTCAGTCACTCCCTGCTGAGGATTCTCCCTGCACATCCTCTGTGAAGCTCGGTGTTCAGAATTAAACGCAAAATGCCAAGTGTAGTCTAGCCGGCACAGACCAGAGCAAGGTAGTCACCTCCTTTTCCTGAGACACTACTACTGTTATTATAACCCAAGTGCATGAAGCCATGTGAGGGTTCCCATTACCATATGGATGAAGTTTGATTGACAGCTAAGATCCTACATCATTTTCCTAACTCTAAGTAGCATCTACCATTTCATCTCAGTACAACTGGTCCCCAGGACCCAAGAGTTGAGCATTATTTGTCTGGGATTTGTGTCCAACTCTTTCACTTTAAAACATTTTCCACTCACAATCCTTGGCCCCTCCTCAGTCCCATTTCAACCATAGTTCCTCACCACCCCTTCCCCATTTACAAAGCACGTGTTTCCTGGGTGAGCTCTGACTGTGGTTGTTTTTTTTTTTCTTTTCACTGTGTTACCCATGGTACAATTGGGGCTCCTCTTTCAGTAAGATGCTGATTGGTCAAAAATGGCTTCCAGTAACTCAGCCTTTGTTTTGTAAAAACATTATTGCAACATTGTATAACACTTTAGAAATGTTTCAAATTTAGGCTGGCTGGTGATTTAGCAGACTAGGGGGCTAGCATATGGAATCTGCTATGCTCAGGAGACTGTGGTTCCATTCCTGGCACCACCAGGCAAGGCAAGCTTAGCAGCCGCAAGGACCTTCCCAGCATTCAAGCCGGCGAGGACACCAGGTATGGTTCTCTCCTTTGCATCAGAAACAGAAATCTTGTGGGCACATGGGAGAGAGAAAATTTGGATATCCCGAGGCAAGCAGTTTCTAACAGGCTTGGTGCATCTACGTCAGTCGTTCATTCAGATTTTACTTAACATCTACAGCATGCCAGAGACAAAGATGTTGAAGGTGTATGAGACAAGGTCCTTCTCTCAAAGCATTCATAGTCAAGTCAAAGATATAAACAAGAGAGTAAAAATTACAGATTGGGTTGATGATTCAAGGCGAGAGTGTTTAGCGGGGCAGGTACTTGGGAGTGGCAGTGAGAGACTGAGGGGTTCACAGAAAAGATGATAGCTTATTTGAGTTTAAGATTTTATCCTAAATATATTTGTGTAAATATTAACTTCAGTTAATATTTATTGAGAATCATAGGAAGTAGGAGAGGAATACTTCACGCAGAAGGAATTCCATGCAAAGTCTTTGTGTAACAGTAAAAGCTGGGAATTGGAAATAGCAAATATCATTAACTAGCATGTGTGTGCACCAGCTACGTGGTCATGGGCCATCAGGTCACCTGGGGAGCCCCAGACCTTTAGCTTTCTGAAGGGACACTCATTTGCTCTGACCTGAGACCTCACACGAAGCTGGAGTCCTGTACAAAAGCACCCCTGTGACTGTCTCACTGTCTTCTCAAGTACCTTTGGCAATAGAAGGTTTATGATAATGATACATTTGGAATGAAAAGGCAGAAGTTCCAGCCTGGCTTCGGGTTTTGTTCATGAGGAGTCCTGAAGGTTTACATCATTTGTTGTACCCTGCACAGCCTCGGTTTCCTCGTTTAAAACAAGTGAGTGGAAATTAGTACCTGCTTCATAGAGATGGTATCAGGATCAAATTATCGTGTGGAAGAGGACTTGGTGGTCTGGAACATGCTTTGTAAATGGCAGTTGTCTTGTAATTTCCTTTGCTGTAAGAATGCTAATTATTTGATGTCCACGTTGAGGCAACCGGTTTCCTCTTTGGACAGCTCTGAAAACCAGGGAATAATTCCTTATATTGAGCCCTGATATCATGCTCTCCATGATTTCCCAGCTGCTGTTACTAGGGCTGCCCTTGGGGCCACATAGAATAAATGGAACCAATCTCACGTGACAGCCATTCTCAGCTCCACAGGCTGCTCTCCTGAATCCATGTTTTCTATTCTTTCTTCCGAGTCTGTCACCCGGGACTTTGAGGGCAGAATTTGATGAGCTGAAGAGTGATGTGATTTTGCCGAAGACTCTGTTGAGGTTAAGTGCTCGTCTCGTCCATCCGTCTCTTTGGGAATTCTTCTCTTCTGTAAAAGGAGAGGTCGGAAAAGCAGATGCTGTGCTTCCTGAGCTCCTCCTGTTTCCAGCCTACATGCTCTGGAATTTCTAGATTATCCTAGGGAGTTCTCCACAGCTGGAGGGAATCAGGAACCTGCAGATAGAGTGAGAGTGGGTCACTGCATAGGAGCACAGGAAGAGGGAGTGGTCCTGGTCCTTCCCAGCCCTCCTGGAGGGAACTCAGAGCACTGTGCCTCATCCCTCCACTGAAAATCCAAGCGAGGCTGGAGATGGCATCAGGAGAAGAGGGGAGTCTTCAGGAAGACTCAACTTCTGAATGAGAAGACGGAAGGACACAGCATTAACCTCCTGGTGCACGAGTGTCTCCCAAGATCACGTGACACCTCCTTCTTCAAGAGCACTTGGACTGGTCAGCCTTTCATGTATTGATTGATTTCCTTGATTCTCACCGTCTTGTATCTGGAAAGAATGAAAAGGGCACAGACAAAAAGAAAAAGAGGGGAGGAATGTTTCACTTTCTACCACAGTATATTTTTGGTGTCTCCCTTTTGTAACAACAAAACAATGACAAAAATGCTATCAGCAGTGTGGAAGCTTCCGAAGAATGGATAGAAAAATCCCATAGGAGTAGGAAGGGAAGGATATTGAGGAACTCAATGACCTTAAGGGTTCACCCTTTCCAATTGCTCCAACTTCCTCATGTACTCCCTAGTAAATGGGCAAGAGAAGGTTTCCCCAAGAGGCTTATAGGGACAACTATAATCCAGGTACAGAAGTGCTTCACTGGGATCCTTTAGGGATGTCAGCACTAGGGACAAGTTCTTTGTATTCAGAGCTGGCATGATAAACATGAACCATCCCAGAGGGTCAGAATAGAATTGGTAAAATGAATGGGCTTAACCCAAAATCCTGAGAAAATGCCAAGGCTGAAACCCAGGAAACAAAAATCATGCATTGAGGGTGGTCCTTTCTAAACACTCCCCTCTAGCTCTTACACATTTGCTTTGTAAAGCACCTCTAGCTTCCAACTGTTTGTTTCCTGCCTCCTGTATCTACACAAGTGGAGTGTAAGCATCAGGAGAAAAGGAACTACATCCAATCTCTGCCGTTTTCTTGCACCTCCTAATAATTTCACAAATACTTTTTGAATAAATGAATAAAGTGCTGTGTCCCGAGCAAGATAGAAATAGAAAGAGAGGAACCAGGCTTATCTGGACAAGAAAACGAATAAAAGAGAGAAAGGTGTGGCTGCCAGTGGGTGAGAGGCTAGGCAAGGTTTGTGGGCTCCCTTCCAACCTATTGAGGGGACAGGCTTGGAGCAGATGCCCGCAGACATTCTTCTGAATCTCTGAAAGCCAGACTGGCCGTGTGAGCTGCCACTGGGCAGGGTGACCACAGTGTCGTTATCTAAGGACCCAATCTCATTAGAAGAGAGATACATGGGTCTGCAGGGAAACGGGCTTTCATTAAGGGAGTGGGGCTGCTGAGGTCATGTGTTTACTGGAAATTGAGCAAAGCGACTCCATCAGTCCAGAGTGGAAGCAGCAGAAGAGACCAGGGCCAGTTCAGAGTTGGAGGGGAGAACAGCCCCACAGCAGCTCCAGCCAATACTGTCTCTTTTCGGATGCTATTAGTGGGTTTGGCAGGCAAGCTCACCATCTACTTCAGAGGACCACGGCACAGATTAAGGGAGGCTGGATGCTAATTTGCACATATGGAAATGCTTTTTCTCGCCGTCGATGGCTCTGTTGTGGACAGATGGAATTAGCGAGAACTTCGAAGTCGTGAAGGCAAACACATAAAAAAAAAAGAAAAAAAAGAAAGCCAGCCTCTCTCTTTTCTTTCCCACTTTTTCTTTCTGTCGGCCTGTCTCCTTTCTCTGTCTTCTTTCCATCATTCCCCTGTCCTTCTCTCTTTTTCTTTTACCTTTCTCTTGTGAGACCCTTCTGATTGTACAGGAGTAAATAAATATTGCCCCAGAATGGCTCCTGGCATTAATAATGCATTGGTCATATTTCAATTGCAAATTGTTCTTTAACAGCAAGTCTACCCCCATCACCCCACCCAGATCAATTGTAAGTAGGATTCAGATGCGAGAAAACACCTGAAAAACTAAGGCTTAACGCTGGTCTTCAGAGGAATGTGGTCTCCCTGCCAGCACTGACCTGGGACATCAACAACGCCTTCCCTGAGCTGGTTTCCCTGTCAGCTCCTGTGGATGGGTCCTGTTCTCGACAGCCTCGCCACTCTCCTGAGAAAGGGTTCTTTAGATGCACTCGGCTTGCTTCAGGGCTGAAACGATAAATCCGATGGGATTACCTTTTATTATTATTTTTCTTTCTTTCTTGCACTCTGTGCCTTTGACTGGGAAGGTCTGTAATATTTTATTTATTTGGCAGACTAACCAGGGTTAGCGTCCCTTTGGAAATTGTCACATAAAGGTGTCTACCGAGCAGAGACACCTACCCTGGTAATTGCCCCTCTTCAGGATTTAGCAAACTTTTTTCAGTAAAGGGCCAGATAGTAAATATTTTCATCTTTCCAGGCCAGACATCTTTCTTGCACCCAGGAAAGCACAGAGAAAACATCGACGAATGGGTGTGGCTGTGTCCAATAAAGTATTATTTACATTAACAGAGGGAGGGGCTTGGTTTGGACAGAGGGGGTACTTTGCCACCCCCTCGTTCAGGAAATCTTTCATTGTAGGAGTTACACAATTGGGTCTATAACCCTCAGCCTCTGTTGTGTAACTTATCCAAGAGGTAGATGAATATATGTCGTGTGTTTGAGAAAGATGTTCTAGTTTGGTTTTGCCTCAACTAACTTCGGAATGACTTCACCCCTGGGCTTCAGGCAGAAGACAGGGCTCAGCAAGTGAGCCACAAGGTTGCTGGTGGCCCCTCCCGTCCCTGATTCTGGGAGTCTGCAAGCTCAGTGCCAGGCTGGTCATGCACCCCAAATTTGCAGTCCTAATACTTCCCTTCTCTCCTTCCATTAATGACACAGGTACCTTACAGTTTCAGGAATGGTAATGTATAGCTAAAGGGCAGAATCTGCCTCCTCCAAGGGGTGCCCAACAGGAGAGTACATTATTCCATCAATTACCTCATTGCATGACCTGTTTATTCCAAGTGTTTTTGTTGTTGTTGTTGTTGGGGGAGTGGAGAATTGGGGAAGGAGATAAATTCCAAAGTCTAGATGGTTCATTGCGTTTTTCCACTTTCAAACCAGATATTCTAAAACTGACCCACTAAATCTTGCATCCGCTGCTCCCAGTCCTGACAACTACCACCAGTATCATATTCAGGTTCCCTGGATCAAGTGGGCTTTCTGGGTGTTGCTTTGTCTCAAGGAAGCTTTGTTTCCTCTTTCCTGATTTCAAGTTCTGTTCACTCAGTGATATTACAAATTCCCTGGAGCAAAGAGCCACCTCTTTTATTAAAATTGCTGTGTGTAATTTGGATATAATCCAGGTCCACTCTATGTGCAGTAATATACAAATCTATATGTGATGTGCTTTTCAGACTACTAGACTGGAAATCTAGTGCTGCCAGTAGACTAGTACTAAGTCTGTTATAGAGACTTAGGGTGACATCTAAACTCTACTCCTTACTAGCTGTGTATCTTTTAGGTAGGTTAACTTTGAGCTTGCTTCCTGTCTTTTAAAGAGGGATAAAACTAATTTTTTCTGATGTTTTATGTGGATGCTCTCAAGATGTATTGGATTCTCTTTGCAGTGGGTAGTCAAGCCCAGTGAAGCTATCGCCCACAGGATATTAGTGCAACCCTCAATCATACCTTCTAAACCTCTGGGGCTGGAGGGAACTAAACTTCTACCGAGGAAGGCTAGAAGCAGAGTAGATAAACAGAATCTGTGGCCCGGGGAAGCTACATAAAGACCATTTGATCTGAGAAAGAAGCCAAAGGCTGAAAAATAAGTTAGAGGATCAGAGCTGAGAGAAGCAGCAGCTGTGAGGATTGGTCAGCTCAGGTGAGGGACTTTGGTTAACGAACCTGCGGGTGCTGTAAGCTACTATCTAGTAAGTGTCTGCTCTATGCTAGGCATTAAGCTCAGTGTTGTGCATGCATTATTTCCAAGACTTCTGATATCCGTGACAGATGAAGTGCTTTCTTCCCATTTTATACATGCTCAGAGATGTTGAGGGCCTTTAATCAAGTTCCCAGCTCTGAAGGTGTGTAAAGACAAGATTTGACTTTAGTTCTGTCTGGTCCCCAAATCAAAGTGTAAACTATTTCTGCTAGCTTACGTGAAAACTTAAGGCCAAATACTGCCTGTGTGTGCATCACCTGGCCTACCTGTGACCCTCTGACCCAATCTATGAATTAGGTCAGATGGCCTGAGGTCTGCTCATGTCTCAGGAGACTCTCAGGGAAGGTGGTTCCTCACCTTAAACCTCTCCACACTCACCGATGATTTCTGGCACCCAGTGGTTGATGAAGCACATGGTTTCTGAGATGATCCCAGAGTCATATCATGGTCAATATCATGGCCAATACTCCTACTCATTCTCCTCATGATTTGTGTGTTCATCTCCTTTGAGTTCAGTTCCATAAGGGCAGGGATAAGGCCAACCCCATGTACACAGTAAGTTCATTTAATGAACCAAATGTCTCATTGATTGAATAAATAATGACTGGAGAGGTGTTTTAAAAGTGCATAATATGGGACAATACAGTGGACTGACATAATTTTTGTTTTGTTATCTGGAGGCAAAGTGTACATTTTCCTCCAGAAAACAAACAAACAAAACGAAAAAAAAAATAATCTAGTCTCTTCCTTACCTAGTCATCCACATCAGCCTGGCCTTGTTCCCTTCAGGTAATTTCATTGGAACATTTCCAGCATTGTGGTCATTAGGTTGAGGATATCTTTCGGGTCTGCAGGACATCCCAAATCCCAAAGGGAGACCCCAAATCGTTGGGAAAATAGCACATTGATATCCACATTCAAGTTCAGCCAACAACGTCCCAGCCATTAGATGACTAGACCATGCTCTGTGAGAACAAAGACCATAAGTGTTCTATGTATACCTATTTAAAATTATACACATACATATGCACACATGTGGTTATATATATGCAAAAAGAGAAAAGGTATAAAGACATATAGGCATAGCAGTAAAAGAAAGGATAAATGGATGGGTGGATGGTTGGATGTTTGGATGGATGGATGGATGGATGGATGCATGGATGCATGCATGCATGGACGGATGGATGGATGAGTGGATGGATGGATAGATGCATGCATGGATGGATGGATGAGTGGATGGATGGATGAAGGGATGGATGGATAGATGGGTGGATGGATGCATAAATGAACTGTAAAAAGGCAAGCCCTAGAAATCCTCTGTATGTCACTATTTCTCCTGCTTTATAATCCATATTCCTTTTAGTTAAATAAGAATCTAATAAGAATTTTATGTTCTCTCGTGTTTTAATTTGAGGAAAAATTAATTTACAAAATTTTAATTTGAAGAAAAATTAATTTACAAATTCTTAAGTGCTTTGACAATTGTAACATGCAATTCAGACATAAAATTGTGTTGTTCTTCACCTTGATCATCCTGATTTCTATTTGAAAACTTCCAAGAAATTTCATATTATGACCAAATATAAATTGCTACTATTACTATTAACACAATTTAGAATTTATACAAATTAAAAATTGTTACAAAAATTAAAGAAAATAGAATATTGAAATTTCTTTTAGGTTCTGCATCTGTTCTCATAGAAATTCTGGTCAGCGGCATGTTCTCCCTACCAGGTTAAGATTCATCTTTCGTATTGCTGATATTTTAACATTGGTTCAAAACTCTACACTGCAGGGGCCTTTGAAAACAGTATGCTGAGAATAGATAGGGCTCAAGGACAGTATCTCCAATTGAACTTTTAATGAACTCCCGTAGGCACCAAGAAGGCGGGCAGACAAGGAAGAGCATAGAAACAAGGAACTGAGTAGAAGGTTACATGTGGGAAAAGAAAGTTTGTTTTGCATTGCATTCTTTCTGCTGACGTGGGGTTTATGGAGTATAAATAAAGTGAGGCGGAGGCTCTGAGTGCGGCTGCCATGTTCTCTGTGTGTCTTTGTCTTTTGTGTGTTCTTTCATTCTCCACCACCCCCGGCATGGACCCCAACACTACACTACTAAAACAGTTAAAAAAAAAAACAAAAAACTTCAGTGATTTTGTAATATGAAGCTAAATTTTAAATTACCAAGCACTCTGCCAGCCTGTCTTAACACCAAATTCAATTCTACTGGATGTTTCCAGCTATTGAATACAATTCCCCATATAGTCTTTCCAAACTGGGCAAGAATTGGTTTCAGATAAGTCATTATTGTTTGCATGACCTAACTTCTATTTAATTTGAAAAACAGACTCAGGAAAGTTTTTACCACTCATTACTCAGGAATGCCTTGCCTTAGTGGGGAAGAGGTGTTCCATGGCGTTTGAAAAATGGTGCAGAAACTGAGCTCAGAATGTGCCACCTGTGCTCTAGAACATGAATGGTTTTAAAAGGCAGGAGGAGAAAGAAAAGAAGCACTAACAAAGGAAGGAGAGCATTGCCAGATCTCACTAACGGATTGTAGAAAGGCAATGGGAGGTGAATCCAGGTTGCCTCTAACTCGCTGTGAGATTTGAGGCAAATCTCTGACCATAAGAAAATTGTTTCCAAGAGGGAGAGCGAGTGGGAGATCTACAGAGAAAGGAAGAGAGAGGGAGGGAGGAAGGGGGGGGGGGAGAGAGAGAGAGAGAGGGAGAGTTCAGGCAATTGTCTCAAAGTGGTGGTCTGGAATTTAAAGTTACATCTTCCGATTCCACGTTCTGTTGAAAACCTTCATGATCATAGCCTAATATCCTAACAGTCATAGAAACCTATGGAATTTCCCATTCCTTCTACCCTCCCCATTGCTTAGTTCTATAATATTATGTTGCTTATAATCACGGTTACACTCAATACTTCACTCGTGTTACCTCCATCCACTAAAGCACCACAGGCAGAAAAACGACCTTAATGTACATTTTCCAGACTACGGTACCCTAACATTCTGTGGGCCAAGGGAAGCACATGGTATGAGTCAGACTGATACTTTCTGTCTAAACTTGTGCTTTGGCTATATAACAAATATCTGAATGGTGTAAGTTCTTGCAACTTAAAGCCAGGAAAATGGTGACAATACATTTAAGGTCCATCAATCTTTTATAATTTCATATTTTTATAGCTTTTTCAGATTATAAAAGAAACGTCTGGACACAATGAATAAAAATAGTTGCACTACAGAATAATAGAGAGGAAAATACAAATCAGCCATAATCTTACAACAAAGCGAAAACTCTATCTTCTTTTATAATTTTGTGTGTGTGCTTGTGTTTATTTGCATTACAGTGATTATATTTAATACAAAGTTTTACACTGTACTTTCTTCTCTCAACTTTGGTTTGTAAAATTTTGCAAGTGTTCAAATTATTCTACCACTCAACATTTTATGGCCAACTGTGCATTATGTGACTATGTAAGAATTTGTTTACCATTCACTTTTAATTGAACTTTTACATTCTTTTTTTTTGTTTTTATTAAAAGTAATGCAATGCCTGCCTTTTTCCCTATTTTTCATTCCTTCTTCTTAACATATTTTTTATCTGTCCAGTCATCCTTTTCACTACATCCTTGGGAATTTTCTCTTCATTGAAGCTTTTTTCAATTCTTCAAATTATAATGCATGGCTTTGAGGCCGGGCGCGGTGGCTCAAGCCTGTAATCCCAGCACTTTGGGAGGCCGAGACGGGCGGATCACGCGGTCAGGAGATCGAGACCATCCTGGCTAACACGGTGAAACCCCGTCTCTACTAAAAAATACAAAAAACTAGCCGGGCGCGGTGGCGGGCGCCTGTAGTCCCAACTACTCGGGAGGCTGAGGCAGGAGAATGGCGTGAACCCGGGAGGCGGAGCTTGCAGTGAGCTGAGATCCGGCCACTGCACTCCAGCCTGGGCGGCAGAGCGAGACTCCGTCTCAAAAAAAAAAAAAAAAAAAAAAAAAAAAAAAAAAAAAAAAAAATGCATGGCTTTTTATATTATGACTTTGATATGTAAATAGATGTCTATTATTTTATGGATGATGTTTTGTGATATATGTTTTATTATCTACCCTAGCTGCATCAGTCACTGTCTAGGGAACATAAACAATTCTCCTTCCCACTATACTCTCAGGGTGTTCATTTCTAAGGTAAAGCTAGCAATACTTTCCCCTTAGAGCTGACGTGAGGGTTAAATGGGATACTAGATGTAAAGTGCATAGAATAGAACTTGGCATATAGAAAGTTCTCTATCAACCTTAGTTTTATTCCTCTGTTGGGTTATCTACAGTTTCCCATGATAATATGAACTCTTGGAGAAAAGAAGCACACACATACTTGTCCACACATAGACACAGACACACATACACATATAGCTTCCCTGCCTAGCATAGTGCCTAGTTCTTAGAGCTCAGGAATTAGTAGTTGAATGAAATGGCTGAAGTTTAATTTTATTAACATTAACATCACAAGACCTTTTGGTCAATGAATATGCTAAAGTATTGTTACTTATAATGAGATTTTGCATCCACTATGGAGGATTTATTTATAGATATAACATTCACATGTACTTTAGGATTGTGTAAATCAAGACTTATTTTATCTACAGGAGTTTCATATCACTAGAAAAAAAGATTTTAGAAACGTTCTAATAATTGCCGTATGTTCGGCAAGAGAGACTCTTTTAATCATACAAAAATGAAGTTAGATAATTGGATGGTTATGATAGCTACAGAAGGGTTTATAAAAGTCACAATTAAGAGACACCCACTGTAAGAAAAAGCAAAATGTATTTTCTTTAGGCTCCCATAAGCTGCATTTTCAATGCACAGATTTAAGGAAATTCCCTTTCCAAATCCTCTTTTGTCCCACATGAAAGCAATGATGACTTTCTACACAGCAGACTCAGGACTTAAAAAAAAAAATAAATTAAAAGGAATGTTTACTCTAAGTGGAACATCATGGGCTTCGTCACAGCAGTTTCATGGCATTCTCCCTCCAGCTGTTTTGATTTATCCCTCCACTTCCAATAAAACTTGTATTTTATTTCAAGGGGTAATCCGTAATTAACTTTTCAACTAGTGGCAGTGGTTTTTTAGGTGCCACCAACAGTGTGTGGAACTCAACCTTAAAAAAAAAAAAAAAGTAAAAGTAAAAGACTTGGTTAAAAGTAAAAGTAAAAAACCTGGTTCCACTGAGGTTTCCTCCCTGAAAAGTTTTACAATGATAGAGACATGGTGGAATTTAGCTTGACCGAACAAGCAAAGGAAGAAGGGCCACGGGACAAGGGTGGAAAGTCAAGTACTCCATCCTTTTTAAAGATAGGTGCCTGGATCACACTAGTATCTCCAATTCCACCAGATAGATAAATAAATAGCAAGATAGATAAAGATATATGCATGTACACCTATCTCTATCAATCAATCAATCTATTTATCTATTTATCTATCTATTTATCTATGTATTGATCTATCTCATCTATCCATCTATCCATCCATCCATCCATCCATCATCCATCATCCAGTCTGTATCCATCCTTTATCCATTCATTTGTCATCTATCTATCCATCTTTCTATCCATCCATTATCTATATGTCTATCTACTTATTCATCTACTTATCTCATCCATCCATTCATCCATCCATCCATTCATCCATCCATCCTCCATTCTCTATTGATCTAACTATCCATCTATCTGTCCATTCATCCATTACCTCTCTCTCTCTTCCTCTCAATTTACCATCTATCTGAGAGATAGGCATGAAGTTGGACAATGGTTTTCTCCCCCAATGTCCTCAGCATATTTTGTAAGCATAAAGAGCAATTAGAGAAGAGAAAAGAAAATATTATTTTTTTTTTGTTTACATTGTACTTCCATTACTCAACTTTGGTTAGTAAAATTATTTTCTTTTCTTTGCATTTGTAAATTGTGGAGAATGACAATACTTACCACATGTATTTTGTTGCAGCAATTTTCTCTCTATTACCTGTGTAAAGTCCTTAGCAAGATGCATGGCATCATGTTCACATTCAATGAATAATGATATTCTTACTATACAGCACTGTGGATAGCACACATACATTGACCATAAAATAATTAAGTAGCCGTGTGTCCCAGTAGCTCCTGAGTTTCAGTCTTTGGAGTAGAGCTGTGGGTGGGATATGGTTGATGCCAGCAAACAAGTTACATCACTCATTGACCTGGGCAATGCTATTCATCTCCTCAATGGTGGATCCGTGGTCCATGGCAGCCCCAAGCAAGAGATGCTTCTTTCATTCAAGAAGGGATTAGACTGTCCTTCCAGTTACCCAGACTCCTGAGGATGCTGTTCCCAAACAGAGAGAATGGAACCAAGAAGACACATGGGCTTCAAGGTTGGAGACAATTCAGTTCATAGTCCCAGCATGTCTGTTACTAACACGTCAAGCAGAGAGCTGGCCATTCACAGAGGATAAATGGGGAAGTAACACTGGCTATGTAAATATACTTTACGAAAGCGTGCATCTTAAGCGAGTGTTGAGTACAGTGTGGCTTAATACATGAAGGCACTGAAGCAAACATGCCCTTTTCAGTATGGTGCAGAGGTACTGGGAGAGTACAGACTCAGGAAACAATAGAGAAGCCACAGCGGCCCAGCATAGGCGTACAACCCCAGTAACATGTGTTATTTTAGGGTGGAAAATGGAGAGGAAGATTGAACTCATTGTGTATCTGAATGTTGAGTAATCAGGTAAAGTTCTCATAAAGAACAGAAGGATAGTAATTCTCAAAGCCTTCTTTTGTTGTCTTTGTATAGTTTCAAGTGAAAAGGGCTTTCCTGATGGTGTGACCAGGCAGCGTCAACCTAATCACAAAAGTTAGAACGTTTTCTCCGGTAAATAAAAGGATCCCTGACCCAAGTGGACAGGGCAGGGTATGACACTACACTGCAGAGAACCAGATGGCAGGGAGGCTCCGGAAAATTAGGACATTGACTCAGTCAAGGAACCCGGAAAGCAGGTTCCTTCTGCTTTCTCTCTGCCTTCCATAGCACATAGACTGGCCCCAGGTCAGCTTCTCTCGAAGTTCCACATGACTGCATCAGTTCCGGCATTCTATGGAGACCCAGCAATGAGAGAGAAATTAGGTTCCTAGAGCTGTTGTAACAAAGTGCCACAAACTGAGTGGCTTAAAACAACAAAATAGGTTGTCTCACAATTCTGGACTTTAGTGGTCCATAATCAAGGTGTTCAGCAGGCCATGCTTCCTCTGAAATCTGTAGGAGCAAATTCTTCCTTATCTCTTTTGGCTTCCAGGGTTTGCCAGCAATCCTTGGTGTTCTGTGGCTAGCAGATAGATCACTCCAATCCCTGCCTCCCCCGTCACATGGCTGTCTTCTCCCTGTGTGTCCCTGTCTTCCCGTGGTGCTCATCTGTCCGTCTCTCTTTCCCCTTCTTAGAAGGACACCAGTCATACTGGGTTAGGGGCCTACCCTATGACCTCATCGTAACTAATTATATCTGTAATGACCCCATTTTCAAACAAGGTCACATTCTGGAGTACCAGGGGTTAGGATTTCTATAAATCTTTTAGGTGACACAATTCAACTCATAACAGAGGGGCCTCTCCTCTTTGTGTCTCCTTTAATAAGAGAGGAACCATTTCCCAGAAAGAGCAAGAGGATGTCTCCTCACAGCTCATCGGCCACATTGGGTTACATGTCCTCACTTCACCCATCACCAGCAAGGGAGTTGCTGTTTCTACAATTATTTAGAATTTGTTCCTGATCGTCACAGGGCAGAACTATCTACATGGACAGGGCAGCGATGCAAAAGCGGGGAAGGTTTGGGGTAGGCTGCCCGAAGTTTCTGCCACACTGACAATTAGAGCCAGATTGTATCGTGCTGAGCAAATTACATACATACATAAAGCAGGTAAAGAGCCATCCTGTATAAATCTGCCCACAGGGAGGTCATTTACTTACTCTGGATATGCAATAGGGTCAAACGTCATCACTGTTCTTCCTGACTTGGCTATCTCAAAGCCCTATTCCTTCTTCTACAATGAGTCCACGTTATCCTCATGAAGCACAGGTTACTGCCCTTCACTTCCCTCCAATAAGAGCAGATCCTCTGTAGAAAAGAAATCCAAGCTTCTCAGCATGTCCTTTAACCCTGTCTGATCTGGACCCTAAATCCCTCTCGGATCCTCTTCCAACCATTTACTCTCACTCTTCAATTAGAAATGCAGTGTTTTGCTTCCTAATGCAAAGCTTCTTCATCCTTCCAGACTTAACTCAAATGCAGCTTCTTGAGAAAAATTATCGTGCTCCACATTTTTGTTTGTGATCCCAGTACCCCCTTTTTGTTTGTTTCTCAGCCTGGCATGTATAACTAAACCCTCGAGACCATCAGAGCTCATGTATCACTTCCTTTAGGTCTGAAACACCTTTTCTGACTGTTTCAGGAAGAGGGAATTATTCTCCTGGGTTCTTGACTTTTGTCAGTCACTGTTTTGTTGTTCTTGTTGTTGTTGTTATTATTGTTTGTTTGTTTTTTGCCCTGTCGTGGCTCACTGAAAACTCCATTTCCTGGGTTCAAGCAATTCTCCTGTCTCAGCGTCCTGAGTAGCTGGGATTACAGGTGTCCACCACCACAACAGGCTAATTTTTATATTTTTAATAGAGACTGAGTTTCACCATGTTGCCCAGGCTGGTCTCCAACTCCTAACCTCAAGTGATCTACCAGCCTTGGCCTCCCAGAGTGCTGGCATTACAGGCATGAGCCATGGCGCCCAGCCTGTTTCTCCATCTCTAAGAGCAAGCAGCCTTTGCTTTGATAATATTGCCATGTGCACCTGGATTTCTTACACTAGACTGGGAGCATCTAGGGAAACACAAACCTATGCATCTCTGCAGTGCCTGCACTGTGCCAGGAACAGGTGATTTTGGTCAGCTGTCTCTTGGTCGTTATAAAGCAGTGTGGTATGTGCAGAAATACAGTCCTGAGAAACTTACAAGATAAAGAAGAAGCCGAGAACAGTGGTTAACTATATTTACAGGAGAAATTTCCCGGAAGTTTCAAAATGGACTTTCATGAACATTGCCTCATTTCGCCCTTATAGAAGTCCTGAGTAATAGAATTGTTCCTTTAGGAAATTAAGAAGTTGAGGCCCAGGGAAGATGTCAATTTCACAAGGTCACAAATATAATTTGAATGTGTGTCCCTGCCCAAATCTCACATTGAAACATAATCCCCAATGTTGGAAGTGGGGCCTGGTGGGTGGTGACTGGATCATGGGGGCATATTTCTCATGAATAGCTTAGTGCCATCCTTTTAGCACTGTTCTCACAATAATGAGCGAGTTCTCCTGAGATTGAGTTGTTTAAAAGTGTGTAGCACCTCCCCACTTCCCCTCTTGCTTCTGCTTTTGCCATGTGACATGCCTGCTCTCCCTCTACCTTCCATCATGACTGGAAGCTTCCTGAGGTCTCCCCATAAGCAGATGCCAGCATTATGCTTCCTGTACAGCCTGGAGAACCTTGAGCCAATGAAGCCTCTTATAAATTACCCAGTCTTGGGTATTTCTTTGTAGCAATGCAAGAACAGAATAATACAATCAGGTAGTTTGTAAATAGTAGAAATATGGATTAAACCATTCCATTGCTCCAACATGCATGTGCCTGCTATGGTTTGAATGCTTGTCCCTTTTAAAATTTATGTTCAAATGGAATTGCCATTGTAATGGTATTGAGATGTGGGATCTTTCAGAGGTGTTTAGACCCTAAGGTTCCATAATCGTGAAAGGACTAATGTCCTTTTTGAGGAAGTGAGTGATTCGACCTGTCCTGCTCTCTCTTTCTCAAGCTCTGATCTCCCACCATGCTATCATGCAGCAAGAAGGCCCTCATCAAAGGCCAGCTCCACAATCATGGATTTCTAAGCCTCCAAAACTGTGAGCCCACAAGTTTCTGTTCATAATATAAACAGTCTCAGGTGTTCTGTCACAGCAGCACAAAACAAACTATCAGTGCCCAAGATATGGCGGGGCTAGATGTAGATTTTTTTCCTGGTCTGCATTTTTGAAATTTTGCTCAGTTTTTGCAGGTCTGAAGAACACAGCTGGGAACAGGCTAGGTATTAAATAGCAAGCACACAGCAAAACTTGGATTTCTGGGCTGCCAACTTGGACTGGCTAGAAATCCACAAGGGTGTGGAAATTAGATACACACGGAAGGTTCCTGCTGTGCATCCACAGAGTTTGTTCAAGCAGCTGTTTTCTGGACTCAACCCCAGTGCTATATTTTAGCTCTTGCAGTGGGTAAGGTTATTTTTTTTTCCTGTAATTCCTGTTTCATCATGAGCAGAGGGTCACACAGGTGACCAGTGTAGAGAGAGTTTTCATTTTAATGTTTCCTAACTCCTATTCTTGATAACATTTTTGCCTTCTCCTACCTTCCTTTCTTAGTGAAAGTGGTTATCACCCCATTCCCCTCCTCTCTTGCCAGGGCTCTTTTTTTCTCATTTTGGAAATTCAGCTGGTTAACCAGCTGAGGGTGCAGCATGGCCTAAGCGTCATCACTGGTTGCAGACAGACATCATCCTACAGGAGGAAGAAGCACAGAGCAGTAAGTAGAGAAGACATGAACTAGGCAGAGAGGGCTTTAAGTCTCAACTGTGTGAGGTTGGGCAATTTATTTAGCCTCTTGGAACATCAGTGTTCTCATCTATAAAATAGGGATGATAGAAAGCAAGATATCATTGGAAGAAACAAATGAAATTGTCATTCAGGCAAAGTCTGTTGACAGATGTGTGTTCAGTGGACACTTGATCAGTGAATAGCTTGACCCTTGAACAACTTGGGTTTGAACTGTGAGGGTCTTCTTATATGTGGATTAAAAGTATATTAAAATATTATATTTATAGGAATAATATATATTATAAAATATGTATTTATTTTATAGGAACAAATATATATACATATGAAAAATGCTTTGGAGATTTTTGGCAATTTGATAAAACTTGCAGACAAAACTCATAGCCTAGAATGTAGAAAAATTAGAAAAAAGTTAGGCATCGGATAAATGCACAAAATATATGAAGATACTAGTGTATTTTATCATTTACTACCATATAACACACACCAATCCATTACAAAAAGTTAAAGTTTATCAAAACTTATGAATACAAACACTTAAGGACTGTACTTGACACCATTCACATTGAAAAGAAATATAAACAAACATGTAGATGCAGTATTAAATAATAACTGCATAAAATCAATTACATAAAATAATACATACTGTATGTAAAATAATACATACAGGCGGTGGCTCACGCCTGTAATTCCAGCATTTTGGGAGGCCAAGGTGGGTGGATTATCTGAGGTCAGGAGTTCGAGACCAGCCTGGTCAACATGGTGAAAACCCGTTTCTACAAAAAAAAAAACAAAAATTAGTCAGGCATGGTGGCAGACGCCTGTAGTCCCAGCAACTAGGAAGGATGAAGCAGGAGAACTGCTTGAACCCAGGAGGCAGAGGTTGCAGTGAGCTGAGATTGCACCACTGCACTCCAGTCTGGGTGACAGAGTGAGATTCCATTTCAAAAAAAAAAGAAAAGAAAAGTACATACTGTTCTATGGTAATAACTTTGTAGCCACCTCCTGTTGTTATTGTGGTAGCTCACACGTTGTATCAGCTTACATGCCATGTGACTGTCATCATCTCCATGTGGGCAGTTCCTCTCTCCAGTAAATTGCAGATAGCAGTAAAAAGTGATTGCTCAAAGTTCTTGAATATTTTTCATTCAGTGCAATATTGTAAACCTTGAATAACACCACGGGACACATATAAAGTGCCACTAGTGATGCCAGAAATGCTTCCAAGAAGCAGACAAAAGTCATAACTTTATAAGAAAAAGTTGAATTGCTTGATACATATCGTAGATTGAGGTCTGCCCCTGCAGTTGGCCACAGTTTCAGACAGAAAATTTACCTTGAAAACAGATGACGTAAACTTATAGCAGAATATCAATAAATACGGCACAGTACTGTAAATGTATTGTCTATTCCTTGTGCTTTTCTTAATAATATTGTCTTTTCTTTAGCTTACTTTATTGTAAGGATACAATGTATAATACATATACAAACGATCTATTAATTGACTGTTTACATTACTGATAAGGCATCCAGTCAGCGCACTATTAGTAGTTAAGTTTTGGGGGCGTGAAAAGTTATATGTGAATTTTTGACTGTGAACATGGCAGGTGCTCCTAACCTTTGCGTTGTTCAAGAGTCAACTGTATTTTTAAAAAATAAATGCATACAAAATGCTTTCTGAATTTTCTGGCACATAAGCACACTTGACCATAATCAGTTATTTTTATAACAAATACAGTACCTTGATTAAGATAAATGCTAACAGAAAAAGAAGTGATCTTTTAAAGTTCCATAAGGGCAGGGAAGATTAAGTCTGATGGGGTCCCAGTTGGGCCCTAGAGGCTCCAGAGCAATAATCCGTGGACAGCTAAACCCGCCGACCAATAGTCTGATAATGAATGCAAACCAACCAAGCCCCTGCAGCTGATGGTGATCTCAACCTTTTTAAACATAGAGCCTTTTAAGACAGATCCATGACTGAATGTACCTGTCCTTGGAGAGTATTCCCAACACTAAGTGTAACCATGAATATCTAGTCTGGCTCAACAGATATTTTTCTGGATAATAAAATAGCCTGGCTAACTGAGGTCTCATGTAAACTAATCACAAAATGCTACTGTGTGAGGAACCAATACAGAGTTTTGTTGATAAAGTAAAGCATAGTCCTTGCCTTCAAGGAGCTCACGTGCCTATGAGGGAAAGAAGAGAGTAAATAAATGAATTTACAGTATATATGAAAAAAATCAAAGCAAGAGAGACAAGAGCATTGGGGAGGGGCTGCTGTTTGATATCCTGTAGTGGAGGGTGGCCTCCCCAATTAAGTGGCATTTGTGTGGACACTCTAAAGAAGAAAATAAAGGAACTCTTGGTTATTGAGGTAAGAACATTCCAGACAGGGACAACAAAAAGGCCAAAACCCTGGGGAGAAACGTGCTTGAGTGTTTGAGAAACTTCATGGACGTCAATGTGGTTGAAGCAGAATGAGAAAGGGAGAAACACAGAGAGGAAGAAACAAGTTAGGCGCTGCCAGTTTTCCAGGTTTGTTCTAAGGTGAGTGAAGTGGGAAGCTCTTAGAGGGTGCTATGCTTAGGATGTGCTCCCCAAAACTCAGGTGCTGGAAACTTAATCCCTAATGCAACAGCATTGGGAGGTGGGGCTTTCTGAGAAGTGTTTAGTTCATGAGGGCTCCACCCTCACAAATGAATTAATGCTGTTATAAAAGGGCTTCACAGAGAATGTTTGGTTCTTATTGTCCCCTCCACTTTCTGATAAGTGAGGGCACAGCATTCCTTCCCTCTGGAGGATGCAGCATTCAAGGCACCATCTTGGAAGTAGAGAGCAGCCCCCACCAGACACAGACACTGAACCTGCCAGCAGGTTGATCTTGGACTTCCCAGCCTCTAGAACTGTGAGAAATAATTTCAATTGTTTAAAAAAATTTCCCAGTCTGTGCTATTTTGTTATAGCAGCAAAAACAAACTAAGATGGAGAGTTTGAGTATGACCTGGCTTAAATTGGTGCACTACCACTTTAGGTGCTCTGTAATGACTAGACCAGGCTGATATGGAAGAAGGGGGAGTAGTTAGATGGAGCCCATTGCAAGAGTCCAGGCAGGAGTCATGGTACCCCTGGATGAGGATGTTAGCAATGAAGGCAGTAGAGAGTGGTTGTTTTCGAGACATATTGTGAGGTTGAAATGTACATCTGGAGGCCAGGCACAATGACTCATACCTGGAATCCCAGCACTTTGGGAGGCTGAGGCGGGCAGATAATCTGAGGTCAGGAGTTCGAGACCAGCCTGGCCAACATGGTGAAACCCCATGTCTACTAAAAATACAAAATTAGCTGGGCATGGTGTTGCATGCCTGTAATCCCAGCTACTTGGGAGGCTGAGGCAGGAGCACTTGAATCTGGGAGGTGGAAGTTGCTGTGAGCTGAGATCACACCATTGCACTCCAGCCTGAGCGACAGAGTGAAATTCTGTCTCAAAAAAAAAAAAAAAAAAAAAAAAGGGTGCGCATCTGGAGTGAAGTGGAGGAGGGCACAAAGGACACAGTGTTTTGAATTCAAAGCACAAGGACCAAAGCCTTGGGAAGGGAAAGCTTTGGACTGTCCAAGACCATGGAATTGCCTCCCAATTGTGGAAATGAAGGCTGTGAAAGAAATGTCCCTCCCTGGGTGTAAAACTAGTATTTGTCAAAGTTAAGAGCAGTGCCTGGTTTTCTTCCTCTTTCATCCTCTTCCAGCAGTGAATTCTAGGAAACATCTCCTCCGATTTTACTGTAATTCTGAACGCAGATATGATTCAGAATCTAGCCCACCAGCACATAGAGGACATAGACCCTACACTTGGCTCTATCCTGAAATTGCTGTTTAAACTTGGACACGTTCACTTGAAAAACCAAACAAACAATTATAAATTTAGCAAGGAAACTTTATTACTTAGAAAAGGTTATAACCTGCAAGGTGGCTATTCTGACAGGATGAAAAGCATAGCCTCTGGCAGAGACTGTTATCAGGCACTCAGAAGGAGGAAGGACTGTGGAAGGAGTTTTATGCTGAATGGGTTGGATAAACATACATATGCAACAGGTAATGGGAGGAGTTATGAATATTCATGAAGGGAGTCCTGATACATGTGTACCGAGCAAGCATGCATATTACATTCACTTCCTGTTCACTTTGGTGTGGAGGTTTAACATTTAAATGCATTGAAATTAGGCACTGTATGTCAAAGGGTGAAGGAGGGACATAAGGACGCTTAGTGCACACCCTCTGTAACTGACCAGAACCAGTCCATGGCGAGTGGTCTCTTATCACGAGAAAGTTATCAAAATCAGTCTCTTTGTCCAATCAAAGCTGGGTTGAGGAACAGGGGGTCAGTTTGTGTCTGGAGGTGGATGGACGCCATTGTTTTAATATTGCTTATCTCGAGCCCAGTGCTTGTTTAGCTGCTAGGGAAAAAGAAAACTTTGTGGCCATTACAGTATAGTTTATTCTTTAAGCGTAGGGGGTGTGTGATTTAACCCTTGCCTGGCATGGCCTTCAGTCTTGTTTATAATTTGGTGTCTTTTTGTCACAAAGAGTCTGTTCTGTCAGTGTTATGCTCTCTATTTTAACATTAATACCGGTCAATAGTTGTGTCTAAATGGCAAAAGAAGGTGGGTATAATGAGGCATGTCTGATCTCCCTTCTTGCCGTAGTTGGAACGTAGTTTTTAAGGTTCTTTTGGGATCCCCTTGGCCAAGAGGGAGCCCATTCAGTAAATGGAGGGAGGATTGGGGGGCTTATAATTGATTTTATTTTCAGCTGTCACTTAGCACAACTAACATTGTACTAATATCTTTTTATACAGTTTGCCAGATTTGGGCACAACAAATACAAATACACTTCACTGTCTTTTGGTAACGTATCAACTAGAAGAAAAGATAAATATATGCTCCTTTTGGTACAAATCCTAATGTTGCCCTTTAGCTGAGGTGCATTCACAGGTGTTATTATTACTGTTGTTGCTCGTCTTTTAAGTGAGAGCACATTTTGGACTTAGGGAGCTTAAAATTAGTGACTTTAATGGAATTCACAGGGATAGTAATCCATGACTTTGAAAGTGCTGCTGGGAAAAAAATCTATGGAGGGCGGGTCAGATTAGAGAGGCCGAGATTGTGCCTCTGTGAGCACGGTGAGACGCTTTTATTCCCTGCTGTCTGAGATCCAGGTGTTGCTTCCTTCTGAGTTGGTTCCTTCTGAGGCTGTTGGAATCTGTTTGGTGTTTATGGGTTGGCTGGCCAGCTTTGGCATTCCTTGGCTTGTAGAAGCATCACCCGGGTCTCTGCCTTCACGTTAAATGCACATGATATTCAATTTTGTGTGTGTGTATCTCTGTGTCTCTTTAGAAGGACTCCAGTCATGTTGGATTAGGACCCATTCTAAGGGTCTCACCTTAACCTGATTATCTTCAAAAACCCTATTTCCAAAGAAGGTCATATTCACCAGTACTGGGGGTTAGGACTTCAACATCTTTTGGAAAGGCACGATTCAACCCTTAATGACTGTGCGCAAGTAACCAGCGGTGAGATGCACTGAGTGCAAGGCTGGTGACATGGTCGTGGCTGAATATATATTGAAGAGATGAAGGAGCGAGTAAAAGAATGCCATAAACCCTTTGTTTTTCTGTCCCCACCTCTCACACCTTTCCCCGGCGCACAGAGCATCACCCAATACAGTTTGTTCTGAAAACAAAGAACCTTTCACTAACATGGTGAGCAATTCTTCAAAGCCAGAGGAGCCTTCTGCCCCACAGCAGGGCAACATCCAGCCCTCCGGGTGCCAGTTCAAAGGACCACCTTTCTGCCTGAGCCTCTGCCGCACGCGCTTTGCACACAAGCTGACTGTGGGATTCTCACCTCCAGACTCAGACGGGGCTCCGCGTGCCAACTCCAGGCCTGAACATTGTTAGCTTTTAATGAAACTCCCCCTTGGCACTACAATTCCTGTGCAAAATGTCTGTGGCAGGAGCGACATTTGTTGGTTAAACAGGTTTATTTAAAGCAACAAGTCTCAGAGTGCATTTTGCCCTATAAAGGACTGGGTTTGAGGGGTGCCTTTAAGCAGAAATAAACTCCATGTTGAAACTCAGAATCCTGCAGCAGCCTTGGACTTCAGAAGACAGTACCAGGCGGGTCTAACCTTGTGCAGCTGCACTTGCTTAAAGGGAGTGTGACATCAAAGGCGGAGAAGGAGAAAACTCTTTACTCTGTCTCCAAGCATGAGGCTTTTAGCTGGAGGTCAGATTTCAGGTAAATATACAGCAAGCTGGCAAGAAGGGCTGGCTGTGCATCCCTGTGCTCCCGACTTCAGCACACACAGGCCTGGTTCTCAGAGCCTTCATCTTCATAAATTCTTTATAGAAAGAATTTCACAAAACCATTCATCTTTCTGGCTGCTGCTAAAATGAAAGCTTGCTCACTCATGGAAAGAAATGGAGAGAGAAAAGAAAACATTCTCGCATTTGGAATATCTATTCAGTCAACAAATAGAGACTGAGTCCTAGGCATTGGACTCATAGGGCCTGGCTTCCAGTGACCTGGTTCAGCTCAATAAACCTCATGGGATTCAGTTTTCTTATCAGAAAAATGGGCCCAAGGCTTACTCATGTTTCATACACATTGCTGGAAGGACTATAAAGATGGTTGTAATGGGTATGGAAGAGTTTATGAACTGGCACAGAGATGCATTTATTGTTAGAAATGGCATTATGCTGGTCCCCTGAGCATCACAAGGAAGATACGTCCCTTGTCCTCTTAAGAATAACATAGAGACCTTACATTCATTGTTCCCTTGACCAAGGCACAAGGAAGTTTCTCTGCCTCTCTCTGTTTCTCTCTCTCTCTCTCGTTCAATTTCTCCGTCTCTCTCTCTCTCTCTCTCTCTCTCTCTCACACACACACACACACACACACACACACACACACACACACACACACACATTTATATATGACTAAATTGTACTGAGTGGATAAGCCCCGTCCCGTCCTCCTGGTGGAGCTGTCCTTCCCAATTCACAGCTATCTTTCATGGCAACATACTTCACGTGTGGTCTTCAGTCCTGCATACCTGCGCAAATGCTACTAATTCAGGAAGAGATAAGCGCAGAAATTAAGAGTAAGCATTTAGAAATTTTTATAGCAACTTGACATGGCACAGATATCCAGGTGCATCTCCATGGACTCCTCAGTGAATAAAGACCCACAGAACTGGGTATATGCCTGGTGGGACTAGCTCATGAGGAATTTTAGGACCCCTTGGTCACAAAGTGTGAAGAATGTCACCCTGGTGACCACAGAGCACCAAACCATGGGACCCAGTGTGAGTGCATGAGTCTCAGGCCCATGACACCAGTCCTGGCTGAGTGATTTGCTGAGCCTCCTGGGTTGTGAGCTGTGTGCCAGTCATGCACAGTAGGATCATTGGAGTGTCCTGCTAAGGGCTGGAGGGAAACTGGTATCCCAGAGAAATTAGGCTTTACTTCTCTAGGACCCAGTTAAGACCCCACCTTACTCACCAAGCCTTCCCTGATGACCCAGCCAGGAGGATTTTCCCAGCATGGCAGAGGATCTATGCTCACTTTTAGGAAATTTAGCACTTTCTTCCTTCCCTGTCTTAGAATTATTCACTGACCTGCTTCTGGTACATTCTTTCCCCCCTCCCTTCAGAGCCCCTCTCATGCTGGGGGCCATTAGTAGTTTGTAAACCACCTCTCCTGCCTTTCCCCATGTGGCCTGAGCAACTCAAAGACAAGGAATTCTGTCTTTTTCATTGTGACAACCATTGCCTTGGCTAACGTTTGATAAGCACCAACTATATTCTCCACAGTTTGCTAGATAGAGATGAGAATGGGGGGTTCTGCTCACAAGAAGCCCATATTCAAAGGAAGAAGAATAGAGGGGTGACATGCAAGGACCAAGTGGGGTGTGCAGGTCACCTGCCAGGTCAGCACAGAGGAGGGAATTCTTCTGAAGAAGCCACTTTGTTTAGCTCTCTCAAGGGCCAGGAAAGAAGGGAGAGAGGAAAAGCAAGAATGAAAGAAAGAAGCGTTGATTTATCTATCTAGAATTGACCCTGGTACCCAGTCCAGTACTGCAGGAGCAGAGCAGGCCATTCGTGTCTTATAGACACATCCTCCTGCTTTTCTCTGTCCCATTTACAGCAAAAGTCCTTGCACTGGATGACCACTGCTGCCCCCTTCGCTGCCCTCTATTCTCTTCTTGACATTCTATCCAGTCAAGCTTTCATTCCACCATCCTGCTCAGACTGTTCTCCCCAGAGTTACTGGATGAGCCTTGTTATGAATTCAGTGGCCAGCTCATGACTTTCCTCGACGAGGCTCACCAGCACGATGACCTGCTGCCTGCTCCCACCTCTGGATGCCCACTTCATCCTCATTTACTCAACGCTCTGCATCACCCAGATCTCTAGACATGGGTATGCCATATAACTCAGTTGCCAAACACTTCTATTTTATTTACACTCCCATTACCCAGGTGAATTCATCTAGTCTTGTATCTTTAGTTTTACTTTTTAAAATTTTTTTAAAATTTTACTTTAAGTTCTGGGATACATGTGCAGAATGTGCAGGTTTGTTACATAGGTATACATGTGCCATGGTGGTTTGTTGCACCTATCAACCCGTCATCTAGGTTTTAAGCCCTGCATGCATTAGGCATTTGTCCTAATGCTCTCTAGTCTTGTGTCTTTAAATATCAGTTCTCAAACTCTAACTTCTCCAGTGAGGACCTTCCCATTTAACTCTGTAGACAGGTAAATGCAACTGACTGACAGCTCCATGTCATGCTCACCAGGAAGCCCAAACATATGAGGTTCAGATGCAAACTCCTGATCTATCTTCTCTCAGCTAAACGACTTCCCTAGTCTTCCCTATCTCAGGAAATCGCAATTCTATCCCTCCTACCACTGGGCTAGCAATCTTACAGGAATCCTTTCTCTCTTCTCTGTTCAGAACTCTTTTTGCTGTGCTTTCAAAATGCTTCTGAAATATGGTGACTTCTCACCACACCCTCAGCTACCTCTGGCAAATCCAGGTAAGCCTCATTTCTCACTTATATTGTCATAGCCCAACCGGTCATAGAGCCAGCCTCTCTCTCTCTAAGGGTGTATTGTCCAATATCAAGCTGCTAGGTACATGGAGTTGTATACATTTAAGCTTAATTCAAATTAAAGGAAATTAAGCATTCAACTGTTCAGTTGCACTCACCACATTTCAAGTGCTCAATGGCCACCTGAGCCTAGTGGCAACATTATAGGACAGCACAGATATAAAACATTTACATTATTGAAAAGAGTTTTATTGCTGTAGGGTCTAGTCTCATCAGAGCAGCCATGGGGAGGTGGTTGTAACATATGCACATGTTAGTCCTCTGCTCAAACCTATTCAGCAGTTTTCTTTCTTACTTGGAATAAAAGACAAGGTCCATTCAGTGGTAAGTGACTGCATCATCTGCTGTTCTTGCCCATTTGTTAATCCAACCTGATCTCCCAACTTCACATCATTCTACCGCCTCGCTCAATCTGCTGCATGACACTGATCTCCCTACTCCTACTTAAGCATGCTGTGCAGGCTCTCACCACAGGGGCTTTGCACCTGCTGTGATTCCTGGCTGGAATACTCTTCTCCTGGAAGTTCATATGGCTCAGGCCCTTCATTCCTTCCAGGGCACTGCTCCAATGTGCCTTCTCCATAAAGCTGCTGCCTCCTTAGGCTTTCTTCAGAGAGCATCTTGGCATTTAGCGTCACACATTTTCAGTGTTTGAGTTTCATTGTGTGCTATAGCATGGAAGCCCTATATGAGTGAATACTTTTGCTTAAGTGGTATATCTCCAGAGCCCTAAACACTGTGTAGCACATAGTAGGTGCTCAGAATATATGTATTAAATTAATGAAGAAATTAATAGAAGAGAGACACATAGGTGAGAAAATGCATTTCAATCATCCACAAAATTAGGATACAAATATGCTTATTAGGTACTCTATGATAGAAAATATTTACTCTCCACTCTGATTTCTTTATTACATGGATCCATAGATTAACCATGTATTCTATGTTGAGAAATATGAAATGGAATTCTAATTTTGTGACTTCAGGTCTAGCTTTTAGTGTAGAAGGTATGCATTTGTCACAACATGACAATGAAATAGTGAGTTTATGCTCTTTGGTTTATCAAACCCTCCTCCAAATCCATATCTCCTCAGGAACGATTACACACAGCACCGGTGGAGGAAGTCCTTTCAGCAGGGCCTCTGCCCCAGAAAAGTTCACTTCATTAGTGGCGCACGAGGCATGCTAGCTGATGGAACAAACATGCTCTGCAGTATATGACAGCTCAATCATGATGGAGGTGGAATTCTTACTCTTGGAAAGTCCAGTGCAGATACTCCAACTGACAAGCAGCTCTACTCCAAGGGAGGATTGAGGCTCTTGACTCCCATCTCTTAACCTCATCCTTTTGAAAAAATGGTCTCCCAGATTGCCAGGTATACCTGCATTAAGCCAGAAGTAGAGAGACAGCAAGGAGGATGTTGCCAGGGAGGTTTTCCTGGACCAGGTTTGGAAGAAGTATACATCACTTCTGCTGGCATCGTCTTGGCTGGAACTCAGTCATAGCCTCACATATCTGCAAAGAGGTCTAGAAAATATCATCTGTCCACATGTACAGGAAGAAGAGGAAATGGTGAACAGCTGACCACTGTCTCACAGGTAGCTAGTGCTGAGTACCAGATGAATGTGATGAAGGAGTTTGCAGTAGAAAGAAAAGATGCAAAGTCAATTCCAGTTGACATTTGAAAAGGCTGCAGAGAAAAAGAATTTTGACGCCGTATGGACAAGTCAAATTAGAATATGTATACTAGAAAGGAACAACTCAGCATATGTATGTTCAGGCTGCATTGAAGTCATTTTTTTTTTTTTTCCGAAAACTGCCTGAAAAATGAGAAGAACATTCTGTTACAAAGAGGGATTGGGGCAAGAATCTGGAATACTTGGAATGCTGGGCTTGGATTGTTCTGTGTGGACAGTGTCCAGGGGTCAGACTGGCTCACTGAAGCACACAGACACACATGCAGGGCAGGGGGTGTCTCCACAGCTGACAGAAGAAACCAGCAGAGTGAAGGGAGTGACTTACTTAAGGGCACATGATTGGGGTCAGAGTTGAGGCCAGACCCCCACATCTAGGGTGTGATCATATTGGAAGTGCTGAGAAGCACCAGGGTGCCTCACCCTCCCTATCATTAAGGATTTGAGGGCTCGAGCTAATCAGACCTCTGAAGTTTATTGCATTTCCATTTGTCCCATTCAGATAATAAGGCAGGCAAAGTAAAACCAAATTAAAATCTGAAGCGTGGTTACATTATTAAAATATTTTGACTGCCCTGCCCTTCAGCTGTTCTCTTCAGCTTCTGATCTTATCTCACAAGCATTTTAATTGCAATGGGCACAGATTTAAAGTCACCATACCTGCCCTAATGTATACACCAGCACATTAAAGACACTCAGGGACTTCAGAGGCCAAGCTCCAGGGGATGGACAGAAGGTCTACTTCCAGCTTTTCCAGACTTCTGGCCTAGGAAAGTTTCTCTCCAGGCATGATGTGGGTCATCTGGGAATATTACCAGGAGAGGAAAGACACATTTTCAAAGCTTATTGTTATGCTAATGATAATGGCTGCTTATCCATTCCCCCTGTGCTTTCACATCCAATAGCTCATCTCATCTCCTCTTCACCACAGCCCAGAGCCAAGGGCTTATCACATAGTAGGTTCACAATGGGTATTTGCAATGTAATGGGTGGATGACTCCATGGAAATCAGTATAATGTGTTTTATCATTCTCATCGTGGAAAAGTGGAAATGATGTCTCAGTGGTTTAATGACTTGCTGACAGACATCGGGTGGCTGACCTGGCAGTAGAAGCAGGTGTCTGAATTTGGGCCCAGAGCTCTTTCCTTCCTAACAAAGCTTCCCCAAGTGCACAGGCCTACACAGATGGGACCTGAGATGATTTTAGGCAATTCACGGCAATGGCATCAGATAACACCAAATCCCATTATGAGAACACGTCTATCCTTTTCAACTTCATTTCAAATGCTTCAAGAGGAAGCTTCAAGCTGGGACTCAGATGCATGTTGTGTCTTTAACATCTTTATAATGCAGACTTGGAGTCTCCCTTCTTAACAGAGATGGCAAGGCATACCCTCAAGCCTCAGCAGGAAACAGGTTCTAGTTAGAATTTCATACCAATGTTCTATTCTCATTGTCTTTATTTTACCTTCATCTCTAATTGATGACAAAGGAGACTGCTGCCCCTTTAAAAATGTAATATAGTGTGTGTACAAAAAATTGAAGTAAAAATGTGATTCCATTAAAGGGAACTATAATGAGACAATAACATGAATGATAGATTAGCTGTGGCAAAAGCCATGAATGTCATCTAGCTTAGTAATAGAAGTCTGGAAATCATTAGTTTTTATCAAGACACCTTCTTAAACAAACCAAAAAGACCTAAAATCTTTTATGTAAATAAAAGGTAGAGAGTCGGTGGGCAAGGTGTGAGTCCTACGTGAAGCATGGAGATTATTCTGTGATACCGATCAGGTCTTGACTAAGCTAACAGGCCTTCATACCCGTAATACAAATGCTACCTCCTTCATGAAGACTTTGACAATTTCTCCAACCAGGGCTGATCATTTTCTTGTTAAAATCCCTGAAATAATTTATTTGTAGCATTCTTAGGGCAATCTGGGTTGCTTTGCTTTTTTTTTTTTTTTTTCTTTTCCAGTCCTCTTGAAGTAAATTCTGGGACCAGGTACAGTGGCTCAAGCCTGTAATCCAAGCACTTTGGGAGGCCGAAGTGGGCAGATCATTTGAGGTCAGGAGTTCGAGACCAGTCCAGCCAATATGGTGAAACCCTGTCTCTACTAAAAATACAAAAAATTAGCCGGGCATGGTGTCAGGCACCTGTAATCCCAGCTATATGGGAGGGTGAGGCAAGAGAATTGCTTGTACCTGGGAGGCGGATGTTGTAGTGAGCCCAGATGGCAGCACTGCAGTCCAGCCTGGGCGATGGAGCAAGACTCCCCTCCCCGCACCCCCCCACCGAAAAAAAACGTAAGTTCCGTACCTGGCCTCCTTGAATTTTCTTGAATTGGGTCAGATCTACTTCTTCGTGAGTATTGAAGAAGTCCTCTGCAGGACTTTAGGTAGAGGGACAATGGTACAATAGATACTTATAGAAGGACTTGCTTCTCTGTGGGGAAGCAAATGGAAGCTATGCAAGAAATTACCTTGAGGGAGTGACCGGATTTCTGGGATCCCTAAACGGTATAAATCACTGGCACAACTTGAGGTTCTTAGCCATCTCAGTTCTTTTCTGAGATAGCCCAGAAGACCTCATTCCTTACTGGTCTTTAAACTCCATTCAACATTCCAACTCAGCCTTGTTTCCAGGAAACATCTTTTCTCCAGTGCAATGACCTGCAAACATGAGCAGCGTTGGGTGTCTCAAAATAAATAGAAATTTGCCAGAGAGGGAATGGAATGCCAGGAAAAAGGAATTGCATGTGCAGACAATTGAAGGCATGAAACGGTTTTACTCATCGAAAGAGTATTGGTGGGCTCAATGTGGTGGAACACAAGGTGAATGTGGACATGATGCTAAGGAGCTAGGCATGGGGGTGAAGTACATTTTTGCAAGGATGAGGAAATAACGTGCTGGTGTCTAAACTTCATCCTGAAAGTTAGAGAAAGCCTCACGAATGTTGAAGGAAGTGATGGAAGAACTTGGTCAAACTGTGTTTTGCATGGAAAGGTTATTGCAGTGCCATGGTATAGGAGAGTGGATTGAATGGAGCAAGCTTGGAAAACCCATGTGAATTTCCAGTTTGGAGCAGTAGCAGGGAGGGTAGGGAAGCTAGGGGCAGAAAGACGCACAAGGAGGCCTGTGCTACGGAACCCTACTTTAGACTCCCATTCATATCGAACATATGAGAATATTCAGGAAGCATCCTCCAGAACAGAGCATCGATTGAACAATTGCTCTGAATAATTAAATTTGCAGTTTTAAGCCCATCACAGTAGAGTTTATTTATAATTGGAGCCACAGTTTGCATGCACTTTAAATGCAAAGAAGGGCTTTAACTGTCAAGTTATTATATTACTCAAGAGTTTAATTAATAACACACCAATTGTAGAAGCCAACATCAAGAGTCACACCATATTGTCCCTATTACATTTGGAAACTGTTTGAAGTGATTTAGTAATTAAAAAATTTTAGCCTTATCTTCTCATAGTTATGGAGGGTCTTTTTTTATCATGTGTTCTAGTACTTTTTTAAGATAGAGGGGTCTTTCTTTGGTTTTATGAAGAAGAGCCACTGAATAATATTTTTAGAATAGATACATGCCTGTATATTAAAACAACCTAAAAGGCAACATGCTTGGATACTAATGATTTTTTGATAAGACAGCTATCAAAAAGTTAAATCGAATAGTAAAATTTAAAAAATTAAATCTTAGAATTCAAGCTGTAAGGGACTCCAGGCTTGATCTATTTTACCCTCTAACCTGTTTTCCAAATGTGAAAGTAGGGTTAGTAAAGTCAAACGATTGGTTTGAGAATAGTCAAAGAACCGAACTGCATCTCTTAATCACTAAATTCCCTTCCACTTCTAAAATTCTATACTGCATCTCTGACCAGAAAGAATGCCTTCCCCTCTGAAAGACACAGACCTAACTAAAAGAGTGCTTAGACAACTAATTAGCATCTGCCCTTCCTATCTGGAGAATAAACTTCTTCAAGGAAGAGCTCATGCCTTTTTCATCTTTGATGGCAATGAACTTGGCATTCCTGACTCAATTTCTGTTAATAGCTAATCGTAAATACCTGTCAAACAAAACTAGATTTACGCCCTGGCCCCAACATTCCCTATTCTAAATACTACACCTGTAAAAACTTAAATCTACCTACAACCTCTGGGCAGATACATTAACCACCACTTAGTTAAACCCAGGAGCCACTGACTTAAACTGTGTACCAAACCAGCCAAGGCAATTTAGCAAATACTTAATTTACATGCTGCTGTGTGTCAAGATATCAGAAGCTGGGATACAAAGTTAAATAGAGCATACTACTCTGGGGAAAAAGTAAATAAAAATTTCTCTTTATAAAATATATACATTTATAAATGTGTATAAACATACACACACACACACACATGTGTGTGCAAAGTAGAATTTTTCAAAAATTATTCTGTGAATATAGATTTGAAGCCAGCAGACTTCCTGTAAGGAGCCTACTGTAGGCATTTTCTGTTTTGCCAGCCACACAGTCTCTACCACAGCCAAGCAACTCTGCCACCATAGTGTGGAAGCAACCACAGGCAGTACATAAATGAATGGGCATGACTGTACTAAAAGTTTATTTATTGACACTGAAATTGGAACTTCATACAGTTGTTATGTGTCATTATCCTTTTTGGACATTTAAAAATGCAAATCAATTTCTAGCTCTTGGGGTCTACAGGTAGGTGGTGAGTCAGATTGGGCCCTCAGGGGCTGTAGTTTGCTGACCTCGTTGTAGCTGAGATATAGTCCTCCCTTAATTTTAAGATCTCTCAAACATGGACAGAAACAGCAGTTGGGTCTGAGGCAGAGGGCAGCCTGAATTGGGAAGGCCTTGGATATGAGGCCCTAAAGGCAAGCTGGGCCAAGTTTTAAAGGGTTGTTGATGCCGTGTTAAATAATTTTGAGTCTATCCTATAGACAACTGGGAGCTGAAGGAGAATGTTCTGCAGCAGAATACTATGGTTACGTTTGGTTTTAAAGATCATTCTAGTGTGCCCCTCCCAACCCCTACTCTTCTGAGAAGGGCCTGGAAAGAGGTATCAGTAGCCAGACAGCCAACAAGGACGTGACTGCAGAAATCCAGGGAAAGGAACGTGCCAGAATGAGTTATTAAATCAACAGGAGTGTGTTGAACTGAAGTGTGTTAACACATAGCTAAGCAAGTTTGAGCAAACCTCCCAAGTCTAAAGAGATAACTGGGCAAAATTAACACTTATGGCTTGGGGAAAGTTTTGTCCTTATTTCTTCCTATAGGACACTAAACCCAGAAATACCATTTTGAATGGATAATGGAGCAAAACCCTGCCAAGTCACCAGTGATTCCTGGCAAGAGAGGTTAAAGCATTTCTCCAAGGCCACACAGCTAGTTCATGATCTGCCATGGTCACAAACCCTGGCCTCCTGTTAATTTCTATCCATGCACTTTATAATGTTTACATGTAGTTTTATTAGGTTGGTAAAAAAGTAACTGTGGCTTTTGCAATGGCAAAAACCACAATTACTTTTGCACCAACCTAATAGTTTCATAAAATGTCAGCAGGAACACAAACCAGGAAGTCAAGTATGCTGGCCCCTCTTAACAGCTCATATATGGGGTAGTTCAACAGAGTCCACCAGTAAAAGTGCAGGTGAGGTTGAAGCTCACAAACGAAATATTGGGTAAAATAGGCCAGGCACAATGGAGTGCATGCTGTATGAGTTCGTTTGCATGGAGCATGAAAACAGGCACAGCTAATATCAGCTGTTAGAAGTAGGATAGTGGTAAGTCTCTGGGAGTGGGTGGGTAGGTAAGGACTGAGGGAGCCTGAGTCAGATTCCTGAGGATTGATGATGGAAGGTTTCCTGAGCTAGGAGAGGGTTCATTGGGCACATCTGATTTGTGAAAATGCCTTCAGCTGTACCCTTACATGTGTGCTTCTCAGTATGTATGCTGTGTGCCTCAACAAAAAGTGAAAAACGTAGCCATCTAAAGATATATCTGTATTTGTATCTATATCGATCACTATGTCTATATCCAGCTCAACATCTATGTCTGTATTTGCGTATATACATATAGACACAGGTATAAATGCTTTACAGATATAAATAAATAGGTATAAACCACATCTATATATCTGTGTCTATCTAAAGTTTTTTTGTGTTTTCTTATTGTAATAAAACAAACTGATCCTACACTTAGGAAATTATTTATTCTCCCTGAAACTCAGATTATGAATCTGTAAAATGAGGATTATTAAATACAGCCTGGCCCATTGCAGAAGCTCTATAAAGGTCTTAGTGAGCTCCCTCTGTCCTGCACACTTTTTTCCATGTGGCCTGGCTGGAGTGAAGGTGCCCAACATGTAAAAGTCTTCTTGGGTGATCAGATGTATCATTGAGGTCTGGAGCCTTGGGCAGGTTCTACCAAGCCCCATCCAGAACTCTGCTGGGAGCATCGCTATCCACCTACCAGGGAGTCCTCTCAGCTCACCCTTCATATCTGCCAGAGGTTGATGTAACTGGTTGGCTAGGATTCTGTATTATCAAGTCCCTGGTCCAAATATCAAATACCACAAAATACCATCTTGATTTCTAGCAGCTTCCTTGTCTGGTAAATAGGGTTAATAATAAGTGTCTTTCTCATCTCCCAGAGTGACTGTAAAGATCAAATAAGATAATAAATGTGAAAGTATTTTGTCCTCTTTAAAGATATACACAATCGTAAGGCTTAGCTAACTTAGTGACTCAATGCTGTGCATGTCTTCTCACGGGTCCGTCACCCCCACTGGAATTTGATCTCTGCAAGGTGAAGGCAGGGTTTCCTTCATCACTGCAGCCCTGCAACCTAAGGCACACAGCCTGGGACAGAGCCATTGTATGACAAATATCTGAATGAATAGGAAGTCCTTGCATTATCATATGTTCTCAGTGTTTCATGAAGAAATGCCACATGTCAGCAACAACTCCATGGTCCTCCAGCCCTTATAAATTTTCAACATATTTTCACTGAATTTTACAATCTATGCCTTGGATGTCAAAACATATGTTAGGAACCATAAATAGTAATAAATGATGACACCATGATAACCACGGAAATTCGATGATAAAAGAGGAAAACAATATCTTATTACTGACTTGAGTGAAATAGAAATCAGGGTACATTTTCGTGATTAGGAATTAGATGAGAAAATTGACAACATGTAACTTTTAACAAAAATAAGATTCAGCAGTGTTACAGAATTGTAAAAGGCATGATAGTAATTCACGAGCTATAATACGGTATTTTGTGGTGTCACTAATGTTATATGAACCATTTCATCTGTGAGAAGATTACCTGTAGATTTGAATCTGAAGGTGTGTTTTATTATGTATTTTAAAGGCAACCTGATGGTGTCCATTTCACAATCTATAAATACAAAAAAGGGCCTTTTGTTTAATTTACCAAATTCTAAGTCACAGATGTGCAATTTGTAGGCTCCTAATGATTTACAAATTCCTGTAATCTTATTTTGTAGGTTGTGGTGTGAAAAAGCCGTGGAAAGAAAATATAGGAAGAAATAATAGGAAGGGGGTCCTGTCCATTCCATTCTCTGTGTTGTTGTTATTTATGAGAAGATGAGAAGGGGTCTGTTTGATAAGCAATTCCACTCACTCTGGGTAGGAGTGGAGTTGATATCATTTGTTGATATGGGTCAGTACAGTTTATTCGCCCTGTGCCAACTTTTTGGTTATGCATTCAGGTTTTAAAATATTCAGCCTCAAAATGCAGTGCACACAATTTTGAAATCCGTTTTCCACTGTGGGTCTCTGAATGGGATGCAAACCCGATAAAGGTCTCATGGGTGAAATTTGAAATTTGTCCTATTTGATGTGAATCCAATAGGATTTATAGCAGCAACAACAAAGAGAGTCAAGTATTTTCCGGTTTTGAACGGGAACGTTAGTGCTTGTGAAAGGCACCAACGTGATGTCGCCCAGAGGACTGAGGTCTTTTAGCCACAGAACTGATAAAGAGAAAGGAAAAAAAAAAATCAAATCAAATCAACATACCAAATGAGCTTCCCCAGGCTGGTCAGAGTTCAAGCTTGAGGACTCAAGGATGGGTCAAAATCAAAGCTTTCGCAGCATGGGAAGGAGGTAGCCCCCGTGTTCCTGATGTCAGCTTAAACATGGCACTCCAGTAGTCTCTCTTAATCTTCCCCGCAATCCCCTTTTCAGAGGGAGTGAGTGGCTTTGCCAGAGTCTCACAGCATCCAGGTGGGCTCTGAACTTGGATGTGTCTGACTCCAAAGCCCAGTCTTCTTATGAATTATAGTCCAAAGCGGAGCCCTTAGGAAGGAGAAAGGAGGGTGCTATGAATAACTATACCAGGACAACAGAGAGCGGCCAGAACAGAGCCAGGTAAACTTCAGAGCAGCACACAGTTAGCTCCTACTCCTGGGACCATGGGACCCCATCGCCCCACGTAACACAGAAACAGACAAACAAGACTACTGTATATTTCAAGAAAACGGAAGGGGGCTATAGGACCCTTTGCCCAGAATCCACACTACCACCCCGACACAGAAACAGTTCCTGGATGCTGGTTCACAGGGTTTGTAATACAGATTTAGTATCCCTTACCCAAAATGCTTAGGATCAGAAGTGTTTCAGATTTCAGATTTCTTCAGATTTTGGAATATTTATAGGCACATAATGAGATATCTTGGGGATGAGACCCAAATCTAAACACAAATGTTTTATGTTTCATATGCCTTATGCACATAACCATAAGGTAATTTTCATACAATATTTTAAATCATTTGTGCATGAAACAAAGTTTGTGTTAAGTAATTAGGTGTGGAATTTTCCACTTGTGACGTCGTGTTGGTGCTCAAAAGTTCTGGATTTTAGAGCATTTCAGATTTTGGATTTTGGGATTAGGGATGCTCACCTGTACACACAAAGCAGGGGGAAGGGGCTGGCACGTGCACGAGAATTCCTGGGGGCCAGGCCTCTGCCCCGCCCTTTCTCTGGGGAGCGGTCCCTCTCCTCCCCAGCCGCAACCTTGAGAACAGAATGGGAGCTTCCCGCTGGCCACAGGGAATAATTTAATGTCTCTCACCTCCCTCCCCATATATACACACTTCTCAAAAGATTGGTCCAGGCCTGTGATCCAACGCGGGCAAATTAGGAACCTTCCGCCAGATTTCTCACTTGGGTTTGGAGCCCTGTAAATTGGAGCTGCTGCCGGCCAACAAGGAGAGTGCAGCAGGGGTGAGAGGCAGGAGGTGAGGGTGCCTTCCAGGGAGTGTCTGGCTCCAGCCTTCCCCAGCTGTTCCCTCACCTTTCACAAAATGTGAGTCAGTGCAACCCCCACTTTGTGCTTGGGCTAATCCTCCCTCTGTTCCTATACTAGCAACTCAAAGGGTTTAGGTAATGTGAGTCCTGCAGCTGGCACCTGGCTGATGTGAGGGACTGTGACGTAGGGGTGGCAGAGCAGTGAGTCAGGTCCTAGGACAAGTCTGCAGGCTCCAGCAGATGGAACATTGTCACCACCCAAAGTGTACTCCATCAGCCAACAGTGTGAGCATCCCCTGGGAACTTATAGGAATGTAGAACCCTGGACCCACTGAACAGGAGTCTGCATTTTCACCTGATTCTCAGGACATTCATACGTCATTAAAGTTAGAAATGCACTAAGGATAATATCATCATCTGTTGATTCAGTGGTATAAATTCATCAATAGTGGACCAAGGGCAAAAACCTGGCTTCATTCTCTGGAGTTGTCATTGAGAGAAAGCACACACGGACTGTTAGATCCCGTTTTGTCCACACGCAAAGTGGAAATACTGAGGCCCAGGAAAGTAGAGTGAGGCCCCTGAAACCTCATAGCTGGTTCCATGTGCTGAGTCTAGGAAAAGGGGGCTCTTTTATCCTATCACATCATAAAGATAGGCCAGTTCTTAGTCCCCCTTTCTTTCTTTCCTTCCTTCCTTCCTTCCTTCCTTCCTTCCTTCCTTCCTTCCTTCCTTCCTTCCTTCCTTTCTTCCTTCCTCCTTTCCTTCCTTTCTTCCTCCCTCCTTTCCTTCCTTCCTATTTTTTTTTTTCTTCTGGAGTCTCGCTCTGTCACCCAGGCTGGAGTGCAGTGGCAAATCTCAGCTCACTGCAAGCTCTGCCTCCCGGGTTCACGCCATTCTCCTGCCTCAGCCTCCCGAGTAGCTGGGACTACAGGCGCCCACCACCATGCCTGGCTAATTTTTTGTATTTTTTAGTAGAGATGGGGTTTCACCATGTTGGCCAGGATGGTCTCCATCTCCTGACCTCGTGATCCACATGTCTCGGCCTCCCAAAGTGCTGGGATTACAGGCTTGAGCCACTGCGCCTGGCCCTTTTCTTTCTTATTCATGACCCCTCTGTGTTCAGATCTGTGTAGAGGGAACAGTTATGTGTATAGAGTACACAGCTACTCTAGGTTGCCTTATCTGTCCCAAAGTGATGGAGTCTTCCCTACCATGACAACGTGCTCATTTGCTGAGCTGTATGTGGCCTCCCATTTCACCCCCCATGATTCGTCCATTGAGAATCTCTAATAGCTTCATAAATCTGGGAAGCAAGAAAATCATCAACTTTTCTTAAGCTTAAATTAAGTTCAGATCCACCTTTGCATTTAAGTCACAGCAAAAGCTTTGTTTTTCATTCAGTTCCACACGTATTTATGGGCATCTACCAGTACTCAGTGCTTCCTCCTATCACTCCACATGCAGGCCTCTAATCACAACTCATATTTTGACAGGAACTTGAAGTTTACAAAGCCCTTTTACATGTGTGTCCTTCTTTGATCCAAACAAATGATAAATGCAAAAAAAGCTTTTGCATTGAGGTACAGATGCTACTTAATACGGTAATAATATTAATGCTGATAATCACGTTAAATTAAGAGTAGTGATAATAATAAGTCTTATGGGACAGGTATTCAAATGTTTGTTGAATTAATGAACATAAAAGCTTTCATTATTTATGGGTTGATCTTTACATCTAGATCCTGTGAGAGTTACCTTAATGCAAAGTTAAAATCGGCGATGCCTGTGCCCATCACTTCTGTTGTGCTTTGGCTAGTGTGGCAATCAGAATAATGGACCTCTCTTAATGGACCTCTAGAGAGGTCCTTGTCCTAGTCCCCATAGCCTGTGACTATACTGCCTTATATGGCAGAGGAACTTTGCAGGAAAGATCAGGAATATGAACCTGGAGATAGGATGATTATCCTCAGTTATCCCAGATAATCGTATCATATGAATCCTTCAAAGTGGAGAAGCTTTTCCAGCTTTTGTGGGGATGAAGATGTGAACATTGAAGAATGTAGAGTGGAATGCTACCTGGCTGGCTTTGAAGATGGAGGAAGGGGGTCAGAAACCAAGGAATGCTGGTGTCCTCTAGTAGCTGGAAAAGGCAAAGAAAGGAATTCTACCCTCAAACCTCCAGGGTGACTGACTAACGGACATCTTGCTTTTAGCCTGATGAAACCTATGTTGGGTTTGTAAATGATCAAGAAGATAATACATTTATGTTGTTTAAGCCAGGGCTCCCCAGTCCCTGGCCATGGGTACTGTCCATGGCTTGTTAGGAACTGGGCTGCATATCAGGAGGTTAGCAGGAGAGCAAGTGAAGCTTCATCTGTATTCACAGCCACTCCCCATCACTCACATTACCGCCTGAGCTCCTCCTTCTGACAGATCAATGGCAGCATTAGATTCTCACAGGAGCACAAACCCTATTGTGAACTGCACATGTGAGGGATCTAGGTGGTGTGCTCCTTATGAAAATCTAATGCCTGATGATCTGTCGCTATCTGCCATCTCCCCCACATAGGATCATCTAGTTGCAGGAAAACAAGCGCAGGGCTCCCACTAATTCTACATTATGGCCAGTTGTATAATTATTTCATTATATATTTGAATGTAATCATAATGGAAATAAAGTGCACCATGAACGTAATGTGCTAGAGTCGTCTCAAAACCATCCCCCACTCCCAGTCCGTGGAAAAATTATCTTCCACGAAACCACTCCCTGGTGCCAAAAAGGTTGGGGATCACTGGTTTAAGCCACCAATTTTGTGCTCAGTTTTTACAGCAGCAACTGAAAACTCATATGGCTACCTTATTATCAGAAAAAAAAAAATACACAGAACGGTCTCTGGGTCTTTGATCAGGAACAGCATGAGTGAAGAGCAGCATCGTTTACAGTTCTGAAAAGATTCCTCCGCAGCAGCACAGCAGATGAGGAAGGTGCTGCATAGATTCCAGTTTGCTCAGTAGTCCTGTGAAGCAATTGGGAGCCAGGCTGGTTGGGTTAAAACCTGATGTGCATCAGTAAGCAGCTGTGTGAGCCTTGACAGATGACCCATCCTCCCTGTGTCTCAGTTCCTTACACTAAAAATGGGAATAATAATGATACGAATGTCATAGTCCTGTGTGAGGGTGGAATAAGTTGACACACGTAAGCACTAACATAGTGCCTGATACACAGTAAGTGCTATACACATTTTGGGCTCCCCTTACATTTACTTTAGAAATTGTAGCTTAGCCTACAAATTTAGTTAGGAGAAGACAAAAGAAAAGATTCAAAACTTTAGGAATTTAGAAAGAATGTCATCCATGGAGTCAGATTCAAGTCACAGCTCAGCTAAAGTGATAGGAAGTTCATTTCACTTATTTGCCCTTCAGTTTCCACCCTCTAAACAACAACAGCAACAAATAAACAAACAAAACAATGAAAACTCCTCAGTGGTATCACTATAATGTTGAAATGTGGTATCGTCAGTGGACAGAGCTGTCTCCTCGATTTGAGGGCCACACACAGCTGCCCCATGTCTTTTAGCCCATTGCATCCTCATCTTCCCATGAGGCTTACGTGTTCTACCACTGATCCTCTCCTTACCAGGATTTATGTTGCATAAAATTGCTTCTTCAAAGGCAGGCTCATGTATGCCTGACATAGTTATTACTGAATGGCTTTGTTGTACACACCTATTTGTATTATTGCATTATAATAATGAAATATCAGCAGTAGATTAAAGACCCTGTGCCAAACAGCTCGCCTTCCCTTTGGCAAGCCTGGCCATGGTTTTGTGTGTGGACGCTCCCAGCTCCTGGAAACTGAGTAGCTGGCCACCTTAAATAAAAAGTCCCTGGCAATCTGAAAGAACATTTACTTTCAGGAGCACACTTTAAAGAATGACTAACTGGCCCTATGAAGCTGTACAACTGGGCAAGGGATTAGCAAAACCCCAAGGGGTATGCTGCCTCCTAGGTAATTAGCATGTCAAAATATCCAACTGACCGCTGAGAAATGTGTTGTCACTGAAGGGAGAGGGGTGCTTGGGATTCTGTGTGGTTCCCTAGTGCTACGGAGCCACTGTGGGTTTTCAAAACTGCAGGGCTTGTTGCTATCTGGGGACTGCGCAATTGCCACAGTCCACTCCAGATTTCATCTGTGGAAGGAGGCCTGCTTACCTTGAGCATATGCAAGACACTTGCTGCTTCATCTCTCTCCTCCTTGATCCCCTCACCCTCTCCTACTCCTCTTCTGACAACGTTGCATCTCAGCCCTCTCATGTAGCTGACTCTTAGCTGACTTAAAGGTCTAAGCATCCCTGACAGGTGGAAAAAGCCAGTGGAAGATGGTGGAAGGAAGCCATTGTGAGGGGCTCAGTTCAGTTCAGTGGAGATATGGGAAATGTGAATTATGGGGGCATGAGGGCATTAGCTCTTAGAGGAATGGGTGGCTTAGAAAGAGCCAATCTCTCAGATGTCCTGGTTGAACATGGAGACAAAAGGCCTGGGCTTGAGACTCTCAGTTTGCATCATGAACTCAGTTTCCACATCTTTGAAATGATGTGAGTACAAAATGAGCATGACTATCACTATCTGGAAATGTTAGGCACATAAACAGAATATATGTAAACTCTGCAGCATGCTGCATGTCACCTGGCAGGTGGTCAACATCAACTCCTTTTTAGTGATGGGGTCTGTGGGAGTAGGGTGAGAATTGTTTGGAATATCTGAATAAAACTTCCCCCACTATCACCGTGTAGCTTCAAATATGTTATTTAATCTATTGGACCCTCACCTACCAAACCTAAATAACACCCTCGCCTTGCCTCCCTCCTGGGAGCCGCTGGTCTGGCTACTGAAACACAGATGCTTACTTGCTCTCTTCAAGATCTGAAGTCACGCAGGGGCCTTTTTCAAGATCTGGAGGGGAGGGCATTACTCAGCCACAAAGGGATTAATTGAGAATGAAGGCACCTACCCTACAGAATGATGTTTTGATAAAGCTGACATGAATAGTTACATGGCAAAATTGCATAACACAGTTGCACATTGTGGTTTTGTATTAAGCTTCAATCTCTTCTCTCCAGTGTCTAGGAAACCTCCTGGTAGTTGGGACTCAGAAAAATGTCTCAGCTCTGGTTCCAGTTCCATTCTCTTTTTTTGATGTCTGGGTTCTAGGAGGTTGCTGAGGCTTCTCTGCATCCCTTCCAGGACCACGGAGTTTATTTGAATCAGGGCCTTAAATATCAGTACTGAGAATTCTTTTTTTCTGTATGATTCTGCATTTTACAGAGTAAGGTCAGTCTCCATGAAATATAATTCTAGAGAGGTCCCCTTTCCTCCAGTGTGCTCTATTCATGAAATGAAAGCACTTGGTTTGGTCAAACAGGTTCTTCCTGTAACATCTTCTCTGTCTCTCTCATTGTTTTTCTCTGAACCTTCCTCTCCTATCCTTCCCCAACCAACATCTTTTCCTCTTATCTTTTATGCTTTGGCTCAGTTAAAGGTCCTTTTAGGAGCCTTCTCTGACTTCAAAGGTCAGGGATTGATGGCCTTCCATGTCACCCTGCTCTTCGCCAAATTAGAGCTTTTTTTAAAAAAAAAAAAATCTAACATTCTATCTATCTGATCTATCTATCTATCTATCTATCTATCTATCTATCTATCTATCTATCTCCATCTACCCATCCATCCATCGATCCATCCACCTGTCTGTCTATCTATCTCTCTCTACCTATCTTATCTATCTATCTATCTATCTATCTATCTATCTATCTATCTATCTATATCTATATCTGTCTATCTATCTATCTATACCTATCTTATCTATCTATCTATCTATCTATCTATCTATCTATCTATATCTATATCTGTCTATCTATCTATCTATACCTATCTTATCTATCTATCTATCTATCTATCTATCTATCTATCTATGTATCATCTATCTCTATCTATCTACCTGACCATCTATCCATCCATCCATCCATCCATCCATCCATCCAGCTATCTATCTATCTATCTATCTATCTATCTATCTATCTATCTATCTATCTATATCTACCTATCTTATCTATCTATCATCTATCTCTCTATCTATCTACCTGACCATCCATCCATCCATCCATCCATCCATCCAGCTATCTATCTATCTATCTATCTATCTATCTATCTATCTATCTATCTATCTATCTATCTATCTATCTATCTATCTGTCTATCTGTCTGTCTGTCTGTCTGTCTGTCTGTCTGTCTGTCTACCTACCTCTCTGTCTGTCTGCCTGCCTGCCTATCTATCTATCTATCTATCTATCTATCTATCTATCTATCTATCTATCTATCTATCTGCCTATCTATCTATCTATCTATCTATCTATCTATCTATCTATCTATATCTATCAACCACCTATCATCAATCCAACTATATTCTATCTACACATACATATGCATATACATACATACATATATACACCTATGGTTTAAAATTAAAATAATACTGGATAGATCTTAATGGAGAAAAGCAAACCTCTGCCCCAGCCCTGTCCACACCCAATATCTGTCCCTCAGAAGAAAACACTTTTGAAGCTGTTTTTGCTTTTTATTTATCTCTCTATATTTATAATAACCTGCTTACATAGCTACTTATTTTATACTTATTGTAGGGAATATCTGTTGACTTTCTATGATACAAAATGAGCACTGGAACTTTGCATGCTCTCTCTCATGCACGTGCGGAAATGCACAAGTTGTGCATTTCTCCCTCCTCTTGTTACTGTTCAGTTTTTCTCTGACTCAGTATTTAATGATCCTGACATCATGGCCATGCCTGTGTTCTCCATGCTGAGTCACAGGGAGTGTGATGATTGGATTTCCCTTCTTGTACAGTTTCACTGAGTTAACCACTGCCTCGTCTATTTAAGTCATTGTTGCTGTTTTCTGTATCCTTACTACTAATTCATCTCCGAACTCTCTCTTGTACATGCTTTTCCTAATGCAGTTGGAGAATCAGATCATCTGTAGGGTCTGTTTTGTTCTAGGAAAAGTCTTTTCTGGAGCTTTCTATACTCCTGCTTTGGTCTGGTCCTATTTTTCTGCAAACCACACATGTCATCATAGAGATTCCTTCCTTCCTGATCCTGGAAATTCCTTTCACTTCTCTGTTGATTGGTCTTTTTTCCCTGCATTCTGTGTCCCCCTTGTTCTTAGTTATCACCTTTGTTTGGGGTACAGAATCTTCTGTCATTCCTGGAGAAAGGGCACAGCCCATGTATGGGCATGTCCTTATCCGACCTTCCCATTCGATTGTAGTTTGACAGCTACGCATGGAACTCTAGGTTGGACTGTCTTTCCCTTTGGGTCTAAGGACATTGATGCACTGCCTTCCAGCCCCCAGGGCTGCCGAGAAGCCAGTGTCACACAGAATCTTCACGAATGAATGCCACTTGTTTGTTCTTGCTCTCTGGAAGCTTTACAAATCTTCTTTGTATCTCCAGTGTTCTAAAAGTGGCCATGTTAGGTTAATTCTGTGTCTTTGCTATTGTGAATAGAGCTGCGATGAACATGCAAGTGTGTGTGTCTTTCTGATAGAATGAATTTTTTTCATTTGAGTTCACTTGGTTTACATGATCTTGTAGATCTTGCAAATGTCGACACATTTCATCATGCTATATGAAAAACACATTTGTTAATATCACTAATCTCATTACAAAAAGTCCTTAAGAATTGGGAAGCTGTCAAATTCACAGAGAAGTACAGAAAACTTTCAAAATTTGAATTTTCACTGGAGAGTTTGAATTTTGTCATCAAAAACAGATTGTTAGCTGTTTTCCTAACAGGCATACTTCACTAACTTTTAATAAACTATCTGACAAGCAAAACAACAACAAAATAAAAATGACAGTCCTTCCTTGGGTCATTTTACACCTATTGTGCAGAACACTTCGAAGACCTTTTACATCGTGTTTTGATTATCTTCCCTGTCTGCAATTGTTTTTGTTTTATCGTTGCTTCTCTTTTTTTTTCTTTTGAGGTAAAATTTAGATTCAATAAAGTGTACAAATCTTAAGTGTCCCACTCTGATAAGTTTTGACTGATGCATACACCAGTGCAACCGAAAGCACAGTCCAGAGAGAAAACATTCGCTTCGTAGAAAAGATTTCTCTCTACTCGCTCCTCAAGTAGGGAGAAGGAGTCACTTGCTACTTCTCTACCGAGGGAAAAGCTCTTTGGACTTCTTCATGATGCACTAGTTTGGCATTCAAGAACTGTACATAAAAGAACTAATGTTGCATGCTGTCTGTGTCCAGCCTCTTTACCTTGACATGTTTCTGGGATTTCTCTATACTGTTACATGTAAGCATGGTATGTTCCTTCTTATTTCTGAGCATTATTCCATTTATTATCAATTGCCATTCAAGGAACCTCTGGGCTGTTTTACAGTTTGGGATTATTATGAATAAAGGTGAAGTTAATATTTTTTGCAATTCTTCCAGTAAACATCTTTTTATTTCTACTAGGCTAATACTTAGAAGTGGAATATTTAGGTTATAGGGTAGAAGGATGTTTAGATTTTTTTCAGAAACTGCCAGAAGTTTTTCCAATATAATCAAACTATTTTTTACTACCATTAACAGTACATGAGCGTTCTAATTGTTTCACATCCTTGTTCAACATTTGGCTTTGTCAGTCATTTTTATCTTAGCTGTTCTGGTGATTGATTATATAGTGGTATCTTGTTATGATTTTTATTTGTATTTTTCTGATGGCTGATGATGTTGAGCATTTTTTTATGTCCTTATTGGCCATTTATCTATATTCTTCATATTCTTTTATGAAGTCCCTGTTGTCCATTTTTATTGGGTTATTTGTCTTCATATTATTGATTTGAAGGGGTTCATTATATATGCCATATACATATGACATATGTATGTCTCCTTTGTGAAACTATTTAGACACTTTAAAAATGTTTAATTGTGCAAAATATAGATAGCATAAAATCCACCATCTTAATCATTTTTCAGTGTATGACTCAGTAGTGTTAAGTGCTAACACACTTTTAATCCCAGAGATATTTTTCTTTTGCTCCAAATGTTTTCTTTTAATGGTGTCTTATTCTTTTGCAATAAATGCAATATCTTCTTTTATTTCTCTAAATTATATAATTATCTTCTGTTCCCTGCAGTGTCTCATTTTCCTTTTTGATTTACAGTCTAAGTTCATGCTCTTCTCAAATACATATGATCCTTTGTTGCCCATTGACAATGAACAGCATGGAGCCATAGCTTGTGTGGAGGCTGTGTGTGCTGGGTGAGATTTGTCAAATGTTTTGCTTTAAAATAGATCAATGACTCAGCTCTTTCACTGGTTCAACTCCAAATTTTAATATTTGTAGGGCCTGGATCATGAGCTGCTCAGAGTTTCCAATGATGATAAAGCTCCAATCCCTTTCCTGGCCTCTCTCATCCTAACTATGTTCTGGTGGCCAAGCAGGGGAAGTGAGTTGAGGCAACGGGTGTGAAGGATCTCACCCTGCAGTCACTAAGACTTTCGCCAAATCTTCTTGGTTTCACTGGGCTACCTGGGATCTGGAGCCTTCCTAATTCAGTTCTACAGACTAAACTCCATGTTTCTTGTCTCCAGCAGGGTAGGGTGGAAGGAACAGTTCATGCTGGGGCAGAGTGGAAGTAGCGTCCCGGCCAGTCATCCTGTATTCAGTCTGACCTTGAATTTGACCTTCAGAGGCAAGCGGTTGTCCCATCCTCAGCCTCCCCAGGACTCCCCAGTGCACATCTCCATGGCCCTCAAGGCCCCTCCTCCAGGCAGACACTTTGGTGTTATTCTTACTATCAGCCAAGTGATTTGCTGCCTTCCCACCTGTTCTGTAACATCCTAGTATTTGACACTCTTGGTCTGTTGTTCCCACCTGTCAGATATCTTTATCTGTGTGGATTTGTACATTCCCTACTTTGCAGTGCTATGGGAAGAAGATCAGATGAGGGATGCCCATCATGCGCCTTACACAATGTATGGTCAACGTCAGCTTACACTTGTCTCTGAGCTCCTTCCAGGGAAGGGGCTATAAACATGTGATCACCATTATCTCCCACATGGCAGATGCACAATGAACATTTGTTGAGTTGAGTGTATTCCTGCACTGCTTCCAGGGATGGGCCCATCCCACCCTGGTTTGTGATAATAGAGCCTCATTGCTCGGTGATTCAAACCTGGAAATAGCTCCTTCAGTATTCTGAAGTCTGGACTCTGTGAGACATTCCCTATGCCATGACGAGCATGCCCTCTTGCTGTGGCACTCTTGCAGGACTGGCTTCTCCATCACCTTCCTTCCCTCTCCCATAGGTTACAGGCAGGCACTCGCAGTCCACATGGAGCTTTGCTCTGCTTTGCAGCCTTCCTGCCTTGAATTCTGAGCTTGGGGCCTGTGCTTATTTTCATGTTTTCATTACAGGCTGCCACTGGATTCTCAAAAGGCAAATTGGCCCCAACTCTCTTAAAAAACAAACGGCCTCTCTTAGTGCTTCAAAATAATTATCTCCAAAAGGGAAGCAGGCAGCCCATCCACTGTCAGTCCTAAATGACATCATGGCTGGTGTGCAGTATTTAGAAGATTAATAACATCTGCTTTTCAAATCACGGTTGGTCGCAGACCCCGGAGCTCACATCAAACATATGGGGTGTTTTGTATGCACGATGTGCAGGAGAACATTCCATAGCCAAGGCCACAGACTAGAGAAAATGTTGTCACAATAACACTTGCTTCTTTTTACTGAGGGCCTTCGATGAGATGGACACATACTGACCCCCTTACACAGACGACACCTCTCTTACCAAAGTCAGCCTGCAGCATTGGTACTGCTGTTCTGACTTGGTTTAAAGGAAAGCTAAAGATCCCAAAGATTGAAAAATGTAACTAACTTCCGACAGAGAGTCAGTGATGAAGCCAACAATCAGATTCAAGTAGACGTGATTCCAAACAGGCCTCTTTCAACTCTCTCAACCTGTTTCCAATTTTGACCAGCAGGGCACATCCAGAAACACAGAGTTTACGGAACATCCGTGATGAGACGGGACCCTCCACTTTTTCGATCATCTTCTTCTACTCAGTTAAACACATTCCACAGAGCAGAGTTTGACCGGAGAAACCCTTTCATCCCTGGAGCAGCGTCCACATTTGTGAACTGATGTTGAATAAAGCGACTTGCATCACTGCAAATCAAGAATGTACATGATAACCCAGCAACCCCAGCTTCTGATTTATACAGACTGATACTGGAAGATGAAAATGGAAGTGAACAACTGTCTGCATTTTAAACACGTTTGCCTGAGGTTTTATGTTGTTTTCTTTTTCTTCTTTCAGGGTGAGAGAAATTGGCAGGCTGCCCCCAGCCTTTCAAGCGGGTTTCAATGAGTGAAGAGAAGGAAGGGAAAGGTCGAAAATAAGGAGCATGTGTACAGTTTCTAAATGTTTCCAGGACGAAAACAGTTGTTCAGACAACCAGAAAGGAAGTTAGTAAAAAGACAGGAGGGGGTATTCTTACTTTTCTCCTGCATCTGAGAGAAGAAACCAGAGGCTGCACTGGGGACAGGGGACGTCTTGTTCACTCCCTAAGAACGGGAGTGCCCAGGACTCCATCGGTCTGAGTCTTCAGGAAAAATCTTCCCTTGTCGTAGCTCCAATCCCACATTTCAGACCATCTCTCAATCTCTTTAAGAAACTTGGAGTAGGAGGATGGGGGATGAAATATATATATATATATATGTGTGTGTGTGTGTGTGTATATATATATATATTTTTTTTGAGACCAAGTTTTGCTTGTTACCCGGGCTGGAGTGCAGTGGCACGATCTCTGCTCACTGCAACCTCCGCCTCCCGGGTTCAAGCAATTCTCCTGCCCTCAGCCTCCTGGGTAGCTGGGATTACAGGCACCTGCCACCACACCCGGCTAATTTTTTTGTATTTTTAGTAGAGGCAGGGTTTTACCATGTTGGCCAGGCTGCTCTCAGACTCCTGACCTCAGGGGATCTGCCCACCTTGGCCTCCCAAAGTGTTGGGATTGTAGGCATGAGCCACCACTCCTGGCCAAAAAATACTTTTAGAGCTTTGCTTACCCACGGTATCAAAGCTACTGATATCAGTTAAGGATATGTGTCTTCATTGCCAAGCTTATATCAGCTTTGGGGGGTGGGTGGGAGGAGCAAGGAAATAAGGGATGCTCTTAATTCTGCTAAGGTTGTCTACAGGATGCCATGGATGGCAGTGGACAAATGGCCAGAGCATGGACTGTGAAACCCAAAAGAAGGGCCTATGCCTCACTTCCATTCATTTCACAAATTCACATGGTGCCCCTTCTTTGTGTCAGTCAGAGAGGGATATACAAGATGTGTATGACTCCTGTAAACAAGATGTGTATGATTCCTCCACAGTGGAAACTGTGGAGTTTACACTGATGAGGGAAGTTGACGAAGAAACAAGCAAAGACACAAATTAATCAAAAAATTGCAAGAGGAGTTGGGTGTTTTGAAGGGGGAAAGCAAGGAAAGTGTAGTGAATCCCAGCAAGTGATCTGTAGAGCTGTCAGGAAGAGCTCTGTGAGGAAGCAGCATTTAAGCTGAGACCTAAAGGAAAAGAGAAAACCAGCCATGCAAAAGAGAGCAGAACACTGCAGAAGGAGAATGGATTGACCAAGCTTGAGTCGGGACAGCTGGGAGACAGCACCAGCCAGCGGGTCTGCCTGCCATGGGGGAGGCCGGGCTAGGTCCTGGGGACCTCTAGAACACAAGGAAGTCAGATGCAATTCTCAATGGCCTGGGCAATCATGATACAGTCTTAAGCAGTGGAAGGTCATGCACCAGGGCCCAGCAGTTCCAACTCTGCCACCTGCTTTTGTAAAAAAAATTGCCACTTAGCCACACCAATTTGTTTATATATTCTCTATGCTGCTGGATACTACAAAGGAAGAATTAGTAGTTGTGACAGAGATCTTATGGCCCCAAAGCCAACAATGTTTACCATCTGGACTTTAACAGAAAAAATTGCCCATACTTGTCCTGTACCACGTGATCTGTGGTGAACTCAACCTCTTTGAGCATCAGTTTCTCCTCTATAAAATGATGCTGGTACACTGGAAACAGGTAAATTTTATAGTATGTAAATTATGTCTCAATAGAACTGTTTACAGAAATGAAGATGTCAATGGGGCAGGCATGGAACTGCTAGGAAAAGAATTAAAAGGAATATCAAATAAAAATCATAGAGCAGATTGGCACATCAAGCTCAACAACACTTTCTACCACTGATGGCTAACAGCCTGGTAAAGCAGGTCTTATTGTCCTTCCCTTATCCATACACGATGGCTCAGAGAAGTGAAGTCACTACCCTGAGGACACACAGCACTAAACCATAGGTCCAGGATTCTAGCCCAGATCTCTGGGACCCCAGTGCTCCTTCCTGTGGATGCACCGTCTTGCCTTTGAGGTAGCTGTGGCTCCCGAAATTGAGTTAGGCTGAACGGTGGAAGTAAATTGTAGGGAAGGCAGTCAGTGTTGGTGAGCTGGAGTGCACTCATTAAATGTCTTTTTTTCCTGTTTGGTTTCAGGCTGTGTGAATTCTCACTGCCCCATGTTTCACTTTGAGCTGGGTGTTCATGTGCGCTCTCTACTTCACATGAACTCCGGCCTGAGTTTTGCTTGATCGAGGCTGAAACTGTCAGAAACTGCTGAGCTGGGCCCAGTTGCTAGGCCCCATCAAAGGTGCTGGCCGGGCCTTCCAGACCTGGGTCTAAGGCCAGCCCACCCACGGCTGACTCTGAGCCAGGACACAGTCAGTTCATCTTGTTTCGAGTTTCGGCTTACCTCCTTTCAAGTTTCGCTCTGAAGCAGTTCACACACCACCCTCTCTCCCTGTTTCTGTGGGCTGGTCTGGGCTGTGAAATGCACCCTGGGAGATCAGCAGCCCTAGCCGGGAGCCATGGTCTGGAAGGCTGATGGTGGTCCCATCTGGATCTGTAAGCCAGGAGCCTTGGCTCTGTGTGGAGCTCTGATCCAACCGATGAACCCAGTAATCATTGCCAAGCAGAGCCACCTCTCCAAGTCTCAGTTTACTCCTCTGTCAACTGAGAGATTGAACTATGACCTTTAAGTTCTTTTGAGCTCAAACAATCTAGGTGTCCTGGTCTAAGGATGTATCTTCAGGATGAGTAAACTTTAGAGTCCCAGATTTTATTCTTCCCACTTTTTTTAAGAGCTGAAACTGTCTTTAGAAATTTTCTAGTTTTTCGTCTTCATTTTAAAATGAAGGGAACAAAACCCAGAAAGGCTAAAGGACCGTCCCAGGGTCCCAAGGAAGTCACTGGCAAAACGGAGACTAGAATCCATGTCCACAGGCTCTCAGTGCAGTGCCTCAGGGACACCTCCCGAGGTGCACTCTGAAACCCCTAAGTCTTTGTAAGATTTGAGCCTTCCTTGTAAACAAAAACATGAGAAAGAGCCTTCATTAATACTTATTACACCTTAGATAAATTAGCAGCAATTTTCTTTGCTGTAGCCTGGCAACTTTCCCAAACATCTGGTCAGGGCCGGGCAGGCCTGGCCCTCCCCACCCCTCGGAGGAGCAGTTGGGGCTGCCAAAGCTGGAGCCTCGGGGTTCCCCCGGGACGGATGCTACCTAATGTGCTGTCTGCGATGCTCGCTTCACTTCCACAACACCTGCTTTCCGAAGCCGAGCTGCCACTCAATCCCAGGCCAGTGGAGCGTGGGAAATCGGCAACAGTGGGGGGAAGCCGGGGAGGAGATGACACAGAAAGGAGGCACACCAGCCCCTATGAGGAGCAGACCGGTGACAGGGGCTTCTAGCGGAGAGTGGTGGACTTTAACAGCACCGTTATTTGGGGGCATGAAGGACGGTGACTCTGTGGTTAAGACAAGCTGGGGTGCTCAGAAAGTCCTCCAGCCCTGGGTTCAGCTGGCCTGGTGTGTGTCTAGACACCTTGTGTGGCTTTTAATTTCCGTGACCTCTTCTGGCCTAGGACTCTCTCAGCAGCAATGGAAGCCATGTTCTGAAGCACACAGATTAAAATCCAGGATGCAGTTTCTGATCCAAACTTCTTACCGACATCAGGCAAGTCACGGTCTTCCATACAAGAGACACATGCACCAAGTCCCTGCTCTAGGCCTTGACTGGGCCTAAAGGTTGAGAAACAGAATTAAAGGAAACTGGGTCCCCTTCTTTTAGCCCACTATTATCTAATTAGAGAGGGAGAATGAAGGCAGATATTGAAATACATATTTTGATATTTATAAAGGAATGAGGATGGAAGAGCAAGAAAAAGAGAGAGAGAAGGGAAAAGAAGGAGGGAGAGGGGGAGGAAGGAAGGGAGAACAAGAGAGGGAGAAACTTGGGCACATGGGGAAGAGAGAAAGAACATCTAACACAGCATGGGAGACACAAATGACGATCCAAGAAGGCCCAGTGGTGGAGTGGATGTCTGAGCTGAGTGTCACATGAGGCTAGGCATCAGCCAGTGAGAAAGGGAAGGATCAAATGAACCATGTTTAATGTGTGAACTTGAGAAATAGAAAACTGCACATAAAACACTCACCATGGTGCTCAATGAATGCCTGCTACAAATATCAACCAGATTATCAGGCCAAAGGGGCCTTCGGACATGGTGGCCACTTGATTTAATTTTTCCTATGCTTTAAACTTTATTAACTGTTACATATTGGGAATCTACCTTATGGAAAACACAACGCCTACAGTTAAGGGATTGAAAAGACCATAAATAAAGACCATCCGTGACAGTCACTGGTAGTTATCTACCCTACTTACACCTTACCATCTCTTTGCAGACAGATTCAAATTTTGTTTGAGACTACAATGCAACCATCTGAGGGCATGAATCTTACTTGGTAAGAGGCCAGTTGGGTCATTGAGTTTTGCCTTGCCAGAGGCACCCTTTCCCAATCTCCTTTGCAACATGTGACCATGTGACACAGCCTGGCCAATGGGGTTTGTGGAAAAACATTTACTTCCTGGCCAAGTAATAGTGGCATAAATAGAGCTCCCCAAGAACTCAACGTGTCTTCTGGTTCCCAAGTACTAATCAACCACTGTGCAGTTTAAAAACAAATATCAGCAGTAATACCCACCAAAGTCTAGACCTCAAAGCAAAAGACATGTGCACAGTCATCGTGTTACCACTTTTAACTGCAAGACTCTTGGCAAATCACTTAAGCCTGCATTTCATTTTTGGCAGAATTAGAACAAAAATACTCCAACTGCAAAGGTTGATTTTGAGGAATGGCTGGGCCATTGCATGTGAAAACATAGGTGTAAATACAAAAAGTGCTTTCCAAAAGTGTCGTTCTTAATAATATTTTTGTGCTATTCTCTTGACTATTCAATATAATAATTGTTATAATTGCTGCTTATATAATTTTTCTCAGTTAATTGTATTTCCTTATATTTAAGACTGCTAAATTATGAAATATTATCCAACCCCAATGTTTCCTAATAATTTTTCAAAACCATTTTAAGCCTTTTTCATAATACTTATGAAGTAAAAGGAGGCTGTGCATGGTAGTTCCTTTTTTATAGATTTTTATCAATTGTATTATATTTTGTATTATGCTATTTATGTGATGTTATAGTTTTTTATCTAGTGATATCTTTAGTAGACATAAAATTAGTGAGTAAAACTAAATATATTCTTAAAGGATAAACTTGTTCTTACTAAACTTTAGAAAAACATGTAGCTTTCTGACTCAAGGACTTTGTATGTTAACCACATAAGTGTGGCCACTAGTGGGGATTTAGATGAAGTTTGAGCAAAGGTGTTGTCACAAATTTGCAAATTTTCTCAATAAAGTTCAATGTGATCATCTCTAAAGTTTCTTCTCTTTTATTTCAATATTTTATTCCTTTTTCTTTTTCAATAAAATCGAGGACCTAATACATGTTCAATTCATGATGGGGTCCAGTTGAGCATATACTAGGTCCTCAATTGAATTAGAATCATTTCCATTTATGACATAATACATATTTTTTAAGTATCTACTTCATAAACACTGGAGAAATGCATAGAAACTCTAGATAGAACTTCTAGATGAGAAGGCAGATCTTGAAGTAATTATAACTATGAACTCTACCAAAGAGAGGCACAGCACATAATAGAACATGCTCTGAAACTCCCAGCTCTGGTACTTTTAGCTATTGTAGATGATTGTGGCACAGGAAATGAGGCCTCAAATCACATCAGAGCCCTAAGAAACCACCCAGTGTTCTTGGAGGTCCTGGGCTCCTCCCTTCCTTCTCCAGGAAGTGAGAAATCCCTTTCTTCTCTTCCTATCAAAACATCATCTCTCTTGTCACTTTTTTTTTTTTTTGAGACAGAGTGTCACTCTGTCACCCAGGCTGGAGTGCAGTGGTACCATCTAGGCTCACTGCAACCTCTGCCTCCCAGGTTCAAGCGATTCTCCTGCCTCAGCCTCCCAACTAGTTGGGACTACAGGCACAGGCCACCACACCTGGCTAATTTTTATATTTTTGGTAGAGACAGGGTCTCACCATGTTGGCCAGCTGGTCTTGAACTCTCGACTTTAAGTGATTCACCAGCCTCAGCCTCCCAAAGTCTCTTCTGACATTTCTTATTTCCCTGTTTTCACATCCAACCTTCCAGAGACACCCAAGGTTGGTAAAACCAGGAACCTGTCTATCCCATCTGCTACCAGGTTCGCAGAGTCAGGAGAGGAGGAGCTTGACTCTGGCTGCTGACTTCCATCTTACTCTTCCCTCTGCACTCTGCATTCCTCCTGAGCCAGCGAGCCTTCCCCTACCCTACTGTGTTCTCAAGTGTTCTTTCTACCTTAACATTTCCCACAGCTTTTCCAGAGTCGTTTGGATCCCACTGAGATCCCAATCTCCCACATTTTAGCCGAAGTTCAAATAGTGGCTCTTGTGTCTATTTTTGACCAAGTTGATGTGTAACCTAGTATTTCCAGAGAATACATCACTTTGTGTGTGATAACTTGCGGGAAAAGCCACAACATCCCACAGGCGTGATTGGGAATGATCACGTAAGTTGGGAAAGTTGGAGTGCCCACACTTGACAGCTATACTGTCCTTGCAGGGGTCCTCTCAGAGCCTTTACTCATCACCAGGAAAGAGAGCAGAGCAGCGAGATGCAGAAGCACAGAGGCTGTGGGCCTCGTTGTCCCTTGCTTGACTCCTAGCAAAGGAAAGACTGAGTGGCAATCTGTTCCCCATATGACACAGGGACCTCCACAGATATTTAATGACACTGCAGATGAGTATGAAGGCCGTGGCAGCATTATTAAAAATGTACAGGACAGGGATGGGAAGGATGGGGCTGGGGGATGTGGATGGTTTTCAAAACCTGGAACAAATAAAAGCAATTTGGGAAGAGTCACAAGCAATTTAAGCTAAGGTACCATGTCTCCCTTCAAAATGGCCAGGAACCTGGAAGCTAGTGAGAAATGAAAGAATCCAATCATGACGCTTTTCTTTTGCTTATATTTTTTCAGTTGTTTGGGGAGTGGGAGAAAGATGATTGACTTCATTCATCTCTCTTCCCAAACACGGTTTTGGTATTAAATGATAGTTCTCCAAAAGACCTGACAAGTTAAGGGAAGACAAAACGTTTATTTTTCCAGGTCCTGAGTGAATCTGTATATCAATTTGTATAACCTTTTTAAAAATCTATTTGTTATCAACGCTTATTTTCCACTTTGTATCACGTGCACTTTTGTAAGGCACTGCAAATCATTTATGGAAAGACACAAAGCAAAATTTTAAAAAGATGATTATTAATTAAATGTTAGATCTGAAAGGATGTTTATAAGAACACTTTAAGGTACTGTGGCTCCATTTTCTAGATGACAGAAGCGAAGTTCAGAGAGAAGTGAATTAGCTACAGCTCAGGGTGGGATTGAGTTTTGATCTGGATTTGGCTTACACTGAAGTCCATTCCATCTGCCATGCTGTGTTCTTTCTGGAGGAAGTCCCCTCCTCCCAAAATCATGACAACTTGGAATTTCACTGTTACGTGGTACTTCCAGAGAAGAACACACCGTCAGCAAAAAATATCTACAACTCTGAAGTAGATTAAATGCTCACTATTCAATATTGGGAGATTCTCCTAAATATTCAATGTGTCATGGTATTTTTTCCCATTTATTTTATTCATTCCACACATAATTACTGAGTGCCTAATATCTGAAAATTAGCAAATCTTAAAGTCAATAAAAATTACCTATTGGAAGTTTTAGGAGATGCTTAATTAGTTTTAAATTTCTGAGATGTTTGGTTTTATACATTGCCCAAGAAAATCCGTCATGTAGATTTTCTTAATTCTCATCATCCTGGTCTTGGCATCACTTTATGCCTGGTTAGTATTCTGTATACTTGTTTAACCTTAAAAATCAATGTATAGCCACTAACAAATAATAGAAAATATTTCTTTTTTTTTTGGTGTAGTGCAGTGTTATCAAAAGAAGAGAGGTTAGACATGCTATAAGATTCTACTTCTAGGCATGGTTCAACCACTGACCAGACTGTTTTTAATTATAGCATTGTATCTTTTTGAGACTTTAAATTGCCTTAAAAGGGAATAATAATAATAATAGTAATAATGATAATAATACTGCTCTCACATAATTGTTTTGAGGACTAACTTAGATCCTGGTGTTAAAATGTTTAACACAATACCAGGCTCTCTAAATTAGGCAAAAACAAATTCCAAATTTGTTACTTTGATTAAATGAACTGGTGAGCATAAAAAAAATGCAATGCATAATGAAAGTTGCTGTATATATTTACTTTTTATGGTAGCTATTTCTATGTGTCTAGGTAGGAAGCTAGTTATCTATCTCCCATCTCGTTCCAGAAATAATTTAATGTGGTCTATTTAATATTATTATCGTGTTTTATGATTCATTTTCTAGTCAACCCTATTCAGACACATTATTTTCTAGAAATAATAATTATAGTGATTTCAATATAAAATACAGTATACATGTATTGTTGGTTTCCTTTGAAGAAGCTGTCATCTACTTGTAGGTTTAATTACTGCCACTGACGGGGATTTACAAGAGGCTGCAAAACTGTAAGGTGAAATCTCTATGCATTCACAGTCTCATACTTCAAAGGATTTAGAATAGCAAGAAAGTCTACATTTAAACAACAAATCATCAGGAGTTAATATACTACTTGTGCACCAAAACTTCCATCATGTCCCTGGATATAAAATTTCCATGTTCAAGGTAGATTTTTCATATTAAATTCCGCTCAAAGTGAATCCATGGAGCAAGGATTTCCATGCCAAAAGCTACAGAGTTTCAAAGAAAACATGGGGCAGTGGTACTGTAAAGGAATCTTACATATAATCTCGTCTGATTTTATCATTAAATCATTCTTATAGCATAAAGCCCCTTATAGCATTCTTAGAAGGAAGGCATGCAGATTCTGCTCGGCTGCTCAGAGTGACTGGAAACACATTACTTAACGAGGATGAGTCCGTCGTGGAGCAACTCTCACTATTAGAAAATGGTCGATTGCCAGTTGGAGAGAGTATGAGTCTGTAGTCAAAAGATCTGTGCATTAGCTGTTCTCAGTCACTTAACTGGCCATGGAACCTTGGACATATAATTTCGCCAACTTCTGTCAAAGCTGTGCCAGCTGTGAAATGAGGAGAGGAATGTGCTCCCTCAAGAAGGGTCGGGAAAAGAGGATAATGAACGTGAGGCTCCAGCACAGCTTAGCTGGTACCCAATAGAACATCACTTGCTCCCTTCTGACTTTACCTTCCTTTGAGTTAAAATCTCACTTAACATCTAGATAGGGAACTTTCTCATAAAATAATAATTACAATAATATTTTTTAGAAAACTGGAGTTTTGCCTACTTCTTGTGGCAAAGACTGGGTGGAACCAAGCTTCTGCTGCTCCATTTAGACAGAACGTGTGCTCTGTGTATTCCCCTAGTCTCTACCCAGCCAGTTGGCTCTTTTTCACGTTAACTGAGTGCTATAGGCATTGAGGTTTGTGACCTTTATTTTAATGTGTAAAACAGATCAGATGTCCTAGATCACTTCTTCTCCAAACTTCAACTTAGACTGACTTTCACCAACAGTTCACCAGTCCCGTGGCCTGTCTTTACAAAAGCGCAGCGGCCGGTCACAATCAGTGCCCTGGAAATGATCAGAACCACTGCTGGGTGCATGCCCTGAGAGATGCTCAGAGCCCCTCCTCTCCTCCAGGAGCAGCCTATCTGACCCCTGTGTGAATCGGGCCAAGACACTTCCTAGGCTTGCATACCCTTTGCTTCAGAAGCTGGCTGACTAAGTGTTATCAATTCATACTGAAATTTACACTCGCCTCCTCGCTCTGTTCCCATCAAACACTGTGGAACATTTTGTCGTCTGTTCTCAAGCAAGAGGATGGTCCCTGCGTACCTCGTAGATGGTGGTGCTGGGTATCACATGTGGGCCAAAGGAAGCTTGGGAGGGTCTGGTTTTCTCAATGTGGAGATGTGTCGCCTGTCTAGTACTTTATGAGAGAGTCCATGAGGTCAGGCACAGCTGGAGTCTCTGGGCAAGGCCAAGTCCAGAGTTGAGGTCCCTTCCCAGCTCCCCTGCCACAGTGAACCTGGGGAATATCTTCAAGGAGAAGGGCACATTGTCTTGTTGGTGGTTTACCCTCAATCGTTGTCACATTCAGTCTCTAGGAGTGAATTGCTGAAGAAGAGTGACCAAACGTAAGGTGGAAGGAAGATAAGCCTGTGGCCGGTGGTGGGAGCTCTGGCTTTATTAACTGGCGTGGATGACATTCTCAGACTTTAATGGGATTCCTGGATATTGTGTGGAATCCCTTACCTTGGGTCATGGTTCCAATTCACCATCATTCCTTCATTTATTCAAATTTGATTGAGCACCTGCTCTGCCTCAGCCTCTTTCTAGGTATTCAGAGTACGTTAATGAACACAACAGATAAAGGTCTCTGCCCTCGTGAACTGAAACATAAGAAACAATAACAGAATAAACTGGTGCATTATAGAGCAGAGTTCAGACATGCTAAAGACAAACAAAAATAGAAAAAATAGTGCTGACCAAGGGAGCGTATTGTGTATATGGACTGGTTAGCCAAAAAAAAAAAAAAAAAAAAAATTAGAGAAGCTGTCAAGTGGCAGTGGTTCAGGGCATGGACTTGACAATGGGATTCCTGGTTTCTCAGTCTTGGCACTAGCACTTTCTAGTCAGACGACCATGGAAAAATGACTTAACCTCTCTCAGTTTCTGCACCTATAAAAGGAAAATAACAATAGTGTCTTCTTCACAGAGGTGCAGTGAGGGTTCATTAAGAAAGGTGCCCAGCACACACAAAGTGCTCAGTGAATGTGTTAACTCATTATTATTCACATCCCCGTGTTGTAATTGAGAAGACAGAGACCCAGAGGAGAGGAGCAGCTTCCCCAGAGGACAGGCAAGGCAGGACCTGAGCTCAAAGGCAGGCAAGGCAGGACTTGGGATACATCATATTTAATCATAAACCACAATGGACGTATCTGCAAATCCTCTGTGTCTTTTGAATGCTGTCTGGAAGAATCCCCTCTGCTTATTCCCTTTGCTCCCAGGCACTGACCAGACATCTTGGTGGCATGTCTAGGGGTCATCTCTTAGGAACCTCAATGAATGTCGCTTGACCAGTCCACCAGTCGGTCGGGTCAGCTGCAGCCCTTGCACGTGGCACAGTCACTGTTTCCTCCCACACCCTGGCTTTGCTGTGAAATAAGGACAGCCGCCTGCTGATTAGCATCCACATGCCCTTATGCATAATTGAAGACGCGTTAAGTCACCCAACTGAGTTCTCCTCCCCAGACCGCATGGTCCCAGAGCACTGAGTTCCCATAGGCCTCCCTTTTTAAAGCTTTTATCTTGTCTGTCACTCCTAGACTCTTCTCCTTTCTTACCCCGCTTTGAAGGACATGCACTAGGTAAAAGGCAAGAGGCTGCTATGGGAGGGAAGGGGAGAAAGAGGGAAACAGGAAGGGAATCGCTCCTTTCATTCTACTCCCTGCATCTCTAGATGAGACTGCTGGGAGACAGTGACTCTAAGGACAGACAGGGCAGTGCAGTTTGAACCTGAGATTTTCTCCTTAACTCTCTGATTTGGATTGTCACTTGCTTTCACATTCCTCTGGCATTAGCATTGCCTGAGGGTCAGGATCTCTGTAAATGTTAGAAAAGAGAGTGGGTGCTTTGCTCATCCCAATACTTCATCCATCCATCCCCCTAACTGAGTATCTTCTATGCTCTGGATTCTGTGGCCCTGAGAAAACACGGAAGACTAGAACAAGGCAGCATAGAGACAACCACAGGGAGCCCAGAACCACAGCGAGGGCAGTAAGCTTTGACCATGAGGAGGGATGGTCAGACAGGGAGGGATGGTCAGGTGTAGAAGAGGCAAAATGTGAGGTTGCAACGAATGGACGAGAAAGAGCCAAACGGCAAATGAGGAGTACAGACGGAGCCACGTGTGCAAAGACGCAAAGGTGAGCAGAACTGAGGCACGCACGTGAGCTTGGAACAGAGTGAAGAGAGACAATGGCAGGGGCCCAGAGGCAGGGCCTGGATGATGAAAGACTGTGGAAGAAACAGAGAGCAGTTTGGGTTCTATTCAGAAATGAACAGGGAGACATTGAAGGAGTTTCAGGGGGAAAGGGAGAGGATGGTTTTTGATTTTTTGGTTGTTTGTTTGTTTTTTTGAGACAGAGTCTCCCTCTGTCACCCAGGCTGGAGTGCAGTGGCGCGATCTCGGCTCACTGCAAACTCCACCTCCTGGGTTCACGCCATCTCCTAATATTGAGATATCACTCTCAATATTCAGCCTCCCAAGTAACGGGGGCTACAGGCGCCCGCCACCATGCCCGGCTAACATTTTTTATTTTTTAGTAGAGATGGGGTTTCATTGTGTTAGCCAGGATGGTCTCAATCTCCTGACCTTGTGATCCACTGGCCTTGGCCTCCCAAAGTGCTGGGATTACAGGCGCGAGCCACCATGCCCGGCCAGGTTTTGTATTTTTCAGAGATTACTCTGGCTGCAGTATGGATAATGGAGCAGAGGGTAACAAGAAAAGAAGAAGGAAAACCTCATAGAATCCTTTCACAAACCTCAAGGGAGGGTATGATGGTGACCTGAGTGAAAGCAACCCCTGTTTGGACGGAGAGGGAAGGTCTGATGACAGGAACATTTATGGTGGTCTTCATGGAAATCGACTACTTATGTCAGATAAGTCTATGTTAGAATAACGAACAACCCCAAAATCACAGTGGTTCACAGAGAGGCAGGGTTATTTGTAACATACATCATTGTTCATCAAGGAATCACAGGAATTCTGTGGCTCTGTGATGTGTCCTCTTCAACTGGACAGGCTGGTCTCCTCAAAGGGAGAACTACACAGGGATTCTAGCAACTTCTGTCCACACGCTGCACCCACTACCTCAACTCATATGCGACTGGCTAAAGTAAGTCACAAGGTCAAGGTTGACATTACTGTTGCGGGAAGTAGTGTGTTTCTACAAGGGACAGAAAATGTATTCACAGTAGTACTGTCTATCCTCATCTGCCCGCTTGGTCACAAGTATTCACCTTCCTCCTTTGTTCATGTACAAGATGCTTACTCCTTCCTAAAGAGAGTCAAAGGTCCTACTTGGACTCAAAATCCAGGATGTCATCTTTGTCTCTATATAAAGTCTGGAGACTGGCCTCTCCCATCTGAAGTTCCATAAAATAAAAATGTGAGTTACTTGTGATCTCACCCCCAAATACAAAGGTGCTATGGGGAGAGGGGAAGAATAAAAGCAAGAAAACTCCTATTTAAGAAGGGAAGAGTAAGCGGCGCACAGTGCTCACCAGTCTTTAGCAATTCTGAAACCCAGACAGACATGATGAGGATTCCCCACCCCGGAGTGTGGGAATGTCCTGGATGAGGCCCAAGCTCTCCTCCCTGGGAGCACGTCCCAGTTCATCATCTTCCATGGCTCTTAGAGGGCAAAGCCTGTGTTCAGAGGTAGGATCAAGCAGGTGGAATTAAGAGTTAAATTTTGGTAGCATGTTAATACAGGAGGCTCTTTGCTAGTTTAGATCATATATGTGAGTGGAGTATGTGTTTGTATGGGTGTAGCTGTGTGTATGTGTTTGTGTGTGTGTATGTGATGCCCTTCCTTCCTACATTATATTTTATTCATTTTTTCATAATTCTAACCTTCATTTAGATATTGACAGGGCTATTGAGCTCCCTTCATCATTGCACGAGAGCATCAGGAGCTCCTTTCTCCCCACAAAGAAGAATTTGATCACCAGCCTTTCAGAACAGCACTTTAAAGACTACCTTGGTCTAATATCCTCCAATAGCTTTGGGAGAAAGTAACACTTTGGAAAAAGAATCTATTGGTCAAAATTACAGCACTTAGGAGAAGGACTAGAACATGGTTCAGTACTCAGGCTCCTGCCCCACACTGCAATTAAAAGAAGTACTTTTTTTTTTTTTTTTGGTATCTAATAGACCCAGTCATATGCTTGATATCACTCTCAATATTCAAAATTACACAAATGGTTTCAACATCAGCTACTCTGTCCCAATTAAAATTAAGCTATTTGCACTGCATGCATATTTATACAATCATCCCCTTGACTAGATGTAGTCATGTGCATAGACATCGAAGCTAAATCATGTATTGTCTGAACAAAACACATGGCGGCAAAGGATGGGTTGGTGTTGGAAGCTGGGGATAGTGTCTCCATTAGGCAGGCAGTTAATTTAAAGTTTAAAAAATGGATTTTCAACAGCTGATACATGGCAGATTTAATAACCTGACAGTTTTTTCTCTCTTCCTAGCTAGTCCGTTCAACTTTGACTGGACCTGTTGCAGGATGATATGATTACCATTGTGTGCACCCTCTGGCATTATTTAAAAAGGCAAATCCCTAATCCCTGCTTAATTTTATGAACTGTCAAAATGATTCTAAATATCTGCTCTGTTTGCATTTTCACCTCGGGACAGAAGTCCAGAGGTACAGATTGGGTGTACAACAGTGGACTTGAGGCAATTTTCATCTCTTAATGCCTGTAGCGTGAAAGGCTGAATTTGTAATAATCACCAGATTATCTCTAAAGATCGCTCTGTTGTACCTGCAAAATGGTTCTGCAGAAAAATGCAAAAGATACAGAGAAAAGTAATGATGAGAGGCAGGAGATGATTGCTCTTCCTAATCCCTGATGGAAAGAAAAAAAAAAACAACTCACACACAACACCCGCCCTGCCCAAGACAAACGTTGGTAATTTCTGTTAAATGCTGTTTGGAATTTGCAGTGGCAGAAACCTGCTCTCGAGTCAAAGATGGGCTCAGTCCCGGTGCTCCTGCAAGCAGCTCCTGATGCTGAGGCATAAAAGCTGAGGGTCATTTGCAAAACAGGTCCAGAAGAAGAGGCAGGCTCTCTACCCAACTGAAGAGAGAATGGGAAACCAGACAATGCATGGAACGGCCCTAGTGCATCGGCTGGGATGTGTTTGTTTCTCTTTTCTCTCTCTACTGGGGAAAGGCAGCAGGGGGATGTGGGAGGCCGGTCAGGGCTGGACCCCAGTGTGACTCGAGATAGCTGTGTGACTTTCATCAAATGTCACCTTGTCCCTGTCCTGGCTTCTGTTTATGCTCCTGACAAACGGGAGTGGAAGGTTGGTGCTGGCTACAAATCCCACCAACACCAACACACAGCAGAGAGGACATGCGCACTTCTCTCTGCTGGGATCTGGATTCTGAGCGTACATCCTGGCTTCCTTTAATCTTTGGTATTCTGAGAGGCAGGTGTCAGAAAGGTGAGGGTGTAGAACTATGCTCACCTCTGAATTACAGGTCTCTAAACAAGGAAAAGGAAGTAAGTTTAGGTCTAACTACAGGCAAGAAAAGAGGCAAGTTTAGGTCTAACTATAGGCTCGAACATGTTACATGTCTGGGAAGATCTCATCTTTTCCCCTTCACGCACACACACAAAATCTATGGTTTTCAAGACGTCTAAATAATTACACAGACAAAAGAACATTGTACGACGATCCCTTACCTCAAAGTTTTAAGAATGGAAGTTTTAGGTAATTGGATATTCTGAAAAATTGAGGGAGTAATACTGACTTTCCTTTTAACTCACTGGTGAAAGGGGCCAGAATACAAACTTTCTTCTACATTTTATCTTGAGGACGTTAGGAATGGCACTGGAAAGTAAATTATTCTTTTTTAGAATTGATAGATAAGGAAAAGTCCAAGTTGAATATGCTCAGACTTCAGTTTATGCACTTGTAAAACATTACGGTAAATTCTAGACCAAGCCTGTCTTCTTTTAGTGTGCTCCTCAAAGAAAAGACAGTATCCAATCCTACTTCTCACCATACCTTGGAGTGGCTGTGGAGCAGAAGGCAGATTCCTGGAGTCAGAAACCAGAGGTCTTCTGAAGGAAGTGCTCTGTTGTGAGTCCTAATGCATCAGGATATCTTACAGGTTGTTGATTGTGTTTTGTTTGCTAATTTTAAATCTGTGAAATCTTTGGTTATTCATCAGATACTCCAAAGTAGCAGCTTTGGTAGTGAAATCTTCCTTGGTGTAAACTGAAATTGGTCCAAAACAATCAGAAGTTGGGAGTTTCCTGAGAAAACCGGGTGGAATACATTCTCCTTTGCTCTATTTTTTAAATGCCCTGTGGCTTATTAATTAATAAGCTAATCCTCTTCTTCTGACACACTTTCATAGAAAGAAAATATGTGGATCACTTCAACATCAAAGCGAAAGCATAACTACCACTTTAAATGCTAGATAATACCTCATGGTGATCCCTTACAGTTGCTTCAAGATGTTACAGTTTATAAAGTGCTTTTAATACACTGTACATCACAACAGTGTGACTTAATATTGTTTTATTGACTAATAAAATAACTTAAATAACATTAATAATATTTAATATTTAATCACATTAATAACATTTAACATTCCACACACATTAAAGTAATAAATGAGGAGGGTACAGCCATAAACCAGACACTGTGTAGGTGCTTCACATAATCTTACTCCATTCTTCACAGCGATATTAAAAGGGTGGCTTTAGTCACCATGCAAAAGAAAATGAAGCTCAGAGAGATAAAGCAGTTGCTTGACCCAGGTCACACACCTTGTCAATGACAGACAGAGCACAACCCCAGGTCTTCAGATGCCAATTGAAATAGTTTTTACAGTGCATAATACTAACCAGGTTTCAAACATACATGTCATTTGTAAATTACATGACCCTTTCTTACAAGTGTTACCATTTGCAGAAACTTTCAATTGTTTGATTTGATGTCCGAGCACTTACTGGGTACAGTGAGGATTTCCTCCTTATAATGAAACCCAAGAAGGAAAAATTAAAAACAGAACAATCAGACAATCTGGAAAGTGGTTGAGCATAAGTTCTCATTAGAGGAAGCAAAATCCTTTCTTTTTGGAGGAAGCATTTTGTACACCATCACATGGGAGATGCAAGGGCAAATTTTGTACTTCAGGGGACCTGCGTGAACATATGGGCCCGTTAATCATGAAATATTGATTGGGGATTGAAAGTATGAAACAGGTTCCATGACACATGGGTTTGTTTTGTTGGTCCGAAGTGTTAAGTAACACAAGAGCCATATTAACATTCATCTCCTACTCTTCTTTTGTTAGCAGGTTAGTGCTCACCCAATTCACATATCCTCAGGCTTATGAATTATTAATCAAAAGAGCTAAAAAGTCAATCCAATCTGGTTAGATACAGTAGTACTTGTGGCTTCCAAACTTTTAAATAATGAATGGTTTCATCACTTCCCCAGTGGATGTCAAGCAAGGAGAATGTCTGGAATCAAAATCCCACTGGGTAACGAAAGAAACATAGTGAAAAAAAAAAGTAGTAATTTTTAATAATAGCAACTCCAACCTATTGTATCATCACTGCCACTCTCGAGAGAGATCATTTCAGAATGGGAAGGAGAGGTGTCTTGAAAAAAGGGCTTTATGGGATGAAATATTCCCAGAAAAAGTGCTATAGTATAAGGGAGTAGGTAGAGAATATGAATACATCCACACAAATAAGTTGTAATGTTAAAAATGCATGCCTTTTAGTGTTCCTAATTCTTCAAAAGAAAAACACACCTTTAATTATTTTTTATGTTGGAGGAATTCTCTAATGAACTTCTCATGATCGGAAACTTGGAGGAGAAACACAGAATAAAAGGCAGAAATAAACGGTGTATTTAGATGGACCAAATTATTGTCAACAATAGGACTTAGTGCAGAAAGGAAGGTGTTTAGTAGGCAATAATAGAAAGAAAAGACCAACTCAGAAATAATGGGTTCCACGAGTATGGGAATGTGATAGAGAAATGGGGATCGTAATAAGACCTAAGAGAAGAAGAATTAGTATTACAAAGTGTTGATGCATGACTCAGGATGAATTGGTGAAGGCATGCAGGAAATAAATAAAAAACAAACGATTTCAGAACTCTCTACTGAGTTTCAGATAATTCTGTTGGGTCACTTTTGCCCTTAGGTGGGAGCACAAATGAAGATTAGAACCAGGGTTGGCTGAGACTTGGATCATTCACTGAATGTTTGGTGTTCAATTTATTCTGCCCATTCTAATGCATGCTAAAAATTCTCATTCACCTGGAAGATTTCGTTTCACTCTGACATTCCCATTCACCTTAAACTTCCAAATCCCTCCAAAAGTTCCAGGTCACCAGTGTTAGAAATCATTGGCTATGTTTAGCATTCTATTACATGTATTTGACTAAGTGATTGGGTTGTCCTGGGGGAAGATACCTGTACAGGGAACATAGAAAACAGGAAGCAGAGTGTGCCTTTGTTGTTAACTAGGCTTTTGCTCCAAATCCCACTGAGGAACTCTTTGGTGAAATGTGCTCAAACATGTGTAGGTTAATGACAAGTCCAAAGGCCTGTTATTTTTTTTTTCTTCCTCCAAAAACTAGGGTTACCATATAAAACACAAGGCATCCAGTTACATTTGAATTTCAAATGAGCAAGATATTTTTGAGTACAAATGTGACCTAAATATTATATAGGCATACTGAGAAAAAAATATTTGTTGGTTTTCTGAAATTATAATTTAACTGGGCATCCTATATTTTTATTTGCAATCTCACTCTAAACCCAAACTCAGATCTGAAGGTATCACCATCCTCCAAAGTTGATCCACACAGACAAAATCTTAGTGACAGTGCCTCGTATATAAATAAATTTGAAGTTTAAAATATGTTCCCATTGCATCCTCTTCCTCCTTTTCTCTTGTCCTCCCTTTTTTTCTTCCTTTCTTTTTCTTTTATCTTTTTTATTTTTTCCTGAGCAGGTATATCTGGAATTGTGCTGCCCATGAAGATTTACAAATGAATCGGCCCCATCCCTTTAATTGGAATAGCTCCTAGTCTTTTGGGAAATAAAGGCATGCATCTACCCATTGTACAAAACAAAATACTTTAATAGAATTTCTATCCATCCATCCATCCATCCATCCTCCATCTGAACTCTGATTCGTGGAAGAACAACTTACTGATTCTGCTTAAGGAGAAACCCCGCCACACTGTGACAATGTATCTTGAAAACAGACCATCCATTTTTTTTTTGGATGGTAAAACTGAGTCTTAGAGAAGTTACTCAACTGCAGAGTAACCGGGTAAGCAGCAGATTCGGGTTATAAATCCCAATCCTTAGCCTCGATTCACAGGACAAAGCTCAACATGCTCAGCCCCACTTTCCTTCTGTTGTTTTTCTTTTCCCCTCTTTCTCACAGAACCTCTACTCCCTCATGTGCCAAGACTCACACGTCTCTCTTGGGTGACATCTGCGGTGGGCGCCGTGACTCCTGTCACCTGTGCGGGGCCCGGGCTGCCTCCTCCCCTCCCCGCCTTCCTCGCCCTGGGCCTGACCGCAGGGGCTGAGTGTCTGGCCTCTGCACACCACTTTCTCAGCAGGGCACTTCCTCCCTGCACGCTGCTCCTGCAAGTTGTTTATCTCTCACAAGGATAGTAACAAAGATCGTATCGGTGAAACTCTATCTGTCTGGGCACAGATGTCTGGCTCCCTGGCAGCTCTTCATCGCCCTGCTGTGCCTCACCTTCCAGAAGTCTCCTTCCTCCTCCCCCCGGAACCCCCTTCTTCCACACTGCGGATGATTAGTTGAAACTCAGCAGGGCAGAGCAGGCGGCTGCACTGCTCCACTGAGGGTCTTGGAGCTGCCAGGAGCCAAGGCCCTTCCAGGCCTTCCAGCAACTGTTTAGACACTGGTTGCTCCTGGGCCAGGCATTAGAAGGAGACAGACAGGGAGGTCACAGGGACCCCAGATGGTAGTGACCATGGCAGCTTGTTGAAGGAAGGAAAGGAAAAGAGAGATGGGGAGGACCACATGACTAATTTAAAATGCCCCAACGAGGTGGTCTGGGTGCAGAGTCTTAGGATGTGCACTGTCCAGCAAGGCCTTCAGCAGTGATGAAAACATCCCCTTGCTGGGCTGTCCAAGACGGCAGCCACCTGCCCCGGGAGGCTATTGTGAACCTGAGATGTGGTGGGTGTGACTGAGGAATGCGATTTTTAACTTTATTTATTTGAATTAATTTGAATGTAAATAACCACATGTGGCTAGTAGCTAGAAAATTAGAGACACAGTTTCGCAATGTGCTGCCAGACACCCACGTCGAAGGTGCAACCCTTTAGGCTGATGGACTAGCTCCTTTCTGACCTCTACTAATAGGAAGAGAAGTCCTTGGCTTCTTTGCTCTTAATTTATTCGTTCAGTTTCTCTATATTTAAAGTATGATTAATAATTCTTGCCTCACTTTCTTCACAATGTGTTGGGAAAATCCAATCAAATTATGAAATAATTGATCATTTTAGCTCACAGCTTTAACATAAGTATCACTGCCTTGGCAGGGACGCTGTTGTCTGATCTTCATGTACATTTCTCCCTGGCAACGCCCACAATGATTGTTTAAGATATTTGCACATGTGCAAAGCTCAAAACAAATGCAAAAATCATTCCAATACTTATCAATTGTTTTCTATTATTGCACGTGGAGAGTTGGCCTGATGATGTGGGTGGAGTGCCCTGAGTGTCTGGCCAGCCTGAGTCTCAATCCCATATTTTCAGAAGACTACCAGCAGACAGGTCACTTAAGTTGTTGCATATCCCACCCCTCATTGGTGAAATCAAATCCTGATACTCATGGCACTGAAGCTGTCAGGAGAAATGATAGGAGATCCTGTCTTTGAAGCATCAAATGCAGTACCCAGGGTACCCACTAAAGGTCAGTCCCTGACCTTCCCCTTGGAAAACGAGGGGATTTTGATGAAACATTTAGGACGAATGGTAGCCTTTGAATGCCTCGACGAAGGGCTACTGGGAACATTGCGAAGGCAAGTTCTGCAAATCTGAATACAGCTCTTATTGGGTGCAAAGAAGACTTCTACTGTTTTCAAACCCCTGTCAAATGCCGTGACATTTCTAGACTTAAGTCACTCATCTCCACTGGGTTTATTTACAAGCAGCAAAGCAAAGTTTCCGGCTTCTAAGGAAAGAGGCTTCTAAAATCATATTAAAAAGACCTCAAAAGGTTTCCTAGACATCAAACAGTCCTTAAAATAATATTTTGATGATTTAATTGTAAATAAATCAGGAGCATATGGATTAAATTTCAATCAAAATATGCATGACTTTTTAAATCATGGGATAGGACAGAGGACTTGGCACAATGCACTTTGGGGTTTTATTGAACTCAGAGCATTTGAGAAATGCTTTGTGACATGGGACAGGGCTCAGCCCCTGCTTCTTCATATACACCAAAGGAAACTGTAGCTAGGAAGTGAGTTTCCAGCTTTCAGGAGATCTGATTTGGAACGGCCTTGATATCCTCCTACCCAGGGCCGGCCCCGAAGCACACGAAGTCCCACACATTTCCTGAAAGCTGAAAGGGGAGCACCAAAGTCCACCTCGATGGCAAAGCAAGCAAGAGAAGTGAAACTATGGGGGTAATTTTGCTTCTTCAAGTCCACAAAGAGGACAAGGCTGTCTGTCTAGTCACTGGGTGGTGACACTGAATTCATCTTCTAGCTTCTGTTGAAAGCAGACCTGCAGAGCTAAGGGATCCATGGACATGGGTCCAGGATGACCAATAAATCTCTTCACACACGTGCGCAGACACGCAGGGACACACTCTCACACACACACACAGATGCATAAGTGCATACACACAGGCAAACGTGAGCAAAGGAGGAAGTGGATTTGGGAGACTGTCACCATGCTGCTGGACCCAATTCACTCTCTTCTTCCTTTTGATCACGGGCCCTTTTCTCCCATTCTCCAAATGAATTCAAGTCAGCAAGCTACAGTGGAAATGAGGGATCTTTCCTCTTCTCTCCTCCCCTCCCTTTCTCTCCCTTACCTCCCCTCTTTTCTCTCTTCCCTTCTTTCCCTTCCCTCCCTCCATCCCTCTCTCTGTTTCCCTTTCTGCCCTCTGCCTCTCCCTCTCTCCTTCCTTTCCCTTATGCACTCCATTGCTTCTTATGAGCCCTTCTCTTATGCAAACCCAGGCTTTATAATGCATCCTGTTCAAATCAATCCCAACTGTCCTTTCCTACTCAAGGGAAACCCAGGTTCCTGTTAGTTTTCACCCCTACTGCTTGACACTGGCTGCCCCCTCTGGCAGGCGGTTGATGGCTGCCGCAAGTGGCGTGGCACGCCGTGCACAATGGGAGACCCTAGGTTCAAGCAGGAGTGCAGCTGAGTCTGAGGCTCCCAGCAGTGAAGCTGACGATTGGACTTTCTCGGTGGGGTGAGACTTGTATGCACACGGCTGTCCTGAGGATGCCAAGCCTCACAGCCTGAGCGTGGTTTGAGAGGAGGGTCAGGGTTGAGCTAGACCAGCTACATACAGGCTCCTAGGCACCTGAATGGCCCCAACCACAGGCTGCTGGGTTGCTCCCAAGTGCACAGAATCTGAAGACCTGAGATCTGGGCTGCTGCATTTACATTTGAGTGATTGTCTGACAAGGTAGCTCTCAAGGACTTCAGGTTGTTCATTTCCTGCAGGGGAATTTTAGAAAACTTGGCCCACAGTGTTCTTTGGATGGACAAGGAAATCTGTTTCTGAAACAAGGCAGTGGATAGGTGCCAGCCATTACCATCATGGGCGGTGTGGGCAGAGTGCCCATATGACAGGGGCCCTCCTTGGCTGCCGGCAGTGGTAGTCCTCAGTGCAGGCACCGCCCCTAGATTCAGCAGGCCAACCAGGGGTACTGGGGTTGGTCTTGCCTCAGGGTGCCTGAAAGTGCCAGGAGTAAGGTGCTGGGGTGATGGCAGGGGCTTGCCTGCTGGGAAACTTGGCAATTGCAAGACAGTGGCCCACTGAGAACAGCCCAGAGCCCTGACCCTAGTACACAGCAGAGGAAATAGCCCCAAGGTGACAGTGACAACGTTGGAATGACAGCTGTGGCTACAAAATCACAGCCACCACCATGCTGAGTGCTCTTCCACCTCCTTTTATCCTCCAGAAAATCTTGGGTCCTAGGCAACATCATCTGCATTTCACAGATGAAGAAACTCAGTTTCTGTGGCATTACTGACTCACAGAAGGACACACCGGGAGGAAGTGATAGAGGTTGGACACTAAGAACTAGGGTCCACACAACCATCAAGGAATTTTGCTTATTGTAAGAGTGGGATGACATAAAATATAAACAAACAATTTGCCAACACTGAAGATCTGTTCAAATATCTTTTTATTAAGTTGAATACCATAAAAATCTAACATTAGCACTAAGATACCAATATTAGTTCTATTGCTACTAATATAATCAGTAGTGAGACTAATTATTACCACTGACAAAAGTGGCAACAGAGCGCCAGAGCTGGTTCAGTCTGTTTCAACCCGCGTTTCCTAATGGAGATCTGCTAAGCTTTGGGCGCTGTGTGTGTTGACATATCACTGATTTATCTTGAGTGCTATATTCACACGGATTGGGATGCTGAATCTTGAAACATGATACTATTCAATAGGCCCATATCCCACTTGTCCGGTAAGACAAGGTATCCCCAAGTTGCTTCACTGGTCCTGGGAAACCCCTGAAAGGATGATTCATTGAGGCCCGCTCCCATCCATGCATGCTACAAAAAACCATCCCGAGGACAGAGTGGCCTCTTCACTCTCCATGTGAGCAGCAGTTCTCACTTGGCTGAGAGGTCCTGTCTGCTGTCACTCCTGTCCCTGCAGATATTTCAAAGTACTTAGCAGGCAGGTAATGGCCAATGTCTAGCTCTGCTGTTGTAGTTAAGCAGCATTGGACAAGCTGGGAAAGTGCTCTGCTCCTTGGTTTTCTCATCTGCCCCATGGGCAGCTCTATTTCCACCATGGAAATTGAAGACACACTGTGTGAATGATGCCTGTGCAGGTCCTGGCTCTAGCTGTGGGTCAGGGCCTATTTGCTCCTCTGAGCTCCCTTCCAAGCCTGGGGCTGACTCTGAGCATCAGTACCCAAGGAAGGTGCTCTAGCACACACCCTCCAGCGTGGAGTGGACTGAGGGGCGCGTGGAGGTAGATGGGCAGACATGACTTCTACTCTTGGCTCTGTATGCACTGAAGGGCAGAAACCAGGCCAGGCTCAGAATATTCTAGAGCTTATTTCCTTATCTCTAGAGAGAATAATATCTGCCTCTCAGGACAAGGGCGAGAATTAAATGCAAGCAGGTACTAGCGTATTCGAAAGACAGAGGTTGTTTTTTAAAAATATTTATTCTCTCTCATCTTTCCCAGAGCGCATGTTTCAACAATGGCAATGGAGTTGGGGTTGGGGAGGAAAGAGAGCTGGGGGAAGGAGTTGGTCTTCACACTCATGGGTTGCTTTCCAGTTTGTGGAACTCTTTAACAAATCTACCGCTGTATGACACATCTACAACAATCTGCAGGGGGAGGTGTTATTATCGCACGCATTTTACAGACTTAAAAACTGAGGCACTGTTAGCTTAAAAGAACTGCCAAGCTGCCCAGTTGGGCCTGCCCAATGCCCCTGTAACATTTAGTGGCATTGTTCCTCGCAAACTTCCCACCTTTTTGTGAAGTCTCAGTTAGGGTCCCTTAGGTTCAGAGTCAAGGCCATAGACATTGAGAACACGCCCTGTTGGTTCAGGTTGTACTTAGAGAAAAGAAGCGGGCATGGGGGTGAGGGCTTGACTGAGGATTCCTTCCTTCTGCAGGTTCCTCTTTGAAGATGAAGACAATTCAACAACCTTCTTCTCCATGCCTTTCAGAATGAATTTATTCTTCTCCCAGATTTTTCTTTCAATTCTTGGCTGAATTTTCAAGCTGTGATCACTCCAGGTAAGAGCGGAATTTGAGTTAACTTTGTGCATCGGAGAGGCCGAGGCAGGCAAGGTGAAGGAAAAAGATTGCAGCATCCCCGCTGCATTCCCAGCCCCACCTCCCCTCGTGTTCTGGTTTCTGTGTCTTTGTTCACACTGATCCTGTAGCTGGATGGCCACTGTCTCTAACCCATCGGCTTGTCTACACCTCTCCCTTCAGACACCCTCTGACACACCTTTCCGAGGAAGGCAGTCATCCCCACACTCCTGTCTCTCCACTCCCAAACTCCTGAATGCAATTCTATGAAATTAATGTGCTCAAGCTTCTGACCTCTCTGCAAGGGGCCCCAGAGGTCTCTCCTCTGTAGTTAACACTTTTAGCATTTTATCTTCTCCAACTCAAACCCTCTAAATGTCTCTGCCCCAGTCTCGGTTGCTATTAATCCAGTGCTGGCCACAGGCAAAGCTGTTATTCACCCCTAAATGCCTCCATCACTCCCACTCAGGCCCTCTGACTTTTGGCCCCACACCCCAGTTCCCACTACCCAGCCCAGTCTCCTGTTGGTGTTCTGATCTTTTAGGCTTCTCCAGCTCAAAAACTCAGTATAAATCAGAATCAGAATTCACCCCTGATTCTGAGGCACTGCAGCCAGAGGGAAAGTCTCCCCACCTTCCACTCTGATCCCTGTAGGTGAGGAAGGCAAGGCCAGCCCCTACTGGCCATGAGGTGTGGCCTCTAGCTTCCAAGTTTGACTCTCCCATCCACCAGCCACAGGTCCTTCCCTGACTGCTCCTCTGCATGTGATAAACTTCTCTCTGGATCATGGCTTCTTCATTTGGAGAATGAGGGAGTTGAACCACATGTGCGTAAGGGTACCTCCTGCTTCTGTGATACCTTTTCAAATGGCTGAATATTTGGAACATCTTTCTTTAGGGGACCTCAGAAAAGCTCAAGACCCAAGACTAATTTTATTAATAAACCCAGCCCTGTGGGATCTCTAAGAATTAATCATTAGATTCTTTTCAAAGTATCCATTAATGACCTGGAAAAAGTCAAAGACAACCTTATCTGATGTGTACACAGCCAAGAGGGAGAGGCAATGGGAGATGTTGTAATGCAATCCCCCAAACTCCAAAAAGGATGCCAAGGAGCTAGAATGATGAGCTACACTGAAGTGGATTTTCCTCATAGAGGAAATTAAATCTGAGCAGAATCTGAAAAGATACTCTTCCTGTGAAGAAAACGAAGACATTTAAGCTGTTGTAGGGATTGGAAACACCGGGGAGACCTGATTTCTGTCTTCAGAGATGAGAAGGCCACAGATCCCCCCACTTGGCGTCATAAAGCACATGTCCATGGACAAAAGAAACCAAATTCAACTGCAGAGTTACAGCTGCAGTGGCAGTGGTAGTGGTGGGCATTGTGGTGAGGCTGATGTTCACTCTCAGGAAGGGACTTTGGACAGCAGGTGTGGCCTGCCAGCCTTCTCCAACCCCCTCCAGGGGTTCCTGGAGGAGCTACTCTACCTGAGAAGCAAAAGTGACCAAGACAGAGAAACTTCTTCTCTCCTAATCGTGCACTTCAGAGGAGGAAATACATGATAGTACCCAGGTAAATGCATGCATAAACAGCCCTTAATAGTGCAGAGATAAACACATGCATAGAGAGTACAGAATCATATATAGGTAAGCACATGCATATCTAGTACATAATAAGACGCAGGTACTATGGTTTGGAGGTTTCTGTCCCCTCCAAAATTCATATTCAAACTTAATCCCCAGTGTAATCATGGTGGGAGGTGTAGCCTAATGGAAAGTGTTTAGGTCATGAGGGCTCTGCCCTCATTAGTAAATTAATGCTGCTATACAAAAGGAGTGCAAGAATGGGTTTGCTCTTCTTTTCTGCTCTTGGATCATGTGAGGACACAGAGTTCCTTTCCCTGAAAATGCACCAACAAGGCTCCGTCTTGGAAGTGGAGACCAGGCCCTTACCAGACACCAAACCTACAGGAATCTTGACGTTGGATCTCCCAGCCTCCAGAACTGCGAGAAATAGATTTATGTTCTTTATAAATCACCCAGTCTATGGTGCTGTGTTATAGCAGCACAAAACAGACTAAGATAGCAGGTATATATGGACAAACGATATATGATTGTACACAGGTGAACATGTATTTAAACAGAATATAGTAGTGCACAGGCAAACACATACATAAACAGTACGTAGTCACACACAGGCTAATGCATAGATTGGCCAGATCATTTCCCACAGTGGCAGTGCTATGAAGGGGATGAAGATGGGCTCAGAGGATCGGGAGTGGATAGAGGTCACAGGGCAGTAAGATCCACTGTAGATGAGGTGGTCAGGGAAGGTGTCCCTGAAGAGATTCCACCTGAACTGAGACCAAAGGGCAGGGGTGAGCAGTGATGAAAAGGGCCCCTTTCTCAGGCAGGGAGCAGCAAATTCACTATCACCGAGGCAGGACGCAGCTCAGCGTTGCTCAGGACAATACGGTCAGTGTGGCTGGGGATCAGTGCACTTCTGGAGGTGACATGGGTTGAGGTTAGAAAGGTGAGCAGGTGCAAACTCCTGCATCTCCTAACTTACAAGGATAGCAGATCTGATAGGCTACTTGTGATGTGGTGAGCTCCCCATCAACTGGGGAATGGAAAGAGGGGCTGGATGACCACTGATCAGGAATGTCGGGTGTCGGGGAGAGAGAGGAAGAAATTGAAATGGAATGCTTTAAAGCACTGTCCATCTTTGACATCAAGACACTCACTTTCCTGGGCTCAGAGACATCTGAAGTTTAATCACCTGGCAGATTTACTTGAATGTATTTTGCCAATATTGAGGGACAGCCACCATGAGGAGAAGTGCCAGTGCAGATGCCAACTGACGAGAGTCCAGGACCTCAGTACAGCAAATGTGGACGGAGCCAGTGCTGTGGCTCATTTAGAGCCAGACATAAATGGTAGCTGGCTATGTCTCCTCACTTGACTACTGAATACTGTAAATAAATACATGTAAAAATTTGGATGTTAGCTCTGTCATTATTTTACAATGATGATAGGACTTTAGAATATGAATGCAGTTTGAAAGATAGCACTCTCTTTGATGCATCAAAAAGCCCTTTCTACTTGACTAGAACTTTGGAGGGATGCTACCAGGATAAACTCCTCCCTGCCTGTTCTCCTGACATCATATTACAATGACAGAAGCTCTCAATGTATCAACTTAATCTCAGTTCAAAGACCATCTTAGTTCTGCCCTAGTGAAGTCAAATGGAGTTTTATCATTTTTTCTTGGGCATAAGATGCTCAATTTTCCAGAGGGAAAAAATGCAGAATGGGGCTGAAAATGTAATCATATTTGGGAGAAATGGGTAATCATATTCTTGTGGTATTAAAGATTTCCCTAAGAAAACTCTGCTACCAAGAATGGGGTCACGGGGTTGAGAACCCATCTGACACTGTGGAAGAAAGACAATGTTATCCTTATCTACATTTCCAGAATCTGATATCTATTTTCTCCCCATTCACTTGCCCATGGTATGGCTACATCTGCATCTATACAGTGGATTTTCCATCGACTCATCCTTCCTTGATCAAAGCTCAACTTCTGTGAGCTTTGATTTCCAATTCCTAGAATAGAGACAAGGTACTTGCCCCAGAGCCCCTCAACATCCGGTGGCTAATTCCCTCTGTTTTGGCTTTCATGACACTGTCCAGGTACATAAGGAGACTTCTGAGTCTGCCCCAGTTCTAGAAAGGCAGTCTAAGTTAATTTCCACAATTTTCATTGTACTGCCAAAGAACTTGAGGTTTTGTTATTCAAGAAACTTCCCAGGATCTATTAAGGGGCAGATCTATTTATCAAACCCAGACTTACTGGTGCCAGTGTCCAAGCTTTGCCCTGTTCCCCATAATTGCCCCTAAGTGCATCTGAGATGGAGCCACGGAGTCCTAGTCTGGCCTCCTGGAATCCACCCACCCGTGTCTGGGGAGCTGCCTTTGCTGGCCCTTCTGATGAAGGCTCCACTCCATCTGGTAAGACCTGGGAGCCTCTGGTCCTATTACCAGCTAGCCCTCGCATCTCCCATATCTTGAAGTCTGCTGGGAGGGAGGACAAGGGTAATAACCACGCTAATGACAAAGCGCTAACTGAAGACCCCAGTAACCTCTTGGTTTCCTCCCTTCCCATGGCCGTGGTATAATGAAGCTGGGCAGGCACTCGGGGAGTAATCGGATCCAGCTCAGGGTTAGCTAAGAGGTGGTTTGTGGTCAGGCGCCCAACAGATGGGTTCAAATTACCTGACTTTAATTTCAAGTAATTGGCCAGCTGGATTACCCTCTAGCTCAGGGGACCTGGAACTGTATGTCTCTTGCTATCAGCCCTGAAGGAAAAGGAGAATCTGCTCCATAGGGGTGGTGTGGGCAGGGGTGGGGAATACACAGGGGTACCCAAATGATTCCAGAGGCTGGGTCAGAGTCCCTCAACCTTCAAGGAAGTTTTCTAATAATAGGTCAAGATTCTATTGCAGAACTTGCAAAGACTTCTTCTCTCCAGATGATGGAAGAGAGTTAAAATCATGAAGGGTGAGATTTGGTTATGTAATTCTCTCTCTTCTGTTTTCCTTTTTTGTTTGTTGTTGTTGTTGTTTAATTACCAAAATGTTTATGCAAATGCACATATTTCCAAATGCTTGTTTAGTCTGCTTGTGCATCTATTTATACTCTTAATAATCACTAGACTTTACTGGGAATGTCCAGGCACTTGGCTAAGTGTTTTACATGTCAGAGCTTCTCCAATGTTCCAGTGACCCTTCTGGGGTAGAGACTCACAGCTATCACTTTACAGATGTGGATACTGATGGTGAAAGGGGTGGATGAGCCTGCCCCTGGTCCATGGCCCCTCATGGAGAGCTGAATCCCAGCACAGTAAACCACCTCAATGGCTCCATCCCTCTGTTCTGCTGAGTGCAAGCTCTTCACCTCTTCTCAGGAAGATGACAAGGACTTTCACCCCAACGCCTTCACTCCTGCTCTCTCCCTAGTCTCTTCATCTTGTGTTCATTCATTTATTTATTCTTGAAAAATCACATCCCCAAGTCTGTACTTAGCCTACGCCTGGCCTATACTAGAAACTCAACAAGCATTTTGAAGGTGAATCAATGAACACGAATGCAAGGATTAATCAGACAGGGCTCTGCCATCAACAGGTTATGCATACCTGGTGAGAACGAAACTATAAACACATCCATGCACACCAAGATGGTAATTTCACAATAGATGATAATAAAAAGAATTGTGAGAAAAAAAATGAAGCCACATTTGCAAAAAAGTGAAGTGTCTTACACAGCATTGGGTGCATATATAGTAAGTGGTCAGTGAGCAGGCTGGGTAGCTTCCCCAGTTGAATATTGTTTCCACAGGTGGGACATGTGTGCGTGTGTGTGTGTGTGTGTGCATATATGTGTGTTTGTGTGAACGAATCTGTGCATGTATATGTATGAGTGTTTGCTGTGTCTTTAATCTTCTGTGTTTTTAGCTGCTGGTCCATGCCTGGTCATATTCTTGGTACTCAGATTATGATAGATGTTTAAATAAATAAAAAAACAAGGCCTGAGACCAAGTGAAAAAGGCAGTTAAAATGTCACCCCAAAGCTTCCTGAGGGCTCTTGAAAGGCGGTCTGAGTTATTTTGTATTCTGCATTTGTGCTAAGAAGTGCTGTCTGACAGAGCATCTGGGAATGAGACCAAGAGAAAATATAGCCATCTTGATCCTACCTGCTTGAGAGCTGTAAGCCACAGCTTTCAGAGACATGTTCCAGTGAGAGAGAGGGGCTAGCTGGGAAAGAGTTAGACTACAAACAGGGAAGTTTCATTGTCTGCCAAGTGGGGAGACTCCAGGTTTTGTGGGACTGTGGAATAATAATCTGACATCACCTGTGGAAGGTTCTCAGTTGTTGTCTGGTCCGTTGGACAGACCCTCACCCTTGACCATCCTCAATTTCCACATCTGCATCATGGAACCCACAAGGCATCCAACGGGATTGCTGTGACTCTCAGATGAGGCCATGGATGTACCCGATTGCTTTAGATTCACTGTCACATGCCACAAGAGGGCCAGTGTACTTATTAATTTATAATGTATGAACTTGTAATATCTTACTGAACAGCAAGCGTGGTCCTTGCACCTCTAAGGCATTATGTAATCGCCATGACCAACTGAACAATTCTCACATCAAGCTTGTCTACGTTACTTAGGTGGCCACTGAGAGAGCTCGGGCCCCCAGACAGTTAAACCACGCTGGGGCCACCTGGTACTTGAAGCACCTTAAGGGCCTTCATAAAACTGCTGGGTGACCACAAAACTAACCACCAGTTCCTCTGGAGCCCAGCCCAGCAGCGTGCACCCGAACCGCGGGAGAAAAAGGTGATGCAGCACTTTGTCACTCCCTGTCTCGAGCAGGCAGGCAGGCCAGAGGCAGCCAGCCCAGTTATCAGTTTCTCACAGAAACCTGCTCCGGTCAGCCTGCCTGGAAAGTCCCACGGGGTGAGGATGCTGGTGCCCTACCTCCTCTGTCTCTGCCTGGGCTGTTCCCTCAGGGGCAGCAGATCTTGAATCCTTAGCATTGTCAAGAGTTCCAGTGACTTTGGGTTAAAACGGTATGACCTTTCAGATAAAAGCAACCATGACTTGTTTTTCCTGGGTATCCTTAGGAAGCTGGAGGGGATGCTGGAACAAATCATGTGTTGGAAAATGCATCTCGTAATGGGAACATCTCAGCAGTGTCTTGACCACTGTAGAGTTCAGACATTTGGGGACAGAACCTGAGTGTATATTGCTTTCCTCCCTAAGTCTTAGGCCATTCTAACTCTGACTATACTGCCCTGCAACCTTCCTGACACACACACACACACACACACACACAAACACACACACTCTCTCTCTCTCTCTGTCTGTCTCTGTCTCTCTCTCTCTCTATCATCCTGGCAATTCCTTCTTGGAAAACCAGCAAGGTTTGATTGCTTAGTTAATCAAACCCCCTTTTGATCAAGGTAATCAAAACATTACCTTGGAAGCCAATCCCTGGGTTTGAATCCCAGGGTCACCACATGCTAACCATGTGGTCTGGGCAGCTCATCTGTCCTCCTTGCTCTGTCCATTCTGTCTTAGTAGGTCTAGGGATGAGGTCTGGGAATCTGCATTAAAGCAAACCAACAAATCAACTACTCCAGTGGGTTGCACCGGCCATGGTTCATGGGCTACTCTGAGAAACTCTGCACTGATAGAGGGTGGGGGGCCCAGGGATGAAGTTCTGAGGGTTAGTGACCCCTGGAAATGGTAAGAAAGATAGTATTACTCATGTGTGTTTCCATGTGGGAAGAGACAATGTGTCATTGAGTCTCAAAGGGCTCTTTGACCCCAAAACAACTTAGAACCAGAAGGTAGAAAAGAGAGGAGAGCTGGCAATGACTCCAAGGGTTAGAGCCTATCCTCCTAGAAGAACATGGCACCCCTACCCTATTGGGGTGGCAGATAATAGGGAGACAGTAGTTCTGTTTAAATATGTGAAGATCCAGAACTGTGGGTGGATGGCAAGTTATTTAAATGGCAACGTCCCAGGAAACATAGGAGAGACCAACTAGCCCTTGAAGGCTTCCCCTGCACAGCTCCCCGACACTGCAAGCTCTGGAAGTAGCCCCGTGGAAAAGAGGAATGGGAATGACTGCAAGAAGGCCAGACAATGGAGGTGAAAATAAATTGAGGCTTTCCAGATGAGGTAGGACTTGAGGTGCACTTGGAATAATGGCAGTGTGCTTATTCTCCAACACCGCTTATGCACATAGAAAGGAAAAAAAAAGAAGAAGGTTCTGAGTTTCCACAGAGTTTTCAAAATCCCTCAGTTCATGAACCCTTGCTGGTACTTTGGTGGTGGAATGAAACAGGTTTCCAAACTCTTCACACAGGATCCTTTGTATCAACACCACCCAGAAAACATTGCTTATCTTTTCCTTGAAGACACGTTCCTTTTGGGGATTTTTTTTTTTTTTCATGACATCACAATCTCCAAGTCAAAGACTCTAGTCCCAAGAATCTGGTGTTTGTATTTCAGGGTGGAAAGCTGAGAGAGTCTCATCTTGGCCCATTATTCAGGAGACAGAACAAAGAAGAAGAGAGATCCAGCAGACTCCCTAAAATTATTGTAGTAGCTCAAACACAAACTTTACCTACACACTGATTGTGTTAGTCCAATCCCACCATGAATCTTCTGCCAACTGCATTCAGGAGGCAACAGGCTGCTCTTTGATACTCAGTGTCCCTCCCTATGCTGCTGAATGGATAAAGGAGAAGATATCAGAAAGAAACAGTCACCCTGTAGCAGTGGCTCACGCCTGTAATCCCTACAATCTGGGATGCTGAGGCGGGCAGATCACCTGAGGTCAGGACTTCGAGACCAGCCTGGACAATACGGTGAAACCCCATCTCTACTAAAAATACAAAAATTAGCCAGGCGTGGTGGCGGATGCCTGTAATCCCAGCTACTCAAGAGGCTGTGGCAGGAGATTCGCTGGAAGGTGGAGAATGCAGTGACCCGAGATTGCACCGCTGCACTCCAGCCCGGTTGAAAGTGCGAAACTCCATCTCAAAAAATAAAAATAAAAATAAAAATACAAAAATTAGCCAGGCATGGTGGGGAATTCCTATAGTCCCAGCTACTCAGGAGGCTGAGGCAGGAGAATCACTTGAACATGGGAGGCGAAGGTTGCAGTACACCGAGATAGCTCCACGGCACTCCAGCCTGGGCGACAGAGCAAGACTCTGTCTCCAAAGAAAGAAAGAAAGAAAGAAAACAGAGTCATTCCAATCCCATGCAGATTTACTGAGTACTTACTATATGATGCACCTGATGCAGGATCTAAAGAAAGAAGATCTTAGAACCAAAGCCTCTCTTAAGCTATTTCTGGCCTCATGACTGGTGCAAGACTCAAAAGTTGTTAAGACTGTCCTGGCACCATTTTGTTCAACCTGTAGGACCTATCACTAGGTCCTGAAACTCTCAAAACCTCAGTGTCCCATCTTTAAGATGAGGAATAGCCAAATTCTCCTCTCCATTCATGTTTTCTCAACAGGAAACCGAGACAAAAGCAGAGTCAGACTTTTGAAACTGAAATTCCTTGGGTGGGAGGTGGGCTTCACACCCTGGGCTTCCAGCACCACCCACAGGCATTTCAGAAGCTTACTTCTTATTTCAGCATCTGACAAATAAAAAGAAAAGACAAAAATTAAAAAAAAAAAAAAGAGATACTCTATTCAATGTCAACAGTTTCTTCTTTTTTGCATCTAGATGTGAAGGCCACCAACCACTCTTTGAAAAGATATAAGCTTTGCAATATGAATCCATGACTACATACTTGGAACCTTGAGGCCATGAGTCCTTTAGCATTCAGCATGTTTCAGATTTAGAAAGGTAATATGCTGCATGTACTCAGTATTATATAACACCCCCAGTGGAGCCTGGGGCAGTGCCCTGCAATCAAGCCCATTAATATTTCTGCAGAAAAATGTATGAACCTGCACACCAAGTAGGATAAATAAAGACTATCAACATCCCAGTGTCAGTCTAGGTCAACTTTTGCTGCCTAATGAGTTCAGATCAGGCCTGTTGTTGCAGTCAAATAAGTCATAAAATGTAAGCTTTCAGGGTGTTTGGGCTTCTAGAATTGTAGGTAAGAGATTGCAGACGTATAATAGCAAGAAGCATTGAGTGAGAGTTTATCATGTGCCAGCCAGTGTGCTAAGTGTGCCCAGTCACATGGGAAGGTGTTCCCATTACCCCGTATGTTGTAGCAAAGAAACCGAGTCTGAGTGAGGGTGATGTGGGTAATCAGGAGCAGGGGGAGGTCTCTCTGCCTCATTGCAAGGTCCATTCTGAATGAAGGCATCAGAACAAAGTGCTATGCCTGTCAGCTGGGAGTGATAGGAATGATTTGAAAATGTAAGTGGCTCGCGTGGGCCAAAAAAAGCAGCTCATTCTGACATTCCTAATTTTACTGGTACCTCCTCCCGGCCAAGAAGAGAGGATAATACTAACATAAGGGGAATCAGAGAACAAGTAGAACATAGACATGCCAGTTTCTCCCCTTGGGTGTTGAGGAATCAGGACTCCTGTCTAACCAGACTGGAATTTTCAGCCTCAAGGACCACAGAGACTCCTCACCTTTCCTCTGTCCCAAAGCGTGAGCCTCATGACTGATGCCTTATCTCCAGATTGGCTCTTTCTAACATCCCTCACACCATGGTTAGATTTATCTTCCTAAGATGTTTCTCTGAACATATTATTTCTCTGCCAAAAATACTCCAGGGCTTCCTGCTATCTACAGAAGAAGTTCAAATGTTTTGACGTGGCCTGCAAAGGATGCACAGGATACCTTCTCAGATAAACTAAACCATGTGACGTAACTGCACAGGCCCCCATTTTCCCATACCATGTTCTGTTGCTACCACCATCTCTCCACCTTTGCCGTCTTTGCCTTGTGTTTTATGCAAAAGTTTCTTCAGCTCAAAGATCACCTCCTCAAAGAAGGCTTGTTGATGGCCCACCACATGGAAGCAGACCTGTGTATTCTCAGCTCATGTTGCCTTTGCTTCTCTTCTGACAGGTTTCAAATGACTCTTCAGTTTAATTATTCTTTCAGGTCCCCTTTGTTTAATATGGCAAATGGGACCCCATTTTATCAATCAAATTATTACTATCTTATCATTTAATCTGTATAATTTTATACTGTTATTGTTGAATAAATGAAACCCAGTAGGTTGCAAATGTAAATCCAGATTAGCTTAGCTTCAGAACCAGTAGCTTACGTATTCAATTCCCTACTTGCATAAGTTTGCAACCTGGGAGGTCCTCAGATAACAGCCCAAGTGTTAGGGTATTGCTTGTCAAATATGATCCATGATAACAAAAGAAACTAACTTCAAAAGATTCCTTATACCCAACTATTTATTTACCCATTCTTATCTATATGACTAGGTGATATGTTACCCCCTTTAATTATTCTCTAAAAAACTCACAAAGATTATAAACTAAAGAGGAAACAAGTCATTTCTTTCTTTTAGCTCTATACTACTTCAAATGTCACTGCTCCTCTCCGTTCAGCTTCTTAGAGCCATTACATGCACCATCAGGATCCTTGGTGTTTCTGTAGACTTTGTTGGTCTTTCGTTGATAGTTCAAGGCTTTGGAGAGGTATCAAGGATGCTTGCAAAGATGGCAACTGAAGGCCTGGGAAATCCTTCAACGAATGGATCCCTTGTTTTCTGCATTCACCCATGTTTGGCTTAGTCAGTTGTCTATAAGCAGATTTCCAAGCCTTTTTTTTGCTGAATTCTGAATAGCAGATAAAATATTTCCCAGTGATTTGATCTTAATGGTGTTTTGGGGAGTTGAGGGGTTGAATTCTTTATGGGAGAAGTGAAATTTCATGGAGAGATCAGACTTTCTGTGATTCTTCAGATAAGCAAGAGACTGCAGTGCTGAATTGAATCTCAGAATGGGGTTCTTCCTTTTCTCTTGCCCAGTGAGTCTTCCAGCATTTATGCTAGCTTCACAGTCCTAAGGCAGCCATGCAAAAGGAAGCCCTTCTAATTGTTCCCAATGCTTCTTATAAACATATCTTTCTTTATCAAGTTTCCAGACTCAGTCCTGGTCATCCCTGACCTCAAGGCTCTCCCAGTTTAGAAGAAGAGGTGAACACTGGCCCATTACACCTGACTTAGGCCCTCCCGCTTTCCCCAGCCCTTCGAGATGCTGGAGATGCCTTGCTTCCTGACCCAGCTCCCATGTCATCCTTGAGAGTGTGGGCAGCTCCAACATGACTTTCCTTCTGGAGTTTGGGCCACCAGGAGTGGGTGTACTTCTGCCTGACACTAAGCAGACATGACATGAGTGGGTACAACTGACATGCTTTTTTTTTTTTCCTTTTGGATGTGTGGGTGCCTGCAAGATTTTCTTTTCTTCCTTCCTCTCAGAAGTGCAGTAGGGAGAATGCCAATCAGGAGTTGGTGGTTCCATCCACAGCCATTCAACCGGCCACTCTGACAGAGTTCCTCAAATCATAGACATCTCTGATGCTGTGGGATTGAGAAGATCTGGCAGTATGCGGCTTCCTCACTCTCCCATGTTGTGCTGCCAGAACAGGATACAGAGATTGCACAGATCTTTCTACTAATAGAACACCAATGCTGTGGAAGGCTAATACTAGCACATACTATAATAAAAGTAGGGCTTTCTGTTCCTGTATACGAATGTTTTAGCTTACATTTCACTTCTTTCACTTTCTTCATGGAAAGCTCACAGCCTCATCTTCCCAATGTAGTTAATACTCTCTTTACACCTCCTGTGATGGCTCCCATCCCATTCCATGCTTTCCCTTCCACTGCATGCCTTATGAATGTGGCTCTGTGTTCAATGTCTGCATTTGCCATTAGACTATGTGCTTCACTAGGAGGAAGAGTGAGTAACTGGGTCTTGTTCATCATTGTCGCCTCAGTGTCCAGTATGGTTACTGGCATAGAGTAGGTATTTAATAAATATATGTACAATTGAAATAGGATTCTGTATTTACTTTAATGACCCCAAAGACTTCTAAGTAATGCAAGAGGGATCTTATTATTTTAATTTAAAGATGAGGAAACAGGTTCAGGGCTGGTGACTTGGATTAAGCCAAAGCTCTAGAGCCTATTTTCCAACACATATTGGTATTTTTGGAAAAAAAAAATATGAAATTTTGGTCAAGACCAGAGAAATGTTTGGTATTCACTGTCTGTAGAATGAACATAAAATGGTCTTTAACACTTATATCAGGCAACCAATTTAGGAAGCTATAAGTCATTGCTCATCTGTGTACTTTGGAAAGAGCCTTGTGTATATAGGCAGTCAACAAGAATGGGTGAATGTACCTCAGTTTCCCTTCTGTACAGTAGGGGCAAATATATTTGCTATATCTAGTTTATTGTGTTGGTCTAAGTAGCAAATACAATATCAAGGGTGAAAAATTTGGGGAGACTATCTCTGTCTTAGGTGATGGGCATTTACCAAAATGCCATCCCCGTTCCATTTTGAGAGCCTGTCTCTGCGTCATAGTATAGAGGTGTGCCCATCTATGACCCCTTCCCAGCCATTAAGTTCTCTAGTTTCCAGAATGCTGGGTCTCTAAGAATTCTATTTTGAAATCTTCATCTTGACCTGGTCCTAGACTCTATCCTTTTATGTTTATGGGCCAGGGTGTGAGGAAGATGCATTGGATTTGTCTTTGGGATTATCCTGTCAATCTGTTTGCCAAGAAATATAGTCCCTCAGAAAGGGGAGAAATTTAGACAATACATGTTTTCCTAGTGCCAGTGCTTCTTGGTATCAACTAGCTCTATGCACACATTGGTATGCTACCTTCAGATCCCAACATCTCTGAGGTGATGGATATAATTCTACAATCTTGGAAGTTTCCTTTTTAAAAAAAAATGTGGAGGTTTTTCAACAAAATCTAGTTCTGCCTATGTCTTTTAGCTTGCTTCACAAGTTTAAAAATTTAGAAAAGTGTGTCCCACGCCCAGGAAAGTTTTCCCCAAAGGTAATAGAGATGACCCTGTCTTGACGATTGATTGATGCTTGGGTGAAAGATCTATGCTGATCAATTGTAGAAGAAAGACTTAACCTCTAGAATGTTCAATATTCTCAATGGGAGTTTCAGTTCTAGAATTTTATTCCATATCACGTAATGCCAAGATTAATCATAAAAACAAATATTTATTTTCACAAACATCTCTTGAATATGTACAGTTGACTCTCCTATTTATGTAAAAATTGGAAGCTCAGCTGGGATTTCTGCTGGATCCAGGGTTCAGACTAAGATTAATACCACATTACTAATGACAACTGTCACTGCCATTTCTCTAAGTCCTGTTTTGTTTAGAATCTTGAATTACTAGAGTCACTGTAACTTCTCCCCAACTCAACCTGTTACTTGCAAGAGCTCTTTTGAGCAAGTTTTTACAGCTTCATCTCATCCGCCCTTTGGATGTTGGAATTGGGTAGTTGCTTTCCGGCTTCTATTTGAGAAAAGAGATTTTCCTGTCTTTCACACCTGGGAGTGTGTGACTTGTTTAAGAGCAAGTTATTTGATGAAGTGCACAGTTCACTAGACCTCCTAATACCCTAGAGAGATAATTCAAAAGCTGCATCCAGATGGGATGACGTGGACACCTCTTACGTAAGACCATGGGAGATAAGAGGTTCTCTATCAATTGGCTTTATCAAATTCATTGATCAAAAGTCTTCTGGCAAACTTCCCTATCGCCCTGTAATGACATAGGGCCATCTCAGAGACTTCAGACAAGGCCCATCTGGGAATCCATGGTCATATCAATGGCAGGTATCTGGAAACCAGGCAACATACGCCTTGTGCATCTGATTCTTTCTTCATACTTTGAATCACTTATGCACACCTCAAATAATTGAGCATCTACTATGCTCCAGGAGGCGTTGTTTAGGTACTGAAAATGCAGAGGTAAATAACATTATTTCTGCTTCAAAATAACCTCAGCGGGCAGTCAAACATGGGTATAATTAACCAGAATGAGACACTTTGATTTATTTTCTTATCAATTTTCTCTTCACTTCATGCATGTTTTAGACTCAAATTCTTCCTACTCCTCACTGATACTGATGGCCATTTTGGCAGAAAAAAATGAGAGCAAGAGCAGTAAGTAAGAGGAGCACCAAACAAGAAAGTATCAGGAGGCAGGAGTGTCTGTCCTACCTCTGTCCTGACAGGACATGAGTGTGGCCGTAAGCCAGTCAAGTAACGGCTGTAAGTTTCATTTCCTTAGCTGTAAGATGGGCTACTGGTAACTGCTCCTGTCACTGATTCGAAGGGGATATTTATATGTGAGAAAGCTTTGAAAAGTCTCCAATATAATGCAAATATGGGCAATTATATTAAACACCTTCAAATAGTCACATGCAACTAACTTTACAGAAGCAAACTGAGAAGGCATGGAGTGAAGACACGAGAAGCCAATGGCTATTGAATCTTCTGCTAATCTTGTGAAACACACACGAAAAAAAACTCCTCTAAGAAAATGCAGAAACCTACAACCTTTTTGCAGGAAAAAAAAAAAGTAAGGGGGTTCACAGACTTCCTGGTAGCCCATTTATGGAACACTAGAGAGCTCGTGGTCCCCAGTTGGAAGCTGTCAGGTCGAAGGCAGTATCTTCGGATCTCAGTAGGCAGGACCAACCTAACCTAAAGAAGAAAATCTCCCACCCACCTAGAAATTACCGAGCACCTAGAGTCGCGCCCCTTCTCCATCCTCACTGCTGAGTATATCGTGTGTATTTACACCTTACCGTTTCTTCTAGTGAAACAAAAGAACACCATCTGCCCAACCACATTCCGCTTCCAGGAAACTGAAATGAGAGCGGATGTTGTCTTTCACTGCTTGTTTTCATTTTTTCTTTATCCTTTTATGTGTGCCTCTATTTTTGTTATCGCACTCTTAAAAGAAAAGATACACTTGGAGCAATTTTACCTCACATTTCTCCCTGAATTTTCCTAAGTTTGGGCATCCTTAGGTACCAGACGCCTGTCACACCAGAGAAGTGGTGAATACTCCTGTGGCCATTTACCAAAATAAGTTTTGAACCACCCATTAAACACTCCCTCACACCCCTTCACAGCAAGGGCCTTATTCCCCTTCTGCTCCCATTCCATCAGTTCTTAGCAAGTAGGGGTTGAGAATTTGAGACCAGGAAACACTGTGGGTGAGAGGCCACAGAAGACAGTTCAACAGAACAAGGGTGCCAGGGTGTGGCCTTCAGGAGGGCCTTCCTGTGAAAAGCTTATTGACAGAGATTCTTACGACAGAGTCCCTGAGAAGAAAGGTCCATAACAGGGCAAATAACTCCCCCAAGGCCAGAGGACTTGGGATTCTGCCCAGATCGAAAGCTCAGTCCTACTCAGAAGAACAAGAACAAGAGATTAATTCGTGAGCAGCAGGTTCAGGAATCAAAGTAGACAGGCAGTATTACCAGAGTGCATCAGAGAATTGTCTATGAAAGACAGAAGCCATAGAACATGGATAGAACTTTGTCATTGTCCTCCGTTCGTCTACGCAATGCTTTAGTCAATGAACTCCTTGGTGGATAACCACTTAAATGAGAGTCCACTGACTTCTTTTTGAGGGACAACGAGCAGGAAAAAGCTGGCAGTCAAAGAGAAAAATGTTCTCTTTCCATTAAGACCCAAGGTTGAAAATTAAATTAAATGGCAGCAGAAGAAGAAAAGCTCAGTTCTACAATGGTGAAAGAGCAAGGCATGTGAACCCACTAATATTAGGTCCCAAAGAGATAATATCAAAAAGAAGGCCAAGGGTTGCAAATAACAAATTTAGTCTTCTGAAAAGTCCACAGCAATGTATCCTTTTTCCCTCCAAGATGAGCAATAATTTAATCATTCAACAGTGGCCTGGTTCTTGGGAAACACTGCCAAAAATTAAAAATTAAATGGATCTGGGGACTGGGTCTTGCTCTTTAAGTTAACTTACCTTTTAAATGACCATTTACACTTCACGGCATATGAGCCTATTTTTATCAGCCGTGGAAACTTCCTGCTATTAGGTGTTGGGGTTACATTGATGAAGAAGACAAAGTTCCTGATTTTAGGATGTTCAGAGTCTCTGACAAGCTTCCAGGCTAGTGTACTGGACTTCCCAACCAACATCACAGCAGATAAAGGCTGAGTTTTTGTGTGCATGAGACTGTTTTTGTCCCAAGAAAACCCCTTAAAATATTCAATACGTTCTTTTCTTTATTGTTGGGGAAACCAAAGCAAAAGGCTGATAACTCAAGAATAGAAAAGTTCAGCTTTGATAAACTCTTACTTTCTCCCTTGTTCGCTGAACATATCTAGGTGAAACAAACAAACAAATCAATCAGGGGTTAGATTGTATTAGCCAATGTCTTTCTGGGAGAAAAAGAGGGTGCTGACCTATTTTCTGGTGTTTATGTAGCTATTAATAACAACTGCTTGGTTTTGCTAGGATTTGACTTCAAGGCAAATTAGAAAAGAAGACATTTTTGTAGGAAGAGAACACTTTTTGTGGTAAGAGAGGTGATAAAATAAAGATTCATCTAATGTAGGATAACAAATAATTGAACTCTAATTCCTTTCAAATAATAATGATAGCAACATGTTTTCTCTGTGTTCAGAACTCTCCCTTCTGAGCACTTCCCAGACATTAACTCATTTAATCCACACAGCACGCCTGGGCTCCAGCTGTGTCTCCACCACAGTGGACTCCTGGGTTGAGATGTCCACCAAGAAATCCGGGATCCTCAGCTGTCCAGGGATGTTGGACTTCCCAAGAGGATCTACCTACAGAGATCTTTATGTCCTCCTAGTTACTTTCATCAAAGTTGTATGAAAATCCATCCAAGGTGGAGGAGGGGAAGAACGAGGGCAGGAAACAGGTCTGGTTTTGTGACTACATGTGGTCTTAGCCCTAGTTTGCCTTCTTATGAGACAGGTGGGGAAAGTCACAGAATTGCAGAGCATGCTCATGGGTGTTGCAGGTTTGCAGGAAAGGATCCCAAAAGAAATTCCCCAGGAGCCAGGTGGGTGTGCCATTTGCCACAGGCTACAGTGTTTTGATTGTAAGGAAAGAACCTTTGAAAATATTTTGAATGAACTTTTTCTGGGTAACTGTGCTTCCCCAGCCCAAGTGGAGAGGTGAAAAAAAGGCAGAGGTCCTAGTTCCATAGCCTCACTCATCACATCATTCAATATCTGTCTGTTCTCAAGGAGAGATTATTGGAAATTCTTTCATAGCTCATGCTGCACTCTTTTACATTCATATCACACAAAACAGAACTTTTCAAAGAGCTCATCTCTAGGTCAATTGTTTACTCCTCCCTTTAAACACCACGATATACAAGAAAGCCAATGGTGTTTGAGAAATTAACATCTAGTGCAAGAAATGCACCCTTGATAACAAAGTTCTCTTTTATCAGACTGTAATTAATGAAACTTCTTTCTGTCTTATAGAGTTATCTTGTTAACTCTACCTTGTCTTACAGAGTTACCATAAAACTCCATTAAGTAAAGACATATTTTTTTTAGCACCAAGACAGGATTTCACCAATTGGAGGCTGGTTCTTCATTTTATGACTTGATTTCTTTGGTAGCACAGTATGTATCCTCTCATGGGGTCTAAGCATTGTTTTGTTTTGTTTTTCCTGGAATACTAAAGCATATTTAAATATAAGAGAACAAGTCTCTGAACAAGAGGCTTTTTAATAGTTCAAGGTTTTTTATATGAAATGGTCCCAACTTTAATCCATCATTTTTATTCTAAGGAAATGTGCCTGGCAAGGACACTAGCCTTTCTGGACCTAGCTAGAGGGAAGAGATACTCTAAAACACTCTAGAACTACCTTTTTTCTCCTTTCTAGAGAGCCTTGGTAAATAGTTTGTATAAAATATTTTTATATTCATTGAAATAGCAAACACCCTGTGTGACCACATTAGATAAAAATGCAGAAATGCCCAGGAGAAAACCTCCAAGCATGTGATAATATGACAAATGCCAAGGACAAGTCAGGACACATTTCAAAACCTGCTCAATCCTTCTAAAGTCCATCTGAAACTTCAGTTTGGTTTTCACTCTCATACATATGTATACACACACACACACACACACACACACACACACACGGTTGCTCATGCCCACTCCTTTTCCAGTAGCACAAGGGTTCGTGAACATCAAGAATTAAAGTCAAAGTAAGATTTCACTCATCAGAAGGGAAGTCCACTAGCTTATGTAATAAATGGGGGAAAAGGTCCTTAAATTGCACTAATATACTGATTTTGCTAACCTGATTTGAATTAAAGCAAATAATCAAAATTGTGTTCAGCTCCTTCTATCAGAGGCAAACCAAATTGACCTTAAACTGTTTTAAATGATGCACTTCAACCCTCGGCAGAGGGTGTCTTATGATGCAATCAATCAGCCTCCTTAAATGGGGCTCTGAGCTGTGTTTCTCCCTCCACTACCTGTCCTATCTGTGAGGCAGGAATAGTCCCTATAATCCAGTATGCCAGGGTCCCTTTGGGAACAAAACTACCAGGATTCAAATTCCAACTCTGCCACCCTCTCGCTGTGAGCCCTTGAGTATGTTTCAGAGCCCCTGAGCATCTCAGCGTCCTCATGAGATATGTAGGACATGATGTGAAATGCTTGCTGTATAGGTGGCCTTCCATAAATGTGAGCTATTACCATCTTCCAGTTTTTATTTTCCTGGGGGGAATCATAATATCAAAATATAAGTTACCTGATTCAGGAATATGTGATTTGATTAAAATATATGCTACTTCATCAAAACGAGCTCAAATGCCACCTCCTCCAGTAAGATGTCCCAGATGCACAGTGAGGGGGAATCTACACTACCCGCTTTGATAACAGTGGTACCATTTGCACCTCTGTTGTAGCTCTAATCCCACCTGCCTTCTTGAGTCCAGGGAGTGTTACCAGGTTCTCAGGGTATTCCTGACAGCGTGGGCTGCACCTGCTCACCTGTGCATCCCCCCAGAGTCCCAGCACAGTGCTGGGCACAGAGGTTCCACTCATGTTCATGTGTCACCTCGACAGCCAAGCAAAGCCAGCCCTGTGTGCGAGGAACGGTCGGCTAATATCCCGTGCTGCAGGCAAACCGGCATGTTTCTTCAGCCCGTTGAAACGTGTGCTTGTTCTCACAACTGATTTCCTGCTGGGGGTAAAGTTCTTGCAGGCAGAGTCCATAGTGGAAGCCGGGAAAGGCATTCATCTTTTGGACCCAGGACCTTCTGTGGCTTTTTCTAATGAATGGTCACTTAATCTGCCATAGGTATCAACATTACAAACAACCACCACAGACCTCGTGTTTTCTTTCAGTTAGAGTTATAAAGAAAAAAAAAAAAAAGAAAAAGAAAACAGAAAATAAATTGTCACCTGCCACGAATATCATAAAAAAAAATATTGGTGGAGGCTGGCGGAAGAATCCTCAAATAACAACCCCGAAAAGAAATTTCAGCTTCTAGTATGAACATGATTTAAATTTTCATGAACAAATCATCTGGTTCTCACAAAGGCAGTAGCAATGAAAAAAAAGTAATAAACCACGGGGGTTGGTGGGGAATCTGTGACCCAATAGGGTCCCCCAAAGGACCCTTCTGACCAGACTTTGGTGCACACTCCTTGTCTCAGAGAGCACCTCCTGCACTGGGCTAATTATCTTTTAAAATTCATATCTGGAGCCACGGGCTGGCTCGTGGGATTAAGCACAGTATGCTTTGCAAATTGAAAATAAGATAGCTGTTAGGAATATACACTTGCCTCTATGATTACCGCGGCAAACAAAGGCAAAACATTAATTTACATCTATTATAATAGAGAAACAAAGCCGGAGATATTCCTCGTATCGCAGGCAAGAGATGAATTTGCAAAGGTGATGTTCCCCGGAGATGAGGGGAGCGATGGGCTACAGAGGTGAGGGGCTTTAGGGACAGCATTGAGAGACCACTGAGTCCTTTGGAGGTCATTATGTCCCCTGCACTCACCTTTTAGACAAGGAAACGGGTTCAGACAGAGAAAAGACAGGGTCATTTCTACTCAGCCAGTTAGGGTCAGAAAGAACTTGATCTCTCTGAAATCCACACTTGATTTTCTAACGAGAGGGTAGCCATTGGATTGTGGTCTTTAATCAGAAGGCTGTTAGGGTCACATTGAAACTCTTAAGATGATGTATTTTACCCTACGGAGGCTTTCTTCCATGCTTAGCATGTTGGAGCCACTGTATCAGCTGTGGTGGCTATTATTACAATTTTTCTTTTTCACAGATAAGGCACTTCCCCACATCCAGTCAGTCGGAAGACAGCAGTGCCTAGACTGTCCCTCAGACACCGGATCCCAAAGCAGCTGGTGCCATGGTCCATGGAAAGTCATTCCCAGCTTCTCATTCTAGATGCTCCTTGACAGGTCAAATCACCAGACAAGGAGCATTTACCCATCCAACAGGAAGAATTTACCTACCCCTCCTCTGGGTCTACCATCTCCCTCTTCACAAATGCCCCATGTGGCATGAGGCATTACTGCTGTGTGTCAAAGAGTCCTAGGCACCACTGAACTGTGAGCCCCTGAGGGCAAAGACCGACTCTCTCTACCACAGCCGCCATGTCTGCCCTCTGTTAGGACTTAGGGCATGGCTCCGGAAGTGAGACTGCCCGCTTCACGGAGACTTCATCCTGCTGCATCTTGGCGGTTCTCCTGTTGCTTATCATCCAGGCCTTGCATCCTCTCATCAGTATACATACATGGTGCCACGTACTAACCATGTCGAATGCCGGCTCCTCAAACACAACCTGTCCACAAGACCACACCAAGTGACTCTCACAGAAAGCACGATCTTAACAGAGTCTTACTGGATGTTGGTGAGATTCTAGTGGCTGGTCTGAGGCGGGCCTTACAGTATGGTTCTCCGATCAGGAATAAAAGTGGGTCCAGAGATAATCGTCTAAGATTGGTGGTGGGTGTAGCAAGTTGAAGATTTTGCCAACCTTGGGGTGGCAAAACTCCAAGTTTTGGAGTGGGGGGTAAACTCCAAATTTACTGCTACTTATTGAAGAGTGAGAGTAGCTTGTTGTTCTTTTACATGGGTTTTCTTGGAAGTTCCTAGAATAAATAATAAAGGTGTTTATAACTTTTTTTTCTTCCCGGGCAAGGATTTCCTGGAATTGTGAAATCACGTTGATGCAGCCAGGAAACTGGGGCAAATGGGTCTGGTTCTCTAACATGTAATTTATGTCACCTCATATTGAATGTCACGGTGGGCAATTCCTATGGGGATTTCTATGCCACCCAAAGGACTTTGGGCTTAGGAGGGACAAAGCCTGAATTCTGGTCCCAACAATGTTACTCTCTCATTGCAAGACCTCAGTGAGTCACTGGCCCTCTCTGACCCTTAGTTTTCTCCTCTGTCCAATGAGCCTTACAGACAAGACTACACTTCATTCCACCACTTGATGACTAAGTTTATTTGCCTAAGGGGGAGGCTTGAGTAGTGACCTGACTTCCCAGCAGAGACAGGAAACGGGAGGAGTGGGGGTAGGGGGTGGGGGGGGGCATCAGAACAGGAGGAGGTAGAGAGGCAGAAAGGGGCAGGTGTGGAAGGCTCTAGAACAGCAAGGTCACTTTACTCAGGTCTGGGATTTTTAAATGTTTTATCTGGTAGAAATGCATACAGCATTTACAAATTGGAAATAACTCTGTAAGCTCAGATAAGATTGTCTCAGTAATATTGTAGCCAGAAATGGCTCACCACGGCTTCCTTTCAATTAACCATTTAAATCACAGCCCATACAAATCCCAACCCCCGCTGCTTTATAATAAAAAAAAGGAAAGTTAAACTAGAGCTGAAGAGTTTTGATTCGTGCTGCTGAATATGGAAGATCTGCAATCTTTCTCATGGAGCCTAGAGTCTAATGTGACTCTTTGAAAGAACATTCCTTCGGCTGCTGGCAAAGATACCTTCCCCCCTACCCTTTTCTCCTGAGCTGCGTGGTGATTCATTATAGATAACCCCTCCTGATTAATTTTGTTTTGACTTTAACTTTGACATTAAAAAAAGTAAGAAAAAAACATAAGAGGTAAAATTCTCCCCTCTAGCATTCACCGTGCGACTATTTTTAGCCAGCTTTGGTGTTTGATGCAGAAAAGGGAAAAATCTAAATTTAGAAAGAAATTAAATTGTTGATTGTCATCAAAAGTCCCGGCTGTCAGATTAGAAAGTCATTGTGTTAGACCTTTTGTGATAAATAATAAATCAGCGATTTCCTTGAATCCCTTATTTGAGTTCTTTTTCTCTGTCAAGTGATGCGTCAGAAGATGCCTAGGCTGGTGAGGCACAGGCCGGCTGATCTTCACCAAAGTCCTTTCAAAGGTGCACGTTTGCAGAGGAGTCAGTGTGCCCTGGCCTCCAGGAAAGGGAATGGCCAATTATCTGTGTACCTGGATTGACAGAGGGGGCCTGGCCCAGCTGCACAACAAGGGGTACACAAGGCTGAGCTTGGATTCTGGTTCCAACCAGTGTGGGAACCCAGTGATGTTGTTTATTTCCAGGAGGCTCAGTTTCCAAGTTTATAAAATGGTTTGAACAATGCACATTAGGCAGGGATGTTGTGTGGAAATTGTGAGCACAGTATGCAACATATGTAGGTGTCAGAATTTGGAAACAGTTATCACAATTATAATAATTATTAGTAGTAGTGTAGACAGCTACAGTAACTCCATAGTGCAGACGCCACAGGGAATCCGCAGGGAAGTCTGAAAGTGACTTTCAAGTATGTTCTGTCCATTTTGGCTCAAAGCAAATGACTAAACGGTCTCCCTTACATACACGAAGCTGTGCAAATGCGTGCGAGATTAAGATTCCACTCCCTTTCGTGATACAAGGCACAGCTGTGTTCTAAATGACTCTCAAACGTCATGCTCCTGGCTAAAACTCGCAGTGGAGGACTGAAATCAAACCCTTTGAGGAAAAATTAAATGATAGAAACTAAACTGAATGTGAACCTTGGCCAGTTAAAATTAGACAGAAATGTTGGTGAGTGTCTTCCTCAATCACCTTTCCAGGCCCCTGTGTCCTCACCCTCAGAGACATGCATGCCCTGTGTTAATTTCTCTCTTTTTTGAAGCCCTGTGGAGAGTAAGGTGCCTGGACAAACATTCAGGGAATAGCGTTTAGGGCACTGCATTGTTGGAAGAAATAAATGAAGGAAGAAGGAAAGAAAGAAGGCCGGGCACGGTGGCTCACGCCTGTAATCCCAGCACTTTGGGAGGCCGAGACGGGCGGATCACGAGGTCAGGAGATCAAGACCATCCTGGCTAACATGGTGAAACCCCGTCTCTACTAAAAAATACAAAAAAATTAGCTGGGCATTGTGGAGGGCACCTGTAGTCCCAGCTACTCTACTCGGGAGGCTGAGGCAGGAGAATGGTGTGAACCCGGGAGGCGGAGCTTGCAGTGAACCGAGATCACGCCACTGCACTCCAGCCTGGGTGACAGAGCGAGACTCCATCTCAAAAAAAAAAAAAAAAAAAAGAAGGAAAAGAGCGAAGGAGGGAGGAACGAAAGAGGAAAGGGAGGGAGGGAGTAAGGAAAGGAAGGACAGCAGAAGGAAAGGAGGGGAGAGAGAGGAAAGAAGGAAGAAGGGAGAGGAAAGAAGGAAGAAGGGAAATGTAATAAGTCTCAGTGGTATGAGTGATTTTACAGTATAGAGCATTATTTTGCAGTTTCTAAGTTATGAAGACCTGAGTGTAAACTACTCTGTACATAATATTATGCATATAGAAGGCAGCTAATAAACATCATTGATTAATTTGGAGCAAATTTTACATTTAAGTTGGTATAATAATAGCAATTGTTACCATTACAAGCAAACTATTCTGTGTATATGCATATACTATGGTATTTAATTGTTTTCCTCAGGCGATTCCAAAAGTTCATTTAATTTAATAAAATTTTAATTTTATTAAATTAAAATTTAATAAATAGGCCAGGTGCGATGGCTCACACCTGTAATCCCAGCACTTTGGGAGGCGGAGGCAGGCAGATTACTTGAGGTCAGGGGTTTGAGACCAGCCTAGCCAACATGGCGAAACCACATCTCTACTAAAAACACAAAAATTTGCCGGGAGTGGTGGTGGGTGCCTGTAATTCCAGCTACTCTGGAGGCTGAGACAGGAGAATCGGCTGAACCCTGGAGACAGAGGTTGCAGTGAGCCAAGATTGTGCCACTGCTTTCCAGCCTGGGCGACAGAGCGAGACTCTGTCTTAAAACAAAACAAACAAAACAAAACAAAACAAAACAAACACACTAAATTAATAAGAAATAAAAGTAAGAGACACTGGGCTCTTTTTAAAAATTTTATTGCATACATCGAAAGGGTATGACTTGATGATTCAGTATATGTATGCCTGTGAAATAACCACCACAATCAAGCTAATTAATACATCTATCACTTCCCATAGTTAGGATTCATGTGTGCATGTGTGTGTGGTCAGACAAAGTGGAGGGGCCTGGAACGTGGAAGACATTATATTAAGCGAAATAAGCTGGACCCAGAAAGACAAATACTGCATGACCTCATTTAAACATGGAATGTAAAATAAAGGTGTCGGTCTCTATCTGTGCTCTGCTGTGTCATCAGGTCATGTGCCTCCTTCAGCCTGATTGGTTCTGAGTTTCACAGAAGTCCATAAACATCCTAAGCTAGTGAAGAATGGGCCCTGGAGCTCACTGAGAACAGTGGCTTTGGCTGAAGCCACTGGGGACCCTTCCATCAGATGCACCCACCTTAGAAACCTGGTATATGGCTCAGCTCAGCAACCTCAGGTCTCTGGTTCAGGGAGGATCTCTGAGCCTTCCTTCTCTAGGCTGGGGTCGGTGGAGTGAGTTCCTCACGGACAAGTACTTTCCGTTGTGGGTGACCTTCTTGTCTAAGGTCACTAGGCAAATTAGGGTCAAGACTTGGTTTAGAAAAAAATTGTTCAGAATCTGTGTTGGTAAGGGGGTGGACTCTTTTGATCAGGTTGCTTCCTTTTGATTATACAATAAGAACTTTGGGCTAGATCTCTTTGGAATATGATCACTCAGTCATGGTGTCTGGATATGAATGTTTATTTCTAGGGGACCTCATAGTATATGGAATTGGGCTAAACAGAAGTCTAGATTTGGGGGTAAGCTTGTAACAACCCCTGGATTCATTTCGTTTTCTCAAGTGGGGCAGGTTGTGCAAATCAAGCTCCTCTGGGGTTGGCCCAGAGGCTATGTCTACAAGGATAGGGGCTAGCAAGAGTCCATACAGTGTCCCTGCTTAACTGGAGCTGATGCTCATGTCAGTCTGCAATGTCGGCACCTGTTCTGTCCAGGACCCATGGACATAGGGGGTCTCTATCCATGTCTGACAAGTGGAGAAAATGAACCTTTGCGCTTGGAGATAGCATCAAGTCCATACTTTGCTTCTTGGTGTTATGGTCCACTGTGGGTATCACTTGCTTGGAACAAAAAGTTTTTCTGCTTTTGATCGTAGAATGAGATGTTTTGCTATAGATATGGGAAGAGCCCCGATTAGTCGCGCTTATTCTCAGCTTACTAAAGTCCTTTCAATTAGCTATCCTCTCTCTACCTGACTAATGTCCAGAACCACAGTCCCCTATATATATTTAGACAGATTTGTATCAACATTGCATTGTTACACTTCACTTCCTCCTTTTTTTTAATTATGTAAAAAAAACTCACATTAAGCCGAATCTAATTACTGCAATGTATATTAGAAGCAGGGCACCATCAAAATTTTATTTAAATTAATCAGGTTTTGATTTAAGATATTAAATTCAAATTAATCATGTAAAAATGGAAATGATCCTTGACGTGCTTCCAGCTGTGACTTCAGTCTGTTTTCTCGTGAGTCACTTTCGGGATGTCTTGGGGGGAACATTACAAAAATTCACGCCGGTGCTATTTCAATTAGAGTTATTTAGCAGGACAGATGTAAAGAATATGGTATAATTAAGAAGGAGTTGACGACGTGGCTACAGATTTTCAGGATTAAAAGGAAAAAAAAATACATGAACTAGAGTGAAAATTGACTACTGGCCATGATGCCCAAGTTGAAGTGCAGGGAGGTTAAGCATTCATTAAAGACAGAAAGAAGATTTGCAGAACCACAGGACTTTTTCTCTGGAGCAATCTGCAGATCCCACTTTGGTTTCAACTTTGAAGTTTCATTAACAAGCCGGTACTAACTGATATGCAATTCTTATCATTCCTAAAATTATCTTTCCCCGTGGCAATCATAGCCTTTGACTAATTTGATTCCAGGGCCATCAGAAAGCTACGAGAGTGAAAATAGTACTTCAAGACCCATTTTAAATCCAATTGCATATACCGGCATATATAACACTGCCTATAGATATCCAAATGTTATTTATGCTCATGAACATATATATTAGGTGTGACTAGGTCAATACATTCTTAAAACGATGCTACTTTTTCATATTTATAATATATATGACAGATTACTAAGTGTTTGAACATACCCCGACTCATTTTTAATAGCACTTAGGTGGAGTGAGTAATGGTCCTCTATTCAGGGAGAACTAAGATTGGACTTAGAATGGTTATGCGATTTGCCCAAAGCCTCATATCTAACTGGACACTAGAGACCAGAACCTGACCATTCTTCTGATCTTCGCACAGCAGTGTGTTACTGTGATCCGTGTACTCCATAGCAGTCTCACCTGTAGGTAAATCTGGTTTTCAAGTCTTTAGAAAGCCCCAGGAGTCAGAATACAACTTCAGTGGCCTGTATGGGGCACACCTGGTCAGAACAAAAATCCTGGCAGTGTGATTACTGTGCTGGGGCCCCTCGCCTATTTCCAGTGTTTTGGCTGAACCCCAGAGAGGGACTGGGGCAGGGGCTTTCCTACCAGAGGATGTGACTCAGTCTGGGTTTCAGAGTCTCAAATAATCAATATTTCCATGCAAAGAGCAATGCATGTGTCCTTTCTTGCATCCCCTCTGACAAACACTATGCTCTGTCATCTGGTCCCTCTGTCCTGCTCCGACCCACCTGAGTCCCACAGACCAAGACTGTACCCCTCCACCCTAAAGCAGCCCACTGGGGCTTGGAGACAAGAAAAACCTTTCCCCTACTCATGTCTTCAGGTCCCTGGTACAGAGTCTCTACTCCTCCCATCCTACCTTTGACTTGACCCTTACCTCAGGCTGGATTCTGGTGTCTTCAGTTGTCCAGCTGCCACTAGAATGTGAGTTCCCCCAAGGAAAGGAACCCAAGCTTGTCTCTCATAAATAAACCCAATTCAAGAAAATGCAGAGACTGTATTTTATTGGTCTTTGGATGCTCCATAGGTAGCAAGGGGCTCAATACCCAGTAGGTACACAGTAAATTGTTTAATGAGCAAAAGGGGAAGGAAGAGAAAGAATAAAACAATAAATTAGTGAATGAACGTTTCTATGGCTGAGTTTATCATGGATACTCATTGTGATTGAAGATGAAGGTGCCAGAAACTCTCCTCTCTCCCTTATCCCAACACACCTTAAGTGAGGATCCAATCAGGGAAGTGGTCCCACACCATGGACATCAACCTGACATGTGTCTGGATTGATTTGAGAGTTGTAGAAAGGAGATGATTCATTGACGGCTTCTGCTTCCCACTCATGCGATATCGATGTATGTAATTCTCTTTCAAAATCACGTTTCACTCTTTTTAGAAAATGAATTGGGTGGGAGGTTAAAATACCTTTTTTTTTTTTTCTTGGTGGAAAATAGTTTTTTTCAATGAAATGCTATTGCTGATCATTCACAAATCCATTCAACCCAAATTAAAGGCATGTTTAAAATACTAGGAGAAAAATGATATTTTTCCCTGGCATCCTTTTGCTTGAATCTTTCAATCTCATTTTACACTTGTACACTAGTACCATGCAACACGGTGAGGGGAAAGGATTTGAATTTGGATCTCATCGCTCACAGGCTGTGGGCCTTGGATGAGTTGCTTGATGTGTCTGAGCCTTAGTTTCCTTAGTTGTGAGTGATCAATTGTTTTGGGACTAGATTTCAACCTATCCTCATGCTGTTTCTTGCCTCCTCCTAGAAGCTCAAGTTTTCAGGATTGTCATTTGTGGTAACTGTTCCTGACTTTGGAAGCTGGGACTGTTGCTCTGTCCCTATGCCACTCCATTTAAATAAGATCCTAATAGCTGGCTGGTGCTTACAGCTTCATTCTAAGTCCCCCAGCTCCAGGAAAGCCTTGTGGAAGGCAGTTTGTTCTTTGTAGGTTTTCGTTAGAATCTCAGCTTAGTAACTAACTTGAAATTTCTGTGATTTGCAGTCAATGATTTCTATTTTCTGTTCCACATTTGGCTAATGACCTCTCTCCAGAAGAAAGATTGCAAAGATCAGATCAGATGGGAAAATATTAAGCTTCTCTGACCCTTTATTCTATCATCTTGTGTACTCTTGGATAATCTTTAAATACACCCAGCATGTTTCTGCCACAGGGTCTTTGCACTTTCTCTTTTCCTTGGTCTGGGAAGCTCTTCCCCGGTTAACAATGCACCTTCTTTGTCACTTCGCTCAGGACACCTCAAAGCTCCCTTGTCAGTGATCATTCTCCCTTGCCCCTAGCATTTTCTATCCCATCATCTGCCTTTATTTTTCTTCAGAGCACTTATCACCTTCTGAAATGCCAGGTCTCATTTATGTCTCTACATAATGCCTTTCCCCAGCCCACCATTAGAGCGAAGACTTCCTCTCTTGTTCACTATTGCATCCACAGTGCCTGGCAGGTGGTAGGTGCACCATAAATATCTATCGAATAAGTATTTCTGTTTGAAATATAATAGAACAGTCACCCAGAAAATGCCAGCTATCCTGCGTTGTATGAATCACCTTCTCTTTGGACAGAACCATGGGCTCAGTGGAAGAGTAGGGACCATTAGCCGCCACGTGACTTAAGCTTTTATGATCTGAGGGTACAATGCCCTGGAGAATGCATGTGAGAAGAGACAGCCAAAGAGACAGGGAGAAAGGCCTAGAGAGTGGCCGGCGGGGACCAAACCACAAGGTTGTAGACAGAGACATGTGGAAGGAGGCAGCTTAGAGAGAGGCCCAATGCAGGAGACAAACAGAGAGATCAAAGAAGAAACCAAGAGAGAGAAAAAAACAGAGGGGAGAAAGACTAGCCATCAGAGTGGAAACAGCGAGGCTGAGCATACGGGCGCCAGGCCCAGTCCTTCCAGCCGTTGTCCGCACTTCGTCCTTCCAGATTCTGCCTCTCACCTGTGCACAGGGAAATCCTTCTTGCATCAGCACCTGGCCCTTTGGAAGCCAAGCTTCATCCTATTTACTCAGCTCTCATGGTCAGAGCTGAGCTCCTCTGTGAGTGGCAACATCCCTGAGGGCTCTCCAGAGGCCTGGAAATCCTCTGTAGCACCAGGGCAGAGACAGCTAATTAATGCTGAGAAGGTCTTGTCTCCTGCTAATTGCCCTGACCTAGGCAGGTCTTCACGGGCTGTTACCTCCTCCCTAGCCCCAAGCTCCCAGGGGCCATGTCCTACTCCAAGCACAGGACAGCAAACTTGAAAGAGGTGAAAATTTTACAACATCTTTGTGCTTGACTCTGAAAATCATTACAAAGAACATCTGAAAATATGGACAACCTTAGAGTGTCCCAGTGGCCAATACATGAATAATCCTTACGCACATAATCTCACAGAAAACTTGCAAGGAAGATGCTGCTGTTTTCCTTTTCGTAACTGGGCAATCTGAGGCTCTAATGGGTTCCAGTGTGGCTGAGGATGCCACAGACTTTAGTTTCACCAATGAGAATTAGGGCTGAGGTTGATAGATCTCTCTGACCCCTATAATTGTGATTACCCAAGGGTGTCTACAGGATACACCTTCAAAGTGGGACTATAGGTTTGGTTTGCAGGCCCACAATCCATTTTCAGAAACCTTTGAAACCACATATATTTTAGAAATCAGAATTTGATACATTTAAAATAATTAATATGTCTCATAATTACATATTTATACAGCATGACGAAGAGGAGTCTAGGACAGCACCTAGGGATAGAACACAGTATTTTTGCAGTGAAATAAATGACTGTTCACATTACATGGGAAAAATAAAGACTATAAATAGGCTTATATTAGTTCTATCAATTCAGGTCAGGTTTTACCACCAGATAAATGATAAAAACTACTTTTGGTTTTGCAAACCTTTTTTGGAATCACGACTATAAGATTATGGGCTGGAACAGAATAAGTCTCAAGAGAAGGTCTTTCTTCTTTTCCGTAGGCAGACCACACATGTGGCAACCAAGAATCACACATAGTTTCACTTTATCAGTTAGGTGTTGTTCACAAGTAGGGCATGCATGGAAAGGAGAGAGCATTCTTCAACCAAGTACTTGAGGGCAGACTGCTGTCAGCCTGGCCAGGTTTAATTTGGGGCGATGCCCTCATGGGTGTGTTACCCAACCTCAATGTGCACAGCAGTCATCCTGAACTCTTCTTAGGGAGGCAACTTGGCCTGAATAAAAGATCAGCCCAGGGGCTGAGGCACAGTAAGTGTTCCCTAAATGTTGCCTGTGATTGCTATTACCCAGAAGAGGCTTCATGGCAATCATATTAAACCTATATTAAATAAGCCGACACATAGATCCTGGGCATTCAATAATCGGTAACTCATTTCTCCAAGCCTTTCTCTAATCAGGGTCTTTGCAATGCAGTACATTTAATGCAAAGCAGTGTTCAGATGTACGGTTCCCACCCTCCAGTCAGTGCACAGCTCTCTACTCTTAAAAGTTCATGCACCACCCTCTTTAGAAACACAGAGGGTAGAGTCAGGTAGCATTCACAGGAGACAGGGATTTTTCTAGGACTTTAATTCAGAGTAAGGTGGAGATCATAAGAGACAGGGTTTTTTCTAGGACTTTAATAAGGAACATCTTCTCCAAAATTCTGTAAGAATCTTTCACCCTACTCAAGACAGCTCATGAGAAAAAAAAATCTCTTTATATTTAGACCGGCGATCTCACCACAGGTGCCCCACTCGTGTGGGAGATGGGCTATTTTTTTTCTAGGCCCCAAGAAAACTTCTCCCTCCTCCCATCTGATAGGGTTGCTACTTCCTTTACAGTGCAAAGATCAGAGGGGCAGCTCCCATCCCCCAGCAGTGTGGCGAAGGAAGAGGGCAAAAAACAGACCAGGTTTTCACAAAGGAAGACCAGAAGCTGCAATGATGTAACGAAGTACAGTGCATGCCAGTTCATGGGCAGGCAGGAAGGAAGGCAATCGCAGGCTTCGAGGCAGGGCACCTGCCTTCTACTTGTCTGATTTTAGCAGCTGGAAGACAAAAAATAACTTGGGCTTCCTGCAGCGTGAGCACCTCAGTAATCCCCTCTGAGATGGGGTGGGTGTGGAGTCTCCTCATATGGAATCACAGCTCAGAAAGGATTTGTTGCCTCAGTTTCCTCATCTGTAAAGTGTGTGGCTGATGACCACTTCACAGGACTGTGAGGATGTAATAATCTTAAGTATAAGAAAGAATCTAACATATAGCAAGGTAGCAAATGAACTAAGACTTCCCAAGCTCATGAGTTTGCAATCATTTCATTTGATCCTTTCCGATCTATGGCATTGATTACTTTTATCTCCATTTATCAATAGAGAGATGAAGACACAATATGCTCAAATGATTTGCCCAAGTCATGGGTAAAACCAAAGCCAATGTTGGTTCTTTCTGACTCTGAACATACATTAATTAATTTCACTCACTGTGCTAATTGTAAAACTGAAGCTAAAACGACAACAAAGAAACAAACACTGATCGGTAGCTATAACAGTAGAAACACAATTATTGTTCTGATCAAAGTGTCCATCTTCACAAAGACTATTGCAAGAAAATATTAGATGTCCCTATTTTTATAACTAAGCAACCTTCCTAGCTCAGGGTAGAGGGTCAAGAATTAACTGTTGACTTAATTTGCATCCAGACTGCAATCTTTTTGTGAGCATCTGGACCAACGTGCAAAGATGGACTTGCCCTACAGGTGACATGGCCCTGGAGCATCTCAGGTTCTCACCTGACTGAGTCTCTGGGCCCAGGAGGGGAAGAGTTAACCTTTGAGACCTTTGAGAATGGGGACCTGTGTCTTGAATAGATCGGCCTGCTCCTGCCTTCTCAGGGCAAAGCGCAGCAGCTGGGCTGCCCCCCAGGCCCAGGCCTCCTGTTTTGCATAGCTTCTGAAGACAGCCTGGCTCTGCCCTGGGAGTCTCCCAGCCACAGGTGAGGTTCCACGGCCTCAGCAATCCCCAGGGGGCCAATCAGGCTGGGCCTGCATGAGGTAAGATGGAGAGTCACCCTGTGTGCTCTGGGCTCTCTCAGAAATCTCAGCAGATCAATGTCATCGTGGCTTTAATTACCCCTCCTAGGCCTCATCCTTATTTCATGGCCTTTAATATGCCTGATTGGCAGCTGTGGACACACAGATAAACAGCCACCCAGCATTGCCTGGCCGGAAGTGGCGACCTCCCAGGCCAAGGGACGGTGGCCTGACAGGGCCCTAGCCCTGCCCAGTGCAGAGCAGTTTGACAACTAGATCCTTTGAGTATCTTGCAACAGCCCTGTTGCACAACCGAGGCTTGGCACCAGTTTGCTGAGGACCTACTGTGTGCCAGGCATTGCCCCTGAGGCTGGAAGCACTGCAGCAGGCCCCAAGTGACTTCTCTAGGCTGTTTCCTGCTGAGGCCTCTAGTCACAGGCTGCCCCTGTGTGCTTGCAGCCTTTTGCCTAGAGCAGTGTTCTCAACCCATGGCAATTTTGCCCCCAGGGGACATTTGACAATGCCTGGAGATATTTTCCGTTGTCACAACCGGAGGAGGGACTACTACTGGCATCTAGTGGGTAGGGGCCAGGGCTGCTGCTGAACACCCTACAATACACAGGACAGCCCCCCACAAAGAAGGATCTAGCCCCAAATGTCGACAGGGCCAAGGGGGAGCAACCGTATAGCACAGACAACTTCTTTAACTTGGGCATATAGAAGACCGTAGAGGTCCCAGGGGCCATTCCCTGAGTCAGGGTTTCTTCTGCAGCAGTTTAAATCAACCACGGGTCCCCTTGCTCCACACTGGCCACCCACCACACAGAGCTTGCCTCTTACTTGTCCTAGTTCCTCTATCTGGATGCTCTCATTTTTTTTTTTTTTTTTCTTTGAAGGCTGGCATGCACTCATCTTTAGTCACACCTTGCCTTGGAAGCTCCCTGGAGTGGCCATCCCTGGCTTAGTTGTTAGCCCCGGGAATTGCATGGGTTGGTTTATGTCCTTTCCCCAATCCCTACCACAGCAAATCCACAGGTCACACACTGAATCCCACATATGGTTCACAGGCGTAAAGTGCGGGAACCTGGGAATGGTTTACATTTTTAAATAGATTAGAAATATCCAGTGCCAACTCTGTAAAATGGTCTTTTTATTGTACAAACATGCTGCTGTGTTTCTCTGCATAGGCAAGGGACCCTGTGGCTCATGAGAAAGAGCACAGGCTTTGCAGCTGTCCTCTCAGCCCCCTGTGTCTGGATCAGTGATTGGGACAAGTCAGTGCTCAAGAAATACCTGAGCACTGACTTGGTATCGATGAATCCATCGTATGTTCCTTGATGGGAAAGAAGAGTTTGAACTAGCTGACCCAGGCTGGGATCGCCTTGAAATCAGGATCGGGGTAATGGCTTTTTCATTCTTCTAACCCCTGCTCCCATCCCGAAGTGACTTAATCCACATTTGCTAACCTCAGGATGCAGGCCTCCCAGAACTGTCATTTGGTTCGAGTGATTCACTCCCTCTCAGCTCCAAGTTTTAAATCAGTAAAATGAGAAGAATGAAAGGACTTCCCTCCAGGTGCCCGTGTGAGGGATCCCTGGTGCGAGGCCCAGAAGGCGTTGATGCCTGTGTGGCTGAGAGTGCAGTGCCGGGAACAGACTAGGGACTGTCTCTTTCTGGAGTACAGCAGCTTGGGTCCTGCTTCCATGTTTTTGCACACATTTTTTCTGCCTGAGATGTGTCAAGTAAAGGAGGCAGAGGTGGGCAGGAAGAACTTTCTAGGGTACCTTCTCACTCTCCATGAAGAGTACCTGAGGGATCTAATGAACCAAATGAGAGGCAGTGGCCCCTGCTGAGGAATCTCTGCCCCGGGTCAGCTGTGATGCCTCCCAGACCACATAACAGACCTCAATGACTAGGAAAGATCCTCCCAAAACCTTTGTGTCATGCCATTTCCTAGTGGACTGGCTGGTATCTTACCTTTCCACAAAGGACCACATCTGCGGGAGAAAGAAGAAATGCCTCTCAGGTTCAAATTGTAATACTGGGGTTTGGCACTAAATGGAATCATCATTGGATTGTAATTTTTCTTTTGTTTCCTAATGGAAATTGAATCTATAATATTTTTAACTGGTCAGTAAACTAATCAGTTGGCTAGCTGATTGCCTATTAGACAGACCTAGAGAAATAAGAAAAAAAAATTCACTTGTTTCGATTTAGGAGAGATTTAGCTTCTCACCAATTCAACTTTAAAATATTTGAGTTTACCTAAGGGAAAATTCTTTCAAGAAAAAAAATTATTCAATTTTTTCCAAGAAAAAATTCTGAAAAATTTGAAAAAACAACAACAACAACAACAAAAACCCAGCAGCAATTTGGAAACGACACAGAGCTCTATTTACTTGAGTCTTCCGCTCACCCTCCCATCCTTTTGCTTGCCCTTCTGCACCCATTCTGGAACTCCTACACACTGGACCACGGTCAGAACGCCACCTGTGTGATACTCAGGGATTCACCCTCGTTCAGGACCTAATTTGCACTGATGCCTCTTCGAGGAGTTTTATGTCACCTTCACAGCAGTCCTTCCAGGGAAGCATTGCTTTATCCCACTTCTGCACAGATTTGCCAGTTTTCCCAGATTCACAGAAACTGCACCTTTCAAATCTGGGTTTCCAGCCAAGACAGCCTGACCTCAAAACGAGTGATCTTTCCTGCACAGAAACATTCATGAGGTAGCCCAACATTACATGAGGAGCTCTCTAACGTAGTTTGTCCATTCAGTGATGGGCTGTACTAACAGGACATTTTGGATTTTAACCTCAATTTGAAGGTTGTGTTTTTCCTGGACTATGGACATTTTCCCAGAATGGGAGAGAGGGGCACGGTGTGTCATTTCAATCTCGGTGACTGAACTCAGGACATCTCTGACTGAACTGTGGGCAGCTCTGACTGAACTCTCGTTGTCTCTGACTGAGCTCAAGCTATCTCTGACTAAACTGTCTCTGACTGAACTCTGGTCATTTCTGACTGAACTCTAGCTGTTTTTGACTGAACTCTGGTCGTCTCTGACTGAATTATGGCCATCTCTGATTGCATTCTGGACGTCTGTGACTGAACTTTGGTTGTATCTGGCTGAACTCTGGGTGTCTCTGACTGAATTCCAGGCATCTCTAGCTGAACTCTGACAGCTCTGATTGAACTCTGATAATTTCTGACTGAACTCTAGTTGTTTTTTACTGAATTCTGGTTGACTTTGGCTGAATTCTGGCTGAACTGTGAGTGTCTCTGACTGAACTCTGGTCATTCCTGACTGAACTCTGGATGTCTCTGACTGTACTCTGATTGTCTCTGACTGAATTCTGGGCGTCTCTGACTAAACTCTGGGCAGCTCTGACTGAATTTTGGTCATTTTTGACTGAATTCTGATTATTTTTTATTGAACTCTGGTCATCTCTGACTGAACCCTGGTCATCTCTCACTGAACTCTGGACATCTCTGACAACTCTGGGCATCCTTGTCTGAACTCTGGTTGTCTCTGGCTGAACTCTGGGTGTCTCTGACTAAACTCTGGGCAGCTCTGATTGAACTCTGGTTATTTCTGACTGAATTCTAGTTGTTTTTGACTGAACTCTGATACTCTCAGACTGAACTCTGGTTGCCTCTGACTGAATTCTGGGCATCTTTGACTGAATTCTGGGCAGCTCTGTCTGAACTCTGGTCATTTCTGACTGTACTCTCGGCGTCTCCGACTGAACTCTGGGTGTCTCTGACTGAACTCTAGTCATCTTCAGCTTCCACTCCCTGGTGTGGTGAGCACAGAGTGTGGCCTGGAGCCATTGCTGGAGAACCAAGTAGGACTGGTTGCCCTTCTCCCATCTTTTCAAGCTCTCCACCTTCTGTATGTTTTGTTAGCGCCTTAATACCAACCCCTAACACCTTCCTGGCACCCTCTGATCCAGTAACGTTCACAACTTGTTCCCACATCTAAGCTCTCCCATGAGGCCGCAGGGTAGTAGCTGTTTCCCTGCTGATAAGCCAGTAACAAGTCTTTGAGACCCTGAGCCATTTCTTTTTCTCTTTTTATAATAGTCTGCCTCTCAAACAACTTTTTCTCCAGCATTTTCCCCCCTTTGTTGGGATTTTATTATTAACGTTTTTTAATCTGATACAGAGGGTGGAAGCTAAAAGAATAATCTCACAAAGAAACTGTAGAAAATCTGTCACCATCCCTTTCCCCCAATCCTGGAGACCTTGATGTTTTAGGCTCTCCAAAGAAACGCTTTCAGTTGGTCACACCCTTTGCCAACAGCTGAGCTCTTGGCCTGGTCACGTTTATAGCTCACCCTGAAACGCTCCATGTGGCGGAGGCTTTGGCGGAGCAAAACCACAAGCCATGGTGTCAACTGGCTAAACACCAACCCAGGTGACGGGGGAGGAGGCTCAGGGTAGACACCTGCACGTCCGCCCGCACTGGTGGGAGGGCAGGGGCAGGATCCCGAGTTCCGGCAGGAAGGCCACTGGGCCCTGGATCAGAAGGAGGGGAAGGGCAGCGGAGGCCAACATCAGCAGCTGGGGCCACAGCACAGCTGAGATGCTCTCCAGCAAGAGATTCCTCTCCTGATAATGGAGCCAGGGAAAAAGAAGGGCGTGGCCACTGCTCCACTGTGCAGAGCGTGCATTTTTCAACATCGACCACCCTTAAAGTAGCTCTTTGAGACAGGGCTGGCTACAGAAGTGAATATTTTAGAATATTAGGGTTTATCAAGGCACTTTTTAAAGAAAGTACCTGTACAGTCCCCACGGGAGGAGCGGTGCGGTAGGCAGTGTAGCCCCTGGCCCATGTCTGGCCAGCCCATCCTAGGTCTCCCCTTTCTAACAGTCAAGTCTCTTCTCCAGCAGAGGCACCCTGAAGGTAGAGAGAGGAGAGGCAGGTGGGAACCTCCATGGTGGCATCTGATGAAAGGAAAAGCTAGACAAGGAAGACAGGAAGAAAGAAGGAAGGCACCGTAGGCAGAGGCTGGTTTTTTGGGGAGTGTGACTGGAACTGTGAACAGTCAGTGCTCCTTCTCTGAATGAATTTTCTGGAAAAATCTCCATTTAAGATCCAAAAAAACCTGGGGCTCCTTTCTGTCCTCTTCTGCAGGCTCGCTAAGTGGTGCCACTAGCAGTACCAGAAGATGACTCTGAGGGCTTCTGTTTCCAAATGCTTAACCCCACCCTCCTGCCACCCCGAAGCCCTGCACTCCCTTCTTCACTCATGGTCGACAAGTAGCCCTGACAGGCGTCCTATTTGTTTGTCAACGTTGGCTGTGAAAAATCATGGGGAAGCAAATTGCTTTTCTGCAGAGGGGAGTCAGGGATCTGATGGGAAACCCCAGCTCCTGGAAACCAGCATTGGTGGGGACATCTTTGAGAAATAAAAAAGGAAATGCCTGGAAGCCCTGGGGTTGGGGCAGAAAGCCAGTGCCTCAGAGCCAGCCCCGGGAGCTCTCAGGGCGAGGCGGGGAGGAAACTGCCGTCAGAAACACACGGCGAGTGTGTGGCCAAAGCACTCCATCCAACAGGTCCCCACGCATTCTAAATAATTAGGCTGACATCTGGGAATGATTTATAACCACAGTTTATTTGATCCAACAATAAAATTCCAGAGTTTGGCAAGGCGATGAAGGCCGCCGAGGCCGAAATGTGAACGTGATATTGTTAAGCTAAAGAAAATGCATCTATAAATCACATTACACATCCTTATGGGGATTGCAGATTAATGTGCTCAAGTTGACAGGATTTTGGACTCCAAAATAAGTTTTATGAAATGGTCACAAGAAAATGAAAATCTAACTAACAAAACAAATTCGAAGAAATTGGGTGGGGACAGGAAGAAAGGGAAACTTAAGGAAGGGCCCACATCTCTGCATGTGTGAACAAAGGAGAACATTTTGGCAAGTTGGATTATAATGCTCAGTAGGGTTTATTGGGCATTTACTGTATGCCAGGCACGATGGGCCTTTAAGGGGTATCTCATTTAATCCTCACAGTAGCACAGCGGCATAAGCAGCACATTACAGCTGAGGCAGCTGAAGCACAGAGAAGTGATACAATCTCCCAGGTAGCCCCCCTTGACCATGGTGGAGACAAGATTCAAACTGAGAGCCCCCAGAAGCTCACCTCACAGGCTGAGCAGGCAGATCGAATGGAAGGGCTCCCCCATCCTGTCCTCTGCACCACCTTGCAGCTGGGCCTCGGCATCTGGGTATGTAGAATGGGGATGATGACGCTCGTCACGTGGACTTGTCATTGGGGTCACATTTAATTTAATCTGATAAAAATACAGATTGACCTCAGTGCTTAGTACCATGTTGGCTGTTGAGGTGTGGCAGCTTCTTCCTTGCTTTTATTCCTCCTGTAGAAAATTAATTGAATTTCACATACTTGCAGCCAGTGGACGAGGGGTTGACTCACAGCAAGATGGGTGCTAGTCTAGGTAGGAGATAGGCCATGAGGCCTATCGGGAAACAATCTGATGCATGATATCATCATTCCCTGCCTAGTGGTTTGTTGGGTAATGAGGGATATTGAGACTTCTACCTTGTGGCAAATCAGCTCAAGGCCTACCACCCATATCCAGAAGGTCATTCACTCAGGGGTCAGCCAAGGTTAATCGCAATGGTCCTGCCAACTGGCCCATTTATCCAATCAGAATAGATATGAGCTGGGAAGCAAAAACGAACATGGGGCATTTGCTCAGTGCCTAAGCCACATGGAAGATAAGCAAAGTGTCTCTTAGTCCAGGGCCAGCTCAGCCTAAGAGGGTGAGTCCTTACTTGTGTCCCAGCCTGTCTACACTGAGCTGGAGCTCCCCACTTCTCACAAACCAATGGCTGGGCACATTCACTCTAGTGATGCTGTCTGCACTACAGGGTGGTCCTTAGGATTTCATAAGGCACTTACCTAAAATTGACTCATATTTGATTGCAAATAAGACATGCACGTTGCCAAAAATTCAAACTACATAAAATGGATAAACAAAAAAATATTCTCTTTCGTTTTGAGGATGACCACTGATTTTTATTCATTCTTTCAGGAGTAGTCTACGTGTTGTCATGCATGTTTGTCTCTTTTTCTTGCTTTTTATTCAGTTAACAATAGTTAATTGTGTTAACTCTTCTGTATCAGCACATTTAGAATGGCCTCATTTTTCTTCACGACTGCATAGGGCTCTTTTGCATGACTGGATTATCATAGGGATTCCTGTTTAGCTGAACATCCTGGCTGCTTTCAGATTTTACCATTATGAGCAATGCAAGCAGCAAGGCCTTCCCAGGAAAACTAAGCTGGTCTTAGAAGTAGTTTTCTGGTAGCAAAGCAGAGTTGCTGTCCCTGCGGGCACTATGTGCCAGGTCCTGAGCCTGGGTCTGGGGATAAGGAGGTGCCTCCTGCAAGCCCTGCCCTGAGGGTGTCTGGATGCATGGTTCAAGCGCAGCTCTTAGAAACCATAGAAACAATAACCAGCTTCCAGTCCTGGATTTCAGGCAATCTCCAGATCCCCAAGTCTTGCTCCCAGCCCTCCCTGCACTGCTGGTTCCATTAGGCCATCCAGAGAACACAATGGTATTAAGGTGCTAAACAGAAGATCTTCAGTCCATGTAAGAGAAGAGAGCAGAGCTATTTCTTAGGGTTATTATGAAGATTACTAAGGGCTCAGTGTGTATGGGGTGTTGACTTTTGTGATGGTTATGGGGGAGACTTACCTGAAAACAGATCCTGTGTAATACAACTTGGTGGGTGCCATTACTCAGGGATGAGAAAGGACATGCGGGGTGTTGTTTTTTGTTGTTGTTGTTGTTGTTGGGGGGAGTCTGTATTTTTTCTAGAGGGGTAAAGAAAGATTTCACAGAAAGTAAAAGGTTTTGAAGGATGAATAGGAGTTTTCCTCACCTTTAAAAAATAATGGAGAGAATTTCAGGCTTCCAGGTAGAGAGAATAGCATAGGCAGAAAGGTGGAGAGGACTGTGTGTGTGTGTGTGTGTGTGTGTGTGTGTGTGTGTGTGAGAGAGAGAGAGAGAGAGAGAGAGAGAAATAGTGGAGAAAGTCAGAAACAGGGTTCAGATGAAGCCTCAGCCCAGGTCACCAATCCTGTTGCTCTGTAACTTTGGGTGGGGCTGTGGCAGCCCCTGGGGCAGAGGGTACCAGGACAAGATAGCGCTCCCAGGCACCTTTGCTCATTATCAAGACGCTGCTGTGCCAGAAAGTTGTTTCAAAGCCTTTGCTAAACTCCTCTCTCCCCATGCCCTATGCCCTTGGCAGAATAGCACAGCACTTATCGACAGACTCTTGGTCTTAGAAGTAGGGGTTCTGATGCTGGGTTCAAATCCTAGGTCTATCCCTGGCTAGCTATTTGACTTTCTGCAAGGTGCTTAACACGGCTTTCTGTCCCAGTCTCCTCATCTATAAAATGAGAACAGAATGGCCTACTTTAATGGATGGCTGGGAAGTCTAAATGAGCTAATCCCTGTACAGAGTTTAGAATGCAAAAAAAACAGCCCCCCCAAAAAAAATATTATAGGTACAGCACTCTTACTAGGCACTGTAAAGTCTTGTAAGCATGAGGTTCCAGGATAGAGAAGAAAGTAGGAGGATAGGCTGTGAAACAGGCAGTTGTCACATAAGTCCTCCTAAGGGAGGAGGGGACAGGATGGTGGAGGAACCAGGGGCCACTCCCCACAGAAAGGGATTTGATCCAGCTCTTAAAGCAAGATCGGGCATTGCCAGGCCTGAGTGAGGACACCTGGGGCCAGGTTTTTTCTAAATCTTTCTGTTCTCTCCCATAAGCCGAGGAAGCCTAAGCGTTCACAACCACCATCTCCCCTTAATCCCGATGCTTCCCTCGCCTCAGCGGGCGTTTAAATAATGCAGCTTTGGCGGGAGGTGGGATGGGTCTGAGAAACTTCCTGACTCGCCGGCGCCCCTGTATGCGGGTGCCACTGCATAATGATCGGGGCTGGCTGGAAAGAAGAAACTTGGTTCAAAATGTATGAGTTCATTTTTATGTTCTACTGAGAAAATTTATTCAGTGTGACTGCTCAGTAGCGAGTGCCGTAAAACACCTTAATCCCTGGTTGAAGAAAGGTAATGCCTTGACAGATGTGTGCCTCCTACTTTCCTCCCGGCCATGTTTCAACAACAAACCTTTATTTCTGCTTCTCGGCTGTAGCAGGCAAGAGAAAAAAATGAGGAGAGCAATAAAGCAGTCAGAAATCTCAGGAGCCAGGCGGCGATGCAATCGTAATGACAGATTTTTAATGTGGCGGGAGAGATTGACAAGGAAATGTCTTCAGAGCAAACGCTCACCAGATGGAATGCAAACGGTTTATTGGAGTAGAGAGGTGCAGCTGAACCGAAGAGAGGGCGGGTGGAAGGTGGACTTTCTGGCTGCTGCGAGTAAACACGCCCGAGACAGGGAGAGGGGGAAGAGAAAAGACACAAAAAATAACAAGAGGAGGGAGAAAGGCACTGGGCGAGATCCCAGATAGGCCATTCTGAGAAGCCTTTGGCATCTCCTCACACCCCGAACTGGAGCCCCAGCGTGAGGCCCCGAGAGGCTGATGAGACAGCAGAGGACCACATTTGGAAGCAAGAAGACCTAGATTCAAGACTAGAGTTCAACTGACAAAGTTCCATTGGATCCTGAAGCCCAGGTGTTGTTCTGGAGCTTCTAGTCCTTCCGACAGTGCAGACGTTTTTGTTGGCCAACATTTTCAGCACTGACTTGGTGGCAGGTCCTGCCTGGACCAGGCACAGCAGACAGTGAAGAGACGGGCACCTCTGTCCTTGAGGAGCTCAACGAGATGCACACGTGTAGCATTTGTCAATCAGGTCTCTGTACAAAATAATACATGTATTATTGAAATGGTATGTATGTGTGCATATGTAAATATATGCCTATGTATTCATTTATTTACTCATCCACGCTGTCTATCCATCCATCCATCACTCTTTAAAACAGTTTCCTGTATATAACTCATAATATATGTGAAGTGGCCAAAAAACGATAATATCCTCCAGTTCAAAATTCTACAAAGGCATATGATGTCATTTAAAACAGTCAGAGTAGGAAAACCATTTTATAAAATTCTGTAAAATAATCAAATATTAATAATATGTGTGAGTCCAGAGAGATAGTATTACATATAAGTGCCATCTGTTTTTAAGTATATGTAGATGTGGTATAAAAGTGCATGAGAAAGAATGGCTACAGCAAAAAAATAAAATGAGCATTGAATGAATCCTGAAGAATATGTGGATTATGCTAATGATCTGAGGCCCCCAGTTCGGGAATTCTTCCAGTGTTATCATAACCAGCTCTGACCTTGAGCAAATCCTTTCTTTTTTGCCAGCCTCAGTTTCCCACCTTGTAAAATCAGATGCCCAGGTGACATGATTCTCAGCACCTTTTTGTGACTAACATTTTAGAATGCTAAGTGCGAATTTCTGCCAGTGGATAGTCTCAAGGCCCATAGCAACTTTAAAGCAACAGAGCGGTGAAATGACATGCAAACGTGGAATGTGCTTTCACAGTACATCATACAATAAAAATACTTTTCTTAAATAATACGTGACAGTTGAATTCATCTCTTTAGAAACATCCAATCCAACATAAAGAGCTACAGCCCTTCTTGTCCTCGGAAGCAAACAAATGAAACTCCATGTTTCACAGGGATGGCAAATCAAGTTGAAACCTGTTGTTGCAGCCCTGTAGAAAATGCAGATCCGTAAGATTTCATGCCAGACGCAGGGTGCCAGACATCTTGCAATAAGGAGGGGAGGAGGAGGGGGACAAGAAAAATAGTGGCGAAACAGAAAAGACAGGATGGGAGAAAGTAAAACTGTACTTCTCGCCATCCTGACTGCATTCTTCTCTGGCACATTGGTGGTACTGATACCTGCTGAGACAAAATTCCACGGCGAGAAACTGTGCACCACAGGCCCTGAGAGGTGGAAGGGATTTGTGTGTTAGGATTTGGCTTGGTGCAAAAGGGCCTTTAGAATCACTTTGCCTATGACGGTTTTCTCCAGCTCCATAGACTGTTGGGGGCATCAGCTTCTGAGGAAAAGAAAAAGAGATGACCAAATCAGTGAGCGACAGAAAGTTGTGTTTGTAGTTGCGCGGTGTACATCTGGCGTGTTTTCTATTCACGTTTCATCCTGCCCAGTCTCATGGTCTCAGAGGAAATTGGCCAAAGCCTCTCCTTTGTCTGTTCAGCCCAGTGTTTCTACTTGTGTCTTAAAACAAATGGCCAAATAAACAAACGACCTGTTTGTCTAACAGAATAGACTACTGTTCTTTGGAGCTTCCATATTGTCCTGCTCTAAAATTTACTTCTCAAAAAATTGAAACCCTGCTTGGCTTGGAAAGCTGGCTGAGTAAAGTCATTTTGGTCCAAAAAATAAACAAGGTGAAAGGTTTTAGAAGACAGACAAAACAGACAGCTGGATTTTTAGAGTACATACCATAGGTTTTCCTGGTTATGTTAGGAAGAAAGGAGAGAAAGAAAGGAAAGAAGGAAGGAAAGAATGAAAAGAAAAAAAGGCAATGAAATAAATTCCTCATTGGGTTTTGCCGCCCCTTTCCAAATTTCTGACAAGAATTTTCAATCCAAAAGCTATTATAAAATCAAAAAAAGCTATTATATTTCCAGCCAGGAACAGTGGCTCACGCCTGTAATTCCAGCACTTTGGGAGGCCAAGGCGGGCAGATCACGAGGTCAGGAGCTCACGACCAGCCTGACCAACATGGTGAAACTCCGTCTGTACTAAAAATACAAAAATTAGCTGGGCATGATAGCGCACGCCTCTAATCCCAGCTACTTAGTAGGCTGAGGCAGGGGAATCGCTTGAACCCAGGAGGCAGAGGTTGCAGCAAGCCAAGACCATGCCACCGAACTCCAGCCTGGCGACAGAGTGAAACTCCGTCCCTCCCCACGCCACCCCCTGCCCCCTCAAAAAACCTTTTCCCATTCTGTCCTTCAAGAAGGAGCAATGAACTGGTGCCAGGGGGTTTGTATAGCTTTGCTCCACTTCTGAGGTGTGACTGCAGGCTAGCCATTTGATTGACCAAAACCTCAACATGCTTGCCTATAAACTGGGCACAAAATAGGCACTATAGGATTCGTGGGAGAATCACATGACAGATGTTTGTAAGTGGGATCTGTAAACCATAAAGTACCCTACAGTTATGTTCTAGTAATTATCCTCAATAATTATCCTAGTATCAGTGTTGATAAGGGAGACAATGTCTAACTTGCTGCTTCCCAGGTTAATTCCGGGTGCATTTACAAATAGAGCTACCTCTTGATCAAAATAGGCTTCAACAATTTTAATTCAGAAATCATTGGTAAATATAGCTCCTATGTGATGCCTATTCTCATTTTCCTTTTATCTATGCACAAGACAGAGAAGCTACTTCTATTCAAAGGTGATTAAATGATAGTTTATTTAGCTTTGCTCTGCTTTTGTTTAGAGGTAGACTCTATCATGGAAATGCTAATCATTGTTGGTGATATTTTTATTCCTCTCCCTGCTTTCTGTCATTTTAGCATTGGAAAAAAAAAAAAAGTGAAGCCAAGTCATTTTGAGTTGATTAGGGCCCAATTCTTACTTTAAGAATTGAGCAAGTCTTGGGAGGCCGAGACGGGCAGATCATGAGGTCAGGAGATCAAGACCATCCTGGCTAACACGGTGAAACCCTGTCTCTACTAAAAAATACAAAAACCTAGCTGGGCGAGGTGGCGGGCGCCTGTAGTCCCAGCTACTTGGGAGGCTGAGGCAGGAGAATGGCGTAAACCCGGGAGGCGGAGCTTGCAGTGAGCTGAGATCACGCCACTGCACTCCAGCCTGGGCGACAGAGCGAGACTCCGTCTCAAAAAAAAAAAAAAAAGGAATTGAGCAAGTCTCCTAAATGCTCTCAACTCTGAACTAAGTACTGGGCTGAAGATGATTCCTAAGGTCCTTTGCTTTTTTCAGGTCTTAGGACATAAGTCTTCTATACAATGAAAAACAAAATTGGAAGAATGACCTAGCATTCATTTTCATTATAGTTTCTAGTTATTAAGAAATCAAATCTTGAGGCTTCCACAAAGTATAAATCCAATGACTTTTTTAGAAGTAGAATCAAGAGCTAAGCTTTGACTTGACGTATGTATGTATCAGTAATCTCTGCTTCAGTTTAGTTTTGCTTTTATTTTAAATGTAACAATCACAAAAAATTTAGAACAAAATCTGGAGACTTGGTGGAAATCCTCCTAGTATTTTAAAAATGTGTTGCTTGCCTATTTCTGCTGATTTACACCAATGGCTTCATACTGCATGCACTGTCATATAGCTGTTTTCACTTCTTAGAACATGTTTTTGTTTTTTTTTTTCCTTCCGCACATCATGAAATACACTGCAGCAACATAATGTTTAGTTATATATTTTCTCTCTTCCCAATTAGAACATAAACTCTATGAATGCGGAAATCCCGCCCTATGTGTACTGCCGTGTCCTGATTTAGAATAGTGCCTGGAATATGGTAGGCCTTAAGTAAATATTTTACGAAAACAGACCCACAGTATTCCAGCACATGCACACAACACCACTTGTTAGATCTTCCTGCACTATAATTGGATGTCCATGAGCACGAGACCCAGTCTATTTTGCTTTCTGCACTGTGTCAGCCCTTGGATCATGGCCTGATCCTGGGCAAGTGCTCGGTGAAACTGCTCTGTGAATGGTGAATGGACACCATCTCCCAGCATGGGATTCTATCACTTGCAAGATTTTGCTGCTGTACAGAACAATGTGGTGAACATCTTCGTCAGTAAATATTTGCTAACATCCCTTAATTTTTCAAGAGTAAATTCCAGGGAAATATAATTGTTGGGTCAATGGGTGGGTATGTTTAAGCGTTCGATGCATATTGGAAATTTGCTTCCCAAAAAGTTTTTTTTTCATTTTTTTAAAATCAATTTACACATCCACCAGCAGTATAGAAAATATATCTTTTCCCGAAGCCTCAGCACCAGTGACGGCAATTTTCAAAACCTTATTAACTTGATAGATAAAAAAATCATAATTCCTTGATGTCATTTTACATTTCCTTGACTATAAGATTTAACATTTTCATATATTATTTCTGTGTTTCTTTCTTTCTTTCTTTTTTTTTTTTTTCTTCTTGTTGTTGAGATGGAGTCTTGCTCTGTCACCCAGGCTGGAGTGCAGTGGTGCAATCTTGGCTCACTGCAACCTCTGCCTCCTGGGTTCAAGGGATTCTCCTGCCTCAGTCTCCTGAGTACCTGGGATTACAGGCGTGTGCCACCACACCCGGCTAATTTTTGTATTATTATTATTTTTTTTAGTACAGATGGGGCTTCATCTTGTTGGCCAGACTGGTCTCAAACTCCTGACCTCAGGTGATCCTCCCACCTCGACCTCTCAAAGTGCTGGGATTACAAACATGAACCAACATGCCTGGCCTCAGTGTTTGTTTCTTTATTTGTTGATTTTTATTTGATTTTTTTTCGTGCTAAATAAATTTAAATACATAAAACTTTTAGGGCAGTGTTTGTAAAGTAATAAACACTATATACTTATTAAAATTCCTATTTTATTATCTTTTCCTTTTTATCAGTTTGTTAGAACTTACATATTATGTATCATATTCACATATTTACATATTATTTAACACATACCTTTAAACTATTTTGTCTAGTTCATTTATTTGATAAATATTTCATTTTCATATTGTCACACTTACTCATCTTTTTGTTTTTTGCCTTCTGCCTTTGCAACTAGTTTTTTTTTTTTTTTGAACCATTTAATATACTTTTCAGACTCATGCAATATTTACAGAATGAATCAAGTTTAGGGAAGAAAAAACAGTAGGCTAAGTTATATTATTAAATACAATCCCCTTTTGTTTATGCATTACAATTTTCAAAGCAGTTTAATATATATTTCTTTTGAGTGTTCCAGTCATCCTTGCTGTAGTGGATGACGTCAATATACCCATTTTTACAAATGAGGTTAATTGAGATGTTGGTACAAAGGGAACAGATATAAATTCAGCAAGGGAGCAAGGACTGGCATATATTCTGAATTTATTTTCAGGATTTTATGCATTTTGGTTTTTTCTTCAAAAACTTGAGGAAAGTGATGATCATGATGACGGCAACGATGATGACTAAGTTTGATGTCAGCATTTTGGTGATCTCTGGTCACCTTACATTTCCTAAGTCCAAAGTCTAGGGGCAGAGTAAGGTCATTAAGATTTCCTGAAGCCCTTGTGGGCTGGGTGCTTCCAGGTGCATGGTCTTAGTTCATCCCCACTGCAAACTTAGGCTGTCAGAGTTGTAAATCCGGTGTCTCTTTTCCTTTTTAAAGGGCAGGAACTTCAGACTCCCAGGTGTCCCCTGTGCACCCCAGGACACAATGCTAGTAAACAATAGAGGCATGATTCCCACCCAGACAGGGCACATCCAAGACCACGGTTACCCCCATTTACTCTGCAGCGTTGAGTCTGACAGCACCAGCCCCTGACTTTGAGTGGCAAATTATAGCCTGGTTGTATAATAGCTCTCCATCTTATTTATTCATTTTTTTGAATTCCTAAAAAATCATGGCAAGTAGATCAGCATGGCCCCCTGCCCCCCGCACTGTGGAAGTTTGATAATGTATGTCCTAACCGCTTAATTGATTGATTACCTCGCTGCAGCTTCCTGAGGTACCGAATTTATCTCTAATAGCCAGAGTCAGGCTCTGCAGGCAACCGTGGGGGGGACGGGGGTCCCTTGGTGTCGATTTGCTCTTAACTGGAAAGTCATTACCACTTAATACATGTAGATTGTGTTGAAAGAAAATTATGTGTAATGAAATGAGGGAAAAATTAGTGGAGTGTTATGGGCGAAAGCAGATGTTAGGGAGGAATTATGCTAGCAGAGATAATCACCTTCGTTGGTTTTGTGTGTGCTGGGGTGTTAACTGAGGGAGAGGCAGGGGGAGAGCTGAGCGAATGCATTGATCGACGCCAGATTCACCCCTTAGAAGCAGCAGCAAAGAATGACACCCCTTGGACTCAGAGATTGGGCTTCCGTAGCTTGTCTCACCCATATCTGTAGCTCTTCCTCCCTGCAGTCTCCCACGACGCCTGGACACAAAACATCTACCTGCAGTTGCTGAGGAAGACGGCAGGGAGCATCCCAGGGAGGCGTCTTACTAACGGAGGCCAGGTGATGAGTATCCTATCTAATTCTTAGAACATTAGCTGAATCAGAAACAAAACAAAACAAAACATCCTCTCCCTCTCCAAACAAAACAAAACAAAAACCTAAGCAAACAACAAACCAACAACTAAAAAAAGCTTAGCCTGAAAGAGGATAAGGCTCTTGAATCTTTTAGTAAATAGTCGTATCTCAAATGGGGGCATGTAAGTGCCTGTGCTTGTGTGAGTGATGCCAGAGAGAATAAAAACTCATTGTTTTTATGTCTTAGGATCCTTGGGTAAAAGAGCTTGGCACACACAGCCCAAACCTCTTGCCTGATATATTTGCTGCTGAGGAAACTGAAGCTGAGAGAGAGAAAGGTCCTCGCCCACAGTCGTAGACCCAGTGAGTGGAAGGCAAGGCCAGCGCGTGAGTGCAGGACGGGGGGACCTCACAACCCACACTGCTTCTTCTAGGACTCTCGGGTCTGACTCACTGTGAGGTGAGGCTGCAAAACAACTGGATGTTTTTAATATCCTGGCAAGCATGCAAATACTTGCATGCATCACAGAGCCATCCAAGGTCTGAATTTCAGCCTCAGTTTTCAGCAGGTGACTCCTCCCATAGTCTGCACCAAAGAGTTTTTAGAAACAATTGTGTTGATCATCTTTGTGGAAGCTCCCAGTGTAAGTCCCCAAGATGACTGGGAGGTGGGTTCCATCCTTTTGGTTTTCCGTAGGACTGAACAGGCTTTGTAAGACTGTAACGAGTCATCCCTAATCATGTGGGATACGGGCTCAAGGGTCAGGGATAAGTGCATTGTGCGACCATGCCAAGTTACTAAACTCTCCAGCCAGTGTCCCATCTGTTAAAGAGGTGATGGCAGTTAGACAAAAATAATATTTACAAAACACTGAGCACAATGCCTGGTGCATATGGTAGGTGCTCAATAGTTTATGCTCATTAAGTTCATTGTTCATATAAATAAATTCTAGGTTTTGCATAGAAGCATACTACATGCTAATGTGTGTGTGTGTGGAGAGAGCATGTGTATGCAAATCACTCTCTCTCTATATATATATATACACACACACATATATATATATGCCTGTATGTGTGTCTGTGTCTGTACATGTATATGTCATCTTTAAGGACTCCTTGGCATGCAATTAAATGAATATATACACATATATGTGTCTCTATATATATATATATAGAGAGAGAGACACTCTTGGGATTAAAATACAACAAATCATTTTAAAAGGTTACTGAATTAATGCATCAAAGCCTTTCATTAACAGGCATGTTTTAATCAGTTAATCTGAGGAATGCTACAGTCTAATGTTGCAGACTCCTGTTTTGTTGTTAATGTTAAGATACCCTACTATGTGAACTTGCTGAGGGTACCTACTTTGCACATCGTAAACTACTCTGCTCTGGAAATAACTGGCAGAAAACTGAATGGCCAAGACTTTAAATAAACAAAGGCATATTACCTATACTGACAGTGTCCTTGTATGAAACCTGTTTCACTGCAGAAACCGTTGCTTTGCCATCTGAACTTTCCACATAGAAATGTAGAGATTCTCCTCCAACCACTTGCAAATGTTTAAGACAAATTCACTTTGGATTTTGTTAATGGATCCCAGTGTCATGGCTTCATTTAGAACTGGCAGCATTTACCAGATATTCATGATTACCAAGGGGACTACGCAGTTCACTGAGTCTGTGAAGGTATGACCAGTTCCAGGATGTTTTGTTTGAGTTACAGTAATGGTCATGGTTAAGAGCAGGATTGGGCTACACCACAGAGTATTTCAGCATGATTCTTTATTTGCTAGTCATACTGGAGAAGTCATACTCAATGAGGAAAACCTGGCAAACAGAAGGAAGTTTAATGAAACACAACACTCAGGCACATGCACACACGCACACACACACACACTACAAAAACTCATCCGTAATCCCCTCCTTAGCCAACATGAAGCCACTTTTAAATTGTTCTTGGTATTCTTCTGTTCTTTGCCTATGGATGTGTGTATGTGTGTGTGCCAGCTCATGTGCCTGTATGTGTGCCTGTATCTGTGCATGTACAGACCATCTTTAAGGACTTCATGGTATGCAGTCAAATGAATACACTATAACTGATATAACCAGCAACCATCTTAGGATGTTTCCAGTATTTTGTTTTAATAATCCAACAATGAATATCTTTCTATAATGTGTAGTGTATCTCTGATTATTTTCTTAGTATAAATTCCTAAAATGTAGCTTCACTGCCATAGAGTAAGATCACTTTAAAGATCTGATAAATACTGCAGTTGGTAGTTTTAGAATGGAGTCCGGGTGGAAGGAGGCACTAAGGTATCTTTGTTCCCTTTGAAAAAATACATTTGATTCTTTGCCTTACTGACATCATAAAGCTCAGTGGTATAGATGCCATCATTTACCCATTAAAACTAGTTATTTATCTATCGCCTTATGTTATGCACATGTCATAACCTATCTCATTTTCAAACATCACAAAAGTCAACAAACTAGGTATCAAGCCGTTTTACAAAATGGAGGAATAATTTTAACTAAATATTATTTCTCGTATTTATAAATAACAAGAGCAATGTGCTATTGATTAATATTGCATATTGACTAATGTTTACAATAATTATTGAAGAATTCCATCCTGATTCTACTAATATGAACGCACAACATATCTAACTTGCTAGATTATTTGGAGAATTCAAATAAATCATGTATGCAGAAATGCCTGGCATATAATTAAATGAATATGTTATACATAACCAATGGTATGTAAGTTTTGCTTCAATTATACCTGTAATCAGTATTGTTACAATTAACCACAAATTTCATGATCCTGGTAAGGGTTTTGGACAGACCCATGTTCCAATCCTAGCTAGAAATGTGGCTTTGGTGAAGTAGCTTTAACTCTCCCGTACTTAATTTTCTCATCTGTAAAATGAGTATAAAGATACCTGCCTCACTGGGCTTTAGTGATGAATTAATGAGAACATTTAAGTAAAATAGCCCAGTGCTGATCCTGGCACACAGTAAGGACTCATCGTAGAAATGCAGTCAGTCTCTACTTTTTAAATCCATGACTAACATCTATAGAGATTCCACTTTCAAACCACTAGACCCCAGATTCACAGCTCAGCAAATTTATTAAGGAAAAGCCAACTCACTCCTCACTGGTCTCTGTGTCAATGGCTTCAAGAGGGAAGCAGATTTTCTCAGAGCCCCTGCAAAACTATGATGAATGTTTCAGAGACTAAAAGATTAATTAAGTTGCTCTGTGCTGGGCCATTAAATGAAATGGCACTGTGCTAGTGGCACATTGCTGCTGTTATTTATAAATACAAGAAAGCAACATTTAGTTGACGCTTTGGGTGAGCCTGCTGTCGGTCACTCACACAGGCAGGCTGCATATGAAGTCCAAGCTCTACCTGCCTCTCTTATTCACTTAGGGGAAGGAGCTTGCAACTTGCAACCAGCTAGGCAGGGAAGGGAAAGGCCCTGGATCTGGGTTTGGTTTTGCAGATGACTTTGCACAAAATGTTAACAACCCCCTGTCTTCCAAGACATTATCTTTAATACCAGAACCTCGACTTTTCTTACTTCATCTGGAAACACACTTCCACATATGCAAGGATTATCCATACTATCCATACATCTCACAGCACGGGAATTAGAAGAGAAAGCCCTTGGGTTAGAGGCTCACAATATAAATTCAACCAAGAGGGTTCTCCTTGAACCTCAGCCTCCTCAGTGGTAAAAATGAGATGAAACAGTCCTAAGAGATCTTTTTATGGTAACTAGAGGAAATAGCACGTGGATAATCTCAGGCATATGGGGGGGGACTTCAACAAGGGTGAGTGCTTCCCTTTGTCCCTCCGAAGGCAAATCTATTCCTATTGTCTTATTTTTATGTGCTTGTTTTATCTCAACGCGGTGGGAAAACTTTGCAATACATATTCCAAACCATTTAATTATTTTTCAAACTTTATTTTGTGTATAACACTTATCACTCAGATAAACAATCATGACTTTGAGGCGCCCTTATACCAAATGTACCAGAACACCATGATTCTTTGTCCTTATATTTTCTAATTTTTGAAAACAACCCTTTTTTGTCTTTTCTCTTTCTGGTTGGCCTGCTAATAACCAATTCTCTGAGTAGTATTACTTTTATCAGCTCCTGCAGTCTCCTCTCCTTTTGAGCAAGCTTAAAAAACAAGTGATCATTATAAAATTTATTGATTCTGAACTAGAGTCTCCCATATAATTAAAGAAATTGTCTCTTGAAAAGACGTTTCAGATTATGGGCTGTGCTGAGGACAGTTGAGGACTCAAATGGGCAATGCACAGATATGGGCGTTCAAGCCCTGAAGTGAGGAATCAGAATAATGACATTTAAAGTCCTTCACATTCTCAGATTGAATGCCTCACAAGACCAGGTTATTATACAGTAATTTATTCCAATCCTATGCCTTCAGTTGAATTTTGAATAAAGAATTCACCAGTATTTACGTGAGTGCTTAGTAAACCTCTGAGAAATATGTCATGCAAGGTGTTAGGTCACCTTGCCTACGACTGGGTTGCATACCAACATTTTTACCCATCCTCTCTGGTTCCCACTAGAGTGAGTGTGTGTCTTTCTGGAGCATGGGGCCATCTCCAGTTGGCTTGTCCTCAGCAGGGTGTCCTAGAGCTTTTAGGTGACCTCATGGGCCTATGTCACTTCTTTCCAGATTGCTCACACATTTGCTGTTGCTCGTAGTTTCACAGAGATAAAACCATTTCTTACATGTGCTGTAATATAAGAAAGTTAGGCAAGCACTGCTAGACAATCCCTCATCCCACAAGAGTATCTGCTGCTAATGCCTACAGTAAGGATGACCTTACATGGTGTATCTTCACATTCACCTCTTCTAGCAAGACAAAAATGTTATGGCATGACCTTTCCTGCTTGACTCTTATCTCCTGGCACATCATCTAAGAAGTTCCCCTAACATACTCTTGTTTAAAACATTTACTCTTTTGCTTCATCCAGTTTACCAAAGCAGAGGAAGACAATGTAGGTAGATTATGGGTTAGATTACATGATCTGCAGTCCAACAAGACTCTATGTAACCTTGGACACAGACTTTCTTCATTTCTTTAAGTCAGTTTCTTCATCTTTAAAATGACACTATTAAAGGAAAGGATATGTGTGTGTGTGTGTGTGTGTGTGTGTGTGTGTGTGTGAGAGAGAGAGAAATTTAAAAAGCTAAATATTGATACAATTTAACCATTTTAGAAAGTATCATTTGATGCTTTTACTCCTTTACCAGTGAGTCTAAAGACATACTCAAGTATTAAATAAGCTTTCTCTGGATACATACTGAATGCTAGAAATAAGAGACTGAAAGACAGATGTCTATTTTATGACCCATTACCTTATTGATCAATGGGGGAGAAACATAATATGTAGATAGATAACAAAATCAATTTTGTTCTTTGTACATAAATATTTACTTCCTCTCCACTTTTGCAATTCGGAAGAGTTTATATCCCATTTCCTTGACTTTGAGGTTGATTGTATGATTTTCTTTGGCCAACGGGATGTTAAAAAAAAAAAAATGTAACATTAACCTCCTTTATGTAAGAGCTTTTAGAGGGAGTGAGAGTTTCAGCCAACTCCCTTATTCCTGATCTCTGCCATGAACAAACAATATTCAGCAGGCAGGGGATCTTCCTTTAACCTGATTCCCAGCATGAGAAGGCCCAGGAAGCAGACCAACAATCCACCAGAAGACTGGAGGGGAGCCTTTGAGCACAGAGCTGCAAAGCTTCAGCCTACCCAAGGCTGGCATGTAACATGGAAATTATTTGTTACACAGCATCATTACAGCACAGCTGACAGATACAGATATAGATAAGAACACAATAGTTACACATTATAAGCCAGGAATTGTAAGAATATTGAAAAGTATTTAGATCTATCCTGAGGTGACAAGGAGAATTTCTTCTTTTTTTTTCAAGACAGAGTTTCGGTGTTGTTGCCCAGGCTGCAGTGCAATGGCACAATTTTGGTTCACTGCAACCTCCACCTCCCAGGTTCAAGCGATTCTCCTGTCTCAGCCTCCCGAGTAGCTGGGATTACAGGCATGTACCACCACGCCTGGCTAACTTTGTATTTTTGGTAGAGACGAGATTTTGCCATGTTGGCCAGGCTGGTTTCGAACCCCTGACCTCAAGTGATCCACCCATCTTGGCCTCCCAAAGTGCTGGGATTACAGACGTGAGCCACCGAGCCCGGACAGGGAATTTCATAGAGAGGTAACATTGGAAGTGTGGGTCAAGAATGATGGTATGAAGAGTAAATTTGTTTAAATGCTGACAGTGTATTTGGTGAAACATCAAATATGTTATCAATGAACAGTCCCCCAGTCAGCTTGGACAAAGGGCCAACTAGAAAAGTGTATTCAATGAATAAGTCATCTCTTGTGCATTTCTCTTGAGTTTGGGCTCTGCAATGGCATAGAGATTGAGGACATCATCCTGGCCTTGGCTTGCTTTGAGTTCTTTCAGGAATTCAGACATTGGTTTGTAAATCCAGAGTTTAGGCTCAATTCAATTTTGAAGAAAACATAAAATGTGATCTCAGCATCAGCATAATCCTTTGTAGAATTTCCTAACACGAACTAATAACTATCTAGAAAATCACAAACGCGTACTTTTGTTGAGGAGCTTATTCTTAGACAGGTTGTTATATGCATTTGAACATGAGGTACAATTATAATATTTCTTTATGATTCTAAGCATCTAATGGCTTATGTTTATCAAACTTGTTCAACATACATTTTTGAGATATGTACAAGAAATTGAATGCTGGTTCTTTATTACTTGCTATTATATGACTTGGGGAAAATCATTTAACTTCTCTGAGGCTCAGTAGTCTCATCCCCGAAACTGGGCAGTTATTTCATAGGTAATGTTATTATTTTGAAAAGCAAATGAAACAACACTTGTAAAAGGACCTGATGTAAAAGTAAGTTCTTCTTATCCTCCCTCTCTTCCTTTCTTGAAATACATATGGCGTGTGTACATTTTTTATGCATTAAATAATGATATGTGTTCAAAATCCAGCCAAAATTTAGAACTTAGGGAAAAAATGGGCTGGGCATGGTGACTCATGCTTGTAATGCCAGCACTTTGGGAAGCCGAGATGGGTGTTTGAAGTCAGAAGTTCTAAACCAGCCTGGCCAACATGGTGAAACCCCATTTCAACTAAATATACAAAACTTAGCCAGGCATGGTGGCAAACGCCTGTAGTCCCAGCTACTCAGGATCGCTTGAGCCCAGGAGGCGAAGGTTGCAGTGAGCCAAGATCTCACCGTTGCATACCAGCCTGGGTGACAGAGCAAGGATTCATCTCAAAAAAAAAAAAAAAAAAAAGACTCTAGGTAATAAAGAAACTTTTCTCTATTATCAGCAAATGTTTTCTTATTTGCAGTTCTCTCTCCTTCAAAACCTCTAACTGTGGATATAGCCCCATGCATTTCTCATAACCTTTTCCCATGTCAATGATGGCCACTTTAAACATAAGGGTAGGTAGCATGGTGGTCAGGTTCAGTAGACAAGCTTGCCTGGAGTATGGGTGCATTTCTGAAAGGCTCCTCCATAAATGAAAGATTAGAGTAGAAGGGAAGTGTAAGGGCCCATTATGAAGAGTGAAATCAGCTTAAGTATCTGAAATTTGCTCTGTGATCAATGGGCATCCACTGACCATTTTTTATTTAGACTGGTATTTTTTAGTGGCTAGTAATAGTATTACCAAAAAAAGACTGATATTTGATCATTTTTGTTTGGCAAAATTCTGGGATAAATAATTATTTATAGTAGGAAATCACAGCGCTTTTAATATATTAGTGTCTTGATTTACTGAGTCCTGGATTTTCATGTCTCTCTCTCTCTTTTTGTCTCTTTCTGTCTACTTCCCTCCACGCTCTCACTTTTGTTATATAAATTAAAATAACCTTATTTAATTCTAAAAAAAAAAAAAACCTATGGGGTAGTTATCACTCGTTTATATTAATTTATTTTTGTAGATGAAGAAACTAGATTGTAGGAAAGTTAAATAAATTATTGCTCAAGTTCCCAGAGTTAATAAATAATGAATCTAAGGAGAGTTTTTAACCACTACAACTTTAACTGCTTTCAAAATTTTCTGTTGTTTACTTTGAAATTTAAAATTATTTTATCTTGCTTGCCATCAAATAAAATTATTGCTTTGAAAACATTCAATGTGTTTATCCTGGGGTACCACTTTTGCATGTGGTTCCCCTGGTCTCCCCAGGAATATGCACAAACCAACCTAAGAAATATGAGTGCTAAATGTGACTGAGATGGAACATGTCGCACTGTGGCAAGTATTTGGACCAAAATGAATGTGATTCCTTATGGAGACTCTAGTGTCAGAGACCACCTGCTACAACTGGCCAACTGTATCATAAATACAATGATTTAATTTTTAAAAAAATGCAATTGGAGGGTGACAGCAGCCAGGATATTTTCTTGCAGAAGGCTTCTGATGAAAGAATTTTATCTTCTTTGCCTTGTCCATACCAAGCTCCTTATGAAGAAAGCAAGTAGACCTAATATTCAGAGTTGAATCATGTGGCATTTTTAACCGAGCACCAGATTTTTTTAATGATTCTGTTAACAGTGATTCATCCAGGATTCTCGCCTGTGTCCCTTTTGTGCCCGAGTACAGATGTGCATCTAGAACACATTTAGTTCTATGATTTCAAAGAGTGGACGCCCACTTTATGCATATGATTAATTCTACATGCAGCTAATTATACCCACAATTGGCTAATTGCACCGACAATTAGCCAATTGCAGGCCCAATTGGCCACTTGTCCCATAATTTGAAGGTGCAAGTGGACAACTGAAGGAACAATTAGAGGCATGCAGAGTTTTACATATTTAAAGAGGAGGCTGGGGGAGGAAAAGCGGCTGAAAATGTGGTCCTGAATGCAAAATAAAAAAAATCCATATGTATAGGTCTTTCAGAAAGAAAGTTATTGTTCATTGGACTTTTTATTCTCATGCAATTTTCAAAGTCAATATTTTTTTCCTAAAAACTTATAAAACAAACAAACAGATTTTCGGGACTGACACAGCTGAAGCCAAACTTTAGATCAGTAAGAACTAACTCCTCCATCTCAAAGCCTGTGCATTTTAAGGGTTACTAGTAACACGAATGTCTCTCGGAGGAAAATCGCAGATCTTACCAAGCTTTTGGCCAAATCCTTTTGACTTTTCTCATTTCTTCTCTAATTATTCTTAATTTTCTTCCATCAGAAATTTTTTTTTTTCCAGTAGCTACACAATCCAGGAGACATAGAAGAAATGACTGCTTTCACTCACAGCTTTATTTATCTGGCCCCCTTCAGAGATTAGGATATTGTTAGAAATTACTTGCTCCAGTACCACTACCTAATTTCAAAGCCCCAAGCCTATAAATACTCTCCCTTCTGTGCATGCCTCCTCCTCAGGTGTCTCACGGCAGGACACCCAGATCCAGAAGGAGCCAAAAATAGCCAGAAATGGTGTGAAAAGTGGCACATTGTAGGCACTTAGTAGACAGTGATTGAGGACGAGTGCCACTCATTAGGGGTTTTAGGGCTGAAAAAGAAGTTTGGAATCATCTCCTATAGTGTGGATTTGGTGGCTCCTAATGTCCTTGTGAGTTAAAATAAAACAAGATTGCTAAGATTTCCCTCATATCTGCAGCTGATATTTTCAGAGACCTTAACCTGACATAAATTGGTCACAGACCCAGAAGCAAACCCAGCAGACTTTCAGATATCAGAAATACCTGCTACAAATAAATGCATGGAAACCCTGCAAAAGATCCCACTGCCCCCAAGTTCCCCAAATTATATGATCTATTAAACATGAGTCTCAAGGAGTTTTCTGAGGGCAAATAATGTTGTGGTCAAACATGGATGGAAACACAGGAAAAAATGAAAAGGTCAGCAATAAAAACAAAAACAGAGACTGTGTAACTCACAATTTAACCCAGTATATTTCACATGTAATTGTTCAGGGAATCCTATTTTTTACAAAATAACATACTATGCAGCAGAATTAAAAGGGACACACGTTGGGAAATACAACTAGGGTGCGTTTTAGAGCTAAATCAATAAGTTAATACACACTTTTACCAAACTTGATTATCTGGTTTTCAGCTCACGGGAAAATTTTTAAATAAGTCCCTTTCAGGGGCTCAAGAGTGGAACTACATAAAGGGACTCTGACATAAAAATTAATTTGAAATCTGTGTCACAATGCCATTCTTTGGAGGTGAATAATTCATCTTTCTGGGCCTCAGTTTCCTCATTTGTATAATAAAAGCATTGAATCGGATGGACACCAAAATTCTTCCGGTCCTGGCATCCTGTGATACTCAGTGGTTGCACCAAACAGTGCTTTACTTGATATACATCTCTCTCCTCGCTCTACTCAAACTCCAGGGCTTGCTACCCCAGTAATCAAAAGGTGGAATTCCTAATTCCAAATTTTCTGCGTATTAGTTTATGATCTGGGATAAGTCTCTTAACTTTTCAAACCTCAATTTCCCTGAAGAGAAACTAAGGATAATAATATATCCAAAGAAGTCTGAGTGAGCTGAAGAAATGTGAAAGCCATGTGAAAAGTATGAAGCGCACTCTATTACTGTTTCTGTTTTTATTAAATAGTATACTAGCCATTTATAATAACTAGTAGTTATATTAATGACCTTAACACAGATTCAATTATTATCAACATTAATTGCCTTATAACTACTACTAATATGCTAATCGTGATAATGAACCGATGCTGTGCTTGATGCATTTCAGCAGCAGATTTTGTTCTGCTAAACTTGGGGTTTTGCTTGGAGGGGAGAAGAGCAGTGCTGGCCTTCGGGCCGTGCCAGGAAAATGTGTGGGCCAGATGGCAATCCAAGTTGGTCTGATAGAACATTTCTATTTCTGTGGATTCTCAAAAATGAACTGACAGGCACGAAGCAAAGTGGTGACTCATAGCCTTCAGGTCCCTGAGTTACAGCTTCTGAGCTGCAATTTCCTATTGTCCTGGCAAACTCATTTATGGGAAGATTCAATCTAGAACCTTCTATCTTCATTGCCATCATTGTCATCCTTACAGTCATCACAACCACTCTTTACCAAGCACCTACTGTGTGCCTGGGAGTACTACATATTATGGTCTATTAAAAAAGACTATGTTGGCCGGGCACAGTGGCTCATGCCTGTAATCCCAGCACTTTGGGAGGCCAAGGTGGGTGGATCACAAGGTCAAGAGATTGAGACCATTCTGGCCAACATGGTGAAACCCCGTCTCTACTAAAAAAAATTAGCTGGGTGTGGTGGAGTGCGCCTGTAGTCCCAGCTACTTGGGAGGCTGAAGCAGGAGAATCACTTGAACCTGGGAGGTGGAGGTTGGGAGGTGGCAGTGAGCCGAGATCATGCCACTGCACTCCGGCCTGGCGACAGAGCGAGACTCTGTCTCAAAAAAAAAAGATGATGTTAATCTGTGTAATGACCTTATAATGTATACATTCTTATCTCCATTTATTCTTCAGCTGAGGATACTCTGGGTCAGATAAGGTCAAATAAGCAACTTGCCCGCCAGGACAGAGATGCTGATTGGTGGAGTTGAGATCTGAATCCCAGAAGTCTACTATTTTTCTTCTATATGATATTGTCTTTCCAATTGACAGCATCTTGAAGATTGCAATCCTCCTGCAGGCAACCACTCTCTTGTGTGTGAGTGTGTGTGCATGTGTGATGGGCAAGCACATATGTGTATTATATATTTTAATTCCACTTAGCAGAGAGACTATACACTGTCCTGGCACAGAATGTTCAATGGATAAATGCTTGCTGGCTTAATTTCCAAGTCTAAGAGATGGTCCACAGTGATTTTTTTTTAACTTCATAAACTGGTAAAATATTAATGCTAGTCTCATATTCTCATTCTACAGATGTAGCTACAAGGGCTTGAGCACAAGAGTCATTGACAGAACCACACTTAGAATCTAAACCTGACTCCCAAGTGGCCACTCCACATACCACATCTCATGGGAACGGAGAAGTCCATTTGTTCTTAGTCACAGTTTCTCTATAGTCTTCTCTAGTTGCTGATCATCAAATGATGATTTAATGAAAGGAAGACATGTTTAGATACTACAGACATCTTTTTCATTATTGTCAAGGACACGTGGAAAAGGGTAGAAGTCTGAGTTTCTCAACTTGTATTTGGGTACGAGATTGGACTGTTGTGAGAATCACTTCTACAACAGGAGTCCTTAGGGACTTGGGGGCTTTGGATGGGCTTCAGCTGGGATTGTCATCCAGTCCACAGCCTCAGAGAAACATCACCCTACACCATCAGAGCAGAGGGGATGGACACTCAGTACAGTCGTTTTAGTAGTGAGATAGTAAAATACTATTTTGTATCATATTCTTGCAAGGATTGACTTTTTTAGATACACACTGAAGTCGTCTTTAACAAATGAACATTCCATTTACAAAAAGTATTATCAAATTAATAGCATAACAAGTTTTCAGGGGAGGTTTATTAGAGTCAAATATTTTAAAAGCTGTCATTTAAACAGAAGTAGTTGTTAAATTGAGGAGATAATTAGGTACCTGAAATTAATCAAAGTATGTTTTTAAAAATAAACTCTATATCTGACTCATTGCAAATATATTTCAGTCTTGTCCAAATTCCCTGTAATATATTTGAAACTGGCAATTTTGCAAGCGAATCTGCAACTAGCCTTTGGCCATTAAAATCTTGCTCTGCCCTTACCATGGTGAATTCTACAAAAAATGTCCCCCAAGTTAAAATTTAGGCCATAAGTTACGTGGAGTCTACAGACATTGACATATAATTTATGAAGCTGATAATGCTGCATTGAATACATTTATGCTCAATTTCCTACTGCTTTCCTCTTTCTTCCTGTATTTTTTTCTCTCTCTTTTTTGAATTGCCTTTTATACTATGATCATGCCAGCTTAGTGGCCTAGATGAATTTATAAAAGAGAATAACTAGATTGGTAACATTCTAAGAAAACTGGAGGGAGTTGAGATTCATTTATTCAAAAAAAATTTTTTGAGCGCCTGTAACATGGTAGGTTAGGGGATGGGGCAGTGAGCCAAGACACTATACTGCAAAGTGGGAGAATGAAATGGTATACAGCAAAACAAACAAGCAAACAAAACCCCAAATGAAATAGAGGATACATCGGGTGGGAATAAGTCCTATAAAGCAGAGAGCAGGGCAAAAGGACAAGGAGTGATGGCGGGAGCGGGAGGAGCCTGCTTGGGAGGTAGAAGTGAAAGAGATAATTCCTCCCTTGCATGGATGAATATTTTTGTGCTGTGTGCTCTTTGGCACTTGCATTTCTGTTTCATTTTTACTTTTTAAATACAATTTCAGTTTTGTAAGAGCTGAGGTGACAAATGAAACACAGGTTTCTGCTTAGTACACAGACAATTCTACGGCAAAGGCAGAATGTCAGGTTTTTGTGCAAGCAGGAGAGAGAGCAACAGTTCTCACTGACATTGAGCCAGCTAGACTCAATGATCACCGTCTCCCATCACCCCCAACCTGGAGGAAATCAGACCCCATCCAATATAGATTGCGTTAATGATGGGGAATATTAAGGTCCATCCTTTCGTCGTCATCTCAGCTAATTGAATGCATATTTTCCCAACCCCATTGGTAAAATAGGCTCTGCCTAAATTATGGCTTAGAGTTATTTTTCTCTCTTGGCAGAGTAACCACTTTACAAATTCTTTTTGGTTTTGCTTTTGTTTTTGAGGCAGGGTCTTGTTCTGTCACCGAGGCTGGAGTGCAGTGGTGCTATCAGGGCTCACTGCAGCCTTGGCCTCCTGGGCTTAAGTGATCCTCCAAACTCAATCTGCATGAGTAGCTGGGACTACAGGCATGTGCCCACCATGCCCGGCTAATTTTTTGTAGAGATGGGATTTTGCTCTGTTGCCCAGGCTGGTCTTGAACTTCTGAGGTCAAGAGATCCTCCCTGTTTGGCCTCCCAAAGTGCTAGGATTACAGGCATACCTCACTATGCCTGGCCTAACGAATTTTTTATTCTCCTCTTTTCTCCGCCTTTATAGAGCTTGCTGCTTCTATTCGAATGGCTTTCTCTTGTGTTCATAATTTCAATGAGGTATGATTTGATGTTAGTGCCACGAGGAGGAATAGGAAAAAAAAAAACCCAAAAACATGGCTCCAATGATGTGCCAAGACCTGGGCTAGGTGTTTGTCAACTCTTGTTGTATTAGTTAACCCACATTAACAGCCACAGGAGTTTGTTCAATAATATTCCCAAGGTCACGGAGATAATGAACAGAGAGGATTCACTTAGAGTCCCTAGAGTATGCTTGGCCTTTTAGTCCAGGGCTTCTTAAATATAGTTGCACATATGTAATACTTTGGGCTGGTTTGTTAAACAATGCAGATTCCGAGGCTCCAGGTCCAAAAGAATCTGGAAGTCTGAATCCCTAGGTGAGCCTGGGATTCTATAAAGTTAAAAAACCACATTCCTCCTGAGTGATTCCTGAGATCTGTCAAGTGTGGGAAATTTTGGTTCATGAAATATAAAGCCCAGAAGGAAAAGATGTCCAAGACATACCTGGGGCTAGATCTCACATTCCTGATCAGGATATTTAATACGAAAACTGAAACTGCTCCCCATTTCTGCCTGACCCCAGCTTTACTTTTATTTTTTCCAAAGCACACTGGCTTCTGACATGTTGTGCTGTAGCTTGCTGTTTAGTCTGACTCCCCAGTTACAACGTAGGTTCCACTGCTGCAAGCATCTTTGTCTTCATGTGTTTCACTGATATCCCAAGCACCAAGAACCAGGTTTTGCTCACGGTGGGACCTCAACAAATTATTGTTAAATTAATTAGGGTCTTCCTTGACTTTCAGTTTGAGCTATTTCCATGGGGGGCAACTACCACTTCCCTCTTCCAACAGGGGTTCCTTTAGCTCTCCAGAATTAGATTTCAGTGGCTGCATCTCCCTTGTTGTCAGTTTCAGTCTAATGGTTGCTGTAAGTAATGTCCATTTCCTTGCAAAAAGCAGAAAGTGTGGTGCTTAGAGACCTTGTGCATGGGGCTCCTACTCCTCTGTCTCAACTCCCAAAGCCCTGGTGCTCATGTCTACTACTGGGTGATGATGCCAGTTGTGCTAAGGTCTCTCCCTACCTTGTTAGAATCTGAACACATAGAAATAAAGGGCATTGATGGCTGTGAGTGAGAGATGCTGATGGAGATGCTGGCAGTAAGCTAAGGTCAAAAGATAGCACTGTTTCATAGTCTCACAGACCTGACTTGAATCACACAGATGTCATATACCACCTGTATTATCCTTAACAAGTCTCTTTACCTCTCCAAGCTTCACTTTCCTCTGTTGTCAAAAGAAAATGTGTCTCTACCTCATAGAGCTATTTAAAAGGCTAAAGGAAAATAAGGTCTATAGAACTGGCTAATAAGTCAAAATAATCATTTTTGCATTCTCTGGTCCACAAAAAGATAGTGACATGATGAAAAAAATCATATGTCTTTATGTACATACATGTATACATAATTTAGAATTTTATATGTGCATATAATTTAAAAGTGAACTCTGATGATTTAATTGAAAAGGGGAGATAAAATTCAATTGTAGATGGTCTACGACTTGAAGCTACATCTCTGGTCCTTGAGGCATTTCCCAGCACACAGTAAATATTCAACAAAGGTGTGTTAAATAGCCAGCAAAGGTCCTCTTCCTAGGCCCAATGCAAGTGAGAGCAGTGGACATGACATAAAATCAAGAGTGAGCAAATGCAAGAGGTTCAGGATAAGCTCAACCTGTCACATAAGCTAGTGTCCTATGTCCCAATGCAAAGATTAGAAATAGCCTCCCCTGCCCAGATCCAGTATAACCAGTACATGGCAATTAAAAGATAAAACCAGTGTCACCTTGGGTAGCATCAGTATAGACTGCTATCAGGAGGACCTCCAATAGTATTACCAGCTGCAATAAAAAAGCACTTCTTTGAATGCTTTTTCTACCTAATTGTCAAAACCGAATAATATTATCAGCTTTTTTATCCTTTGAGTATTTTTCTAATAAGAAAGCACGGAGATGCATTGCAAATAAAAGCAGAAGATTTGAGGATGCAAAGCAATCATGCAAAATGACTTTCATATCAGTTTGATAAGCAGCTGAAATTTAATAACTACATCTCTCCTATGGTGCTGGATGAAAGTTTAATACTTTCTGCTTTGGCTTCTTTCTTCTGCAAGATGCTTATTCAGAACCGTAGCTTCTCTTTTATAGTCAGGAAAATGAGAGGTGCAGTGGATTAATCAAAGCTCTGAGAGGCTGGGCCCAGCCCCAGCCCAGGCCAAACCACAGTGTCTGAGAATCTAAACCTAGTCAAGCCCGAGGCTGTCCATGACCACTGGGGAAACAGGTAAAGATTTCCAAATATCTCAAAATAGAGGTGAGATGTCAGTCACTGTGGAAATCACATACCTATTTAAAGCTATGAAATAAGTTTAACTCTCCAAAATATCTTTATTCTTTCTTTGGTTGAGGGTAAATTGTACAACAACAAAAAGAATAAAGAAAACCATTTGGAATTAACAAAAATTCCATATTTTAAAAAAGAACAAATCAAACCCAAGAATATGATGACTCTGTTACACACAGGACTGTCTTCTGCAGATCAGAGTGCATCTGGTAAAGAGTGGATGAGTGAATTCTTTAATACCTGATTGGTTTGCAGTTTACAGCTGGAAGAGCTCTGAGATGGTATCAAGCTCAACCTCCTCATTTTAGACTTGGGGGAATTGAAATGTAGGAAGAATTTTGATTGTCAAATTCACATGGCAAGTAACTGCATCAGCACAGGTCCGACGGCACTGGACATTTGTCTCATTAGGGCCTGACGAGACCGTCAGGATCCCAGGGGTCTCCCATTCCCCACGTTGTCTACACAACCTAGGCAGGAAATTTGTCCAATGCTCCCAGCACCCAGCTGACAACAGCCACAGCTTTCAATGAACCACTTTGAAAAGATATAAAACCTAAAAGGTGAGGGAGGAGCATTTGATTAGGTGTTATCCAGACAGAATTGGGAGACCAGTTCAAAACCAGTGTTCTGTGCTAATGGATCTTTCCAACTCTGCGTTCCAACGGGAGCCAAGAGGGGATGGGTCTCCCGGAGCGGGGAAGTCCTGGCCCTGTTAAAGGGCCAACCAAAATGGGGTTCCGCTGGCTTGCTCTTCTACTGCCCCCTACTGGGGATATTTTTACCAAGGAACGAAGTGGGCTGCTGCTAAGTTGTTTTTCACAATGGAGGCAACTGAAGTCAACAAGGGATTGTAACTCAGGAGTAGAAGGCAGAGATCATTTTCAAACACATAAGGCAACGCGAAAATGTGCATGAGCCTCCTAAAGGTTGAAGATGAATCTTGATAACGACTCACATTACCTCCTAGGCGAATGTGTCTGAAAAACAACAGCACATGGCTTTCTGCTATTTCTGTATGTATGCAAGTATGCAGATACATGCAGAATATTATATATTTTTAAGATAGGTATAAACAGATAGTAATACAATGAAGGAACATCTGAGCCAGTCATCAGCTCTAACTGCAGCCTTTTAAAAGAAAATGTAACTCCAGATGTCGTCTTAAGAAAATGAATCAATTAGGCAAATGAGGAATTTCCTCATAAATCAGAGGATGAGAAGCGAAAGTCCAGTCCTTGCCCAGGGGAGGAAACAGAGATGAGGGCTGCCCAGAGGTTGCCATTTTTCATGGCCAGGTAACCCAGCAGCCTCCTGCTCTCCTGAAGTCGTGTTTACCTTACTGAATGCTGGTTTGATTTGGAAAGAGTGTTCTGAATGTTCCAACCTTTTTACCCTGAAGATAATAATGCCTCAGCCTTCAGGAGTGGGACCCAGTATAAGCTGGTGTCACTATTCATGAAATAATTGAGTTTACACAAAAAGTGATTTCAGTAATAGCTGCCTTTTTATAAGTATGTACATTTTATTTAAAATTACTGACTCAAAAGGCAAGGTAGAAAAAAAAATCACCTCCAACAACTTCCTGTAATTGCGAATTATTGTGAGGGAAACAGAAGGAAAAGATTTCGAAATTATGAGCCATTATGCTCGAGAGAGAGAGAGAGAGAGAGAGAGGGAGAGAGAGGGAGAGAGAGAGAGGCAGTGGGGAAAAAAAAAAAAGACAGCCTGGCTTCATGAAACACAGCTGACAAGCTCGACTAAATTACCCCCGGACCATTACAAAAATCACTTAATTGCCAAGCATTTTGTTAGGTCAATTGACTCTAATTGAAAAAATAACAAAAAGCTTATTATGCTGCAAATGCGGCCGTGGAAAATGAGTCTTCTGTTAGAAGGAAACAATAATTCTAAATTTCAGCTGCTGCTAACACTACAAAGTTCAGTGTTTCCTTCGGATAGAATCCGCAGTGGAGGAGAAAGTGAATATGCATCAATTGATTTTTTTCCTTTTAGCGCCCCCCCACCCCGCCCCACTTCTTGCTCTTCCTGATCTTCTCCTTCCCCGCCTCATCCTACCCCCACCCCCATCCCCGCCTTGTCCCCACATGATTAGCAGGGACTCCCCCCACCCCCTTCCATCAGCAAATATACACCTCACTCCCAGCTCCCTCCTGATCTTCCTGCAAGAAAGGATTGGGAGACAAAGAGGGGGTCAGCAGTGTGGGGCCCTGGGTTAGGAGAGATGTCCAGTATCTGCCCTTCCCAGCCCAGGCGGGATGCTGTAGCCTGGGTAAAATGCCTCCCTCACCATTTTCTTTCCATGAGCTGCTCTTTCTCTCTCCCCTCCTGGCTGTCGCCTTATCTCCTCCCCTCCCCTTTTAAATGCAGATAATAGAATAAGGCGAACAGCTTATGTCCGCAAAATTCCTCTGAAATTACCCCCTAACATGCACACCCAGAGCTGGCCTTGATTGACATCAAGTGCAGTAATTAAAAACCCCGCCAGCTGACATAGGTGAAGGTTTATTTATAATTACACATTTTTAGGATGGCTCGTCCAGGGTCGGTGCATTTAAAAAGATAAGTCAGCCACAGCACTGTTACTCCCCCAATTATAGATTTGAATGGTGGGAGTTTATAATGGTGGGAGGGGGAATTCTGCTTTGCAAAAACACCGAATTATTTGTTCATAAAACCAGGAGGCTAGGGTAGGAAAGTCTGAGGGCAGAGCCTTTGTTTAGAAAGCTGTGGGAGAGAGAGTGTGTGTCTGTGTGTGTACCTGTGTGTGCCTGTGTGTGCATGGGTGTGTGCACCTGCACATGTATATGGGAGTGTGTGTGTCTATCTGTGGGTGTGTGTGGGACCTGTGTGTGTATATGTGTGGGTCTGTGTGCATGGATGCACGCACCTGTGTGTATACATATGTGTGCCTGCGTGCGCATATGGGGGTATGGAAGGGGAGTCATGCAGTGAAGCAGAAAATCCCTCCTTTGCCCTGTGCGTAAACACAGAGCTGTACTCACAAACCATTTCCCTGCTTGCTTTATCTAAATGTTAAAAGTCATGCCCAGCTTCAAATCCAAGACGATCAGATCCGACATTCCCAGGAACCCACTTCCAGAGATGATTCCTCTGTGGGAACCCAGGGAGCTGGGACAAGGGCTTCTGGGAGGACTGCATGGGCATAGAGTTCCTAGGAAGTGGAAACTGCTTGCACACAGCAGGGTGTTTGACACCCATGGGGCAGTGCCCAAAAGAAGCAGCCAGCAGGTCCCCTCTCCCCAACATCCACTTCTCATTGTTGCCTTTTTTTAGAGCTTGGTATCACTTACCCAGAGGGGCAGAACCGGCCATATCAGACTGTGCATCTCATGTGTGTGGTTTCTTGAGCCCCCCAGCTGGAGACAATGGCAGGAGCGGCCTTGGAGAGCCCCGAGTGTCACCTGGCGTCTTGGCAGGCAGCTGAACCTAGAAGTAAACTGAGCCAGGCCGGGAGCTACAGGTGTTAAAGGTACCAGAAAGCAAGGCTCGAAAATCAGATACGAGAGAAAAGGGGAGCAACAGGAAGCTTTTGTATAGGGGGTGCCGCAGCATTTCAGACATGCCTGGCCAGGGGCCACAGGGCACAGGGCTTGTCCAAGAAGGCAGGATGCAAAGCCCACTGCTGACCAGGGAGTCAAGAGCTGTGAAAGGGTCGAGGTGGGTCACCCAGGAAAAGTCCCTCTGCCCCAGAATGCTGCACAGACAGATTGCCTGGAAGGAAGCAAGTCCTTCCGATTAAGTGGCAGAACCCAACTGAGAGAAATAAAAGTGAGGAATGGTGAATTCGGCACCACTTGCCAGACCAATGGGCTTCATCAATTAATCACAGCCAAATAATCACCACCTACATTAAAGAATAATACATGAAAAGGACAGGAGCCTCACTGTAACTTATTCAGAAAGGGCTGCCTCCCTAATCCCTCTGAGTCCTGACATGTTAACTGGGTAGCGACTAATTAGATGTCAAAAATTCATAAGCGCTCTTTAATATTGCATATATCTGCAGCCGACATTTCAATATGAGAGTTGTATACACAGAAGTCACTATAGCATTAAAACACAGCGGGGTGGAAGAAATAAAAGGGAACCAATAAAAACAATGTCCCTTAAAAACCCCAGAGAGTGCCAGCTTTGGAAGTGTGTACTTTCTTATTCAGAAAAGGTATCACCTTAATAAGAATTATAGGCAAAGGGGTTTCGCTGCTCCGTGCTGCGTGGACAGAAAGGGGGAGAGGAGAAGAGCTTATCAAAGGCACTGCCAGGTAAATAGTAATTTATTGTGCATGCACAATGAACATTACCCAGTGTCCTGACACTGGGTGATAATGAAAGGCATGTTATTGTGGAATCCACTGAGGGAATTTCCACTCCCCCCTCCTCTCCCTTCTCCTCTTGTCTCTCTTGAGCAAAGAAGCCGTGATGGGTCCTGGCAGCTTCTGCCTGTTTCAAGCCATTTCACATAATATAGAAAGCACCTGAAGTTTAGTGGATTAAGTAAGTGAGTTAGTTTGCCAGCTCGGTGATATATATGTTGCCGGCATGTGAACTTATATTTCAAATGCTGGGGACTATATTTTTATGAAACAAGCCTTTTCCTGTCGGAAGAATTATAGGAATGTGATATAATACAAGGCAGTGAGATTAAAAACAATGCATCATAGCAGAGAGAAAATGCACTGTTTTATGACTTGCATCCGTTAATTGAACCTCTCAGGAATCAAGAGAAGGGCTCTGTAGGAACCTGCTGGAAAATCACTCTTTTTTTACTTCCATGTTTTGTTTTTTGTTGTTGTTGTAGTTGTTATTTTTATTTTTTAGCATACATACAGATACATACATATATACATGCATATATACACACACACACACACATATATATTTATGGGCACACACAGCCATGAATGACATGTTGCTTTCTGTACGATACTGTACTTTTATTTTCTTTTAATGCTGCTCACATTTGACTTAGAAGGAGAGTGAGGAAGTTGTGCTGAAGAGCATTAAAGAAGCTATATTTGAATTCAAATCATTAGGTGGACAATTATTAGTACCTGTACACAAATCCCATTAACCTTCTGGGCCTCAGTTTTCTCTTCTGCAAGACAGGGGAGGTGATGTCGTCCTCCCAGGTTGGTTAAACCAAAGTACAGTAAAGACATCAGGAAAGCCAAGGTCCCTGTGAGATTCCAAGTGCTATATATAGAAAGACTCGCTGTCCTGACTATCTTCAGTTGAGACCATGGCTTAGCTGCTTTTTGCCACATATACTGTGATATTGACCCAAATTTATTTTTTATTGTCAGGTGAATTTTGTTTTTTACTTGAATTTCCCCATCATTGCAATAACGCAGCAAGCTACACAAAAGTGATTAATGATCAGTTTCATGGTTTGGAGGAAATCCCTCTCAAAGACAGTCTGGTACTCCATCTCTGATTACATCTATGCGGACTCAACATTTGGGTGCATTGCTGGACCCATGCCTGTCCCTGGAATGTCAACACCAAGAGGAGGTTTCCCAAGAAAGGATGAGACCTGACTTAGTCATCTGGCACAACGCCAGGATCAATGGTCAATCATTATCTGATTATGCAGGGTCTTTGATTTGAAATTCGCTACATTAATTCAGGCTGAAAGAGTCCTTTATGATCAATATTTAAATCATAATTAACTGCATTCACTTTGCTATTTTTGTATGTCTGATTCTTCTTACGATGTTAAATCAGGTTCTTCCCTGATTTCAGCATTTCATGTTTCAAAACAATATTCTCTGTCAAATTTGACCAGTATCTAGGAAAACAAGATCTCTGCTGACTTGCCTGGAGTGCTGATAATGAGAGCTTTCTTTCAGTTGCTTAAGATTAAAGTCCAAGTCACTTCATTCATTAATTTCATTATTCACCCACTTCATTCATTCACTCATCCATACATTCCTGCATTAACCTTTCAAATAGTTTTGAGCACAGCTCCTAGTGCCTGAAGCTATGTGTTTTCTTTTGGAAATACTGTGAAAAAAATTTATAGTCCAGTGGGTTTGGGCAACAAGTAAACAAGTGATTCAGACGCTGATGGAAGTGCCAGGAGAGCAGCAGGTGCTTGTTAGGGGAGTGTCGGGAGAAGGCACAACAGGAACACTTAAGTGGGTCTAGGAAGAGAGTGGTCAGGAAAGCTCCCCAGAAATGTCAACCAGTCAATGGGGATAGAATAGAACTAGTCTGAGATGAGAAATGAGGGTAGGGGAATTGGCAGAGGTGAGAGGAACAGCACATGGAAGGGTTTAACTGAGGAGGCCAGTGGAGTGAACTTGTATGGTACTTGTTTTCTTTCTTCCATCCAACCATCTTCAGGAAACAGTACTTAGCATTGCTAAGGGGAAACCGCTCCCTCCTGTTCTCAGCTGTAATTAATAGCAAAATTGACCCCTGTGGCTAGTTTCAGGAGTGGACTCTCATTGGCTTTGCCAATTATTGTACCCATCCCTCTGGCGACTGTGATTGGTTTAAGGATGAACACACAACCCAGTCAGAGACAAGGAAATATGAGGTATTTATTGGGGATTCTGAGAAAAGAAAGCCTTCTTTTTCTTCATAGGATCTCTTGAAACTCTTTCTCTTTCTCTGGATAGTATTTTGTGAGGGTGTAAAGTCTGAAACAGCTACAGCCATTTTTTAAAAATCAATGGGGAAGAGTCCAGAACGTCCAGGACTATTGCATAGAACCAGAGGGTGAAGCCAACATTGTGAAAGGCAGTACAGAAAGGCAGGGAGAAAATGCGTCCCTATCATTCATGTGGCTAGGTCTGTGGTTGGCAAGTTCAAGAGTCAGGAGACCCAGTAATTTAGTTCCAGTGCAAGTCTGAGCATCAGGAGAGTCTATCGTAGAAGTTTCTGTCTGAAGACCAGCAGACTCTCAACCCAGAAAGAGATTTGACACGGGAAAAAAACCCCAATGTTCCAGCTCAAGCCAGTCAGATAACAGAGGTTCCCCGTAATGTAGGACAAGGTCAGCCTTTTTGTTCTGTTTAGTCCTTCAACTGATTGGTTAAGGCCCACGCAAATTCAGAAGGGCAGTATGCCTTATCCAAAGCCCACCAATTTAAACGTTAATCTCATTCCCTAAACAGCCTCATAAAAACACTCAGGATGATGTGTGATCAAATATCTAATTAGTCTGCAATCCAGTCAAGCTGGCGCATAAAATTAACCACAACAGGCAGGAACTAGGACTTTGTGTGAGTATCCATAACGTATAATGTAGTGCCTGGTACATGGTAGGTGCTCAATAAATACTTCCGAATAAAGTTCATAAATAGCCAGGCTGGCTGGTAATTTTTAGCAAAGAAGACATAGCCCTGGGATATGGTCTTTATCTTTAAGAGCATAAAGTTCAATTTGATAACCCCTGGCTCATGGACTACTCCTGAGCTCTTCACTGGTGAACTTGAGCCGAAGGTTAGGTTCAGCTTCTCATCATTTCTGATTTGGACGGAGCTTTTCCAAGAGTTCAGAGGCTCCTTTCAAAACTGAGCCTGAGAATCCTAGCACCCATAATCACAGAACCTGAGCAGCCAAATCCACTCTGCCTTCAGGGTTGCTGCTCTCTCCCCAGGCACACATATTACATTACACCAGCCCCTTCCAGCCACAGAGCCACTAAGCATTTCTGTAGCCTCAGTGTGCAGCTCTGCAAATGAGCACCCTTGGCTCTGAGGTATGCCATTCCCCAGGAACGTGTCATTGAGCACCAAATCCCAGGACTTATCCTCTGCATTCAGCCCTCTTTCCAGAAAAGCTACATGATGTGAGTCCTGAGCTCTCTCTGATCGGACTCCTTCCATATCTGAACTCTTTCACTCTGGCCTCTAGTTCAAGTCCTACTTCCCGTGGTTTGAGTGTTGCTTATGTGGTCAACATATTCATGCCTGACAGTGACCTTGGAAATGACAACTATATTGAATAAAGGAGGCTTATTTTGTGTGTATATGTAGGGGAGGAACTAGGTCTGGCAAGGAGGAAAGATGATTTTGACTGAAAGTGAAGATCAAGCTATGTCCAGGGATAGTTCAGACTATGGGATCATGGGCAAGTTATATATCCAAGATCCTGAGTTTGACTTGGTCAGGCTTTGAGTCTGCTCTCCACCATGTCTTGGACCTGTAGGGATAAAAATGATCAGAGAATGAGAAAAGGATGAAGGAAGCAGGAATGGACAAGGAGAGAGAGTTTCGGAAGCTTGGGCTTATGCAACAGAAAATACTTTTTGATTAAAGGTGGGCCATGGGCAGGTTTGCTCTGTACACATGTAAGTGATGGGAGTCCCCTTATAACTTGGCTGTGTGGTCATCGGGAGGTGACTCTTCCTTATTTATTCTCATTGTCCAGAAGAGAGTCAAATCCTCCAAGTCCCCCCACCCTGCCCTTTTTTTTTTTTTTTTTTTTTTTTTTTTTACTTTTCTGGGCCAGTTTGGGAGAGGAGATTTTGCTTAGATATCTACAGTGGCCCAGGTCAAAGAAAGTCAGTCATTGCAAACCTTCACTAGGTCTTTGCATATCAGAGATGCCAATCATTTCTATCCATGGTGAACTTTAGCACAGTGAGGAATCAGGATGATTAACAACAGGACTGGCTCTGTTCTGTGGAATGATGTAAGTGGTGGATGGTGCCAAGTCCATGACACACAGAAGCAGATTACGTTACAGTTAGAGCCAATATTTTCTCAGCATGAACTTAAACTGCTCTACTTCTGAGAATGATTATACATCCCTGAGATGCCACATCTGTGTAGATGTGTATGTTCATGTGTGTATGTCCACATGTTTTTACTGAGCATCTACTGCAGGGTAGGGGCAATGTTCTGGATAAAGGCGATATGGCAGACTGTCTTTACTGGGCTGAAGTTTGCCATCTGGTGAAAAAGAGATGCATTAGATAAATGATTATGAATACACTCAACAATCAGGATAGTAGGAGATTGTCAGATGCAGAATTGAGCTCTGAGGATCTATTGTTTCCTCTGGGCACTCATTTGAGAATCAGGACCAAGTACCAATTGCTATGTAAAATGGGGGCAAATGTGTGTCTCAGGGGTTCAGGAAGAGCAGTCAGCTTAGTGGTCACTTTGGGACTTTGTACAGATCTGCTTTATTCAGACTGATCACCCATCTTCCAGTTGCTGCAAGTCTTGGCTGTTGTAGGCTCAAAGCTGCACCATTCTGTAGAGAAACACCCTCTGCTGTTAGAACTCCTCACCCTAGAAATTGCATTCTCCACCCACCCAACCCAACACAGGTGGCCTGCAACTAATAGCTAACTGATGCGTGGGAACAATCGTCTGGAGTCCAAGTCACCAAGGGGACCAACATTGTGGTGCCATTTATACCCCAGAGCTTCTGTGGGATCAGGCATGAGCTAGCCTGCATCTGAGACTTCATCCTTGCTCAGCATCTTCACATGCCCACTCCTTGATTTCCTCCCTCTTTTTAAAGTTTCCCTCTCAGTAAATCACTTGCACAAAGATCTCCATCTCAGGCTCTGCTTCTTGGGACCACAAGCTCAGTGATGTGCAGTAGGGCAGGGTGACCTCACAAGGGGTTAGCGATAACATCTTCTGCTCAGTGCTTACTTAGTTGCTAGGGCCTAAACTTTTTCCTTATGCACCCCAGACAATGGTGAGGGGCAAATGAATACTTTATGGACCATACTAAATAATCCAGAATAAGCTTCTAGTTTATCCCCGGCTGAATTCTTAAACCTTTATGGCTTTGAGCTCCAAGGGAAAGGCAAGCAGATCTCAGCAGAAGTATCTGGCTGGAAGCTGACAAAAGGAAACTAATTTGGGGTTCAGCTAGGATTAACTCACTGGAGAGATCATTGGACTTTAAGTCTTAAAGATAAAGGAGGAAATGGTCATTGGCCATGGTGGGCTTTGCCCCAGAAGTCACAATTCCAAGTAGAAGCTATAAACATTCAATGGGTGACAATGGTTCTACTTTGGAGACACAACAAATGATAATTACACTCATTATAGTTATAATTTATTACAAGCTTATAAAGTGTCATTCTATATAGAATGCTTATTATATCACTAACATTCCCCCAAAAATGCTATTGTGGCAAATGTTATTACTCCAATTTTCCAGGTGGAAAACTGCATTTCAAGGAGAGTTATTTATGTGTTGTAAATGAGCTTTAAAGCTTGGTCTAGCAGATCCCAAATCCAGTGTATTTATTCAACTCCAAGTCAAAGTCCAACATTTCAACAGCAGATTGTGTTTCTTTTCTTTGTTTTTTTCATTAAGACACTTAATATGTATATGGCAAAGAATGACCCCTGGTGAGTGTTGCTCAGTTGTACCTGGCAGTGCCCAAGCCAGCATTAACCAACTCCTAAAGGCAAGTATGATAACTGCTGGGCCTGAAGACTGTACCGCCTGCTCACAGCATCTCCACAAAACCACCCAGGTACAGGAACGTGAATTTAAATGGCTTTTGTGCTTTGAATTTCCCTGATCATTCCTCCACTTTATATTTCACTTTGTATATCAGCCATTCGTTGTGAAATGACGTGGAAATAATAAAGTCTAGAGAAATGGCACCCAAACTGATGGTTAAAAATTATGGCAGAGTTTGGAAATAAATTCCTACAATTTACATGAGAAATTTAGTGTTTTGTGGGGCAGGGTTAAGAGGGCACTAGATTGGCAGTCTAGTCTTGAGCTATATGGGCACAGTTGTAATAAATATAGAAACATGTGTTCTCAGAAGTGTCTGTTGAGTCAAATAGACTGATGGGCAGAGGGGAAGTGAAGTGGAGGAAAAGGGAAAGAATTTCCACAGGGAGGAAGAAACGGTCATTGTGACTTCTTCAGTCATTGATACAGTCATTCTTAGCGTGTAAGGAACAGAGTATATCTTTTGCAGATAACTATCTTTATGCTTTAGGATTTCAAGATACAGTGTCTAATGACTGGCCTAACCATCTTAAAGTCCTGTTCACCAGGTGACCCAGTTGACTTAGACTCATCTCAATGGGGATGATGATGAGGATGATGACAGAAATAGCAATAACAACAAAGCAGCCACAGTAATCATGATTCCCAGTTACTGAGTGTTTGCTTTTCCACATGAGACATTAAACAGAAATGTCTGTAGACTCTGTTGCAACTAGAAATTCTTTTTGGTTTGGAAGACTAAAGAAAGAAAATATGGTCACATTTTGGAGGATTTGCTCTGTGCAAGATGCTTGACACTTTATATAGTGTATGTTATTGAATACTAATAGCAGTCCCTACAAGATACAGGACATAACCCTCATGGGGAAAAAGAGGCTCAGAGGAGTTAACTGGTCGCCCAAATTGCACAGCAAATTAACAGCAGGGTGTAGATTCAGGACAGGAGGCATTACTACTTCCACAGGGATGGGAATGGCCAATTCCTGATAAGCAGGAGCCACTTTGCAGAAAAGGAGTAGAACAGACTCTTAGCTGTGTTTTCAAGATGTTTCCTGGGTCAGACTGCCTCTTCTCTTCATCCCTCCCCACGGCTGTCACGAAGAATCAGTTTTCCCCCAAGACAACTGAATTATTATTTATAAAGCAAACTCCTAGATAGGTCATTGCAAGTAAACAACTGATAAACATTGCCCAGAGTCATTATCCCCAACCAGCACCCCAGTGATTCCTTCTAACCCAGGAATCTGGCTCTTCTTTATATATTTAAAGGAAATTATTCAGAGGAAAACTAAACTTGAAGAAAACAGATACTTTAGAGTGCTTTCATTTATAATACATCCAAAATGAGAAGAGCTCCTGTATCTAACATAAAAATATCAGAAAAGAATCCCACCCCCCCCTACCTTAAACCAAAAGGCAACTTGCTGTGAAACAGAAGAATAATTCCCACTGGGATGTGTGAAAATAAAACCAGTGCTAAGATATGAAACGAGAGCAAAACTATGATGACATTTTAAAAGGAGGATGCAAAATTTAGATTATTGCAAAATCATCATGATTGCATTTGTTATGAGTGTCTACCACAAAAACAGGAGAACAGAAAATGCAGTGGTTTATAAACAAAAAAAATTTTGGAATAATCACAGTTAAGTAATGAGACTGTTTCAAAAAATATAAAATGTAATGACTTTTCCATATGTTAGAAGCAATCATTTAGAAAATATGGAAATTTTAATCCATTCTCTCTAGAAACCAGAAAATATAATTTTATCTAGAAGCACTATGGATACAGTACACTTATAGGCAACATTGCACAAACTTATTCACCAGAAATGTAAACATAGACTTGATTCAGGTACCTCATGAATAGTATCCTGTGCAGTTCCAGGGTGTTTACACTTACCACTTCCTCTTCCCCAAATGCATTTCCTCCTGATTTCATAATTGGTTGAGAATTATCAAAGCGTCCAATCATCTCAAAGAGGATTCCCTTACTTCCGTTCCATAGCTGCCCAGTGTGATACTGTAATTGTAATATTATATATGTGTGTGTGTGTGTGTGTATGTGTGTGTGTGTGTGTGTATATATATATATATATATATGTTTTGCCATCATTTGTCCCCTTTTTCCTGCACATAGCTCCCCAAAAACCTTGGAATCTTTTAGTATCACTTAAGAGTATCTAATTTGTATGCTCATGAGATGGTTGGTGACTGGTGGCTCCCAGCATCAAGATGGGGCCTGGTTGGTACCAGGCTGAGGTACCAGCCCTAGAATTGGTGGGATCGAAATTTTCATCCTTGTCCTTGAACTCTGGGGAGGCGAGAAAAACTAAAGGTTGGGTTGATCACCTGTGGTCAATGATGTCATCGATCACACCTATATAATGAAACTTCCATAAACCCCCAAAAGGACAGGGTTCTGAGAACTTCCAAATTGCTGAACACTTAAAGGTACCTGTAGGGTGGCTTGCCGGGAGAGGGCATGGAAATTTCTTCCCCTATCTCTCCTATCTCATTCTATGCACCTTTTCATCCGGCTGTTCATCTGCATCTTTTGGAAAATCCTTCACAATAAACATAAGCAATACAAGAAACGTAAGCACATGTTCCCCTGCATTCTGTGAGTCACTCTAGCAAATTAATCACACCTGAGAACAGGGCTAGTGAACACTTGATTTGTAAGCAAGTTTGGCTGAAGTTGTGGGTAACCTACTACCTTTCACGGGCATCTAAAGTAGGGAGCAGTCTTGTAGGTTTGAGAATTTAACCCATGGGATCCGATGCTATCTCCAAATACATAGTGTCAGAATTGAGTTAAGTCATGGGACACCCAGTTGGTGTCTGCTAGAGAACTGATGTGTGGGAAAAAACATACAGATGTTGTGTCAGAAGTATTGACTTTATCAGAAGAGGAACAAGTATGGCTTTTCCCATCTCTCACACCCACGGTCAGCCCAGTCACTTTCACGACTTCACCCTATTCTTCCCAGCACTTAGCATTATTTGAAATAATTTTATTCACTTGTTTACTTATTTATCATCCATCTTCTTAACATAAACCAAAGCTCTATGGAGCACACTTCTTTATGTTCAATTCTGTCCAGCGAAGAGTTGACACTCAACACATGTGTGTTTAATCAAATTTGGAAGTAAATGTACGGTCTATGTAGAAAGACCACACACTGTAAAGGTGTAATTTTTCCCCAACATAATACATCGGTTTCACTAGCTCAAAGTCAAATTTCAGATAAGACAGCCTCCAGACTGGGGAATGGGAGCTTGATAAATGGTGCCAGGGTTCCTTTGGGAGAAAAAATATATAAATAAAAGGCAGTGCAGACAGTTATTCTTGGGAGAAGACAAAACTGAGGGCACCTAGCCTAGCTATGTCACAAAACATTTTATATTTCTATAATAATGATAGCAACAGAGCACAGGCCTGAGTACAGAGTTCATTGGCAGGTCATGATGTATAGAACAAAAATGAAATACAGTAACATGTGATAAAGAAGTTATCAAATATTTATCAAAGATGAACTATAGTAACATGTGATAGAAAGGTAATGAGGAAGTAGGCAAAATTTTGGACTTGTTCCCAGGATCTGTGCTCCCTGCTACATACCCTGCATAACCGCCATCCCCCTCCCCCAACTCCTTTGACTCAGTGTCACCAGGACTGGTGAATATGATGAGCAGCATCCCCCTTGTTAGGTTACCATATATGAGTACGTTTTGCAAATGTAATTAAGGTTTGTAATCAGTAGACTGAGTTAATAAGAAGGGAGATCATTCTGGTAGTCTTGACCGAATCAGAAGGTATCTAAAAGTGATTTAGTCCTTCCTCAAGATTCAAAATGTGAGGCTGGGCTTGGTGGTTCACACCTGTAATTCTAGCACTTTGGGAGGACCAGGCAGTTGGATCACTTGAAGTCAGGACTTCGAGACCAGACCGGCTAACATGGTGAAACCTCATTTCTACTAAAAATACAAAACTCAGCCAGGCATGGTGGTGCAGGCTTGTAATCCGAGCTACTCGAGAGGCTGAGGCAGGATAATCACGTGAACCTGGGAGGCAGAGGTTGCAGTGAGCCAAGATTGCACCACTGCACTCCAGCCTAGGCGACAGAGTGAGGATCTGTCTCAAGGAAAAAAAAAATGTGAGAGGGGTTATGGATGGGGTCACATGACAAGAAACTGAGGTCAGGCTCTAGGGGCTGAGGGTGATCCTCAGCCCCTCAGCTGTGAGCAAGGAAATGGGGACTTGAGTATTACAAAGGCAAGAAAATGAATTCTTCCAACAACCTGAGAGAGAAGGAGGGAAATCTTTCTCTAATGGAGTTTCTGGATGATGGCACATGCATTGACATCTTGATTCCAGACTTGTGAGGCCCTGAGCAGGGCCCGAGACACACTGTGCCTAGAATTCTGACCTACAGAACAGTGAGCTAATAGCAGCTGCTGTTTTAAGTCGCTACGTCTGTGGACCTTGCAATGCAGAAATAGAAAACTAGTGCAGTGGAAAAGGGAAGAACAGTTCACAACGTATCACTGGGATTGTTTATTAACCTCTTGAGAAATACTAGTAGGGGCTTCCATAAAATACTCTGTAGTGGTAAATTCCAGAGAGATTAAATAACTAGGTGGAAAAAGTGAAACTGTGTTGTCTTAGTTTGTTTGAGGTGTTATAACAAAGTACCATACACTAGGCAGCTTATAAACAACAGAAATTTCTCTCTCATAGTGGTGGAGGCTGGAAGTCTGACATCAAGATGCTAGCATGGCTGGGTTCTGTTCAGGGCTCTCTTCCAGGCTTGCAGACTACAGACTTTTCATTGTGTTCTCACATGGGAGAAAGACAGAGGGCTAGGTCTCTTCCCCTTCTTACAAGGGCACTAATCCCATTCAGGAGGGCTCCACATTCATGACCTAATTACCTGCCAAAGGCCCCACTTCCTGAAATCCTGATGCCATGCTACTGGGGATTAGAATTTCAACACATGAATTCAAACATTTAGTCCATAACACATATAGTATCCAAGCGAATACTTATCTGATTTCAGGATAGAGGCATAATTTTGAAGCATGAAAATGACCGAAAAAATATCTCATACAATTCAAGAGGTTTGAATGTAAAAAACAAACAAACAAACAAACAAACAAACTCTTTTAAATGAAAATAAAAACAACACAAATCTGGGAAAATATTTGCTTCAGAGATAACAGGTAAGGATTTAGTACTTTTCCTATACAAAGAACACAGAAAAGTAGGTTGAATATGTATACATTTCAATGTGTATATGTGTGCATTTATACAAATGTAAAATGGAAACACTAACAACAAAATGTTCACATACCATCTCTGAATAATAAAATGATGAGAGATTTTAAAATTTATTCTGGAGATGATATTTCTACTCTGTACATTTTCTAAAATGATTATTAATGTGATGAACGCACAAAAACAAAAAATATATAACAACATTTCAATATATTGCCATAAGAAATAGTTTGTAATTTAACAGACTCTTTTTTTAATTTTTATAAATATTTGCATGTTAATGATAAAGGGAAATATTAGAACATACATGCATGTGTATGCTGTCATTACCACTGTGTAGAAACCTTGCAAGCATATAGATGGGTAAAGATTGGAAAACACTGTGTTGTCATTAAAATAGGTTCTATTTTACAATAGTTAGAAAGGAAAGACTAAATCCCCTTTATAATGTTTTATATTTGAATTACATGTGTCTCTACATCTACTATATCTGAATATTGATAGGTGATTGGATAGATAGATGCAGATAGAGATTGACTATCACTAATGGGAAAACCCAAAATTCTAAATGCTCCAAAATCCTACACTTTTTGAGTGTTGGCCAATATGACTGAATTAGTGGAAAATTTCACACTGACCTCATGTGACCGACCCCTTCAGCTATAATATGTCTTTTCCTTGCATACTCAATTTCCCCCTTGCAAACACGCACACAAATAGTAATAAAACGGCATGTGTACAGGCTGGACATGCCAATGGCAGGTTCCCTGCCATGCCCCACTTGGGGCCCAGACCTATGTGTGCTACTCACTGTATTTGTTTTCTTATTCTGTCCTCTATGGTGCAAAGACAATGTTGAAAATGTCAAAAAGCCCTGCATGATATCCACAGGGTAATGCAAATATTCCAAAATTGTTAAAAATCCCGAATCTGGAATACTTCTCATCCCAAGCATTTCAGATAAGGTAAAGTCAAGCAGTATAGATACAGATATAGATGATATAGATATAGATTACAGAGAGATAGAGACAGAGACAGAGACAGAGACAGAGATAGAGATAGAGAGAATATCTTGTCATTAGTTTCCTGCATTGGTTTCCTGTGGCTGCTGTAACAAAATGCCACAGAGTAGGTGACTAATACCACAGAAAGTTATTTTCTCACAGTTCTGGGGGCTGGAAGTCCAAGATCAAGGTGCCAGTAGGGCTGGTACCTTCTGCAGCCTCTCTCCTGGCCTCAGATAGCTGTCTTCTCCCTGTGTCTTCAGATTATCTTCCTCTGTGTGTTTCTGTGTCCTTTTTATATAAGGAAATCAGTTATAATGCATTAAAGTCCACCTTGATGACTTCGTTTTAACTTAATAACTCCCTTAAAGACCCTATCTCCAAATACGGTCACAGTCTGAGGTACTGGGGCTTAGTACTTCAACACAGGCTTTTTTTGGGGAAGGGGGACATATACAATTCAGACCATAATATCAGCAAAAAATCTCTCCTTATAAGGAGAGAACAGCTCTCAACTTGAAATGTTGCGTTAATATCTTTCTTAGGCATGGCCTTAGAAAAGTTACTTAATAAAATGCGAATAACATTATCCTGCTAACCTTAATTTGGCTCTTTCAGCCTTGATTTTGTCAAAAGGGTAAATATTGTGGGCCTGTGTATCATAAAGATTATCATTAAGATGATCCATGGGAAAGATCAAGCACAGTGCCTGGTGCATAGGAAGCACTGAGGGGTGTGCACTGAGGATCTCCCCCACTCAGCCTATGGCTTAGTTAGTGTTTCCAAGGTTGCTTTTTTACACTTGTTCTCTAAGAGCAGGGAGAGATAACTTGAGGCAAAACCTAAAAAGGCATTCAGCAATATTGTTTTTATATTTACTTAAAACAACGGGACACATTGACAGTTTCTTTAATAGACCCATATTGATGACAATAAAAAGTTTCAACTCATTGTGATGTAAAATTTTCTGGGAAAACAGGCCACATTAACTTTGTGGCTTTATAAGCATAGAGCTGTGTACCCCGTGTTTCTGTAAACACACAGTTTGGATGCAGACATATGCCACCAGAGAAATCAGACCCTACACTTCTCTCCAGTTCTAGAATTTCTCATAGCCTGTCCTCAAAAAGGAAGCAAGATAAAAAAGTCAATCAATAGGCTCATATTGCAAAATTACTGGGAAGACAGAAAGAAAAAAAAAACCCAAAAAACAGAAAAACATAAAAAATGGGCAGGCAACAATGCCAGAGGACAAATAACAGATGGACAAACAGAATTTGAAAGCAAATGCCAAAGACTAGAAGAGGCAGTAGCTAAGTTGGACAACATTGTTAGAAAAGATTGTGATATCGTCAGATTCAGTCAATGTGAAGTCTTATAGGGCTCCTACCTGTAGAGCTGAAACACAGGGCGTCACAACTTCCTTATAGAAATATGTGCCCCTGCTCACTCTATCTATTGTCTTTTAATAAAACTCAGAAGGTGGAATTCCTGCAGTATTGGAAAGAGGAACCAATCTTGAAGATTCACTTGCAGTGGGATTTTCCAATGAGGAACTGTCAGCATTTGTTTCATCCACATGCTCATGACAACCCTAATGCAGTGCATTCCCAACCTCTATGGATCACTGATGGCCATCATAGGGACAGAACAGAATTCATGCCAGCAACACAGTTTTCCTATCAAACAAGACTGTACTAAACACCCACACCAGAAGTCCTTTGTTATTTTGCAATGTGGCTCATCAATATTTGTTCATATAAACAAAAATTTCTGCTTTCCCTTCAAGAATCAGTTTCATTGGCTGTACTTAACGTCTCTAGTAATGAATAAGTCTACCTCACTGCTGACCAATGAGCCAAGGGAATGCATCACCTCCCATGTTATTGAAGTGAAACCAGCTAGAGAAGAGCTGATGACTCACAGTTAGCTCTCAGGGAAAGTACACTGAATGGATGAATGCAGGCATACACCTTGTGCGCTGAAAGTTTACCTGCACGAAAGGTGGTCTTGAGCTCCTTCCAGAATATAGGTTAGATAGGAATCTCCTATAAAGAAAATCAATCGAAATAGATGTCATAAGTATTGGCTAGATCAGGGATTGTCAAACTCTGCTCACTGGCCAAATTTGGCCATGACCTGTTTTTATATGTCCCTCCAACTAAGAATTGCTTTTGCATGTTTAAAGATCTATAAAAAGAGAAGGACAAAGAAAAAAAATGATAACAAGGAGAATATGTAAGAGATACCAAATAAAACTTGCAAATCCTAAAATAGGTATTACCTGGCACCTTATTAAAAAAAGTTACTTCCACTGCTCCTCCCCAAGAATTGGCAGGTTCTTTGTAGAGTGGAGATTATGCATTACTTTTTGAGTTTTGTCTTGTCTGAAGGTGACGGCCTCCTGGTCACTGTGTGGAGAGGAGTTTTAAAAGCATGAGATAGCCTGTCATCCCAGCACTTTGGGAGGCCGAGGCAGGCAGATTATGAAGTCAGGAGATCGAGACCATCCTGGCCAACATGGTGAAAACCCAACTCTACTAAAATACAAAAAAATTAGCTGGGTGTGGTGGCACATGCCTGTAGTCCCAGCTACTCAGGAGGCTGAGGCAGGGGAATCACTTGAACCCAGGAGGTGGAGGTTGCAGTGAGCTGAGATCATGCCACTGCACTCCAGCCTAGCAACAGAGCAAGACTCTGTCTGGAAAAAAAAAAAAAAAAAAGCACAGAAACTATTTATTAATGCATTTTATGTGCCTGTAACAAATAAAAGCTTTACATAGGTTAACTGAATCCTTACAACAATGCTTTATGTGAGTACTTTCCTTTTTAAAGAGGAGACAATTGAGCAACAGAGAAGCTAAATGACTTGTCCAAACACACAGCTAGGAACTGGTAGGAACCAGGATTTGAATTGGGGCTATCTATAGATGTGGATAGTTAGATATAGATGAGTCAGGATAGGTTAATATATGTTACAGTAACAAATCACTACACATTTTGTGTGGCTTTCAATAGAGAAGGCTTATTTCTTGCTCATACTGTGGCTCCATAGTGAGTCGGCTGTTGACTCACAGTGGCTTGGCTTTAGCCCCTACTTCACATGTGGGTCTATGGGATCCACACAGAGGGTACAGCCTGTCTCTAGAACATTGCAAACCATGCTGCAAAAGGAAAAGAGAAGGAACCCTATGTTGACTCTTAAAGCCTCTTACTAGATGTGACATGCCCCTCTGATCAGGTGTTATCAGACGGAGCAGGTCAAGTGGCCACCCCTGATGTCAGTGGGGCTAGAAAGCATAATCCTCCTTTGGGAGGGACAGTGAATACCTGAGTTAGCAGGACTGTCTGCCATGGAACATGACAGAGGATTTTAGCCAGTGTCCCAGTGTTGCAGGATGTTGGTTAGGAGTCCTGGAAACTGGCTGATTCTCCGTACCGTTTTTCCCTGACTCCAGAAATGAGAGCATGCCAGTCAGTAGTAGCATCTCATTCATCAGCCAGCATCCCAAGTACCACCCCCCATCTCTCTCTCTTTCCATGTGTGTCTATAGTGCTTAACACAAACAAATAAATAAATGCATTTAAGTTAATTTCTTTAAATAAATATTACATATAACACATATCATTATATTTTAATATATATAACATATAGTAGACTTATATGGTATATATTATATTGATATATTTGTATATATAATATATATAGCATACATATGTATGTATTTAGTTTAAGAAATTTGCTTACTCAGTTCTGGGAGCTGGCAAGTCTGTAATCCACAGGACAAGCCAGTCGCCTGGAGATCCGTAAGAGGTAATGTATCAGTCTTGAGTCCAAAGTCTGGAAACTCAGGCAGAATTTCTATGTTGCAGTCTGGAGCCATAATTCCTTCTTCGGGAAACCTTGGTTCTTCCACTTAAAGCCTTCAACGGATTGGATGAGGCTCACCCACAGAGTGGAGGGTAATCTGCTTTCATTAAAGTCAATGGATTATAAACGTCAATTACAACTGAAAAATGCCTTGACAGTAACATTTAGACTAGTGTTTGATCAAACAACCAGGCACCACGACCTAGCCAAGTTGTCATATATTAATAAAACTAATTGTCACGTTTAAGGACCATGTTTCAATGTAAAAGTCCTACCAACAAACCTATCACCCTCATGGTCTTTATCTCTTTATACTAGTTAAGTTGACACTAATTGTGGTAGTACATTCCCAAATGTCTTAAGGATTCAAGTACACTACAATTTATGTTTTGCCATTTGAGGTCCAGAATAAATGCTCCCCATTGGTGAATGGCTCTTCTCCATGTGGTGATTCCGGGACCCAGGCACCTTTCGTGTTGCACTATCCTACCTTTAACGCAGGACTTTCAGACTTGCTGTGCTTGTCTCCATCAGGCCAATGGAATGAGGGGAACAAGAAAAATTGTTAGTGGGAGTATTTTATAGACCAGAGAGGAATTGCTGCAAAGCATTTCTGCTTACAGCCATTGGCTAGAACTCAGTCAAAGGTCCATGCCCATCTCAAGAAAGTATAGAAACTATAGTCAAGCCTGTACCCAGAAAATATAAACAATAAAATTGATGATCTCCAAACTAGCCTTTGCCTTATTTCTGCACCCCACATTCTCCACAGAGATCTTAAATTTTAACATAGTTATGGGGGAAAGAGATTATAACAAATTATGAAAATTTTCTGTTTGTAAATTGTATATTTTTAAATTTGAAAGAATGTTTCCTCTTCTCATGTGAGGAGTAAATGATCTATGGAAGTAACAGTGCCTGATGTAGTTTAGACGCCCAGCATTTCAAATGTTTGCTTTTAAACAGCTGAAAAAAATAAAACAACTGCACCTTTCAGAAGATTTGAAAATCCCATCTTTACATTTCACTGGTTTTCCAGGGAGAAGAAAAGAGTCAAATGTCTCAAGATAAAAAAATAAAATCTGTACATTTTTAAAGTCTGTTTTCAAAATTCCTCTGAACTTCTTTATGGCTAAAGCCTCCAAAACTGAGTCATACACCTAAGAAACCAGCTCATCTTTGTTAAAATGGGTTTCATTTCTTACTGACCTTGTCAACAGCTCTGAAGAGCTAATTTGCTAGTTCAGTGGCTCATCATTGGTTTCTCTTACATGAAAATGACAAAGGTCAACTGTGTTAAAAATTTATTTTTCTTAATCCAAGGAATTTCAATATTTCTGTCCCTCTCTGATTGAATTGCCAAGAATCTCATTTAATTGCTTATTATACATGGAGAAGATGGGTTGTCCTTGCTGGACTGTATCCCTACCTGACTGCATTTGAATGATATTTGAGGCTCCATTTCAGTTAATTTGATAAGTATGTCTCTATGTTCTATAAATAAACCAACTTGTAGTCAAGGAATTCAGAAGTGACAGGTCATATATTGCCTTTGTCTTTCTTTAAGGACTAGTGTGGCATCCTCATACTTTCGATATAGTTGAGCTGGCTTCATACTTTGATTCCAAAACTTACGGACTTTAGCATCTTATCCAAATCACTTGAATTAGCTGAGTCTCAGTTTATTCTTCAGTAAAAAGGACCTACTAAATCTCCTTACCATGAGACACTTTTAGGGTTAAATGAATTTTTTATAGCAAAGTTGTTAGGAATCACATTAGGTGTTCACTCATTTCTTGGCACCTTTTCTGTATGTTTAGGTATAGCTCAGCTATTTTTTTTTACTACATGTCACCCCGCTGAGTTAGAGCACTTTGTTTGCAAGCAGAAGAAACCAAAACAAATTGGATAAAATAAAAATTGGGCATTTAGTTGAAGCCCACAGTCGTGTCTTGTGGGGTGGTAATACACCCAGCCCTTGGACAAGGCATGGGACAGCATCTATACAGTCTAGGAAATGCACAAAGATGTCATATTTCAAAGTCTCTCTGTTCAAGCCAACTTCTTCTTTTCTATCTGCAAATCTGCTTTAGTATTTACAGTATCTATCAGGTGAAAGACACTGAAATCATAGCTCTGAATTTCTAAAGACACCCCCATAGACTTTGTGTTTGCTGGGAGCTAATCTAGCATGAAATATAGCTTATAAAATTTCAATTCCAAATTCAATTGACCCATCTTATATCAGCTGTTTACACCTAGCCCAACCCACTGTGCCATTGTGTGGATTCTCAGGGCACCCTTCTGTGAGTAGGGAAAGAAGCTAAGACGATGTTGTGAGTTTAATAGACACCACACGTGTCAGAGGGCAATTAAGAATGATTTTATTTTTATTCTGAATAACACAGATGAGAAAAAATAGCATTTTGCCTCCTTCTTCTTACTCCCATAATTCCAAGGACATAAAGAAATCACTCTGGTTTCAGTTGCAGGTCATGATAGAGTTGACAATCTAAGATGGAGGGAAATAAATTGCGTCAGTGAGCCCACTGTAAGCATCATCTGGAAGCCACTGGAAGCCTCTGGAAGCTTAAATACCAACGCTAGTACAGGGGAAGTTTCCTTTACATAAAGCACAGAACTGCCGAATGTGAGGGCATCACACTTGGCTGCATTTTTAATGATCTCTCTCCAGTAGGATAGATGGCGAGAGCTCTTTTGACTGAGGTGTGTGGGCAGCTCCGCACGCGTGGCCTGGTGGGACCCAGGCGAAGTTATGGGAGCTGCTGGCACTATGATGAGTCTCCTGCAGACCTCTCAGCAGGTTCCCAAATGAAAATGCCCTCTTCCTGGGCTGAGGCAATTAATTGAGGACTTATTTTTACCTATTAGAGAAACTTCAATCTCCTTTATATGTGAAACACACTGTGCAAACATACTAAATTTCAAATAAATATTTTATTCCTGCATCTTTTAGAAAATAGCTGTTATTACAGAAAGGAAAAGAAAAAAAAGTCCAAATTTGAGTTTTATCTTTTTTTTTTTTTTTTTTAAATAAAAAAAGGATCTGGCTCTGTTGCCCAGGCTGGAGTACAGTGGCATAGTCATAGCTCACTGCAGCCTCAATCTCCTGGGTTTAAGTGATCCTCCTGCCTCAGCCTCCCAAATAGCTGGGACTATAATAGAACCACAGGCACACATCACTGCACAGCCGGCCCAGTTGATTTTTCTTTTAATTTTTAGTAGAGGCAAAGTCTTTCTATGTTGCCCAGGCTGGTCTCTAATTCCTGAGCTCAAGTGATCCTCCTGCCTCTACCTCCCAAAGTGCTAGGATTACAGGCTGAGCCACCATGCCCAGCCTGAGTTCCTTGTTAAAGGAACACATTTTACAGGTCTCTCTTGATGAAAATGAAGACGAATAAATAAATAAACAAATAGGCAGATGGATTAAAAAAAAACTGTTATTGGCTTTGGGATAATGAATGAATCTTGACATTTTAAAGTGTACAGTTTTTACTTGCTCTTAATTAGACAATTGTTTTCCAGACATTTCCTTTGAGGAAGCTATTGCAAATATACATATGTATATGTATATATATGTATATTTTGTTTGTTTCTAATTTACTAATTATAAGTACATTATGTAGATGATACAATTCCCATTTTTCAGATTTAAAGATATTAAGGCAAGAGAGTTCAGGTAATTTGTCTGAGATAATACAGCTTGTTAAAAGCAATCTAAGGCATGAACCCAGTTTATCAGACTCTTAGAAAGGGCAATTGAAGGGCCAGGTACCGTGGCTCATGCCTGTAATCCCAGCACTTTGGGAGGCCGAGGCAGGTGGACCCCAAGATCAGGAGACGGAGACCATCCTGGCTAACATGGTGAAACCCCATCTCTACTAAAAATACAAAAAAATTAGCTGGGAGTGGTGGTGGGCACCTGTAGTCCCAGCTATTCTGGAAGCTGAGGCAGGAGAATGGCGTGAACCGAGGAGGCGGAGCTTGCAGTGAGCTGAGATTGCGCCACTGCACTCCAGCCTGGGCGACAGAGCAAGACTATGTCTCAAAAAAAAAAAAAAAAAAAAAAAAAAAGGGCAATTGAAGAAAGATAGTTGGTTCAAAGAGAACTGCTCCCTAAACTAAGGATAAAATTGTCCATGATCTAAAAAAAAATCTCAACATTTTTTTTCAGCAAAACATATTTCTCTAGATTCTTCTCAAAGATTCTAATTACATGAGTCATGTTACAGTAGAAACCTAAACTCAACTTTAGTTTAAGTTTATGACCAGGGTAAGTAAAAGAGACTAAAAGTAGCCTCAAAAATAAAATGCATAAAAATAGTTTAAAAATACTTGAGAAATCATTTTAAACAATGGGACATTTTCAAGAAGAACAGGGATCCCTGAGAGATGAAAAACAAATTGAGCATAGTCTCAAGTTATCCAAGCTGATTGCTTAGAGGGCTTTGCAGTCTCCCTGAGTTGAGGGGATATTGCTGGGAGGCTAAGGTTACTAGAGCTCACAGGATAGGGTATCAGAGAGCAGAGAGAGGTGCTAGGAGAAATTTTGAGAATTTCTGGGTTCCCTTCAATTCTTTAACTAAGTGCTGATCAACACATGTATGTGTGGAATGTACCCAACACTGGAAAAAAACCACACACACACACACACACACACACACACACACACACACACAATCAAAGGAAGTAATCCCCAGAGCTCCCAAAGGCCTGGGAAGAGTTGCTGTTCCCACCAGCCACAATCAAAAACCTAATAACTCACGGGACAGCAGGTAGAACGCTCAGATGTGCTTTATCTTAGCAGTAGGATGCAGTCTAAATGTTGCTCTGGTCTTGTCTAATAAACACTAAAAGTAAGATCCAAAAGAATCAAACTATTTCCAAGTAACATAACTACATCCCAGAATAACACTTAATAATATTTATGAGAATATAAAATATCCAACATTCAACAAAGTAAAATTCACTCTTCAATATCTAATAAAAAATCACCAGGCAGTCAAAGGAGAAAGAAAATATGACTCATAATGAGGAGAAAAATAAATCAATTGAAACTGACTCAGAAATGACATAACTGATAGAATTAGTAGACAAGGCTATTAAAACAATTATTATAAGTTTTCCATGTATTTCATGTGTTTAATGACCTCGAGGAATGAGTATGTTGAGACATGCAACATATAAAAAGAAAAATCCAAGTCAAACTTCTAGAGATAAAAATTATAATGTCTGAGATGAAAAGTACATTGCTAAAGATTAACAACAAATTAGGCATTGCAGAAGGAAAGATTAATGAACTCGAAGATAAAATAATAGGAACTATTGAAAATGAAATACAGAGAGAAAGCAGGTTAAGGAAAAAATTGAACAGAGGATCAGCAACATGTGGAACAGCTTCAAATGGCCTAAAATACATGTAATTGGAGTCTTTGAAGGAGGGCAGAGCAGAAAAATACCTGAAGAACTAAAGACTATAATTTTTAAAATTTAATGAAAACCATATTCCAAAGATCCAAGAATCCCAATGAACTTCAAGCAGAAGAAATAAAAGACAGGAATTAGAAGGTACCGTGAACTGAATGAAAATTAGAACACAGCATTAAAAAATGGGTGGGATGGATCTAACAGTTCTTTGAGGAAAGTTTTTGGCACAAAAATGCCTGTATTAAAAAAGAAGAAAGGCTTAAAATCAGTGACGTCAGCTTCCATATTAAGAAACTCAAAAAATAAAGTTCCACTCAATTTATACATAACCACACACCATAAATAAATAATATTGTGATCCAAACAGGGTATACAGCCTCTCTTTCTCCACCCATAGGCAGACACAGACATAGATTTGAAAGCCACAGAGCCAAGTCCTGACACTAGCACCAACTACATGATCTCTGGCAAATAACTGAGGTTCTCTGGTTTTCATTTCCTCCTCCATGGAATGGGAGAATAGGGCAAGATCTTGAAGACTGGACAGAAGTTCCCCAAAATAAGGGTAGGAGTGACATTTCAGACAAAGGGAAATATAGACAAAGATCTGAAGGCATCCAGGAACATGGTGCCTCAGGCAAGGGGTGTGTGTACAGTTTAGTATGTCTGTTCCTTAGCAGGTGAGGAGAGGTTGCAGGTACGGATGATGCTAGGCTTAACTGTTGATGGCCTCACCTGGCATCTTGAAGGCAATGGATCCAGGAATGACCTCAATAGAGGCCCGTGGTGTCTAGAGACCATAGCCGTGATCTTTGGATAATCCAAATCGTATACTTCAGTGAATCATCAAATCTGCATTCACAAGGTGAATGAGTGGTTAGAGAATTTTGTTGCACAACAATGCAACAAGAAAAACATCAGTTGATCTGTCTGTCTGTATTAGAAATTTGCCCAGGCCAATTCATTATGTAGGTGTATTGATTAAATGAATTATTTATCTTAGCTCCTACAGTGTGTCTGTAGAGTCCCTAAATAAGACAAAGCTCTCAAATGTGGATTCTTTCTTGGAAAGACTCTGAAAATGTTTTCAGAACATTTTTTTTCTTTCTTGTTTTTTAGATGAATTCACTGGATTTCAAAGCAAATATTCTTGCTATTAAAGTATGGAAAGAAACACACATGTGCATCTTGTGAGACATACCCAAGGTCTAGATGCAGAAGTACTCAGAGAATGTGCTCAGTGGGCTGTCACCTGAGCCAAGATTTAGTTACCAGCTTCTGAGAATGTCAAGTACTCATCAGCTTTTATTCTTTTCTGCAGAAAGTGACAAATGCCCATCTTGATCACTGGAGCACAAAATTAGCTGAGTGCTTCAGGGAAAGGGCAACAAGGGAAGAAATGAACAAGGGGTCAGAGACCCTGACCCTTGTGGGGAACAGTAGAAACGACTAGGAAAAAGATTCATCTGTCATGGAGATCACGCTGTCCATGGTGCCAAATGACTCCATGAAGGCCTCAGAATTTCCCCCTGTCCTAGACATCCATATGGAGCACGGCAGAACTGAAACTTAACCTTGACAAGGCAGAGTTCTTTATTTTAAAAGATCAGGAACTGCACTGTGCCTTATGTCTTGTCTACATTTGTGACCAATGTTTTCTTTTTTTTTCCATTCTTGAGTTCGTTAAATTGAATTCATCTTTTACGAAACTTGGGTTCTTCTTCATCAGTTTTTTTTTTTTTCCCAAGAAGAGGGAGTGTGTGGCACCCTTTTTTGAGTGTTTAAATAGATGATGATGTCTTTTGACTGCCTCCCTAGATGGAGAAAAGCCTTGCCAGTTTTACAGTTAAAGATCAGAACTGTTTTTCTTGCAAAGTATTTAGATAACAATCAAAACATTTAGTGTTGGAAAGCAACAGTCCGAGTTAGCATGATTTGCATTTATTTTTAGGCAAATTATTTATTAACCAGATATACACTGTCTTTGTTCACATCCTTTTGATGCTTTTGTCAGGACATCTTTAGACCTAAATTTATTTTTATTGGCTTACCATAATCATGGACTAAACTTCAATTTCTATACTCAGGTCTTTTATAAACGTCGGAACCTTTTGTTCAGTTGTAAGCTAAGTATAGCTAAGTGTTTGAAAGCATAAACTCTGCAGTAGAACAACTTCAGGTTTTGTTCATTAACTTAACATTCCACAGAGAGTTATTGGTCTCCTATTTGATTCAGGAAAATATCCTGCACAGTGGTAACTGGGACAGGCTTTGGCTCTCACAGAGCCTAGAGTTCAATAGAGGTCAAGACAGGAAACTAAGAAAGAGTTAGCAGCTTGCTCAGTGACAAGTTGAGAATTTCTTCTCTTCCCTTTTCTGCTTGGCCATTTATGGCAAGTTGGTGCCCTTTCTTGGGCATAGGGCTCCGAGTTATATATGAACATAATCTACCTCAAAGAATGGGTGGCTGAACCTTACATATAAAGAATGGAAACATGGTAGCTAAAATATGGGGGTTCCCTTGATTATTTCTGATTGGTAACATTCACACTCAATGAGACCAGTCACTTAAACCAGGGGTCCTCAATCCCTGGGCCACAGATTGGAACCAGTCCATGACCTGTTGGGAACTAGGCTGCACAGCAGGAGGTGAGTGGCAGCTAAGTGAACATTACTGCCTGAACTCCACCTCCTGTCTGGTCAGCAGCATTAAATTCTCATGGGAGCACAAACCCTCTTGTGAACTACACGTGCAAGGGTTCAGAGGATCTAGATTGCATGCTTGCTCCTTATGAAAATCTAACTAAAGCCTGATGATCTGAGGTGGAAGACTTTCATCCTGAAGCCATCTGCCACCCTCCTCACTTGCTGTCTGTGAAAAATTGTCTTCCATGAAACTGGTCCTTTGTGTCAAAAAGGTTAGGGACTGCAGACTTAGACTCTAAGCTCCAAGAGTTCGTGAATTTTTGTCTATGTTGTTCACTGATACAGCTGAGGTACAAAAACAACTCTTGCTATATGATAGGTGATCAATAGAGACTCACTGAATGGACCATAGACTAAAATTAGTCTTTGTATCCCAAGACTGCGATCTGCCATATCATTTTTATTTACCTTTACATTCTGAGGAGGAATGTAAAAATTCCTAGTCCTCAACAGTGGCTGACTTGCCACAGGGCTGATTGGGCCTCTTCTGCCTTTCATAGTACTTCTCTAGCTCCACAGTGAGTTTGATCTTTGTCATCCTGCTTTGCGTTGCTTCCAGGTGGTTTGTTGTCCATCCCATTTCTATTCCCATCTTATCCTGTTGCTTCTCTTAGTTGGGGCTATTTTGATTTCAGGGATGTTATCTCTTCTTTTCTTTCTTTTTCTGTGTGGAAAGCCTGTCACTTTTCAGGTCACTCTAGTTTGTCTTTTTTATTTAGAAGCTGATCTTTTCTCTATTCTGAGAATAGTCTTTCCTTTTTCTTGATACTTTGACTCCTACCTAAAAAGCGAGAGTGGCCATGTTGACTAACAACTGGTGACACATGAGCTTACCTCCAGCACTGCTTGCTCTCTACTATGAGGGTAGCACCTTTCCTTGGCCTGCAGTGGCCTCCGACCAGTGGGTAAGCTCTTAACTTCTTTTTGTCCCCTTGTAGTTTATGAAATCAATCTTTTGGCTATGCCTGCTTTCATCCTCAAAGCAAGTAAATAAATAGTGGGGTTGATGGACATTGATGGACATTGACTTAGAGTGGAGTAAAAGAATAGGAAGAGGCTTAGAGACTTCTTACGCTCTGAATTTCTTCACTTTACAAATGAGAAAACTGAAGCCCCAAAAGAACATGGTCTTGGTCAGTCACAAAGCTAATGCACAAAGCTTTAGAAACGGGAACCTGTGCTCCCAGTTCCCCTGCTCTCTCCACTACAGCTACAACTGAGTATCATTTCTTACAAGATTCCTGTCACATGGAAAGAGTTTCTCGAAGGACTACCCCCCCGGCTCCAAAACGAGGGGAAAGCTTTGGCTTTGTGACTACTTCTTTCTTCTATCTGCAATACCATCCTGTATTCTCAGACTCTTGAATCATGTATAAATAGATACATAAATATCTTTTAAAGACCATGGTCTTTGTCTTACAGAGAGTGAGTAGTTTTGACTTAATTAAGCATGGGTGTGAGGTGAGTGGTAGGTTTGGGGTGGAGGACATATTCTGGGAGAATGGGATGATGGATAACCTTCTCTGAAGCTTTTCTGGGGCCATTTGCCAGTGGTCCTCGGTGAGGGCTCATTTTGGGCTAGGACCCAGCAGCTGGCTGGCCTTGCCCTTTACTGCCATAAAGACATCATCAATTTCCTGGAAATTAGCTACAGAAATCCAAGAGTGATCACTCAGGGCTCAGTCCAGTCCAGTTCAAGGATGTAAAGAACAATTCTCTTTTACAAATCAATTAAGATTTATTGCAAGGGACTTGAAAAGGGAGTGAGATTTATTCTCCACAGGGACTTCCAGAGCCCAGTGATAGCCTAGTTTGTGTCAACAGGCTTTAGTCAAAGTCCTAATGACGTTTACATATGAAGAGTTTCATTATTTGGGCTTAAGAGCTACTTATTATTACCAGTCTGTGGCAAAAAAAAAAAAAAAAAAAAAAAAAAAAAAAAAAAAGGCTCTAAATTAAGGAGCTGATATGAAAATAGATGAAGTTTGCATTCTATTGAGCAGGCATACTTTTATTATTAATTTTATGCATTATTTACAGTGATAGTTAAACATATTGATCTTAGCAAAGCAGGAAGTGTTGTTACACTAACAACGAGATTTGACTAAGAAAAAAAGGTAATAATTATCAATTAGCAGAAATTACTGCTAATAAGTGTGGGGGAAGTGCAGAAAATTCTGATTAGGAAGAACTGACACTTTCATAGTGTTGTGTAAATTGCCAGGATTTTAAAAATACATCTGCCTTGTATGATATTTACAAAGAAAAAAAAGTGTCAGGCATATAATTACTAGATACATTCAAGATACAAACCTTTTTGTTGTTCTTTTAATCATTTGGAAGAAGAGGAGTCATTGCTTAGAAGATTTTTGCCCTTTTCTGTGGATAACAAGTAAAATTAACTAACAGCTCAATTATTCTGTTAATGAGGCAACTCCCTCCCCACTTGCATAAATTTAATTTATTTTTCTTTCCAGTGTCCTTTCTGCTACCATCAATCAACTACCCTTCCAGAGGAAAAAAAATTATACACCAAAAGTGGGGTGTGGGCTGGGGGGTGATATCAAAATTGAGGTTGATCATACATTATAATGTGAAAGAGGAAATGAACATAAAAGAAAGGGAGAAAATCGAGTCTCAACAAGCTTGCAGGCCAGCCTGCGAAAGCAAGCTTGAAATTTCCTATTGAGGCCGGGCGCGGTGGCTCAAGCCTGTAATTCCAGCACTTTGGGAGGCCGAGACGGGCGGATCACGAGGTCAGGAGATCGAGACCATCCTGGCTAACACAGTGAAACCCCGTCTCTACTAAAAATACAAAAAATTAGCCGGGCGTGGTGGCGGCGCCTGTAGTCCCAGCTACACGGGAGGCTGAGGCAGGAGAATGGCGGGAACCCGGGAGGCGGAGCTTGCAGTGAGCTGAGATCCGGCCACTGCACTCCAGCCTGGGCGACAGAGCGAGACTCCGCCTCAAAAAAAAAAAAAAAAAAAAGAAATTTCCTATTGGGTAAAGTCTATTTGATTCGGGTGACACATACACAAAAACAAAAGCCCAAAATTCACCACTATGCAATATATCCATCTAATACAACTGCACTTTGTACCCCCTAAATCGATAAAAGGGAAAAAAAATGTTCCCTGATATCCAACCCTGAAGGTATGGGGTGAAGCACATTCTTTGTAGACTGTTGTTTTCCATAGATGTTTGGTTGTTGGTTTGTCTTTCCCTTTTATCAATCAGAGCTTTTAAGCTGTACCAGGTGAGCAATACAAGTGGGATGATTCCAGGCAAAAGCAAAGAAAATGACTGTAGTTAGTGAAGGCAGCCTCATTCCAGACAAACAGACACTTCCTTTCAGATTTTTGAAACATTGGCAGTTAAGAGCTTGCTGTACTGAGCGGCTGTAGAAGTTCAGGGTCCACAGGTCAGGAGCTGAGACAGTTAATGTCCATTTTGGCTCCAAAGTGGGATGGTGTAAGTCCACTGATTAAACCTAAGTTAGAGGCCAAATAAAATTGGTCTACAGCTCACCCAACTCCTATAGCCTTTATCCCAGTTGTTCTTTGCAGTTTCCTAAGTATAACCCCCGAGTGCCCACTTCCTCAGGTTTCAATTGCTTTTCCACATTCTGCATTACTTGCCATTGTTAATGGTAGCACCGTCACCCTGTAACTTACCCAATACACTCTGAGCATCTTTGTTGACAAGTTCCTGCCCTGTCGGATAATCCAATGGTCTGGATTCTGCCCTCTCAGCATTTCATGACTTTAGCTCCTGTTCTCCAAATTCAGCTATGGCCATTGTGGATCAGCTGACAGGTCTTCACATGCTGCCCAGCTCCCTGCAAGATCCCCCTCTCCAGGCTTTCTGATCACTTCAATCCATCCTGGGCACTGCTACCAGAGTGATCTATTTCTTAAACCACATTTTGTTAGTTCGTTTTTCTTTCAAATCACATGAGTAAATAATAGACACATTCTCATTGTAAAATGTCTAAAAATAAATAATATAAAGCCAATTATATAAACTCCTTTTTGCCAGAAAAAAATACAGCACCCTCACACAAGCCTGCTCACTCCCGCAAGCCTCCCAGGCCATCTTCTACTCATTGAGAGGTCTTTGTATGCAGACAAATTTTTACTTATTTGTTTATATGAATGGGAGCATTCATCTATTTCTGGGGCTTATTCTTTTTATCTAGCAGTGACATAATTCTACAGCTGTTCATATAACTGCCATAACTTAGGCTTAAGAGCTCTTTGCTAATTCAGAGTTCAAGGATTTGGGGTATATATATATATACACACACACACACACATATACACATTATACATATACATATGCATATACATATACATATACACACATATATAATCTATCGAAGGACATGGAGGTTAGTTTTGGAGCCATTGTTGCTATTACAGGTTATGATGCAGTGGAAACAAACTGCTGCATGCTTATCATTGGGACAAACAGTGTGGACTTTTAAAATATTTTGAGGGCCAGGAGCGGTGGCTCATGCCTGTAATCTCAGCACTTTGGGAGGCTGAGGCAGGCAGGTCACTTGAGCTCATGAGTTTGAGACAAGCCTGGGCAACATGGGGAAACTCCGTTTCTACTAACAATACAAAACTGAGCTGGGCTTGATGGTGCACGCCTGTAGTCCCAGCTACTCGGGAGGCTGAGACAGGAGAATTTTTTGAACCTGGGAGGCAGAGGTTGCAGTGAGCGGAGATCATACCACTGCACTCCAGCCTGGGCGACAGAGCGAGATTCCATGTCAAAAATAAAAAAAAAAAAAAAAGAAGAAAGAAAAAAAATTGAAAGTGAATTGCCAAATTGCTCACTAAAAAGACTGTATCAGTTTATGAAACACTCTGAGTAGCTGTCTGTGAAAGAGCAGACGTTCTTCCAACTTCTCAGCTTAGAACCATTATCAATTTTTTAAAGAAAAACATTATGATGGTTGAACAATGCCATCTTATTGCTTTGATTTGCATTTCTCTGACTACTAGTGGCTATTTGCAGTGAATTAATATTTCATCTTTCTATGAATTGACTAATTTTCCTATTGAGCTGCTTTTAAAATTGTTAATAATTTTTGTGCGAAAGTGGCAAATATGGTCTCTCAATCTGTTGTCTTCTAACTTTTGCATTGTATCTTCTGACACATAAAATATGTATAATTTTATATATTCAAATATGCCAGTTGGCCATGGGGCTCACACCTGAAATCCCAGTACTTTGGGAGACCAAGGTGGAAAGATCACCTGAGGTCAAAAGTTTGAGACCAGCCTGGCCAACATGGCAAAACCCCATCTTTATGAAAAATACAAAAATTAGCTGGGCATGGTCATGGTTGCCTGTAATCCCATGTATTCAGGAGGCTGAGGCAGGAGAATTGCTTGCACCCAGAGGCAGAGGTTGCAGTGAGCTGAGATTGTGCCACTGCACTCCAGTCTGGGCGACAGAGCAAGACTCCATCTAATCTCAAAAAACAAAACAAAACAAAATAAATAAACAAATATGCCAGTCTTTTCTCTCTGGTTTCTAGTTCTTGTGGATAGACTTCATAAATTCAAGTTCTTGTGTTAGGAAGACTTGATGAATTCCAAAATTTTATCTATCTATCTATCTATCTATCTATCTATCTATCTATCTATCTATCTTACCCTTCCACTCATCTGTTCAATCATTCATTCATTATGTATATGTCTGTGTTTCTATCATCTATACATCCATTATCTATCTATGCATGTATGTATCTATCTATCATCTATCCATCCATTTACTCATTATCTCACCCATCCATCCATCTGTCCATCCATTCATCAATTATCACTGTATCTATGTATTTATCTATCCATCCATCCATTATCTATCCATTATTTATATTCATCTATCATATATATGATGTACATATACATATACTTTTCTATTTCTAGTAATTTTTATATCTGTGATTAAAAATTTAAAAATATAAATGTAATATCTCTCTTATAAGTTTAAAATACTTTATTGATCTTGTCTTCTCTCTTCTTCCTCTTTAGAATAAAGTTGAAACTCCAGTGTCCTTTTACCCTCCAGAGGCCTCTCCTACCTCATTCCCTCCAACCCTGTCACCTAGGAGAAGAGGCTTCGTTTCAAACCTCAGTGGACCAGGCTCCCTCGCACCTCTGGACCTTCTCATACGCTGCCTGCTGCCCTTAAAGGATGGTGGGCTGCTGTTCTTCTCAGTGTCCCTCCCAGTAACTGGCCAGGGAGAATGTCCAGGCCCTCTCTTGCTGGGTGACAGGAGGGAGGGCAGGCGAAAGGGAGAGAGTGGAGGAAGGAGAACACAAGCCAAGTGTTGACTCTTCAGCATAAAATCTGTCTAAAATCCTTCTTAGTTATAGTGGGGAAAGGCAGGAACTGGTTGTAAGGCAGGAGTGATGGCAGTGGGATGAGGTTTTCTAAACTGACTGCTCACACCTTTGGAGTTATTTATTTCTTGAGAGAGTGGTTTCTAATACTCCCTAATCTTGGGTTGGCACATCAACCCAGAGAAAACTTCCTAAACTAGCCAAGGACCATGCACAGAAATGGGAAAAATGAGAGGGACTTCTCCATGCTTGGAGATACGCACTTCATGTCACCCCCATCCCTGCATAAAATCCTCCTGCGATCTCCATAATCTTCTATATAAAATGAACACTTTATTCCAGGTTCCAAGGTCCTCCCTCCTTACCCTCAGCACACCATCTCTCCCCCTCTCCCAACACCCACACCTGTGTGGGTCCCCTGGGAATTGATCTGCACGGATCACACTGTTTCACTTCCTCAGGCAGATGGTCAGTCTGTTCCCTCTACCAGGGGTGACTATGAATCCACTTTTAGGTGGACACACATGTCTTGACCATTCACATGTCCGCTAGACATTAACTTTGCTGGAGTGCTTTCATGTCCTCCCTAAATCCAGCCTCCATCTTCTCATCTCTAACTCTAAATTGAACCCTCACTCTACCCATGATGGGACGGGCTGTATGGTTGAGTATGTGGAGACGTGGATGAATAAATGGACAAGTGAATAGTTGAGTGTATGGAGGAATGGATGGATGAATGGTTAAGTGAGTGGGTGAATGGGTGGGTGATGGATGGATAAGTGGATAATGGATGACTGGGTGGATAGATAATGGATAGATAGTGGGGTGCATGCATCTGTTTGGGGTGTGTGAGTATACGATGATCATGATTATGATGATAACAAAATGACTCATTGGATGCAGAGAGACCCATAATAAAAATGTCATGTGAAAGGCCTGAACTAATGCAGTGGCAGAAGAAAGGAGGATGCAAATATAAAGTACAGGATGATTTTTAGGAGTCAATGATGTTGCCAATGAAGGAGAGGAAGCTGTTGACAAAAACAAGTGACGCAGCCCAATGAGTATGAGAAGCCTATGCCTGCTAGTGCTGCATAAAAGCTAAACATATTTCTTTAGCACCTGCTGCATGTTTCACACAGTGGGGCACTAGGGGGCTGTGAATGTAGTGAGTGGCACATGGCTGGCTTCAGGATGATGACACTGTAGCTATTAGTCTAAAGAGAATTGAGGATGTACTGCTCTAGAAGGAAGTGGGTTTATTATGTAACTCATTAAGTCAGTGATTCTCAGCCTTCTCTGTACATCAGAATCACCTGGGGGAATTAAAAAGATGCACATGCGGAATTTACAACCTCTGTTCAACTGGTCTGAAGTGGTCTCAGGTATTGCCCAGATGTGAATTCAGGGCTGTGAACTACTTCATGAGCATACTAATTAATAAAATTCAACCTCCAAAATTTGTACTCATTTTTCCAAATGAATGTTGCCTATTTGGTGACACATTCTTTGCTTATAGAGTCAGTCAACCATCCTTTTCCCAAATCCTGTAGCACTTTGCTCACATCCTTATTGAACCAAGTACTGCACCATGTGTCTAGCTGTGCCAGAGGTCTGTCTCTTTCCTTCACTGAGGGCATAGCCAGAGATCAGCTGGCTGCAGAGGACAGAAATCTGAGGACATTTAGAACTTAATTTCGAAAAAGATCATGGGGTGTTCGAGGCAGTGAGAAGGCTTGTTTTCCTTGGAGATACGCGGCATCTCTTCTCTTTAAGCACCTGTCTCGTCCTTTTTGCAAGTTGTCACTGGGCACATCGTGAATAAGATTGCTCAACAAACAGAGAACAAACAAGAAAACAGGGGCTTCATCTCCTAATTCATTGTGGGTCTGATATATGGCCAGGTATCCATTCCTGATCCAATCAGCTGAGGCCAGGGAGACAAAACCTGTGTTCCTTAAATTCCCTTTTCCCTAGAAGGCAGAAGAGAGCAGGTCTCCAAAGGAGGGCTTATCGCTGAGAGAAAGTGAACAGTGCCTTGTCCCATCCACCTCCTTGTCAACCCAGTGTCTAGCCCAGGATGCGTAATGGGTGCTCAGGAACGTCTTTTTTTTTTTTTAATCAAAAACTGGAACAACTGAATGCTGAGAGCCTGCTTAGTGATAAGGAATAATTTCCTCCCAAGTTCCAGAGGCTACTTAGTACTCTCTTAGAAATGAATTGAGAAGATTTTACAAATCTAAGTCATCCTAATTGGGTGAGTGAGGAAGACTTGAAGGAATTTTCCCCTTTCCTAAATGTCATATCTGCCTCCTACATGAGCCATATCCCATTGAGGAAGTCCAGTCATCTATGCCGCCTGACAATTCCTAAATGGGTACTATAGTGGGTTGAATAGTGGCCCCCAAATAGAACTTAGAACTTGTGAATGTGACTTGTTTTGAAATGGGGTCTTTATAGATGTAATTAAGAATTTTGAGATGAGAACATCCTGTATTTAGGGTGGGATCTAAAGTCAATACAAGGTATCCTCATGAGACAAAGGAAGAGGGAGATTTGAGACACACCGAAGCAGAGAGATGGCCACGTGAAGCCAGAAGTAGAGTAGAGTGATGCTTCCTGAAGTCAAGAAATGTTTGGAGATGCAGGAATCTGGAAGAGGCTAGGAAGGATTATTTCCTAGAGCTTTTGGAGGGAGTATGACCTTGTTGAAGCCTTTATTTTTGGACTTCTAGTCTCCAAAACTATTCGAGAATGAATTTCTCTTGTTTTAAGCCACCCAGTTTGTGATAATTTGTTACAACAGTCCTAGAAAACTAACATGGGTACTCAGAAGAGAGAAACCTCATCTTCTAGGAAGACAAGAAGCGTATTTTCCATCTTATTTGAGTTTCTTTTCTTAATTTTTAATTTTTATGGGTGCATATTAGGTATATATATTTATGGGTTACATGAGATATTTTGATATAGGCATGCAATGCATGATAATCACATCAGGGGAAATAGAATATTCATCACCTCAAGCATTTATCTTTTGTGTTACAAACACATCCTATTATACTTTTAGTTATTTTCAAGTGAATAATTAAGTTATCTTTTACTACAGTCACCCTGTTGTGCTAACAAATACTAGGTCTTGTTTATTCTTTCTGTTTTTTTTGTACTCATTAACCATCCCTCCTTCCCCCAACCACTACCCTTCCCAGCCTCTGGTAACCATCTTTTTACCCTCTGTCTCTATGAGTTCAATTGTTTTAATGTTTAGTCCATACAGATAAAAAGTAAGAACATGTGATATTTATCTTTCTGTGCATGGCTTATTAAGTTAACATGAAGACCTCCATCTTTGCCCATGTTCTTGCCGATGACAGAATTTTATTCTTTTTATGGCTGAATAGTACTCCATTGTGTATATGTACCACAGTTTCTTCATTCATTCATCTGTTTATGGGCACTTAGGTGACTTTCAAATATTGGCTATTGTGAATAGTGTTGCAATAAACATAGGAGTTCAGGTATCTCTTTGATATACTGATTTCCTTTCTTTTAGGTATATAACTGAGAGTGGGATTGTTGAATTTTATGGTAGCTCTATTTTTAATTTTTTGAAGACCCATCAAACTGTTCTCCATAGTGGTTGTACTAATTTACATTCCCACCAAGAGTGTATGAGGGTTCCCTTTTCTCTACATCCTCGCCAGTATTTGTGATTGACTGTCTTTTGGAAAGAAAGCCATTTTAACTGGGGTGAGATGATATATTATATATATTTCTCTGATAATCAGTGATGTTAAGCACCTTTTCATATACCTGTTTGCCATTTCTGTTTCCTTCTTTTGAGAAATGTCTATTCAGATCTTTTGCACATTTTTAAATCTAATTAACAGATTTTTTTTCCCTGTAGAGTTGTTTGAGCTCTCTCTATATATTCTGGGTATTAATCCTTTCTCAGATGGGTAGTTTGTAAATATTTTCTCCTATTCTGTGGGTTGTTTCTTCACTTTGTTGATTTCTTCTTTTGCTGTGCAGAGGCTTTAAACTTCATGTGATTCCATTCATCCATTTCTGCTTTGGTTGCCTATGTCTGTGGAGTATTACTCAAGAAGTCTTTGCTCACTCCAATGTTCTGGAGAGTTTCCCCAACTTTTTTCTTTTACCTTCAATACTAGTTTCATAGTTTAAGGTCTTCGATTTAAGTATTTAATCCATTTTGATTTGACTTTTCTATATGGTGATAGATAGGAGTCTAGTTTATTCTTCTGCATATGGATATCCATTTTTCCCAGCACTATTTATCGAAAAGACTGTCCTTTCCTCAATGTATGTTCCTGGAATCTTTGTCAAAAATTAGTTCACTCTAGATGTATTAATTTATTTCTGGGTTCTCTATTCTGTTCCACTGGTTTGTGTGTATGTTTTTATGCCAGTATAATCATTTCGGTTTATTTACCTCTGTAGTATGATTTGAAGTAAAGTAATGTGATTCCTTCAATTTGGTTCTTTTTGCTTAGGATAGCTTTGGTTATTCTAGGTCTTTTGTGATTCCATAAAAATTTTAAGATTTTTCTATTTATGTGATGAATCTCATTGATATTTTGATAGGGATTGCATTGAATCTGTACATTGCTTTGGGTAGTATCAAGATTTTCACAATATTTATTCTTCGAATCCATGAACATAAAGTATCTTTCCATTTTTTTGGTGTCCTCTTCAATTCCTTCCATTAATTTTTATAGTTTTTATTATAGACATCTGTATTAATTCATTCTCATGCTGCTATGAAGAAATATTTGAAACTGGGTAATTTATATAGGGAAGAAGTTTAATTGACTCACAGTTGTGCATGGCTGGGAAGGCCTCAGGAAACTTACAACCATGGCAGAAGGGGAAGCAAACACATTCTTCTTCACAAGGCAGCAGAGAGAAAACTATGAGAGGTGAGTGGAAGGGGAAGCCCCTTATTAAACCATCAGCCCTCATGATAGCTTACTCACTATCATGGGAATAACATGAAGGAAACCACCCCCATGATTCAATTACCTCCTACTGGGTCCCTCGCACCACATGTGGGGATTATGGAAACTACAATTTAAGATGAGATTTGGGTGGGGACATAGCCAAAAGTTATCAACATTTTTCACTTCTTCAGCTAATTCCTAGGTATTTTATTTTACTTGTAGCTACTATAAATGGAATTATTTCCTTTATTTTGTTTTCAGATTATTGGCTGTTGGCAAATAAAAAAGTTACTGCTTTTTTATGTTAATTTTGTATACTGCAACTTCACAGGATTTATCAGTTTTTGTTTTTGTTTTTGTTTTTTTGGTGGAGCATTTAGGATTTTCCAAATCATATTATATGCAAACAAGGATAATTTGACTTCTTTTTCCATTTTGATGTCCTTTATTTCTTTCTCTTTTCTGATTGCTCTAGCTAGGACTTCCATTACCATGTTGAATAACTGTGGTGAAAGTGAGCCTCTTTGTTGTGTTCTAGATCTTAGAGAAAAGACTATCAGTTTTTCCCCATTCATTATGATACTAACTGTGGGTCTGTCATATATGCCTTTTATTATGTTGAGGTATGTTCCTTCTATAGCTAGTTTTTTGAGGGTATTTATCATGAAGGATGCTAATTATACCAAATACTATTTCAGCATGAATTGAATGATTATATGATTCTGTTCTTCGTTTTGTTGATATGATGTATCACATTGATTTATTTGCATATGTTAAGCCATCCTTGCAAGTTTGTTTCTTTTCTCTTGCTGTTTTTATGATCCTTTGTTGTGATTGACCTTTAGAAGTTTGATTATTAAATGCCTTGAGGTAATCTTCTCTGGGTTAAAGCTGCTTGGTGTTTTGAAACTTTTTACTCTTGGATATTAATATCTTTCTCTAGGTTTGGGAAGTTCTCTGTTATTATCCTTTTGAACAAACTTTCTACTGCTACCTCTTTCTCCATCACCTCTTTAAGGCCAATAACTTTTAGATTTGTCTTTTTGGGGCTATTTTCTAGATTCTATAGGCATACTTCATTTTAAAATTATTTTCTCTTTCATCTTCTCTGACTGTATATTTTCAAATAGTCTGTCTTCAAGCTCACTAATTCTTTCTTTTGCTTAATCAATTCTGCTGTTGAAAGACTGACACTTTTTCCATATATCAAATGCATTTTTCAGCTCCAGAATTTCTGCTTGGAGAAATTCTTGATTCTTGCTTGATTCTTTTAAATTATTTCAACCTCTTTGTTGAATTTAACTGGTAAAATTTCAAATTCCTTCTCTGCATTATCTTGAATTTCTTTGAGTTTCCTCAACACTGCTGTTTTGAATGCTCTGTCTGAAAAGTCACATATCTCCGTTTCTCCAGGATTGGTCCCTGGTGACTTATTTGGTTCATTTGGTGATATTATGTTTTCATGGATGGTTTTGATACTTGTGCATGTTTGTCTGTGACTGGGCATTGAAGAGTTGTCTATTTATTGTAGTCTTCACAGTCTGGGCTTGTTTGTACCCATCCTTCTTGGGAAGGCTTTCCATGTATTTAAAAAGGACTTAGGCATTGTGATTTAAGCTGTATCTGTGTTACTGATTATTGAGATCTAGCATCTCAAACCTAGTAACATGGTGGTTTTTGCAGACTCATAGAAGTACCACTTTGATGGCCTTGGATTAAGTTTCAATTTACTAATAAGGGCTTGTCCTGGACAAAGCCAGAGCCAGTAGGTATTTTCCTTGAATGTGTGATTCAGACCAAGTTACTTTAGGAGAACAAAGAAAAATGGAACAACTTACTGCTGTGTTTTGACCTTTGACAAGCCAGAAGATGTGTCAGATGTCTTTCATATACTGACTACTTTATGTTTCAAAACCACCCACTAAACAGAGATATACAGGAAGGAGAGATAGAGGCACCTGAGCGGCTGTGACTTAAAACTCCTCTTCTCAACACTGTAAGACCTTAGGGTTTTGTTTTTTAAGACTTAGAGATCTGTTAATCAAGTTCCTAAATGCAGGTAGTTTTTACACACAGTTCTGCCTGCTCTATGCCTTTCTAGATGATCAAAATCCAATCTATCTTAGTAGAAAATAAATGCAAACATAAGGGGACTCTTATTCTTCATGGGCAATCACTTTGTCTTAATTAGAGTATTCTGCTCACCGCTTCTAGTAATGCATGTATATATATTTGTTTTTCTCTTTCTTTACTGTTAGGAAAAAGCAGTATAAACACTCTCACCCCCACTTCCTGCCTCATCTTCAATCAAAAGAGAAATGCCAGTGTCCTCAAGTCTCTGCATTCCAGCCCTGAGCACCTCACCTTGCTTCCCCTAATTTTTTGCTTATGTGGAAACCTCTTCTCCCTTTTCACAGATATTGACTTTAGGAAAAATGAAATAAACCACTATTCACACTTATCATCATTATTGTCATTATTTACCTTAAAATTAATTGCTCAGGTGGTTATATCTGGGACATAACCAGTGGGATCACTGGGAAAAGACTCATTCACACCTTGGTGCAGCAAACCCAGTGATAATAGCACAAATGAATCCTATTGTACATGGTGCCCTCCAATGTGCATCACTTGAATTATTTCTCCTCATTTCCCAACCCCTCTCCCTCTGCTGCCCCAGTAGTTTTTACTATTGGAGGGATGATGAGGTACAGACCATGAGAAAAAAGTGTGTCCTAGCTAACTGTGGTGAAAAACAGTCTTACTATTAAGGAGGAGTGGTTTCAATCACCCGTGAACATGAAGGCTGGGTAATCATTAGACCTTTTCTTCAAACATTTCTATCTTTCTTTTGTGGGCACATGAAGTCTCATAGTTTTCAATGAGTCTGAGCAGATGTTTTGGGTACACTTCCAGGTAACAGGCTTCAGAGGGTTTTTTTTTTTTTTCATCCTGGGGTGATGCCTGGCAATATTCCAAACAGTGGTGATTCAGTCTGTCTGGACTGGTAGAAGCACTACTATATGAAACAGTCTCTAGTGATATAGGATGGACATGTAGCAGGCACTGTAAACACACACTTGTTGTTTTAATTCATGGAACTGTGGGGGCTATTTGTTATTGTAGCATAACTGAGCTTATTGAGGATCCCAGACAAAGCATTGCAAAAGGAGGGAAGAGAGAACCTACCTGTATTCTAGATTGTTGAGACTATTAAACCACGGGAAAACCAATTTATATAACACTGGTGTCTTTATCACTAAGATATATATAACAAGCTCTAATCCCCTGCAAACTTCAGGTAAAGCAATAGACATTAAAAAAAGTTTAAAAATATGCAAATTTTAAATGGCATTATGGTTAGACTGCTCTTGGACCTTAGTAATCTAAAGATTTTGTAAATATTATTTTACTGTGTACATTGGATTATCATCTCTCTCTTATTTATTTTCTTTCTAATTATAGAATATTTCTGATGAAATAAAAATAAAAGTAATAACTCAGAAACACAGGCTACATCAAAGTACTAATTGAAAAATTGCTTTTCAGCTTTTCTTAAAGATTGGCAGTTATCAAAAGTCCTTATTATCGCCTTCCCTATCTCACAGAATAGAAACATTGACATAATTTTTTAAATTTTTAATTATTATCAAAATAGTCTATGTATGTAGTTTAGTGAGTCAAATATTGTGTAATCTCCCACCCTAATCCTCTTCTCTTCCAAATCCAGCTTCTCAGAGCCAACCGCTTGTATCTCACTTATTTGTTTATTTCATCATATTTTTAAATGATATCCTCATGCTACTATTTCTTTACTTTCCCTTTTTAATCATTATTTATCTCTCCTTTCTATGGAAAAGGCCACACTAAAGGTTTGGGGATTTGTCTATGAGTGACCGGGAGCCCCTGGCAGTAATTTTACTTATGCGTTCAATAATACATTCCACAGAGGGACTGCTCTGGGCCCAGATAGGGTTACAAACATAGCACTCCCAGATCAAGTACTTTGTCTCCAACTGGTAAGGTCCCAGTCCTGCCATATTGGTGGGAAGGCATCAGTGAGGGGAGATGCCATAGATAACTAGTTCTGTCATTAAATAGTTGCGTGGCATGGATGTGAGAAGAAAGAAATGGGAAACTGTCTTTGGTGGATGCATAACTTCTCCACCCCTACTCTGTGTAGTTACTCTCTCCACCCTATTTGTAAACTAATTGTAACTGGCCTCTGAGTCTGTAAAAGAGATACTGCTACCATGACAGGTACAGTTGATACAGTTATGCTATATGTCCAAGACTGGTCTAATCCCAAATCTCTTTACAAAGAGTCTATTATTTGTATTATTTTGTGTTTTTATATCCTTACTTGGCTTTATCTTGATGACAAAGAGGTAGAAGATCTACTGTCTATGTTCGAGGCTTGTTAAGGGACCAAACATGCTGCCAGCAGATGGAATCTGTTTTGTTGGAATCCCAGTTTCATTTACAGCCCTCTTAGGCCCTTCTGGAGTAAAACAGTTGTGTCCATGGACTGGAGAATACTCTAGTCTAATGTACATTTTGAAATGGAAGGAAATGAGAAGTAACAAGAAGGTGAGGGAGAAAGTCAGAGAACAGAGACTGCTCTACAGTTCACAAATACTTTCTTTCATATTCCATATCATATTTATAACACACCTGTAAAGTAGATGTACCTAGTGAATAACCCACATAGTGCAGGTGGGAAAATGGCCCAAGGCACTTTTCAGGAGGCATCTTGGAATAGTGCAAGGTGCATACCATTTGATCCAACAATCCCACTACTGGGTATCTACCCAGAGGAAAAGAAGTCATTCTTCTAAAAAGATAGTTGCACAGACATGTTTATAGCAGCACAATTCACAATAGCAAAATTGTGGAATCAACCCAAATGCCAATCAATCAAAGAGTGAATAAAGAAACTCTGACTATATATAGATATAGATATATATAGATAGATAGATAGATAGATAGTAAGTTTATATATATATTCATATATATATTAAATTTATATATATATTCATATATATATGATGGAATACTATCCAGCCATAAAAAGTAATGAATTAACAGCATTTGCAATGACCTGGGTGAGATTAGAGACTATTCTTCTAAGTTAAGTAACTCAGGAATAGAAAGCCAAATATTACATGTTCTCATTGATACGTGGGAGCTAAGCTATGAGGATGCAAAAGCATAAGAATGATAACAATGGACTTTGGGGACTCGAGGGGAATAGTGGGAGAGGGATGAAGGATAAAAGACAACAAATATGGTGCAGTGTATACTGCTCGGGTGATGGGTGCATCAGGTTCTCACAAATCTCCACTAAAGAACTTACTCATGTAACCAAATACCACCTATGCCACAATGACTTATGGAAAAATAAAGTTTTTTCTTTAAAAATTTACATCAGAGAGGAAAAGCATTAAAAGAATGCTTAAGTAATGAGTGGCCCAGGTCACACTTCAGGGATACCCAGAATTATTTTCCAGACATTCATTGCACGGGACAAATCAATACTCACTTTTTCACTTTTGTGAGCCTTGGCCACTTTTTCACTTTTCTTCTAAGGACTGTTGCTGTTGCTTTTTTGGAAATAAAACAAACACACTAACCAAGAAAATAAAAATAAAAAAAAGAAACAAAAAATAAAAAGAAGAAGTTAAACCAACTTTCTCTAGACCCCAATTCTTCTAGCCATTAAGGACAATAAATGTTAAACAAGCTTAGCAATATGTGATCTTTAAGCATGATTGTGGCTAAGCTGATCATCTACCTTAGTTATTTGGGACCTTGGGCACACACTTAACCTTCCCTGAGCCTCAGTTTCTTTCAAGTATGAAAGAGAAGCAATAATAGCTGCCTCAAGGTTTTGGGTAAGCATTCAAAACAATGCTGTTAAATATGCATTGTTTATATGTGTCTGCATTGTTGAAGTACTTTGTGCAATTAACTCATGTATGATAAGCTCATGATGTAGGTTCTGTAATAACCACCATCTCGGTCTTACAGAGGGAGAGTAGTTTCCCTCCTAGGTTGAGTGATGTGCCCAAGCTCAGTGTCTCTTTGGTGGAGAAACTGAAATTTAGCTCTAGACAGTGTGATGCAAGAGTCTAATCTCATAACCACTATGAGGTACTAAAGCATGTAACCAGGCTGCATAGGTCATAGATTCTCAGTCAATATTGGTGTCTTGGAGGAACATTGACTCAGCAGTTCAATAATATCAACTAAACCCCTGGAATTTCTCCTAATCCATTAACTGCTCATGTTTCCTCCTAGCACAGTCTAGATTGCTTCAGGAATATTTTTGCCAGGACCCTGAAATCCCTTACCCTCTGCCTTTCATATTTTGGTAAACTCAAATTCCAAATGAACTCTGACACATTCATCTTCATTCAAGAAGCAAGTGCTGCTGAAAGAGATAACCCAGCAAGGCAGAATGCATTAATGTTCAGCCTCAAAGGCAGAATAACTACTGCCGGGAGCCCTCCTGTGTTTTCTTGTTCCAACAAGGTCCCATTTTCAAAACAGATATTTTAAACCCTTAGCACTTCTCTCAAATCTCTGCAATCACTCCCACAACACATAGGAGATGACAAAATTTTTTATTTCTTAGAGAAATTTGAAACAATAGGATGAGAAATCCCTCAATTTCCCCTGAATATCACACCTTCAACTAACCTACATCCTCTTCTTCTGCCTGGTAACTTCAAGGAGGCAGTCCCCTCTCTCACTTGAGGTTATCCCTAACCCCTTGTTCTAAGACAGACTTCCCTGCTTGGTCAGGAGTCTTAAAATCTCAATTACTCCTTGTCTGTTTCCAGTACATTTTATGAGATCTTTCACTATTTTAGGTAACTTACTCGTGATCTTCCCACTTTTAGAGGGGAAAAACATCACTGCTCTCAACCCCTCATTAATGAGCACCTTATCTTGAGCCTCCCTTTCTGCAGACAGCTCCTAGGAAAAGTCTCTCTCTTTTTTTTTTTTTTTTTTTTCCTACAGTTCCCAACATTCACTTTTTCTCCTACTTATCTGCCTTCTGCTTACATCTGCCCTCTTGATGCGTTCTCGCTTGGGCCATTCTCTTAGAGATCTTCATTATCTTTCATGCTCATTCTCTTCATGATCTTCATTCTCTTCATGATCTTTCCCAAGTTTCCAAGACACAGGAACACTCCTCCATCTCTAGGTTTCTTCTTCTCAGCCTGTCTTCCATTACTGCCTTTTGAATGCTGGAGTTTCTTCCTCTTGATCTCTGCAGTTTTATTTTGAACTTCTTCCCTAGGCCAATTCATTCAAATCTGTGGCTTTTGTGGTCATTTCTAGGCTGATGACTCTCAACTGATGGACTGAGCTGAGCTTCTTCCTCTGAGTTGTAGACCCTTACATGTAGACACCTACTCATTATCTCTACTTTGAATACTAAGCGTTACATTAAATTTAAAATGTCAAAAGCCAAATTATTTGTCTTCATCACTCCTCTGTCTGAAAAAAATGATACCAATATCAAAAAGCAGCATAACTCTGCCTCTTAGCAGCCAAGGAGACCTCTCCCAGAGACACCTCCTCTTCATCAAGCCATGGTCAACACAAGGAAGCTTTACCTTCTAGAGATCTTTCTACTCTTTTCACATATACCAAGGTCCACCTGCACCCTATTAGTTCAAGATGCCGCCATCTCTCACCTAGACACGTCAATGACATCTGAGGCTAGATTCCAAACCTAGCTCAGGCCCTTTTCAATCCAGCATTGTCCACACTGCAGTCCATGTGGTCTTTCAAAACACAAATCTTGTTTTGTTTTTCCCAGGTCAAAACTTCTCAATAGCTTCCCATTTCCCTAGGGATAGTGATCGAAGTCCTCATTCTGGTTCTCAAAACCAGCAATTTGTAAAGCAGACATCTCTCCAACCTCATTTCACAGCGTGCCTAGTCTTTATAGTTTGTGCTCTGCCTACATGACTTGTTCCACTTGTCTTTTAGCGTGAAACAAAGAACCCCACACTTAGAAGAGCCACACAGCAACCATTTTATTTGATCAGAAATCCTATGGGTAAAAATTTTAGAAAAAAGCCCAGTGGGAATGGTTGTCCTTGCCTTTACTCTGCTCTGGATGTCTGAGACCAGGTATTGGGTCTCAGATGAGATTGGACTGGAGGGTCCACATACAAGATGGCATCTTTACTCACAAGCCTGGAGTCTGAGCTGAGATTGCTAAAGACAGGCTCAGCTGGGACTGTTGACCAGGGCTGGGACCTGAAAGGGAGCAAGTAGCAGTCTTCCAGAAGCAAGTGTTCAATGAGAACCTGCCAGAAACTGTCTAGCCTTGCAGGACTGAGCCTCGGAAGTCACAAAGCATTGCTCTGTCATAATCTGTTCACTGAGGGAGTCACAAAAGTCTACGTTATTTCAAAGAACACAAACTCCTCCCCTTGATGAAAGGAAAGGAGAGTCAAATAATTCGGGAATCACATTTTTCAAATGAGTTCATTCTCTTTTTCCATTCCTTAAGGGCATGATCCACTCTCCCATCAGGAGAGAGCTGTTCCCAGCTCTGCCCTTTCACTCCCACAACCTAATTAACCTTGTTCATCCTATTGACCCCAGTTCCTTCTTTTCTTCTGCAAGGAAGCTCTTCCTAAGACTCGGAGCTGCTCAGATCTCCTCTTTATAGAGGCTTCTTCCACCATGCACATCTTTGCCATTGACATGCACTCACTGCCAGTGTCATTCTAATCTGAAGTTATTGATTGATGCATCACTCTCCTTCAATAGGTAATGAACTCCCCAAAGGCAGAGACATTAGTGGATGAATGAAGAAATGAAATGAGAAAGAGCTAGAAATGGAAAACGCTATCTGTGATGGTGCCTGCAGAGCTGTCTGCATCCCATTAAGCTTCACTCTATGGAAAGGTAGACCATTCTAGTTTATGAGGCAGGAAAAGCAAGGCCTGTCTTCAGAGCACAATGTTGGGAGGTCCTCCAGGAGAAATGTACAACTCTCTTGCCCTATTTCCTAATCTTTCCAAATGAACAAACAAAAACACTTTATGGCCTCCCCTGGCAGCCTCTGGCCTTTTCACGTGGCAGAAAATGAAGGTATGGTTGCCAGGCTTGCCCAAGATTGTTTGCATATAAGCAGGAGGGCACAGGGTGGGAAGCAGTAACAAGAAACAAACCTGCAGTTACACCTGGATATTCCCCTCTTTGTAACCCTGGGAGCACCTGGATGCTTTCCAGAAGGACAGCACCTGGGTCCCCCACTGTCTGGACAGCTGCCACATGCCTTTGCCTCCTCCTGAATATTGGGCAGAACAGCCAGTGCTGTGAGAGGGACGCAGATCCCAACGCACGAGGTAGGGTGTACGGAGGGTAGGTTCTTAAACAAGTCATCCCATCTTCCTGAAACCATGCAGTCATGCTTTCCCTGCTTCTTGGTACGCTGATTTTCTTCTCCAGAGCAACGCACACACACACACACACACACGCGCGCGCACACACACACACACACACACGCACATGCACGCGCGCACAGGTGACCCCCCATATCCCTAAGTCCCAGTAGATGGGGTTAGATGATCCACTTAATGAAATGTTCCAACAACAAAGAATGCTAACATGGGAGGTAAGAAAACAAGGGCGTTTTTTCCTACTCTCGTTTAAGAATTTACCAGGTCCAAAAGTACAATATTGAAAGAAGGTAGGAAATGGGCTTGGCTCCATTTTGGGCATTTTTTTTTTTTTTTTTGAATATAAGGTTTCAACTTTCTAGCAATCAAGTCTTGTTTTGTATTTACTTTTAAAAAGCAATTTTATAATGTGGCTATACCTTCTTGGAGGCTACCATTTAAATGACTACAATGCATAACCCTGGGCAAGTCACTTCCTCCTTCTGTGTCTCATTTTCCACTCCTCTAAGCTAGGACAAGGATGAAGTCATTTGCCTCTCAACTCCTTTATTCTAAGGCTGCACTCTTCAACACAGTTGTCACAGCAGCCAAATGTGGCTGTTGAGAATTTGAAATGTAGCTAGTCTGAACTGAGATATGATGGCAAACATAAAAATATACACTAAATTTCAAGCATGCAGCATGAAAAATAATGTAAAATACCTCATAGATAATTTTTATTAGCCTAGTGTGGTGGTGCACACCTGTAGTCCTAGCTACTCAGGAAGCTGAGGCAGGAGGATTGCTTGAGCCTAGGAGATTAAGACTGCAGTAAGCCATGATCACATCACTGTACTCCAGTCTGGGAGAGAGAGAAAAACCCTGTCTCCAAATAATTGTAATTACAATGATGATTATTTATTTTTGTCTTTATTTCATATTCAAATTATAATATTTTTGATATATTGGGATACATCAAATGTCTGTCTCAAATTAATTTCACCTGTTTGTTTTTATTTTTTGTAATGTTCCTACTAAAAAATGTAAAATTATATATGTGGCTTGCATTATTTTTTTTGGGCAGCTCTGTTCTGAAGAATAGATTTCCTGACTTATTAATGATCACCATTCTAACTGGTGTGAGACGGTATCTCACTGTGGTTTTGATTGCATTTCTCTAATGACCAGTGATGATGAGGTTTTCTTTTCATATGTTTGTTGGCCGCATAAATGTTTTCTTTTGAAAAGTGTCTGTTCATATCCTTTGCCCACTTTTTGATGTTTTTTTTTTTTTCTTATAAATTTGTTTAAGTTCCTTGTAGATTCCGGATGTTAGCCTTTTATCAGATGAATAGATTGCAAAAATTTTCTCCCATTCTAGGTTGCCTGTTCACTCTGGTGATAGTTTCTTTTGCTGTGCAGAAGCTCTTTAGTTTAATTAGATCCCATTTGTCAATTTTGGTTTTTGTTGCAATTGCTTTCGGTGTTTTAGTCATGAAGTCTTTGCCCATGCTTATGTTCTGAATGGTATTGCCAAGGTTTTCTTCTAGAGTTTTATGGTTTTAGGTCTTATATTTCAATTTTTAATCCATCTTGAGTTAATTTTTTGTATAAGGTGTAAAGAAGGGGTCCGGTTTCGGTTTTCTGCATGTGGCTAGCCAGTTTTCCCAACACCATTTATTAAATAGGTAATCCTTTCCCCATTGCTTGTTTTTGTCAGGTTTGTCAAAGATCAGATGGTTGTAAATGTGTAGTGTTATTTCTGAAGACTCTGTTCTGTTCCATTGGTCTATGTATCTGTTTTGGTTACTATAGCCTTGTAGGAAAGTTTGAAGTCAGGTAACCTGATGCCTCCAGCTGTGTCCTTTTTGCATAGGACTGTCTTGGCTATACAGGCTCTTTTTGTTCCATATGAAATTTAAAGTAGTTTTTTCTTTTTCTAATTCTGTGAAAAAAGTCAATGGCAGCTTGATGGGAATATCACTGAATCTATAAATTACTTGGGGCAGTATGGCCATTTTCACGATACTGATTCTTCCTATCCATGAGCATGGAATGTTTTTCCATTTGTTTGTGTCCTCTCTTATTTCCTTGAGCAGTGGTTTGTAGTTCTACCTGAAGAGGTCCTTCACATCCCCTGTACGTTGTATTCCTAGGTATTTTCTTCTCTTTGTAGCAATTGTGAGCAGATTCTGGAGAGGATGTAGAGAAGTAGGAACACTTTTACACTGTTGGTGGGAGTGTAAATTAATTTAACCACTCTGGAAGACAGTGTGGTGATTCCTCAAGGATCTAGAACTAGAAATACCACTTGGCCCAGCAACCCTATGAACAGTGTATACCCAAAGGTTTATAGATCATTCTACTATAAAGACACAAACACATGTATGTTTATTGCAGCACTATTCACAATAGCAAAGACTTGGAACCAACCCAAATGCGCATCAATGATAGACTGGAAAAAGAAAATGTGGCACATATACACCATGGAATACCATGCAGTCATAAAAAAGAATGAGTTCATGTCCCTTTCAGGGACATGGATGGAGCTAGAAGCCATAACTCCCAGCAAATGAACACAGGAACAGAAAACCAAACACCACTTGTTCTCACTCATAAGTGGGAGTTGAACAATGACAGCATATGGGCACAGGGAGGGGAACATCACACACTGGGGCCTGTCGGGGGTGGAGGGCAAGGGGAAGGATAGCATTAGGAGAAATACCTAATGTAGATGATGGGTTGATGGGTGCAGCAAACCACCATGGCACATGTATACCTAGGTAACAAACCTGCACGTTCTGCACATGTATCCCAGAATGTAAAGTATAATTTTAAAAAGATTATATCAAGTAAATTAATAAAAAGCAACTGGATAATATAAATAGACATTTATCTCAAGAAAAAAATGATTTTCTTGCAGTTTTTTAGATGAAGTTCCATGTAGATTAATAGCCCCTCAATGACTTAGGAAATCTAGCTCTGTTGTGCATAGCTGTTAAAATAAACATCACAGTCATCAGTGATGAAAGACAATAACAATGATTCTTTCCAATTTAGACTGTTCTGCAAACATCTCTCAGACAAGTGTGATCCATGTTCTAGAATTATATTTACTGTCACTACATTCCAACAATTCTCAGGACAAACAGCTAGACCGTGGTCACACAGATGAAAAGTGACAGAGGCAGGTTTACAAGGTCTTCTTTCAGATCCAGATTTCATGCCATTTAAAACCTCTACCCAAGGGAAGTTTGATTGAGGTAGGTGCTCATAATGTATTTTACTAGAGTGTAACTTCAGATAATCTAATTTTTAAATTATTATAAAATTATAAATCTGCTCCGCTTTTCCTGAGAGTAGAGGTGACCTGCTAGTATTTTGAAATGAATTGAATGCCTCTCCCTTTAAAGTATACTTTTTGTGGTGAAGGATTAACAACAAACCAAATACTTCTTATATTCACAATCTCTTTGAATCCCCTTACCCCACCCAGGGATTTAATGCTAGACTCTTATTTTAGAAATATGGTCTCTATCCCTTTAAATAATAAGAAAAAAATAAAAAACTTTATCTTGTTCTCTGAACCTCATCTCCAGCCTCCGAGGGACTGGAGCTTTGTCTATGATCAGTGCATATTCTGCTCCGTGTAAGAATCACAAATGTTGATAGAAATAGCCATGGGGTGTGCAAAGAACCCATTTTGTATGTCAGAAGAGTTGAGCCTCTGTTAGATGAAATGTCAAAGGAAGGCAGATATCTCAATGGGAAGTGACCTTAAGAAAGCCCCGACCTCGCCAAAGATGACCTTTTTGCAGCAAGAAACATTAAAATTACAACCATATTCATGTTTCAGTTTCAAAAACAATATGTATTTCTCCTCCACACTCTCCTGACTTGGCAACCTACATATCTTAAATAAAGATATACTGGGGTCCTATTTCTACTTGGCAGAGCTGAGTTGATTTATTTCTGTCTGAACACACCCGCGGAATGAAGCTGCTCTTTTTAATTCCTCAAGGGGCTCATTGGAGGTCCATTTTATTGCTATTTTAGCTGAATGTTTTACTACTATATCTGTATTTAATATTTCCAGTGTGGCCTCATTTTTGGAATTTTTTCCCCCAAAATCCCACAGGCACCCTTGTATTAACTAAAATATATGTCTTATCAATGTGTTAATCAAACTAAAAATTCTGAGGCTGTTAAAATGCAGCTATGGAGAAATGTCCATATCTGATAGCATTTGGGTCTTCAAGTGGCAAGGTACAAAGTGACAGATCAGGGGCAGAAATTTATTTTTATAGCAGTGACAGAATGATTCTGGTCAAACTCTACATTGAGAAACAGGCTTTACAAGGTACTTACTTTACTCTAGCTTATTATTTTTGTTGTCTGTTTATTTTTCATCTACCTGCTTTTCAATGCCTCGTCTTACAAATCCATTTTCTTAATCAGCACTAATTCTGTGGAACATGGAAAGCCTTTTTCCTCAACACCTAACTTCTGAAATAAAACAAATATATCAAAGCACCTGTCATTGTCACACAAAGGGAGAATGACTTTGGAGCTCTCCAGGCTTTGTGTGTGTGTTTTTCAAGGTTACATGATGCAAAACCTCCCAGTCCCCTACCTGAGTGGGAAATTAGAATTAGAACCCTTTCCAAAACAGGGCACGAATGAGAGCTGCAAGCTGTTTACTAGGGCTAAGACATGGCCAAATGCAGATGCCAGTGGCACGTGGTGAGGTGTGTTGGAAAAGCACTATTGCTACTTTTGATCTGGCTCACACTGGTCAATTCACTCCAATCCTCACCTTCAAGTGAGAAGAATCTTACCTAAGTTATGTATCTGCTGTGAAAACAGTGAAATTGTGTGAGGGAAACTGTTGGGATAATGCAGATGTTCACATTTTCTCAAATTTTCTTTCCCAACTATTTTTCTATCTGCCTGAAAATACCTTTTAAAATTGTCTTTAGAACATTTGGTTGGTCATAATTTTCTCAGTTTTGAGCTATTAGAAAATATCTTTTGCTCAAAGCAATTTACAGGTTCAATGCTATCCCTATCAAAATACCAACATCATTTTTCACATAAGTAGAAAATTCCATTGTGAAATTCATATGCAAACAAAAAAGAGCCCAAATAGCTGTAGGAATTCTACGGAAAAAGAACAAAGCCAGAGGCATCGTGCTACCTGACTTCAAACTATACTACACAGCCACAGTAACCAAAACAATGTGGCACTGTGGAACAGGTTAGAGAACCCAGAAATAAAACCACATACCTACAACTATCTGATCTTCCACAAAGTTGACAGTAACAAGCAAGGGAGAAAGAACTCCTAACTGATAAGTGGTACTGCTATAACTGGCTGGCTGTATGCAGAAGATTGAAACTGAACCACTTCCTTAAACTATATAAAAAACCAACTCAAGATGGATTAAAGAATTAAATTTAACAGACGAAACTATAAAAACTCTTAATGAAAATCTAGGAAATGCCATTCCGGACATAGGCCTTGCAAAGATTTCACAGCAAAGATTCCAAAAGCAATTGCAACAACAAAACAAAAATTCACAAGTAGGACATAATAAAATGAAAGAACTATTGCACAGAAAAATAAACTATCAACAGAGTAAAATGACAACCTAAAGAATGGGAAGAAACATATGCAAACCATGCATCTGACAAAGTCTAGTATCCAGAATCCATCAGGAACAAGCAAAATCCATCAGGAAGAAGCAAAAAAAAACGAAACAACCCCATTCAATATGGGCAAAGGACATGAACAGACACTTCTCAAAACAAGACATACACACTATGTCAACAAGTATAAGAAAAAATGCTCAACATCACTAATCGTTGTAGAAATGTAAATCAAAACCACAAGGAGATACTATCTCACATAAGTCAGAATGGGTATTATTAGAAAACCAAAAAAAGTAACAGATGTTGGCGAGGTTGAGGAGAAAAATGAATACTTGTACACTGCTGGTTGGAATGTAAATTAGCTCAGCCACTGTGGAAAGCAGTTTGGAGATTTTTCAGATAGCTGAAAACATAACTACTATTTGACCCAGCAGTTCCATTACTGAGTATATACCCAAAGGAATATAAAGAATTCTACCAAAAAGACACATTCACATGTATGCTTATTGCAGCACTTTTCTTAATAGCAAAGACATGGAATCAACCTAGATGCACATCAGTGGTGGACTGGATAGAGAAAATGTGGTACACATATATACACCATGGAATACTGTACAACCATAAAAAAGGACAAAATCATGTGCTTTGTAGCAACATGGAGGCAGCTGGAGGCCATTATTCTAAGCAAGTTTATGCAGGAACAGAAAACCAAATACTGCATGTTCATACTTATAAGTAGGAGCTAAACAGTGAGTGTACAAGGACACAAAGAGGGAATAGTAGACACTGGAGCCTACTTGAAGGTGGAGGGTGGGAGGAGGAAGAGGATAGAAAAACTACCTATTGGATACTATGGTTACTACCTGGGTGACAGAATCATTTGTACACCAAAGCTGAGTGACACACAATTTATCCATGTAACAAACAGGCACGTGTACCCCCTGAACTTAAAATAAATGTTGGGAAAAAAAGAAAATATTTTTATACATTTCTTTTTAATGATAGTTCTACTGAGTATCCAGTTCTTGCTTGAAAGTTACTATCTCTCAAAGCTTAGAAAATATTACTCCACTTTCTTCTTTTTTCCATTATTTCTTTTGAGAAGTCTAGTGTTAGCTTGGTAATCTTTTCACTCTGGCTGCTTTTAAAATCTTATTTGAAGTTCTTTAGTTTTACAACAGTGCGTTGAAGTGTGAAGTTACTTGTTTGCTTTCTTTAATACTGCTTGATGTCTGTTGCAATTTCTATATTTTTCTACATTCTGTATTTCTATATTTTATCACCTTTCTATATTTTCTGTTTGCTTGCCTTTTTTTTTTAATATTCTGAGCATTTCTTCTGATTTGCCTCCTTAATCATTAATTTTCAGTACATTTGTGTCTCAGTTAAAGTTTATGCATTTATTAGGTTTTGAATTTCAATAATTTTATTTTTAGAAAGACTATGTGGCTGTCTCTAATCTGCTGTGCCATCTTTGATAAGTTGTTTCTAATTTTTTGATTTCATCTTTTATTTCTTGTGATATTTCACATTACTTATTTTATATCAAATCTATAACTCTATGTGTGTGTGGGAACATACATTTATGCATAGATATGACAGATATGCCATATGATCTCAGAAGGGAATTTCATATGCTTTTGCTGAGGGCCAGAGAACCCTGCAGACCTGGTACTATTTTTGGCTCTTTGTAAGGTTGCTTATGTTACATGTAGGTCTGAGGTCAAGCTCCTCCGTCTTACCAGGGTCGTGGGCTTGGCTTCCTTAACATAAACTTGCTCCTGCTCAAGTTCCTTGTTCCAGTCTCAGCTCAGTCATGCTTGTTTCTTTGTTTTATTTCTTAGAGATTCCCCTTATATTCTTTCAATCCCAGAAAAGCATTAAAATTATGTTTGTGTGGTAATTTTCTAATCATCTCAAGAGCTGGCATATCTCAGCCGAGACATCCTTCTGGTCTCCTTGCCTGCCATGCTACAGAAGCCCACTTGCTAGAGTTACGTTTAGAGGAATATTTTGATGTCTGTCATTTAGTGTCCCCTGGACTTCCACATAACGAAAATAAAAATAGTAATAACAACAGTAACTGTATACTGAAAATTGACAAAGTCTCAGAGACCATGCTAATCATTTAATAAATAGCATCTGTAGTCCTCTCAACATGGCAAAGAAACTGCATTTCTGAGAGTAAAAGTGAATAGTATTTATTTGTTACACAACTAGTTGATGATGAAAAAATATTAAAAATAGCTGTTGATGAAGTTGGGATAGAAAGAGGTTTGGCATAACATTCTATACATTTGAGACTATGCTATGAAATATCTCAATTTTTAAAATATAAAATTATATGAACTCTTCATAAAAGTACTTTAGAAATATAGCTAGAAAATAAATCAATTTACCCCAAGAGAGTGACCTGATCACTCTTTTCCAACAATGAATATTTTATGACTGATCATGTCTTCACTTCACTTGGGATACCAGCAAGCTCTGCAACATACTGGAAGGTCAAATTAGCCAGATATGGCTGCTATTACATTATTCATATTCCTCCTTTAGTCTTAACATTCTAGTTTTATGTATATTGCATTGTATTGTTACATTATTTTGCATTGCAACCATTTTATAAATAAATTAATTAATTTTTAAAAATTGAGCATCCTAGGTACATGGCCGCCTTATGTAGAAATGGTCTACATTACTCAGATTTTGTTTTCAGAGCACATGTAAGACTCTAGCAGGTCAAATGTTCACATCACACAATATTTTAGTTTTCTTTTTGGAGGGAAAATCTCCTTCTAGTTCTTCTAGTATACCAGTTGATGATGACAACAACAACAAAATAATAGCAGCAGATGCAATTTTGATAACCCTAGAGACTTTGCAAAAAGTTTTTCTTCAGTGTGTTTTCTATGCACAACAACTCTTCCTGGATTTGTTGGGCTCTGCACATTGTAGAGAGGAGAAAACAGGTGAACTGAGGCTTTCTGGCTTGCCAATACCACGGGAATAATGAATGTCTTTATTGTAAAGAATTGGCTTGTGTGAATATGGAGGCTGAGAAGTCCTACAGTCTGCTGTCTGCAAGCTGGAGACCAAAGAAAGCTGGTGGTGTAGTCCTGAGAATCAGAGAATTGGTGGTATAAGTTCCAGTCAAGGGCAGGAGCAAGCTGATGTCCCAGCTCAAGCGGTCAGGCAGAGAGAGCTAGTTCCCCCTTCTTTTGCCTTTTTGTTCTATTTGGGCCTCCAACAGATTGAACTATGCCCACCCACACTGCAAAGGGCAGTCTGCTTAACTGAGTCTATTGATTCAAATGCTAATTTCATAATAATGTTGAATCTGGGCACCCTGTGGTCCAGTCAAGTCGACATATAAAATTATCACAGCTACCAAGTGGGAGAGCCAGGAAGGAAAACCTCGCCAGTCTGGAATTCTTCTTTCTCCCGTTTGCTTCCTCTGTGGATAAAGTGAATACTGATCAGTTCCTCTTTTCTAACTTTCCAGGGGGAGATGCCCTCTCATTTGTTTTACCCCTTGAGATTACACTCTACATTTTTATCTCATTAAGAAAAAAATCATGTATTGCTCTTCCCCTTGAAATTCATTATTTTGTAGCAGTCTTTCTATTTGATCCAGGGGACTCTGAGTGCCAGTGTGAGGGTCTATGTAATGACCTGAGTGACCTCAGCATACATCGGGTTCTCCCTCATTTCCAACGGTAAACACCTCTCACAAGAACCTCTTCATTGGCCTCCCAGGGATCTGCCTATCCTCCATTAATATGACCCCCCAGCCTTTGAAACAGCCCTCTTTTTTCCTACAAGATTTGAGCTGGGGAGACCAAGACTCAGCAACAGGCACCATTTGGAGTCAGAGAATCTAGAGATGGGGTTGTGTTGAAAAGCCTGGAAGCTGTTTATTAGGGCTGACTGGAAGCCCAAGCACAGAATTCCATTTCTTGAGCTGTAGTACAAATATTCAAAGCTACTTCATGAACAAAGCAAAAAACCTGGGCACCTGGGTACAGGGAAAGGGTAAGGTGCAAGGTCAGAGAAGGGCTGACTGCTGGGCAGCCAGAACACTGAACTGAGTGGGCAGGCAGCATGGCGGGCTTGGAGATCAGTGGGTTAAGAGTGCACCACTCCAGAACTGCAAAATCTCTCTTTCATACACATGCTGTGTGACCTTCACTAAGCACTTAACCTCTCTGAGCATCAGATTTCTCATATCTAAAATGAGGAGGACGATACTTATGGAGGTATTTTAAGAAGTAAATAACATAATATGCATCATGTTTGTCACACAGTAGGCTATCATTCTATGAACATAGATTAATTCTTTTGAAGCTTCCCATATATCAGTTCCCTATTGCCACTGTAACAAATTACCACAAACTTAGAGGCACAAAACAAAACCATGTTTTTAAATTTTAAAATTGTGAAGGTCAAAAGTCCAAAATGGGTCTTACTGAGCTGCAAGCAGAGTGTTGGTGGGGCTGCATTCCTTCTGGAAGCTCCAGGGGAGAGAAAATCTATTTCCTTGCCCTTTCCAGCTACCAGGGTCTACCCGCATTTCTTGACACATGACTTATTTCTCCATATTGGAAGCCAGTTGTGTGACATCATCAAATCTTTTTCTGTTTTCATCTTCACATCTCCTTCCACACCTCTGATCCTGCTACCATCCCCCTTGTAATAACATTGGGCCCACGCAGGTAATCCAGGATCATCTCCCCAACTCAAGATCCTGAACTCAATCACATCTGCAAAGACTCTTTTGCCACATGAAGTAGCATGGGTACAATTTTCAGGTAGAATAATGTGGGCATCATTGGTGGGGAGGGGCATTATTCTGCTGATCACACATTGTAGGGACTACATGATCCCAGAGACACACTTGGAGCCGAGTCTAGAGACAGGGTTCACCTGGAACCCACAACAGAGAGAGGTTTTGGGTGAGTGGTGATTCTGTCATTACACTTTGGGAGCAGTCCAGGCCATCTCTTCCATTCCATAGTTGAAAAACTGAGAGATCAGGGAGGCAAAATGTGAGGTCCAAGGGTGCAGAGAATGAGTTTGAGGTTATTCCTTCATATTTAACTTAAACAGAAAACTTTCTTACTCTTCATTCATAAGCAAAGGTTACTTATGGCTCTGGCATGAAATTCCTCTTATCTTTTTTTCAAGGCCTTAAGATTCAATTGCCCATTATACTATGACTGTGCTTATTTAGGTTTAATTTTAACACTTGCCATTTTCTGAAATTACCTGCTTTTAATTTGTTTGTTTTCCAAATTGACTGCTTTCTTTCAAACATTGCCTAGTTCAATAAGTAAGTATTAGAAAGATGGATGGAGAGATGATGGATAGATAGATGGAGGGATAGACAGAGGGATAGATGAGTGCTGTGTGTTAAACATAGTGCTAAGCATTTCATATGCTTTATATGATGTTATCCTCATGTCTCTGCAAGGCAAATACTGTTGTTATCACCACATTAATATGAGACACAGAGACGTCTAGAAGATTACATGATGTGACCAGGCTCACAAGCAAGTGGCAGAGTTGGCATTAGAATCTGGACAGTCCACACCTGAGCTATGAAGAACTTCACCCTGCAAAGTGCTGGGCAAAGCCTGCATTCAGAGCCAGCATTTTACAGGGCAGTGCAGTTACTCTCTTGGAGGGAGTAATCTTGAGACTCTCACTCCTATGTCTGCTCTGCTTTGTTCACAGGCTTTTAATTTCAGTCTAATTCAAGTTAGCAGCACAGGGCCACTCTTGGGAAATTGGTTTACACATGCCGACGAGCCCAGTAGCCCAGAGCTAACCCACTCACTCTCCCTGACCACAGAGGAGCAGATAAGGAACCAAGGTTTGTCCGGGTTCGTGTGAGGAAGTCATAGTCCACGGGCCATACATAGCTGGAGCCGAGTCTGAAATTGACATGCAGGAAAAAAGGGAAGGAAAAATACCCTGGATATGAATTCACTGTCAACTCTAACACATACTAAAACAAATCCTAGCCAAGTGGGGTGGTGCATGCCTGTAGTAGTAGATCCAGCTGCTTGGGAGGCTGAGGTGAGAGGATCACCTGAGCCCAGGAGTTCGAGGGTGTAGTGCACCATGATTGCACCTGTGAATAGCTGCTGCACTGCAGTCTGGGCAGCATAGCAAGATTCCATCTCAAAAAAAAAAAAAAGAAAGAAAGAAAGAAAAAATCCCTGTACATGGGCTCTACATCTACACTTAAAAGTAGTTGTTATACTCATCATCTCATTGAATCACCCTAAGAAAATTTACATAAATTTATGTAATAGAAGTAACCCCATTTGGCAGAAAAGAAAACAGGCTCAGGAAAACAGGGCAACATGCCTGTAGCTGTACAACTGGTAGGTGTTTTTATGATTTGAACCCAAGTACCTGTTTCCTCGATGTCCTGGGCTGAATGGCGGCCCTAAAAAAAGATATGCTCATGTCCTAACCCCTAAAACCTGCCTGCAAATATTACTGTATACGGCAAGAGCTGTGATTACGTTAAGTACTTTTAGAGGAGGAGTTTCTCCTGGATGATGTAGGTGGCCCATCAATGCAGTCACATGTGTCCTTATCACAGAGAAGCAGAGGGACTTTTGAGACAGGAGAGGAGGCAGAAAGTAAAATTATATGGTCACAAGCCATGGAACATCTGGAACTACTACAAGCTGGAAGAGGAAAGAGAGGATTCTTTTCTAGAACCTTCGTGGGGGCAACCCTGCTGACACTTTGATTTTGGACTTTAACCTCTAGAAGTATGAGAGAATGAACTTCTGTAGTTTTTAGCGACCCAGCAAAGCTAATTTCGCTTTGCCACAGAAGCCAAAGGAAGCATTAGGTTGGTGCAAAAGTAAATGCTGTTTTTCCATTAAAAGTAATGACAAAGAGCAATCAATTTAGCATCATCCTAATAATACATCCCACCATATCAAGGTTCCTCTGGCCTTCATTAATCTGATGGATTAGAACAAGGCTGGGCTTTTTCAATCAAGAATGATATTTTAACAAGAATATTTTAAAGATGTATATTTATTGTGCCTTAAAAACATACTTTCGAGCATTTTTAACAATTCATATATAAGTAAACGTGTATTTACAAGATACATGCTTTTTATTCATTCATTTCAAAGTGAATTGCCAGTAACGGGTCCTTTCTGATGGAGTGTGAACAAATATGTTCTTCAAGACAAAAAAAAAATGATTTTTTAAAGGTATCTTTAAGGCTATTTAAGAAGACAGCTGCTCATCACATAGGACTGAAGCACACACAAGAGGCTTGAGTTCCAGTCTGGCAGTGCTTGTCCTGCTCTGTCTGGCCAGAATTTAGTCTATCATCAAACCTGAAATGGTGAAGGATCACAGGAAGGGTGGTGGATTCTGAAAGGATATCCAGCACTTGTAGACTTAGTGGTTAGAGGTCCCTGAAAGTCCTGTGCAGGAGAAATACCTAAAACATAAAACTCAAAGCCAGCCTGCAGCATCCTTTAGGCTATCAGATTGAATCAGTGGAGAGAGATGATCGAATTCACCACAGAGCTGAAGTGGAAGGAACACAATTAATGATTCAGCCTGAATAAATAAAACCTAAATGGCTTTGGAAGGCTTGGTCCAGATGGAACTTTGAAATGCTCTTCAAACATTTGAGAAGTGCTAGAAGATCCTAGGAACCTAAAGACTGTGAGGGTGGCAGTAATGTGAAGATGACAATGGTAGTGCCGACAGAGTGACGATAATAACAATGGCAACGATGGTGGTCCTGATGTGCAGGAACCACCTGAAGACAGTGGTGATGACGTGCAGGTGACAAAGCTGATGATGGTGGCGGAGGTAATCGTGAGTGCAGTGACTATTAATCCAGGTCCTTTCCATTCCACAACTCTATTCTTCGGGATGACAAAGTTGTATTAGGTCCTTGGTTCAATTGAAACAAGCATATTCTGAATTATGCCCAATTCTCAAAGTGATTATTCTATGCAATAGATATTTTACAAGATAGGGCCATATTCAAAGTGCTGTCCTCAGCCTTGAAGAGCACATTTTAATAAAACAGAGTCTCAAGGAGTTCAGAGTTGCTAAAGACAGAATGTTTGTGTTGCCCCAAAATTCATATGTCGAAATCTTAATTTTCAATGTGATGATTTTAGGAAGGGGACTTTTGGTAGGTGATTAGGTGGGTAATTAGATTATCGTCTTCTCAAAAGAGACATCAGAGAGCTCCTTTTCCCCTTGTGCCATCTGAGGACACAGAGGGAAGACAGCTGACTATAAACCAAGAAGGAAACCCTCAGCAGACACTGGATCTCACGGCAGCTTGATCTTGGATTTTCCAGCCTCCAGAACTGTGAGAAATAAGCTTTGGTTGTTTGTAAGTCACCCAGTCTACAGTATTCTGCTTTAGCAGCCCAAAAAGACTATGGAAGAATCTAGAGTAGCATGGAATTCTAAGAGTTTAGGAAACACTGCAGTAGCCTGATAAAGAAACACAGGTCCGCAGAGAAGTGTGAAGGGGCATTTAACTTCCTAACTGGAGAGAGTCACCCTTGCCATAAAGAGCAGGTGAGACACGGAATGGAGAAAGAGCATGCCCCAGCATGTCCCTGTGGTCAGCAGGGAATGAATGAGATGGGTGTGTGTGGTGTGCGTGCGTATGTATCTATGCATATGTGGGCGTTTTGTATGGCGTGTGTTTGAATGAGTGTACATTTACATGTATAGGGTTTTTGTATAAGTGCTGTATGTGTGAATTTGTGGTGGTGTATGTATGCGTCCATGTATGTATGTGGTATATGTAGGTATGCATGTGTGGCTTGTGTGTATATGTGTGCTGCGTGTATGTGAGAGTGTGTGTGTGTGCATGCATGTGTGGGTTTTGGGGATGGTAGAGTGAGTGCTGAAAATCTTAAAGATGTGTTTTATGTGTAGTGAGATGAACAAGTCTGAGTTTTCCTGAACCTGAATAATAATTAGAATTATTGATGTATTTGTTTAAATAAACGATGAACGGAGTAGTAAATGAATTAGGGAGTAGTAAAGAGTTTGTGACTTTTTACAATATGCCAGGCCTGTGTTGAGCCTGATACATAGCTAATCTCACATCACCATCAGAACCTCCTTATGGGCTGATACTCTAATATTCATATCCCCCTTTGACAGATGAGAAAAGGGAGGCACAGAGAGTTGAACAGCTTGCTCAAGGTTCCAGAGTGGCCCATCCAGACTTAATTCCAGGCATGAAGTTGAAAGTTCCAGTGCTCTTGACCACCAGGCCCTACTGCAGGACGACGCATGGGCACGCACCTTAAGGGGTCTGGGCTGCCTGGCTACATTCATGAGCGTCTGAAGGGTCTGGGCTGAATGGGGGCATGAATGTGAATGACAACAGAGCCTTGGCCCAAACTGATGCTTGGATGAACAAACAAATCAGCATTAAATCGTGCCTGCCTCTGTCACAGAAGAAAAAGTTGCTTTGGTCTTTTGTTAGTTTTTTCTCAGGCACGTGTATTCATATTTTGCTGTCCTCCGGCATTTAGAAATATTCATTTTGTAAATACGGTCTGGGCTCAGGGGTACATGGTGATACTCAGGGGCCTGGGAGTGGGGTGGCTCTGGAGGGGACAGATGGAAGCAGAAAGCCGGGGCTAGTTTTCTTACCTGTGCAACCTCAGGCTCCTCTTTGCATCTCTGAGCCATGCCTCCTGCTTTGTAAAGTGCTTAATTCACAAAGATTAGGACCATATCTAATACCAAAGCACCTTGTTATTTCCACATCATAGTAAGCGTTTGCTAATTAATGGTTGTTATTATTACTATAAAAATATCTACTTAATGATTTTATATTGTTTCGTTTGCTCTTTATCTCATGTGGACTTTCTCTTCTTGGAGCATCCAAACATTCTCTGGGCCTTTTGACATAAATGCTCTTGCTGCTGGCCCTTCTCTGTCCTGATAAACAGCCACGGCTGTGGAGCTGCTGCTGATTCTGCAAACTGGGCTCCTGCATTCTGGCTGAGCTGAGGTCCTGGCTTAGTCACTTTCCTAATTCCCCAGTCCTTCTAAAGTTATTCCCAGCTTTGACTTCAGCCTGCAGTTAGGAATCTCCCTGACCCCACATTAAATGAGCACCTGTTAGGGGTCCCATGGCATTTAACAGGTGTCATTTATTTGTTTGAAAGATGAGGAAATGGAAGCTCAGGAACAGTTAAGTGGTGTGCACAAAGCCACACAACTAGAGGCAGAACTGTAATTTCTGCTTCAAGAGAAAGAGGATAATCCTCAACAGCCTCTTCCCAGTAAGCTCATTTGAGGACGTCGGGGACTTAGGCAGATGGGTTCGCAAATGCACATGCCTTCTAGGGCACATGTTTCCTGGACTCTGCCCATCTGGGTCTTACTGCCAAAGAAGCAGCTCCCTGACCTGCCCCTCAGCCTTTCCTGCCCTACCTGCCATTGCATGATGTGCTGTTTCCATGTATGTCTAGCTGGTGCCCTTTCCCCTCTCTGGTCTTTGCTTAAATGTTGCTACTCTGAGACGTCTCCATGACCGCCCTGTTTGAAATACACCCTTCAATCTCCCACCCTGGCATTTCCTATCTGCCTACCTCGCTTTATTTTCCTTCACAGGACTAGTCCCATCAAAAATGCTATATATTGCACTTTTCGTATTTTATTTATATTAGCTTATTTGATTTATTACTAGAAATGTGTACGAGGGTATGCACTCCCACATCCTCATCACCTACAGTTGCAGCTCTAAAATAACATTCCTGAATGAAAATCCTGCAGGCAAGTATTCTTGCCAAAGTAGGTCGGGCAATTCAGATGATTTCGGGAACTAACAACCTGATTAACCCTGATCGACAGGATATTGACCTGACTGAATTATTGTTACAGCTGCTACCCTTGATTGCATGTCAATTACCTACATCACACACACTAGAATATCTTTTTTTGTTGTTATAGTATCAGAAGCACTATAAAGTATTGCCCCCTTCAGAGGGGACGAATATCTTGCTGAGCATCATCATGTGAAAAAATAGCAAAGTCTGGATTATCTCCTGGGCCAAACTGGTTCCAAAGTCCATGTTTAGCCCATTGCAAGAGGAAGTTTCAGATTTATTGAAAGTCAGAATCTGATGTGGCCATTTAATAGATAGAGATTCTCAGGGCCAAGCAGTAAGGTTTCTGATTCCAGGGGTCCAGGCAATCATATTTTTCAGATGCTCTCCTACGTGGTTCTGATGTGTTTGGTCCATGAACCTGGGTTTGAGAACCCCCATGCTTTGGTCTGCTGCTCTCCATTGAAATAGCTGGAGTGAATTTGATTGGAGTTTCCTTAGTAGCCATACGTAGCTGATATCCTATGCATGCGTGAGAAAGGAGGGTGAGGAGGGGGGCAAAGTAAACAGGAGAAGGAATAATTGATTGGGGGATTTTATTATTTTATCCCCACCACCCCCAGATATTTATAGCTCAAATAATGCTGCAAAGAGACCCGTGGACTCTAAACTCACAAAATGCCTACTTGGGAGTCAGACTGTAATTTACTTTTCTAAAGATGCCTCAATTATATCCAAGGAAAAGCCTGGTTACATTTTTAAAACTCAGGAGCAGCAGCTTTTAAATTTATTCAGACTAATGAGCGTGTATAAATTTGGCGAATGCTAATTCGCAAGAGTCGGTTGCGGCGGTGGGAGAAACACAACAAGAGTGTCACAGCCAAGGAACAAAGTGAATGGGTGATGGGAGTGACAGTAAAGATTTCTTTTAACATCACTAAAAGGCGGCTGAAGTGACAGGTAAGAGGAGAGATGCAGAAGTCTGCAGCACTTGGAGAATTTGTGTACTATCAGGAAAGGATGCGTTGACTTGATACTGACTTAATAAGTTCAGCAGAGAATAAGAGCTGGGGATGGAGGCTGGGACCTATGGCAGAAGGGCGTCCACCCTGCTTCCTTGGGAGCCAGGAGATGTTGATCACGGTGCCTGGAGAAGGTGGCTTCTCATCTCACTGGAGGCCCCTCCTTTTGCAGATTTCAAGGCATCAGGCACATGGTTTTAATCTATCTCCACAGATCTCAGAAATGAATTTAGCCTCCCCTGGAGAGAGCTTCTACTTAGGATCACCTCGAAGGGAATGAAATCCTAAATCAAAACCCATCAGTGTACACCTGGATTTCGAGAGAGACGCTCCCCAATCACATCTGCAGGCTTCTGAGGTTGGAAGCCTCCAGCCCAAGAGAAAGCAGTGGGAAGCAAAATTTTGAAACCTTAATAAAGGTGGCTTTGGCTTTGAGGCCTGCAATTGTGTTTTAGGGGAAGGAGGGATGTCTGAATGGAATGCAGATTCCAAAATGGCTAAAGTCTCCTGGTTTCAATTTCTTTCTGCCGAAGGCAAGCACCTTCTCATGCTGCTCTGTTGAGTTAGGCTTGTTTATGATCCCAGGAAACCCGGAATCCACCTTGAGGGCACCCCGATCCTGGCAGACCCAGCGTCCAACTTGAGCGCACCCCTGCTTACCATTCCAGCCTTTCCTCTCCTCACTTCCGCCAGAATTATGACGCTACTTGCCATTTTTACAGATTAAACTGTGTCTCCCAAATTCATATGTCGAAGGCCTAGCTCCCTATGTGACTATATTTGGAGATGGGGCCATAAAGGAAATAATGAAGGTCAAATAAGTTCGTAAGGGTGGGACTCTAGTCCAATAGGATTGGTGTTCTTATAAGAAAAGGAGGAGACACCAGACCCCTCTCTCTCTGCATGTACCCAGAGGAAAGGCCATGCAAAGACACACAGAGAAAGCACAGCTCTCTGCAAGCCAGAAAAGAACCCTTGCCAGAAGCAAACCCTGTTAGCACTCTGCTCTTGAACTTCTAGCCTTTAGAACTATGAGAAAATAAATATCTGCTGTTCAAGCCACCCAGTTGGTGGTATTATGTTATGGCAGCCTGAGCTGAGTTTCTATTCTCAGAGTAATCCCTATGCTTCAGGCCTTATGCCAGTTGCTTCTTTTGTTTGGAGTGCCTTTTCTGAGGATCATTTGAGCGATCACTCCCTTGATGATCAAATGATCCTCAGATCAAGTTCCTGAAAGGCACCCTGGATTTTTCTAGATTGAAAGAGTATCTTTGCTTAGTGCTTACTTAGCACCTCATGCCCCTTCTCTTGTAATGTTGAACCCATTGTCTTGAAAATGTGGCATTGCCTGATTTGACTCTCAACTAAGCTTTAAATACCTTGAGGCCCTAAACTCAGACTTACATCTTGGTGTTTGCAGAACCCACCCACCCACCTTCGTATATGTCAAGGACTCAAATGTCATCACTGCTTGTAGAGTAGATTGACTGATGGATGGATGAAATGAGTTGATAAGTAAACAAAGACTAGATGGACGGATGGACAAGTGGCTGGCTGGCTGGATGGGTAGATGGATGGATGAATGAATAGTTGGATGAATGAGTGGGTGGATGAATGGATGGATAGATGAATAAATGGATGGGTAGGTGGATGGGTGCATGAATGGATAGATAGATGGACGGAAGGATGGGTGGATAGATTAATGGTTGGATAGATGGATTGAAGGATGGATGGGTAGATTAATGGATGGATGATTGGAGGCGTAGTTGTCTAAAAGCCTGTTACATTTCCTAGTTCAGAACTCTCAGAAGTACACAGGATAGGAAGGGATGGAGGTTGAAGCACCAGAATATTCTTCCCTAATACACACTGTTCTTTTCATCAAACCTTTATAACTAAAATGTCTTTACTTGTTCCCTTTCATGCCCGTGCCACTGGCTGCTAAATCTTTGCAGCATTAAATAGATATTCTTAGATCTTTGCCTAGAAGCACACTGGTCACTTTATTTATTTTGGATGTTGTCACATCCCGTTGTTGGACTGATTTCTATTCAAAGTAGAGTCTGCAGAATAATATGAAAGAGCAGTAACTGTGAATCAGGCACTTCAACAAATGACCGTCTCATTTAACTCTTACAAATAAATACCTCAAAGTTGGTATTATTAACCTCATGTTATAGCTGAAAACCATGAGGCACAGTCAATTGAGGGCAAAGACAGGATTCAAATTGTATGTCTGCAGCCCCCCTAGTCCAAAATCGCAAGATGAATGAGCAACCCTGCTGCCTTGTGCCTTCTTGAAAGATGGACACCAGTGCTATCTGGAATTGCACCTGCATTTTCTGCAAGAAGAATTAGGCTGGGAGACATATTTCTCTTTGAAATAGTTTTACTAGGGACATTTCCTACTGTGCTGAAAGCTGACCTCTTGGACAAACACACTGTCATAAAATCATGCTATTTGCTACAAGTGCATTGGGAGTTTTAAATCATCAAACTAAAGTACCCCAGGCTCTGACAGTAAAATTTTCATTCAAAGAAGAACTCAGCTTCACAACATAATAAATTATATATGACTGGGACATATAAAACATTTAAAGATATACAGAATTTCTCTGCATTTGTGTTCAGTGAGTGAGTTCAACTCTTGAAGTACTTTTTTATGTCAATCCTGCCTATTCATAAGAAGAAAATAGGCCCCTTTTTCTTTCCCTGCAAATGAGATCCAACAAAACAAGTTGCCTCTATCCCATATTCTAAAGTTCAGATTTTATATTTTGTTTTTTCTGGTTTTTTTTTCCTCCAAGAGTGTGTTGGGATGAGGCAATGACACAGTGATAGCAGGACTGCAAGCGCAGCCTGTGTTGACCTCTGAGACCTGCGTAATTAAACATTGGAGACACCCACCAGAGAGACTGGAGGGGGCCAACCAAGACATGTTAGGATTTGGATTGGAGGCTATAGTTAAAGAGTGAAGCTCATAGCTGTAATTATCAGGAACCACTTTTTAAAGGGTGCTGAGTTTAGAGAGACATGTATTAAAGTGATGGAAATATTGCATTCCACGACAAGCACTGTCCTGGCACATGGTAGGCAATACATGACAAGGTATTTTGTGTTCCTGGACAGAAAGATGATCCTAGCATAATGCTAATACACTAGTGTGTATTTGTCAGCAATTGCTGCATTAATGCTGTATAACAAGCTACGCTCCAAATCAGTGGCTTACGGCAACAAACATGTTCATGTTTATGAGTCACCTGCAGTTTGACTGAGCTAGGCTGGGGTCTTGCCTGAGTGGCTCTAAAGCAGGATCATGAGCAGCTGGACTTGCCTCTAGACTGAGGATTGTGTTCAATACCATGCTGTGTGTTTCTTCCTTGTCTTTGGACTGGAGCCATTAGAAGCATACTCTGCTCTTGGTGAATGGCAGGAATCCAAGAGTCAACAAAAACAGGCAACGCCTTAGGGAGCCTTGGCTCAAAACTGGTTCACTGTCCTTCTAACGAATTCCACTGACCCAAGCAAGTCATATGCCCAAGGCTGATATTAGTGGGGCAAACGAATACCACCTCTGTGAGTGGTCTTAAAAGTCACATGGCCAAAGGCATGAATATATAATTCAAATATTATGAAAGTATGAAGAATTGAAACACTTTTATCTACCTCTTCTGGGCTTTCCTGATCCTAATCTGCTGCAAAATTTTGAGTAATCTCTGTCTCCAATTCCAGCAGCAATCAAAGTGTGGCCTTGATCAACAGCACCAACCTCACCTTGGAATTTATTAAATATGCAAAGGTCTCATGGTTCTGCCCAGACATTGTGAATCAGAAACCTAAGTTGAGGTAGTTAAAGTTACTTTTGCAAATTCACACGGCACTAAGTGAGGGTCTGACCCCAAAGCCCCTGTTCTTTTCATACATCTCACTGTCTACCAGGAAGAAGGGGGAAGGGAAACAAGTAGAATTGGCAAGTTAGTCAATATTTTTTTAAGTGAAAATGAGAGTTAAAAGCACCTTCCAAGTATACAGACAGCTCCATTCATGTGCCTTTCACCTCTTGCCAAGCCCACATTCCAGTGGCGGTATTTGGTTAATCATCCTTTGTGCAGAAACTTGATCCCAACCCTCAGGTCCTTCACTGTGATTTAGTCTATTTTTGTTTTCTGAAATCTTGTCTGTTTCCTCGGTGACTTCCAGGCTCTCCCAGCCCTGGAAGGGGAATGGTGACGTCTCTTGACAGGTAAAAGCCCCTTCTCCTCACAGGCAGCCTGAGCCTGAGGGGCCTCCCCTCCTGCAGCCACTATGCTGCAGGGTGACGTCCCCTGAAGACATGAGTGAGGGTCAGCAACCTACTGGGCAGAGGCAGCACTGGGAGCTGGATGGAGCACCTGCATTTAGTGACGCAGGGCCCTGTGGCTGGGGACGGACTGGCTCAGGCCACAGCTGACTGGAAGGGCGGAGAACTGAGAGCAAAGGGTCTGGTTCAGACAAAAACCCTGACTCTTCAGAGCTGTGTGAGCGAGACATCCTTCCTGGGCTTTAGGAAGCTTATCTACCAGTGTGGATGAGGATCATTCTTATTATATTATACATGTTACTATATGGTAAGATAGAAAATAGCACAGTATTAATACAATATAACACTATATCATATTATAACATGTGTACATGTATGCTAACATATTAATATGTTAGAGTTTTATATAACTATAATATAATAAACAATGTCATATTAAACATTAAATTTGTATTGTATGAATACATTATTTTATGTCATTTATTATGCTATATTATGCATACTAATGTACTATATACCTATATTATATTATTATAAGTTGTAATTATAAATTATTACAAATGTGGAAACATGATGTATATAATATCTATTATAATAGAGTGTAAAATCGTATTTCTGATATAGATACTATAGTAGTATTGCGTTGTATTGTTATTACTACTCTTATTACAATGGTCATCATGTGTTGGGTTTGCCCTAGAGTTGAGACTCCCACCCTGGTTTCCTGAAGTCTAGAACATGTGTGTTTCAACCCCAAGCAAGATTTGCCTCTGCAAAATCAGGGACTTCAAAAAAGGTATACTTCCAAAGCCCCTACTACTGTACGAAACTGACTGAAAGGTCAAAGACACTGCAGGCTCTGGTGTCAGACACAGCCAGATTGGAGTCTCAACTCCATCACCTAGATCTGGGCCAGGCCCCTCCTGAAGTCTCAGTTTCCTCATCTGTAAATGGTGATCATTTTAACACCTAAATTACAAAAGCTAAGTGATTGCAGAGATAGCTCATGTTTCAAGGCTCAGCATATACCTGGAACACAACAGGTATCTACATAAATATGAGTGTGTCTTGGGGGCACATGCACAGGTCTGGGTTGAACAGTGTCAAGTGTGCAAGCTAGGCCCCAGTTCACCAGCTGAGTACTTAGAGACAAGCCTCATAAACTGTTTGGGGCCTTCTGACATCAATCCCTACCTCTTGTTGTCATTGGTAGGGTGGAGGTGATACAGTGCACAAAGCTCTTGACTCTCAATAGGTCCCTAGTAATTGGCACTCTTTACCAGTGCCCCTGCTTTCCTTCCAGAGCTAGGACAAGTTCCACTGTGGATGGCAAGGAGATGAGGGGGCAGCAACCTGTTAACGAGACTCAAGAATGTCAAGACCCATTTTTGTTATCTGGATTTTCAAGGCCAAGTTCAAATGTGAGGATCCTGGAAAGGTTGGCAGACGTCTGCTGAAGCTACCCTCTCTTTTGTAAAAGTCCACAGATGAGAAGTGGCTGTAGTATATAAACCTGTGGACAGCTCTTCTTGTACTGTCACCCACTCTCATAGCTAACCACCCTCAGGCACCCTCTTATCTCTGCTCACACAGTCCCCACCTGAAATGCTTAACCTGCTAACTCTACCCAGTGAAAGTCTGTGAATCCTGCAAGGTATGTCTGCAACGCCTCCTTTCTTCTGCTCATTCCTTCCACAGACATGTATTGTACATGCCTTGGGTGCTCAATGGCAGTCTCTGGATTCCCCAAATAGTACAGCAGTTTCTTTTAGCCCTTCCCATTGCACTTGTCAAGGGCATTTGCTTTTGGCATTCAAATTTGTGTCTAGTACATAGTGGAGACCTGGTTACAGAAGTATTGCAGTAGTGAAAACAATATCTGATATCCATGGGCTTGAAATTTACCCTCTGCAAGTGTAACTGGAGGAAAATACAGTAGTCACCAACTATGTGCAGTTACTGAAATTCAAATTAGTTGAAATAAAATAAAACTAAAAATACAAACCCTTGTCCTCACAGACCACATTTCGGGTGCTCAGTAGCTACATGTGGCTGTGACTGTTGTATCACCCGGTGCAGAGAGAAAGCATTTCTACCCTTACAGAGCACTCCACTAGACAGTGCTGCTCGGGGTTCTATATCCCCCTGAACCTCCGCTATTCTCTGTCACTGGGTCCGTTTCCTTTAAAACTCTAACCAATTATTTGCACACTTATTCGTTTAATGGTGGTTCCCCGCAAGTAGACTGTAAGCTCTGGGAGAGTAAGGACTATCTTTATCTCTTTTACCACTGCCACCCCTACACTTAGAAGAGACCTGGCAGATGACAAAAATATATTGCTAAAGTGAACAAATGGGATGGTGAGCTTCTATCCACTAGAGAGTCCTAGCTCTCTAAAGGGACACCATGCACCATCTCTCCAGCCTTACTTGGTCCTCCAGATGCCCCACAGACACCTTGTGCCATGGCCTTTGCTCCTGTAGGGTTTCAGCCACCCGGGACATCCTCCTACATCCACATCTTCATGACTGAATCCCACCCAAACCTCAAAAATGAAATGAAAGGCCACCGTCAGGAAGCCTTCCTCAATCCAGTGCTTCCCTCTTGTCTCCTCATCTTCTTCCCCCTTAAAGGACTTAAGAATGATGTCCTCCAACTTTGACCGCCTTGGCTTTTAAACTGCAACTCTCTGGAAGCTTCACACCTGTTGCCTTATTGATGGCTGATTTATACACACTTGTTCATGTTTCTTATCCACTACTTGAGA